>NW_026947534.1:0-663500 GCF_034190915.1 Cavia porcellus
GGAATGACTTAGGAAGGATTGCTTCCCTTTCAATTTCATTGAATAGTTTGAGGAGTGTCGGCATTAGGTCTTCTTTATATTTCTTGTAGAATTCTGCAGTGAATCCATCTGGGTCTGGGCTCTTCTTGGTGGGCAAGGACCCAATTAAATTCTCAATTTCATTAGCAGAGATTGGGTTATTCAACAGTTTTATATCCTCTTGATCTAGCTTTGGTACTTCATATGCTTCTAAGAATCTGTCTATTTCTTCTGTGTTACCAAACTTTTGAGAGTAGAGGTTTTCGAAATAGGTATTGATGATCCTCTGTATTTCTATTGGGTCTGTATGATTTCTCCTTTTTCATTTCTTATTGCATGAATTTGAGCTTTTTCTTTCCTTTTTTTAATAAGGTTGGCTAGGGGCTTATCGATTTTATTTATTCTTTCAAAGAACAAACTCTTTGATTCGTTGATTCTTTGGATTGTTTTCTTAGTCTCTATTGCATTGATTTCTGCTCTGATTTTTATAATTTCCTCTCTTCTTTTGGCTTTGGGCTTGACTTGCTCTTCTTTTTCTAGCTGTTTGAGGTGTAGCATCAAGTTATTTATTTGTATTCGTTCTGTTTTCCTGATGTGGGAACTCAGTGCAATAAATTTTCCTCTCAGAACGGCTTTCATTGCATCCCACAGATTCCGGTAAGTTGTATCTGCATTTTCATTTTCTTTTAGGTATTGTTTAATTTCTTCTTTAATTTCTTCTGTGACCCACTGATTACTCAAGAGTGTGTTATTTAGTTTCCATGTGTTTGCGGAATTTTTGCAGTATCCTTTGTCATTAATTTCTAATTTCAGAGCGCTATGATCCGATAATATGCAAGGGATGATTTCAACTCTTTTGCATTTGCTTAAATATGTTCTGTGAGCTAATATATGGTCTATTTTAGAAAATGATCCATGTACTGCTGAGAAGAATGTGTATTCTGATGTTGTTGGGTGGAACATTCTGTATATGTCTATCAAACCCATTTGTTCACAGGTGTGATTCAGTTCTGTTATTTCTTTGCTCATTTTCTGTCTGGTTGATCTGTCCCTTGGTGTCAGTGGTGTATTAAGGTCTCCTGTTACAATTGTGTTACTGATAATTTGAGTTTTCATTTCTGTTAATAATTGTTTTATATAACTGGGTGCTCTAGAGTTTGGTGCATATATATTTAAGATAGTTATCTCTTCCTCTTGTAGTTTTCCCCTTACGAGTATGTAGTGACCTTCTTTGTCCTTTATGGTCATTGTTGGTTTAAAGTTCACGTTGTATGCAAACAGAATGGCTACTCCTGCCTTTTTTTGGATTCCTGCTGCATGAAGAATTGTTTTCCATCCTTTGACTTTCAGTCTGTGAGTATCTTTCTGGGTTAGATGGGTTTCCTGTAAACAGCATATGGTTGGATTTTGTTTCTTGATCCATTCTGCTAGTCTGTTTCTTTTGATTGGTGCATTGAGACCATTTACATTAATGGTTATTACTGTTAAATGCTGGTTAATTGTAGGAATGTTATCTCTCTGCTGTTGCATCTTTATCTTTCGGTTCTGTTTAATTATTTGCTTTGCTTAGTGGTTTTTTCCTTTGTGTATCTAAACTGTCTTTCAATATTTTTTGCAGGGTTGGTTTGGTGTTCATGAAGTTCTTCAGCTGTTCTTTGTCATGGAAGTATCGTATTGCACCATCTATTTTGAATGATAGTTTTGCAGGATATATCAGTCTTGGTTGGAAATCATTTTGCTTTAGGATCTGGAATACTTCACTCCATGCTCTTCTTGACTTTATTGTTTGTGCTGAGAAGTCTGCTGTGATTCTGATATGTTTTCCTTTATAAGTGATTTGTCTTTTCTCTCTGACAGCTTTTAATAATCTATTCTTGTGTTGGATTTCTGGGATGGTGACTATTATATGTCTGGGTGTAGTTTTATTTTGGTTATGACTGTTTGGAGTTCTATATGCTTCACTGATCCTGATGTCAGTTTCATATCTCATGCTTGGGAAATTTTCAGCTATTACTTCTCTAAATATCCTCCTGACATCCTTCATGTTGTCTCCCTCTCTTTCATTAATCCCTATCATTCTTATGTTATTCTTCTTTGCATCGTCTTGCAGTTGTTGAATTGTTGTTTCCTGGTTCCTTGTTATTTTCAAAAGATCTTTCCTTTCCTGTTCATTAGCTGCAATCCTGTCTTCAAGGTCTGAAATTCTATCTTCACTTTCATGAAGGCGGTTTTTACAACTTTCAGTGGAGTTTTTTATTTCCTGTATATCTCTGTGCATCTGCATTATGTATTCTGTTTGTTTCTTATATTGCTCGTCTAGGGATTCTATCTTTTTGTTTAGTTCCTCCAATTTTTTATCTGTGTTTTCTTTAGATATATTTAGAATCTCTTTCATTTCTTTTATCATTTCTTCTTTTATCTGGGAGATTATTTCGAGTTTGAATTTCTTTAAAGCTTCCTGGAGTTGCTTGTCAATTTCAGTGGCTATTGTGTCCGATATATGAGGTGGATGGGATATATTTTCTTCTATATACATCGCTCCTAGGGTTTCTTGAGATGGGCTGGAGGTTTGAGGTTGTAATTTGGTCTTTCGTTTTGTCATTTTCCTATATTTCTGTGTTTCAAGTGTTATTTGAAAGCTTCCTCAGGATCTGTTGAAAATCCCCTTCTATGTTTGGAGCTACTGGGACTCTGGCGCCGCGCTACTCCAAGCCATTAGGCCTACAGAACCAGTGGCCCTCCTCTGCCAGCTCAGAACTCCGCAGTTCCAGACAAGCTGGGCCTCAGGGACACTGTGCGCCCACCTGCCCCTTGGAAGCTCCACAGTTCTTCAATCGCAGCTGGGTTAGGGTACTCACCACAGGCCGCAGTGCTTCAGGAACCTGTGGACCCTCCCTGGTTGCAGAGATATCCACAGTCCTCCAGACACGCAGAGAGGCCGGTGAGGGCACCCCAGATCTGCCCAGCTCCTCCTCTGCAGACCTATGGCCAGGCGCGGCAGCTAAACAGGCTGGGCTAGGCTGGTAGTGTGGGCCAGCCCACCTATTGGGAGCTCAGCAGGTCTCCAAATGAAGCCGGGAATGGGGAGGCTGATGTGGAAGCCTCAAACCCACCTCTCTCCTTCACTGCACCTGGAAGCCTGAGGGAACTCCAGCAGTCTGGGCGCAGAAATCCAGAGTCCTCCAGACACGCAGAGAGGCCAGTGAGGGCACCCCAGATCTGCCCAGCTCCTCCTCTGCAGACCTATGGCCAGGCGCGGCAGCTAAACAGGCTGGGCTAGGCTGGTAGTGTGGGCCAGCCCACCTATTGGGAGCTCAGCAGGTCTCCAAATGAAGCCGGGAATGGGGAGGCTGATGTGGAAGCCTCAAACCCACCTCTCTCCTTCACTGCACCTGGAAGCCTGAGGGAACTCCAGCAGTCTGGGCGCAGAAATCCAGAGTCCTCCAGACACGCAGAGAGGCCAGTGAGGGCACCCCAGATCTGCCCAGCTCCTCCTCTGCAGACCTCGTTCGGGTTAAAATTAGAGTTATGCTTAGTGTTAGGCTTAGGGTTATATTTAGATTTTGGATTACAATTAGGTTAGTGTTACGGTTAGGGTTAGATTTAGGTTTTGCGTTAGATTTAGTGTTAGTATTAGGGTTAGGGTTAGGTTTAGGGGTTAGGTGTTAGGAATAGGGATATAGGTTAGGTTTATGGTTAGAATTAGGGTTAGGGTTAGAGTTACGGTTAGGGTTAGCATTTAGGGTTAGGGTTAGTGTTAGGGTTAGTGTTATCATTGGGGTTAGGGTTTTATTGAGCTTTAGGGTTAGGATTAGTGTTATGGTCAGATGTTAGGTTTAGTGTTTGGGTTAGGGTTAGGGTTATGCTAAGGTTAGGTTTTGAGTTAGGTATTACAGTCAGGGTTAGTGTTGGTATAAGCGGTAGTTTTAGGGTTAGGGTTAGGGATTAATGTTAGGTTTAGGGTAGGGTCATGGATAGGGTTAGGGTTGGTGTTATCGTTGGGGTTAGGGTTAGATTGAGGTTTAGGGTTAGGGTTAGTGTTATGGTTAGATGTTACATTTAGTTTTCTGGTTAGGGTTAGGGTTAGGGTTATGCTAAGGTTAGGGTTCAGATTAGATATTACAGTCATGGTTATTGTTAGTATAAGGGATAGATTTAGGGTTAGGTTAAGGGATTAATGTTAGGTTTAGGGTTAGGGTCATGCTTAGGGTTAGGGTTAGGTTTAGGTTTTTATGTTAGTGTTACGGTTAGGGTTAGTGTTATGGTTAGGGTTAGTGTTATGGTTAGTGTTATTGTTAGGTTTAGTGTTATGGTTAGAGGTTAGCATTCAGTTTTAGGTTAGATTTAGGGTTATGGTTAGTGTTAGGCTTAGGCTTAGAGGTGATGATTAGTGTTAGGGTTAGGCTTAGGGTTAAAGCTTCGGTTCATGGCTAGGGTTAGGGTTAGGTTTATGGATAGATTTATGGTTATGGTGATGTTTAGTGTTAGGTTAGTGTTAGGGTTAGGGTTAGGTTTAGGGTTAGGGTTAGTGTTATGGTTAGTGTTATTGTTAGGTTTAGTGTTATGGTTAGAGGTTAGCATTCAGTTTTGGGTTAGATTTAGGGTTATGGTTAGTGTTAGGCTTATGCTTAGAGGTGATGATTAGTGTTAGGGTTAGGCTTAGGGTTAAACCTTCGGTTCATGGCTAGGGTTAGGGTTAGGCTTATGGATAGATTTATGGTTATGGTGATGTTTAGTGTTAGGTTAGTGTTAGGGTTAGGGTTAGGTTTAGGGTTAGGGTTAGTGTTATGGTTAGTGTTATTGTTAGGTTTAGTGTTATGGTTAGAGGTTAGCATTCAGTTTTGGGTTAGATTTAGGGTTATGGTTAGTGTTAGGCTTAGGCTTAGAGGTGATGATTAGTGTTAGGATTAGGCTTAGGGTTAAAGCTTCGGTTCATGGCTAGGGTTAGGTTTAGGCTTATGGATAGATTTATGGTTATGGTGATGTTTAGTGTTAGGTTAGTGTTAGGGTTAGGGTTAGGTTTAGGGTTAAGTTTAGGGTTAGGTTGAGTGTTAGGATTTGAATTAAGGGTTAGGTTTAGGCTTAGGTTAATGCTTAGTTTTAGGTTTATGATTAAGGTTAAGGTTAGAGGTTAGGTGTTAGGGATAGGGTTAGGGTTTTGCTTTGGCTTACAGTTAAGGTTAGGGTAACAACTAGGTTTCGTTTCAGGTTTAGGGTTAGAGTTAGGGGTAGGGTTAGTTTTAGGGTTAGTTTTAGAGTTAGGGTTAGGGTTAGGGTTAGGGTTTAAGTGTTAGCGATAGGGATAGGGTTAGTGTTAGGTTTAGTGTTGGGTTTAGTGTTACGGTTAGGGATACTGTTAGGGTTAGGGTTAGGGTTTATGTTTAGGGTTAGGTTTAGGGTTAGTGTTACCTTGAATTTTAGGGTTTCCTTTAATGTTAGGGTTACAAGATGGGTTTAGTGTTAAGATTAGCGTTAGCATTAGGGTTAGGGTTAGGGTTAGGGTTAGAGGTTATGGTTCAGGTTATGGTTAGGGTTACGGCTAGGTTTAAAGCTAAGCTTCAAGGTTATGGTTAGTGTTAGGGTTAGCGTTACGGTTAGATTTTAGGGTTAGGGTTAAGGTTAGGGTTACGGTTAGGATTAGGGTTAGTGTTATGTTTAGAGGTTAGCGTTAGTTTTAGGGTTAGGGTTAGGGTTTGTGTTAGGGTTAGGGTTTTATGGTTAGGGTTAATTTTAGGGTTAGTGTTAGGCTTAGGCTTAGGGTTAGGGTTAGTTTTATGGTTAAGTTTAGAGGTTAGGTGTTAAGGATAGGGTTAGCGATTAGGCTTTGGATTACGTTTACGGTTAGCATTAGGCTCATTATTAGGTTTAGGGTTAGGGATATTTTTAGGGTTAGGGTTATGATTATTGTTAGTGTTAGGATTAGGGATAGGATCATGGTTAGGTTGAGGGTTAGGGTTAGGTTAGGTTTAGGTTTAGGGTTACAAGGTTAGGGCTAGTGTTAAGTTTAGGGTTAGGCTTAGGGTTAGGGTTTCGGTTACGTTTAGGATTAGGTTTAGGGGTTAGGGTTAGGGTTTGGGTTACGGTTAGGTTTAGATTTGAGGTTAGGTTTAGGGTTAGGGTTAGTTTTAGGGTTAGGGTTAGGGTTTGCATTAGTGTTACGGTTAGGGTTATTGTTATGTTTATGGTTAGTATTAGAGTTCAGCATTAGTGTTAGGGTTCGGGTTCAGGTTAGGACTATGTTTACGGTTAGACAAGGTTAGAGCTGGGTTTAGGTTTAGGGTTATGGTTATGTTTCCCTTTAGGTTTAAGGTTAGGTTTAGGGTTAGGTTTTGGGGTTACTGGTTAGGGTTAGGGTCTGTGTAAGGGTTAGTCTTTTATGTTTAGGGTTAGTGTTAGGGTTTAGGGTTAGGTTTAGGGTTAGGGTTAGATTTAGGATATAGGTTTTAGGGATAGGTTAAGGTTAGGCTTAGGATTATGGTTAGGGTTAGGGTTATGATTAGGTTTAGGGTTAGGGTTAGCGTTAGCGTTAGGTTTAGGGTTAGGTTTAGGGTTAGTGTTAGGTTTAGCGTTAGGGTTAGGTGTTAGGTGCAAGGGATAGGGATTATGGTTATGGTTAGGGTTAAGGTTGGGGTTAGGGTTAGTTTTAGGGTTAGGTTTAGTGTTAGGGTTAGCGTTTGGTGTTAGGGTTATGGTTAGTGTTTGGGTTAGGGTTAGGTTTAGGGTTAGGGTTATTATTATCATTAGGATTAGGGTTAGAGTTAGAGTCAGTGTTAGGATTATTGTTAGCATTATGTGTTAGGTTTTAGTGATAGGGTTAGGTTAGGGTTAAGTTTAATGTTTGGGTTGGTGTTAAGTTTGTGGTTAGGTTTAGGGATATGGTTAGGGTTAGGGTTTAGGTTTAGGGATAGGGTTACAGTTAGGTTTAAGTTTAGTGTTAGGCATTGGGTTAGGTTTAGAGGTTAGGGTTTGGGTTAGCGTTAGGTTGAGGGTTAGTGTTAGGGTTAATGTTAGAATTTAGGGTTAGGGTTTTTGTTAGGGATAGGATTCCGTTTAGGTTTATGGTTAGAAGTGAGCGTTAGTGTTAGGGTTATTTTTATGGTTAGAGATTTGTGTTAAGGTTAGTGTTAGGTTTAGAGTTATGGCTTAGGGATAGGGTTAGGGTTATGGTTAGGGCTAAGGTAAGGGTTAGGGTTAGGGGTTAGGTGTATGGTTAGGCTTAGGGTTAGCTTTAGGATTTACGTGTTAGGGATAGGGTCAGTGTTTGGCTTCTGATTACGGTTAGGGTTAGGGTTACAATTAGGTTTATGGTTATTGTTAGGGTTAGGATTAGGGTTAGGTTTAGAGTTAGGGTTAGATTTTCAGTTAGGATTAGGGGTTAGGTGTTAAAGATACAGTTAGGGTTATGGTTAGGTTTATGGTTTGGGTTAGTGTTACATTTAGGTTTATAGCTGGGTTAGTGTTAGGGTTTGGGTTAGGGTTAGGTATTAGGAATAGCGTTAGGGTTCAGGTTAGGTTTAGGTTTAGGGTTTAGTGTTATGATTAGGGTTAAGGTTATGGTTAGTGTTAGGGTTAGGCTTAAGTTCAGTTTAGGGTTAGGGTTAGGTTTATTGTTAGGGTTAGTGTTAGCGATACAGTTAGGTTTAGGTTTAGGGTTAGGGATAGGGTTAGTGTTAGGGTTAGGGGTTAGGTTTACAGTTAGTGTTAGGGTTAGGGTTTACGATTAGTGTTAGGGTTTGTGTTAGGGTTAGGGTTAGGGTTAGGTTTAGGGTTAGGGTTAGATGGTTAGGGTTAGAGTTAGGTTGAAGATTAGGGTTAAGCTTAGGGTTAGTGATAGGGTTAGGATTAGGTTTAGGGTTCGGGTTAGGGTTAGTGTTAGGGTTAGGTTTTGGTTTAGCGTTAGGTTTAGTGTTAGGGTTAGGTTAGAGTTAGGGTTAATGTTACATTATGTTAGGATTAGGGGTTAATTTTTGGCATCGGGATAGGGTTAAGCTTCGGGTTACGGTTAGGTTTACGGTTATGAATATGTTTAGGGTTACTGATAGGGCTAGCATTAGGTTTAGTGTTAGGGTCAGGTTTAGTGTTAGGGTTACACTTAGGGTTAGGTTTAATGTTACTGTTAGGGTTAGACTTAGGGTTAGGGTTAGGGTTAGGTTTAGGCTTCTGGTTACTGTTAGGGTTTGTGTTAGGGTTAGGGGTTAAATTTAGAGGTTTAGGGTTAGGGTTAGGGTTAGCTTTAGAGTTAAGGTTAGGGCTAGGTTTAGTGATAGGGTTAGGGATAATGTTAGGGTTAGGATTATGGTTAGCATTAGGATTAGGGTTAGGGATTATCATTAGGTTCAGTTTAGGGTTGGTGTTAGGTTTAGGTTAGTGTTGATGTTAGGTTTTAGGAATAGAGTTAGGGTTTTGCTTCGGATTACGGTTAGGGTTCAGCTTATGAACAGGTTTAGTGTTAAGGTTAGGGTTAGCGTTAGGTTTAGAGTAAGGGTTAGGGTTAGTGTTAGGGTTACGGTTAGGGTTAGGTTTACGGTTAGTGTTAGGGTTAGGTTTAGGTTTAGGGTTACGGTTAGGGTTAGGGTTAGAATGTTAGTGTTAGCGTTAGGGTTATGGTTAGTGTTAGGGTTAGGGTTTGGGTTATGGTTATGTTTAGGGTTAGGGTTAGGGATAGTGTTAATCTACAGTTAGGATTAGGGTTAATTATAGTGTTCGAGTTAGTGTTTAGGGTTAGTGTTGGGTTTAGGGTTAGTGTTAGGTTAAGGTTTCGGGTTAGAGTTAGGCATAGGGTTAGAAGTTAGTTTCAGGGTTAGGGTTTTGGGTTAGGGTTAGTGTTTGTGTTAGATGTTAGGATTAGGGTTAGGTTTAGCATTAGGGTTAGGGTTTGGGTTAGGGATTAGGGATAGGTTTAGTGTTAGGGTTAGGAGTAGGGTTAGGGTTGAGTGTTACTGTTAAATTTAGGGTTATGGTAAAAGTTAGAGTTAGGCTTACGTATTAGGGTTAGTGTTCGGGTTAGTGTTAGGGATAGGGTAATGTTAGGGTTAGGGATTAGGGTTAGGCATAGAGTAAGGGTTAGTGTTAGGCTCAGTATTAAGATTAGGGTTAGCGATAGATTTAGGGTTAGTGTTAGGTTTATTGTTAGATTTTAGGGTTAGGGATGCGATTAGTTTTAGGTTTAGGATTAGGGTTTCGGGTTAGGGTTAGTGTTAGGGGCAGTTTTAGGGTTAATGTTAGGGTTAGGGCTAGGGATAAGGTTAGGGATAGTGTTAGGGTTAGGGTTAGTGTTAGGGTTAGGGTTTGGGTTATTTTTAGGTTTTGGCTTAGTTTTAGGTGTTAGGAGTTAGGGATATGCTTATGGTTAGGGATAGTGTTAAGGTTATTCTTAGTGCTATTTTTAGGTTCAAGGTTAGGGTTTAGGGTTAGGATTAGGGTTTAGGGTTGTGCTTAGGGTTAAGATTAGGGATTAGCGTTAGGTGTAGTGTTAGGGTTCGGGTTCTGATTAGCATTTGGTTTAGGGTTAGACAAGTTTAGAGTTGGGGTTACGGTTAGGGTTATGGTTTTGGTTAGCTTCATGGTTAGGGTTAGGATTTGGGTTTAAAGTTAGAGTTATGGTTAAGGTTTGTGTTAGGGTTAGGGTTTCATGTTTAGGGTTAGGGTTACGGTTAGGGTTTATGCTTAGGTTTAGGGTTAGGCTTAAGTTTAGGGTTAGGGCTAGGTTTAAATTTAGGGGTTAGGTGTTAGGTATAGGGTTAGGGTTACGCTTCGCTTTAAGGTTACGCTTAGTGTTATGATTATGTTTAGGGTTAGGGTTAGCGTTAGGTCTAGTGTTTAGTTTAGGGTTAATTTTAGGTTTAGAATTAGGGTTAGGGTTTAGGTGTAAGTGATAGGGTTAGGGTTAGGGATAGGATTTAGTGTTAGGGTTAGGGTTATGTGAGGTTTAGGGTTAGGGTTATGGTTAGGGTTAGAGATTAGAGGTTAGGGTAAGGGTTAGTGTTAGGTTAGGGTTAGGGTTAGCGTTAGTGTTAGTGTTAGGTTTAGGGTTAGAGTTATAGGTTAAGTGACAGGCATACTCTTAGGGTTAGGGTTAGAATGTTAGGGTTAGAGTTAGAGTGAAGGTTAAGGTTAGGGTTAGGCTTAGTGTTAGTCTTAGTGTTAGGATTATGTTTAGGTTTCGGGTTAGGGTTAGCATTAGAGTTAGGGTTAGGGTTAGCGTTAGGTTCAGGTTTAGGCTTAGGGTTAAGGTTAGGTTAGGGTTAGGGTTAGTGTTAGGTTTTGTTTAGGATCAGGGGTTAGTTTTTGAGATAGGGTTAGGGTTAAGCTTCAGGTTACTGTTAGGTTTAGTGTTATGAATAGGTTTAGGATTAGGGTTAGGGTTAGCATTAGGGTTAGTGTTAGGGTTAGGGTTAATGTTAGGCTTACAGTTAGGGTTAGGTTTAGCGTTAGTGTTAGGGGTAGGCTTAAGGTTAGGGTTAGGGTTAGGTTTAGGGTTCAGGTACGATTAGGGTTTGGGTTAGTGTTAGGGGTTAGAGTTAGAGTTTTAGGGTTAGGTTTAGGGTTAGCATTAGGGTTAGGTTTAGAGCTAGGTTTAGTGATAGGTTTAGGGATAGTGTTAGGTTAGGGTTAGTTTTAGGGTTATGGTTAGGGTTAGGGTTTGTTGGTAAGGGCATGGTTATTGTTACTTTTAGGATTAGGGTTAGGCTTAGCCTTGGGGTTAGATGTTAGGGTTAGGTTTAGGGTTATGTTTAGAGTTAAGATTAGGTTTCTGGTTTGAGTTTAGGATTAAGGTTAGTGTTAGGGTTAGAGTTCCTGTTAGAGTTATTGTTAGAAGTTAATGTTAGGGTTAGTGTTAGTGTTAGGGTTAGGGTTAGGGTTAGGGTTAGGGTTAGGGTTAGGGTTAGTGTTAAGTTTAGGTATAGGGCTTAGGGTTAGGGTTAAGGTTAGTGTTAGTGTTAATGTTAGGTCTAAGGGTATGGATAGGTGTAGGGTTAGGGTTCGAGTTAGGGTTCAGTTTCGGTTTAGGGTTATTTTTAGGGCTAAGGCTTATGGTTAGCATTAAGGGTTAGGGTTAGAGTTAGGGTTAGTTTTTGTGTTAGTGTTAGGGTTTTATGGTTAGGGTCCTTAGGGTTAGGGTTTATGTTTAGGGTTAGCGTGAGGCTTAGGGTTAGGGTTAGGCTTAGATTTAGGTTTAGGGTTAGGATTCGGTTTAGGGTTAGGGTTAGGGTTAGGGCTAGGGATAGTGTTAGGGATAGTGTTAGGGTTAGGATTAGGGTTAGGGTTATTGTTAAGTTTTGGTTTAGGATTAGGTTTAGGGTTAGGGTTAGGATTAGTGATAACTTTAGGGTTAGGGATAGTTTTATTTTTAGCGATAGGGTCAGGGTTAGGTTTAGAGGTTAGGATTAGGGTTAGGGTTAGCATTAGGGTTAAGGTTACGGTTAGGGTTAGCGTTAGTGTTAGTGTTAGGGTTAGAATTTAGGGTTAGGCTTTGTGTTAGAGTAGTGGTTAGGGTTAGGATTTGAGTTAAGGTTATTGTTTAGAGTTAAGGTTATTGTTAGTGTTAGGATTAGGGTTAGGGTTAGGATTAGGGTTTGCCTTAGGGTTAGGGTTTTATGGTTAGGGTCCTTAGTGTTAGGGTTTAGAGTTAGGGTTAGGTTTAGGCTTAGGGTTAGTTTTATGGTTAGGGTTAGGGTTTGGTGTAGGTTTAGCGGTTAGGAGCTAGGGATAGGTTTAGGGTTACGCTTGGGGTTTCAGTTAGGGTTAGGCTTCTGATTAGGTTTAGGGTTAGACTTAGTGTTAGCGTGAGGTTTAGGGTTAGGGTTAGGGCTTAGGTGTTATGGATAGGATTTGGTTTAGGGTTAGGGTTAAGTTTTGTTTTAGAGTTAGGTTTAGGGTTAGGGTTAGCGTTTAGTGTTAGGGTTAGGGTTAGGGTTAAAGGTTAGCGTTAGGGTCAGTGTTAGGTTTTGGGTTAGGGTTTGTATTAGGGTTAGGGTTGGGGTTATGGTTAGTGCTAAGTTTAGGGGTAGGATTAGGGTTTTGGTGTTAGGGATAGAGTTATGTTTAGGGTTAAGGTTAATGTTAGGGTTAGGGTTAATTTTAGGGTTAGTGTTAGGGTGTAGTTTCCGGGATAGGGTTACGGTTAAGTTTAGGGTTAGGGTTAGGCCTAGAGTTAGGGTTAGAGGTTAGGGTTAGTGTTAGCGTTTAGGGTTAGGATTAGTATTAGGGTTAGGTTTCTGGTTAGGGTTATCGGTAGAAGTTAGCGTTAGGTTTAGTTTTAGGGTTATGGTTAGAGTTTAGCGTTAGGGTTAGGCTTAGGATTAGGTGTTAAGGTTAGGGTTAGAGTCAGGTTTATGTTTGGGTCTAACGGTTAGGGTTAGGTTTAGAGGTTAGGGTTATGGTTAGGGTTATGTTTATGTTAAGGTTAGTTTTAGGTGTTAGTTGTTAGGTATAGGGTCATTTTTAGGCTTCGGATTATGGTTAGGTTTAGGGTTACGATTAGGTTTAGGTTTGTTGTTAGGTTTACTGTTAGGGTTAGGGTTAGTGTTAGAGTTAGAGTTGGTGTTAGATTTGCAGTTAGGGTTAAGGGTTAGGTGTTAAGGATATGGTTAGGGTTATGGGTAGCATTATGGTAAGGTTTAAAGTTTCATTTAGGTTTACGGATGGGTTAGTGTTAGCGTTAGGTTTAGGGATAGGGATAAGTATTAGGGTTAGTGTTCGGGTTAGGGTTAGGTTTACAGGTTAGTGTTATGCTTCGGGTTATGGTTATGGTAAGTGGTAGGGTTAGGCATACGTATTAGATTTAGTGTTCAGGTTAGCGTTAGGGTTACAGTTAGGGATTAGGGTTAGGGTTCGTGTTAGCGTTAGTGTTAGGCTCAGTATTAGGATTAGGATTAGGGATATGTTTAGGGTTAGGTTTAGGATTATTGTTAGGGTTAGTGTTAGGGTTAGGGTTAGGGATGGGGTAGGTTTAGGTGTTAGTGTTAGAGTTGGTTTAGGTTTAGGGGTTAGGGTGAGGGTTAGGGTTAAGGTTAGGTTTAGGGTTAGGGTTAATCTTAGTGTTAGGGTTAGGTTAGCATTACTGATAGGGTTAGGTTTAGAGTTATGGGTTAGTTTTAGAGTCAGGGTTAGGGTTAGGTATTAGGCTGAGGGTTAGGGATAGGATTAGGATTAGTGTTACTGTTAGAGTTAGAGTTAGCGTGAGGGTTAGGGTTAAGGTCAGTGTTAGGTTTATATTTAGGTTTAGGGCTAGGGTTATGATTAGTGTTAGGGTTAGTGTTAGGATTAGGATTAGGGTTTAAGTTAGTGTTAGGGTTAGGTTAGGGTTAGTGTTAGGTTCAGGTTATGGTTAGGGTTTAGGTTTTTGGGTTAGTGTTAGTGTTAGGCTTCGGTTTACAGTTAGGGTTAGCATTTTGAATAGGTTTAGGGTTAGGTTTAGGGGTAGCATTAGGTTTATTATTCGGGTTAGTGTTAGTGTTAGTGTTAGAATTAGGGTTAGGTTAGGGTTCGGATTAGTGTTAAGGTTAAGGTTAGGGTTAGGGTTAGTTTTAATGTTAGGTTTTTGGTTAGAGTTAGGGTTTAGTCGTAGGTTGAGCATTACCTTTAGGTTTAGTTTTATGTTAGGGTTAGGGTTAGAGGTTAGATGTTAGGGTTAGTGTTAGGTTTAGGGCTAGGGTTAGGGTTAGGGTTAGAGGTTATGGTTAGGGTCAGGGTTAGGTTTAGGCTTAGGGTTAGTGTTCTCCTCGTTTTTGTGTTAGGGTTAGGGTTAGTGCTAGGTTTATGTGTAAGTTTCGGGGTTAGGTATTTGGGGTAGGGTTATGATTAGGGTTAATTTTAATGTTAGGTTTAGGGTTAATTTTATGGTTAAGGTTAGGGTTTTGGTTTAGGGATAGGATTACGGTTAGGTTTAGCTTTAGGGTTAGGCTAAGGGTTAGGGTTAGAGGTTAGGGTTAGGGTTAGCGTTTACGGTTAGGGTAAGTGTTAGGTTTAGTTTTCTGGTAGAAGTTAATGTTAGGTTTAGGGTTAGGGTTATGGTTATCATTTAGTGTTAGGGTTAGTTTTAGGATTAGGGCTTATGGTTAGGCTTAGGGTAAGGTTTATGTTTAGGTCTAAGGGTTAGGGTTAGGTTTAGAGGTTAGGGTTATGGTTTGGGTTTTGTTTTTATTTGGGTTATGTTTAGGTGTTAGTTGTTAGGTATAGGGTCATTGCTAGGCTTCACATTATGGTTAGGTTTAGGGTTATGATTAGGTTTAGGTTTGGTGTTAGGTTTACAGTTAGGTTTAGACTTAGTTTTAGAGTTAGGTTAGATTTTCGGTTTGGGTTAGGCGTTAGGTGTTAAGGATATGGTTAGGGTTATGGGTAGCATTACGGTTAGGGTTAGGGTTTTGTTTAGATTTATGGATGGGTTAGTGTTAGCATTAGTGTTAGGTTAGGGACTAGGTTTAGGGTTAGTGCTCTGGTTAGGGTTAGTTTTTTGGGTTAGTGTTACACTTAGTGTTAGGGTTATGGTAAACGTTAGGGTTAGGGTTAGGTTTAGGGTTAGGGTCAGGTTTATGTTTAGGTGTAAGTGTTAGGATTAGGTTTAGAGGTTTGGGTTATGGTTAGGGTTAGTTCTATGTTAGGGTTAGCTTTAGGTGTTAATTGTTCTGTATAGGGTCATTGTAAGGCTTCCGATTATGGTTAGGTTTAGGGTTACGATTAGGTTTAGGTTTGGTGTTAGGTTTAGAGTTATGGTTAGGGTTAGGGTTAGAGTTAGAGTTAGAATTAGGGTTAGATTTTCAGTTAGGGTTAGAGGTTAGGTGTTAAGGATAGGGTTAGGGTTATGGGTAGCGTTACGGTTAAGGTGAGAGTTTCGTTTAGGTTTATGGATGTGTTAGTGTTAGCTTTAGTGTTAGGGTTAGGTATTAGGGTTATGGTTAGGGATTAGAGTTAGGATTAGTGTTTGGGTTAGGGTTAGGTTTACGGGTTAGTGTTACGCTTAGTGTTAGGGTTATGGTAAGCGGTAGCGTTAGGCTTACCTATTGGAGTTAGTGTTCAGGTTAGGGTTAGGGTTACGGTTAGGGATTAGGGTTAGGGTTGGTGTTACGGTTAGTGTTAGGCTCAGTATTAGTATTCGGGTTAGGAATAGGTTTAGGGTTAGGCTAGGATTATTGTTAGGGTTAGGGTTAGTGTTAGTGTTAGGGATACGCTTAGGGTTAGGGTTAGGGTTAAGGTTAGGTGTTAGTGTTAGTCTTAGTGTTAGAGTTAGGGTTAGGGTTACCATTTAGCGTGAGGCTTAGGGTTAGGATTAGCATTAGGGTTAGTGTTAGCATTAGAAAGTTAGGGTTAGAGTTAGCGTGAGGTTTAGAGTTATGGTTATTGTTAGGGTTATGATTAGGTTTAGGTTTAGGGTTACAATTACCGTTAGGTTTAGGGTTAGTGTTAGGGTTAGGTTAGGGTTAGTGTTACGTTTAGGTTAGGGTTAGGGGTTAACTTTTAGGGATAGTGTTAGGGTTAGGCTTCGGGTTACGGTTAGGGTTAAAGTTTTGAATAGGTTTAGGGGTATGGTTAGGTGTAGCGTTAGGTTTAGTGTTATTGTTAGGTTTAGTGTTATTGTTAGGTTTAGTGTTAGTGTTAGGTTTCTGATTAGTGTTAGGGTTAAGGTTAGGGTGACGGTTAGTTTTAAGGTTAGGTTTAGGGTTAGGTTTAGGGTTTTCAGGTAGGGTTAGTGTTATGGTTAGCTTTAGGTTTTGGTTTAGCTTAGGGTTAGGTTTAGAGGTTAGAGGTTAGTGTTAGAGTTAGGTTAACTGTTTGGGTTAGGGATAGGGTTAGGTGTTAAGGATAATACTAGGGTTATGGTTAGGGTTACGGTTAGGGTTAGGGTTGTGGTTAGGTTTATGATTAGGCTTAGTTTTAAGGTTAGGGTTAGGGATTAGGGATAGGTTTACAGTAAGGGTTAGGGTTAGTGTTTAGTGTTACTGTTAGGTTTAGGATTATGGTAAGGGTTATGCTTTGGCTTATGTGTTATGGTTATTGTTCATGTTATGGTTATACATACGGTTAGGGTTAGGTTTAGGGATTAGGGTTAGAGTTAGGTTTAGGATGAGGGTTAGGGTTACTGTTAGGTTTAGGGTTAGGTTAGGGATAGGTTTAGGGGTTAGTTGTTAGGGATAGGGTCAGGGTTAAGCTTCGGATTCCGGTTAGGGTTAGGGTTATGATTAGGTTTCGGGTTGGGGTTAGGGTTAGAGTTAGTGTTATGGTTAGGGTTAGAGTTAGTGATAGCATCCAGGCTTAGGAATAGTGTTAGGGTTATATTTTCAGTTAGGGGTAGGATTAAGTTAGGGTTTGGTTCAGGAGTTAGGTATTAGGGATAGGGTCAGGGTTAGGTTACGGATTACAGTTAGGTTTACTGTTAGGGTTAGGGTTAGATTTAGGGTTAGGATAAGTGTTAGTGGTATGGTTAGGTTTAGGGTTTGGGTTAGGTTTAGGGTTAGGGTTAGGTTTAGAGTTAGGGTTAGGGTTTGTGTTAGCATTAGGGTTTTATGGTTATGGTACCTGGAGTTAGGGTTTAGGGCTAGGGTTAGTGTTAGGCTTAGGGTTACTTTTAGGGCTATGTTTAGTGTTAGGTTTACTATTATGATTGGGGCTAGGCATAGGGTTAGTGATATTGTTAGGGTTAGGGTTATTGTTAAGTTTTGGGTTAGGGTTAGGTTTAGGGTTAGGGTTAGGCTTAGGGATAGTGTTAGGTTTAGGATTAGTGTTAGGGTTAGGGTTAGAGGTTAAGATTAGAGTTGGACTTACTGTTAGGTTTAGGGTTAAGTTTAGGGTTAGCGTTAGGTTTATGGTTATGGTTAGGGTTAGGGTTCCAATTCCGGTTAGGGTTTGGGTTAGGGTTAGGCATAGTTTTAGGTGTTATGTGTTAGGGATAGTGTTAGGGTTTTGCTTCAGGTTATGATTAGGGTTAGTGTTATTATGAGGTTTTGGGTTAGGCTTAGGCTTAGCTTTAGGTTTAGTGTTAGTGTTAGGGCTTAGGGGTTAAGGATAGGTTTAGAGTTAGGGTTAGGGTTAAGGTTTGTGTTAGGATTAGGTTTAGGGTTAAGTTTAGCATTTAGTGTTAGGGTTAGGGTTACGTTTAAGTTTAGGTTTACGGTTAGGGTTAGAGATTATGGTTAATCAGGGTTAGGTTTAGGATTAGTGTTAGCATTAGTTTTCGGGTTAGGGTTAGGGTTAGTGCTAGATTTAGGGGTAGGCTTAGGGGTTAGTTGTTAGGGATAGGGTTATAGTTAGGGTTAAGGTTAATGTTAGGGTTAGGGTTAATTTTATTGTTATGGTTAGGGTTACGTTTAGGTTTAGGTTTAGGGTTAGGGTTAGGCTTCGGGTTAGGGTTAGATGTTAGTGTTAGGTTTAGGGTTAGGGTTAGGTTAGGGTTTGGGTTGGGTTAGGATTAGCATTTAGGGTTAGGCTTAGTGTTAGGGTTAGGTTTCCAGTTAGGTTTATGGGTAGAAGTTAGTGTTAGGTTTAGGTTTAGGGTTAGGGTTAGAGTTTAGCATTAGGGATATGGTTAGTGTTAGGGTTAGGGCTTAGTGTTAGGTTTAGGATTAGGTTTATGTTTAGGTCTAAGTGTTAGGCTTAGGTTTAGAGGTTAGGATTATGGTTAGGGTTAGGTTTATGTTAGTTTTAGGTTTGGTGTTTGTTGTTAGGTATAGGGTCAGTGTTAGTCTTCGAATTACCATTAGGTTTAGGGTTACGATTAGGTTTAGGTTTGATGTTAGGTTTAGAGTTAGGGTTAGGGTTAGGTTTAGAGTTAGAGTTAGGATTAGATTTTCGGTTAGGGTTAGGGATATGGTTACAGTTCGGTTTAGGTTTAGGGTTACGGTTAGGCTTAGGGTTAGGTTTGGAGATTAGGGTTAGTGTTAGGGTTACGTGTAGCGTTAGGGTAGGGTTACGGTTAGCGTTTGGGTTAGGGTTAGTGTTAGGGTTAGGTTTCCGGTTAGTGTTAAGTGTAGACGTCAGTGTTAGTTTTAGGGTTAGTGTTAGGGTTAGAGTTTAGCATCAGGGTTAGGGTTAGTGTTAGAGTTAGGGCTTATGGTTAGTTTTAGAGTTAGGTTTATGTTTAGGTGTAAGGGTTAGGGTTGGGTTTAGAGTTTAGAATTATGGTTAGGCTTAGATTTATATTAGGGTTAGGTTTAGGTGTTAGTTGTTAGGTATAGGGTCAGTGTTAGGCTTTGGATTCGGTTAGGTTTACGGTTACAATTAGCTTTTGGTTTGGTGTTAGGGTTAGAGTTAGGGTTAGGGTTAAGGTTAGAGTTAGAGTTAGGGTTAGATTTTGGTTTAGGGTTAGGGTTTAGCACTTAAGGATATGGTTAGAGTTATGGGTAGCATTACGGTTAGCATTAGGGTTTCGTTTAGGTTAACGGCTGTGTTAGTGTTAACATTCGGGTTAGGGTTAGGGATTAGTGTTAGTGTTAGTGTTAGTGTTAGTGTTAGTGTAGGGTTAGGTTTATGGGTTAGAGTTAGCATTAGATTTTCAGTTAGGATTAAGGTTTAGGTGTTAAGGATATGGTTAGGGTTATGGTTAGGGTTACGGTTAGGGTTATGGTTATGGTTAGTGTTAGAGTTAGGGTTATGGTTTGTGTTAGCATTATGGATTTATGGTTAGGGTCCCTGGAGTTAGGGTTTAGGGTTAGGGTTAAGGTTAGGCTTAGGGTTATGTTTAGGGTTAGGTTTAGTATTAGGATTAGGGCTAGGGATAGGGTTAGTGATATTGTTAGGGTTAGGGTTATTGTTAAGTTTTGGGTTAGGGTTAGGTTTAGGGTTTGGGATAGGGTTAGGGTTAGCGTTAAGGTTAGGGTTAGGGTTAGGGTTTGGGTTAGGGTTAGGGGTAGGTTTAGGGTTAGCGTTAGGGTTAGGGTTAGGTTTAGGGTTAGGGTTATGGTTTGCATTAGTTTCCGGGTTAGGGTTTGGGTTAGTGCTAGGTTTAGGGGTAGGCTTAGGAGTTAGGTTTTAGGGATACGGTTGTAGTTAGAGTTAAGTTTAATGTTAGGCTTAGGGTTAATTTTAGAGTTCAGGTTAGGATTTAGGGTTATGAATAAGGTTACAGTTATGTTTAGGTTTAGGGTTAGGGTTAGGATTCGGGTTAGGGTTAGAGGTTAGAGTGAGGGTTAAGGTTAGGTTTAGGGTTTGGGTAGGGTTACGGTTAGTGTTTAGGTTTAGGGTTAGTGTTAGGGTTAGGTTTCCAGTTAGGGTAATGGTAGAAGTTAGCCTTAGTTTTATTGTTAGGGTTAGGGTGAGAGTTTAGCATTAGGGTTAGGGTTAGGTTTAGCGTTAGGGATTAGGCTTAGGTTTAGGGTTAGGTTTATGTTTAGGTCTAAGTGTTAGGGTTAGGTTTAGAGGTTAGGATTTGGTTAGGTTAGATTTATGTTAGGGTTAGGTTTATGAGTTAGTTGTTAGTTATAGGGTCAGTGTTAGGCTTCAGATTATGGTTAGGTTTATGGTTACGATTAGCTTTAGGTTTGGTGTTAGGGTTAGAGTTAGGGTTAGGGTTAGGATTAGAGTTAGAGTTAGGGTAAGATTTTGATTTAGGGTTAGGTTTTAGGGTTACGGTTTCTTTTAGTTTTACGGCTGTGTTAGCGTTCGGGTTAGGGTTAGGTATTAGGGTTAGTGTTAGGGTTCAGGTTAGGGTTAGGTTTATTTGTTAGTTTTACAGTTAGGGTTAGGGTTACAGTAAGCGTTAGGTTTAGGCTTTCTTATTAGCGTTAGCGTTCGGGTTAAGGTTAGGGTTACGGTTAGCGATTAGGGTTTTGAATAGGTTTAGGGTCAGTTTTAGGGGTAGCATTAAGTTTAGTATTCGGGTTAGTATTAGGGTTAGGGTTAGGTTTAGGGTTAGAGTTCGGATTAATTTTAGGGTTAAGGTTAGTGTTAGCATTAGTTTTAAGGTTAGGTTTAGGGTTAGAGTTAGGGTTTAGTCGTAGGGTGAGGGATACGTTTAGTTTTAGGTTTATGTTAGGGTTAGGGTTAGAGATTAGAGGTTAGGGTTAAAGTTAGGTTTAGGGTTAGGGTTAGGGTTAGAGATTAGGGTTCGGGTCAGGGTTTGGTTTAGGGTTAGGGTTAGTGTTAGCCTCATTTTTCTGGTTAGGGTTAGGGTTAGTGCTAGGTTTATGGATAAGCTTAGGGGTTAGGTGTTAGGGATAAGGTTATGGTTATGGTTAATGTTAATGTTAGGGTTAGTGTTAATTTTAGGGTTAGCATTATGGTTTAGGGTTAGGGATAGGTTTAGGCTTAGGGTTAGAGTTAGGGTTATGTTTAGGGTTAGGTTTCGTATTAGGAGTAGGACTAGGGATAGGCTTAGTGATATTGTTAGAGTTAGGGATAGGGTTAGGGCTATTGTTAAGTTTTGGATTAGGTATAGGGTTAGAGTTAGGGTTCGGGTAAGGTTTAGGGATAGTGTTAAGTTTAGGATTAGTGTTAGGGTTAGTGTTAGAGGTTAGGATTAGGGTTAGGGTTAGCCTTAGGGTTAGGGTTATGTTTAGGATTAGCATTAGGTTTAGGGAGAGGGTTATGGTTACGGTTAGGTTTTGAGTTATGTTAAGGGTAGGTTTAGGTGTTAAGTGTTAGAGACAGTCTTAGGGTTACACTTCAGGTTATGGTTAGGGTTAGGGTTATTATTAGGTTTAGGGTTAGGCTTAAGGTTAGCTTTAGATCTAAAGTTTGGGTTAGGTATAGGGCTTAGTTGTTACGGACAGGGTTAGGGTTAGGGTTAGGGTTAAGGTTTGGGTTAGGGTTAGGCTTAGGGTTAGCTTTAGGCTTAGGATTAGCGTTTAGTGTTAGGGTTAGGCTTGCATTTAGGGTTAGGCTTAGGGTTAGGGTTAGAAGTTATGGTTACTGTTAGGGTTAGTTTTAGGGTTAGGGTTAGTGTTAGCATTAGTTTTTGAGTTAGGGTTAGAGTTAGTGCTAGGTTTAGGGGTAGCTTAGGGGTTAGATCTTAGAGATAGTGTTATGGTTAGGGTTAAGGTTAATGTTAGTGTTAGGGTTGATTTTATGGTTAGGGTTAGGATTCAGGGTTAGGGATACAGTTACCGTTCAGTTTAGGTTTAGGGTTATGGTTAGGCTTAGGGTTAGGTTTAGAGCTTAGGGTTAGTGTTAGGGTTATGTGTAGGTTTAGGGTAGGGTTACGGTAGCATTTAGGGTTAGGGTTAGTGTTAGGGTTAGGTTTCCCGTTAGGGTTATGGGTAGAAGTTAGCCTTAGTTTTAGGCTTTGGGTTAGGGTGAGAGTTTAGCTTTAGGTTTAGGGTTAGGGTTAGGGTTAAGTTTAGGTTTAGGTCAGGGTTAGGTTTAATATTTTGGTTAGGGTTAGGTTTAGGGTTAGGTTTAGGGTTAGGCTTAGCGTTTAGTGTTGGGCTTAGGGTTACGGTTACATTAAGGTTTACGGTTAGGGTTATTGTTAGGTTAGAGGTTAGGGTTAGGGTTAGGGTTAGGGCTAGTTTTACGTTTAGCGTTAGTTTTATGGTTAGGTTTAGGGTTAGTGAAATGTTTAGTTTTAGGGTTAGGTGTTAGGTGTTAGGGAAAGTGTTAGGGTTAGGGTTAAGGTTAAGGTTAGGGTTACGGTTAATTTTTGTTTATATTTATGGTTTAGGGTAAGGGATAGGGTTAAGGTTAGGTTTAGGACTAGGGTTAGGTTAGAGTTAGGGTTAGAGGTTAGGTTTAGTGTTAGGGTTAGGTTTAGGGTTAGAGTTAGGGTTATGGTTAGAGATTAGGGTTAGGGTTAGTGTTAGGGTTAGGTTTCCGGTTAGGGTTTTTGTTAGAATTTAGGGTTAGAGTTAGTGTTACGGTTAATGTTAGAGGTTAGCGTTAGGGTTAGAGTTAGGGTTAGTGTTAGGTGTAGGGCTAGGATTATGGTTTGGGGTTAGGGTTTAGGTTTGGGTTAGTGCTTTTGTTAGAGCTAAGGGTTAATGTTAGGTTTAGGGGTTATGGTTATGGTTAGGGTTAGGTTTAGCTTAGGGTTAGGGTTAGGGTTATGGTTAGGGTTAGAGTTAGAGTTATGGATAGGGTTAACGTTACGGTTAGGGTTAGGGATAGGATCACAATTGGGTTTATGATTAGGATTAGGGTTTGGTTTAGGGTTAGGCTTAGCATTATGGTTATAGTTAGGGTAAGTATTAGGGTTAGTGCTAGGGTTAGAGGTTCATGCTAGGGTTAAAGTTAGGGTTAGGTTTAGTATTACAGTTATAGTTCAGGGTTAGAGTTAGTTTTAGGTTTAGGGGTTAGGTGTTAGCGATAGGGTTAGTTTTAGGGTTAGGATTAGTGTTCGGTTTAGAGTTAGGGTTAGGGTTAGGGTTTGGTTTACGATTAGGTTTAGAGTTATGGTTAGGGTTAGGTTTAGGGTTAGGTTTAGGGTTATCGCTAGGGTTAGTGTTATGGTTAGTGTTAGGGTTAGGCTTAGAGGTTATAGTTAAGGTTAGGGTTATGGTTAGGGAGAAAGATTAGGTTCAGGGTTATGGTTAGTGTTACTGTTAGGGTTTGGAATAGGGTAAGCATTAGGATTAGGGTGCTTAATTTTAGGGTTAGGGTTAGAGTTAGGGTTAGGGTTAGGTTTAGAGGTTAGTTTTAGGGTTAGGGTTAGGTTCACTCTGAGGGGTAGGGTTATGGTTAGATTTAGTGTTAGGTTTCGGGTTAGGCTTAGGGTTATGGTTAAGGTTAGATTTACAATTATGTTAGCGTTAGCGTTAGGGTTAGGCTTAGGGTTAGGGTTTGCATTAGATGTAGTGTTACTGTTAGGGGTAGGGTTAGGTTTAGGCGTTAAGTGTTAGGGATAGGGTTATAGGTTAGGGTTAGGGTTACGTTTAAGTTTAGCGTTTGGGTTAGATTTTTGGGTTGGGGTTATTGTTAAGGTTAGTGTTATTGTTTGGGTTTAGGTTGAGGTTTAAGGTTAGGGTAAGTATTAAGGTTAGAAGTTAGGTTTAGTGTTAGGTTTTGGATTAGGGTTAGGGATAGTTTTATGATTAGGATTAGTTTTAGAGGTTGTGGTTAGTAATAGGGTTGGGGTTAGGGTTAGCATTATGGTTAGGGTTAGGATTAGGTTTAGGGTTATAGTTAGGGTTACGGTTAGTGTTAGGGGTTAGGTGTTAGTGAAAGGGTTAGGGTTAGGCTTTGTTTTATGGTTATTGTTAGGGTTACAATTTCATTTAGGCTTAGGGTTAGGTTTAGGGTTATGGTTAGGGTTAAATTTAGGGTTAGTTTTAGAGTTAGGGTTAGTGGTAGGAATTAGGGGTTAGGTGTTTGCGATAGGGTTAGTGTTAGAGTTAGGTTTAGTGTTTGGTTTAGGGTTAGGGTTAGGGTAAGAGATAGTGTTAGGGTTAGGGTTAGGTTTTAGGGTTAGGGTTAGGTTTAAGTTTAGGGTAGCTTTAGTTTTAGGGTTATGGTTCGTGTTAGGGTTAGAACTTACATTTAGTGTTAGGGTTAGTGTTAGGGTTATGGCTAAAGGTTAGTGTTTGGCTTAGGGTTAGATTTAGGGATAGGGTTAGAGTTAGAATTAGAGCTTATGGTTAGTGTAAGTGTTAGGGTTAGGGTTAAAGCTTAGGTTCAGGGTTATTGTTAGGGTTAGGATTACGGTTAGAGTTTAGGGTTAGGTTTAAGGTTTGGGATAGGATTAGGGTTATGGTTATGGTTAGAAGTTAGTGTTTTTTTAGAATTAAAGTTAAGGTTAGGCTTAGGTTTAGTTTTAGGGTAAAAGCTTAGTTTCAGTGTTAGAGTTAGGTTTATGATTAGGGTTAAGGAGAGGGTAAGGGTTAGGATTAGTGTCAGTGGTTAGTTTTAGGTTTAGGGTTACGGTTAGTGTTATGGTTAGATTTAGAGGTTAGTGTTAGGGTCAGTGTTAGGATTAGGGTTAGTGTGAGGGTTAGTGTTATGGTTAGAGTTAGGGTTCAGTTTAGGCTTAGGGTTATGGTTAAGGTTAGTGTTACAATTAGGTTAGCATTAGGGTTAGGATTAGGTTTAGCGGTTAGCATTAGGTTTGGGTTAGGGTTACGATTAAAGCTTAAGTTTAGGTTAGGGGTTAGGTGAGAGCGATAGGGTTAGGGTTAGGGTTTGTGCTAGGGTTAGAGGTTAGTGTTAGGGTTAGAGTTAAGGTTAGGGTTAGTGTTTCGTTTAGAGTTTATGGTTAGGTTTAGGTTTAGGGTTAGGGTTAGGGTTACAGTTAGATGTTAGTGTTTTGTATAGGGTTAAAATTAGGGTTACTGTTAGGGTTAGGCTTCGAGGTTATGGTTATCGTTACGGTAAGGGTTAGGGTTAGGGTTAGGGTGAAAGCTTAGGTTCAGGGTTAGGGTTAGTGTTAGGGTTAGGGTTAGGGATAGGGTAAGGGTTAGGATTAGGGTTAGTGGTTAATTTTAGGGTTAAGGTCGCCGTTAGTGTTAAGGTTAGGATTAGATGTTAGTTTTTGAGTTAGGGTTAGGGTTAGTTTTAGTGTGAGTGTTAGGGTTAGGGTTATTCTTAGGGTTATGTTTAGGTTTAGGATTACAATTAATTTAGCATTAGGGTTAGGGTTAGGGTTTGCGCTAGATGTAGTGTTAGGTTTAGTGTTAGGTTTAGGGGTTAGTTGTTAGGGATAGGATTATGGGTTAGGGTTAGTGTTAGTGTTAGTGTTAGGGTTAGGGTTAGTGTTATGGTTAGGGTTAGCTTTTAGGGTTAGTGTTAGGGTTATGGTTAGGGTTCTTGTTATTGTTAGGATAAGTGTTAGGTTGAGGTTTAGTGTTAGGGTTAGGGTTAGTGTTAAGGTTAGGGTTAGAGTTAGGTTTAGCATTGTCTTTAGGGTTATGGTTAGGGATATGTTTAAGTTTACGGTTATTGTTAGAGGTTATGGTTAGTGTTAGTGTTAGTGTTAGCTTTTGGATTAGGGTTAGGTTTAGGATTAGAGGTATGGGTTATGGTTAGCATTAGGGTTGGTGTTAGGGTTTGGGATAGGATTAGAAGTTAGGGTTAGGGTTACGCTTAGTGTTATGGTTATGATTTAGGTTAGGGTTAAGCATTAGCTGTTAAGGAGATGGTTAGTTTTGGGCTTTGGTTTATGGTTAGGGTTAGGGTTAGACTTATGGGTAGTGTTAGGTTTAGCATTAGTTTTAGAGTTAGGGTTAGAGTTAGGGTTTAGGTGTTAATGATAGGGTTAGGGTTAGGGTTTGGTTTAGTGTTCGCTTTAGGGTTAGGGATAGTGTTAGTTTTAGGGTTAGGGTTTAGGGCTAGGGTTAGGTTTAGGGTTAGGGTTAGCTTTAGTTTTAGAGTTAGGGTTAGTGTTAGGGTTAGAAGTTAGTTTTAGGGTTAGGGTTAGCATTAGGTTTCGGGTTAGGGTTAGGGGTTATTGTTAGAGGTTAGCGTTTGGTTTAGGGTTAGAGTTAGGGTTAGGGTTAGTGTTAGTGTTAGGGTTAGTGTTAGGGTTAGGGTCAGGGTTAGATTTAGCATTAGGTTTAGGGCATAGGTGTTAGAGATCAGGTTATGGTTAAGGTTACGTTGAGGCTTAGAAGTTATGGTTAGGGTTAGGGTTAGGGTTCAAGTTAATTTAGGGTTAGGGTTAGCGTCAGAGTTAGGGATAGGGTAAGGGTTAGGATTACGGTTATTCGCTAGGTTTAGCATTACATTTACGTTTAGGGTTATGGTTAGGTTTAGAGGTTAGTGTTGGGGTTAATGTTAGGGTTAGGGTTAGGGTTAGGGTTAGTGTTATGTTTCGTGTTAGTTTTAGAGTTAGGTTTATGTTTAGTTTTAGGGTGAGCTTTAGTGTTAGGTTTAGGTTTAGGTATAGGGTTACGTCTAGGTTTTGTGTTATGGTGAGGGTTAAGGTTACGATTAGTTCAGGATTAGAGTTAGGGTTAGGTTTAGGCTTATAGGTAGTGTCAGTATTTTGACTAGGATTAGGGTTAGGGTTAGTGTTAGGTTTATGGGTAAGGTGTTAGGGATAGTGTTAAGGTTAGGCTTAGGGTTAGGGTTATTGTTAGTGTTAGATTTTGTTTTAATTTTAGGGTTAGGTTTAGCATTAGTGTTAGGGCTTACGGTTTCGAGATAGTGTTAGGATTAGGGTTAGGGTTAGTTTTAGTGTTTGGGTTAGGGTTAGGTTTAGTGTTAGGTTTAGGGTTATGGTTTAGTGTTAGGGTTATGTTTAGGTTTAAGGTTAGTTTTAGGCTTCAGGTTACAGTTATGTTAGGGTTAGGGTTACGATTAGGTTAGGGCTAGGTTTTGGTTTAGGATTAGATGTTAGGTATAATTTTAAGGTTAGGGTTAGTGTTACGGTTAGAGTTCAGGTTTATGGTTAGATTTAATTTAGGGTTAGTGTTATGGTTAGAGGTTAGCATTAGGTTTGGGTTAGGGTTAGCGTTAAAGCTGAAATTTAATGTTAGGCTTAGTGTTAGGGTTAGGGTTGGCTTTAATTTTAGGGTTACAGTTAGTGTTAGGGTTACAAGTTAGGTTTAGTGTTAGGGTTAGCGTTAGGCTTAGGGTTAGGGTTAAGGTTAGGGTTAGATGTTATTGTTTGCTTTAGTGTTAGAGGTAGGGTTAGGGTTAGTGTTAGTGTTAGGCTTAGAGGTTATGTTTTGGGTTATTGTTAGGGTTAGGGCTAGGATTAAAGCTTAGATTCACGGTTACGGTTAGTGTTAGGGTTTGGGTTACAGTTAGAGTTTAGTGTTAGATTTAAGGATAGGGTTAGGGTTAGGGTTAGTGTTATGTTTAGAGGTTAGCGTTCATTTTAGGATTAGAGTTAGGGTTAGGGTTTGTGTTAGTGTTAGTGTTTTAGAGTTAGGGTTAGGGTTAGCGTTAGGTTTAGAGTTAGGGTTAGGGTTAGTGTTAGGATTATGTTTAGGGTTAGAGTTATGGTTAGTGTGAGGGTTACATTTAGGTTTAGGATTAGGGTTAGGGTTAGGGTTAGAATGTTAGTGTTAGCGTTAGGGTTATGGTTAGTGTAAGGGTTAGGGTTAGGGTTAGCGTTAGGGTTAGTGATAGTGTTAGTTTTAGGGTTAGGGTTAGTAACGGTTAGGGTTAGTTAAAGTGTTCGAGTTAGGGTTAGGGTTAGTGTTTGGTTTAGGTTTAGTGTTAGGTTTAGGTTTAGGGTTAGGTTTAGGCTTAGGGTTATAAGTTAATTTTATGGTTAGGATTTGGATTTGGGTTAGAGTTTGGGTTAGATGTTAGGATTAGGGTTACGGTTAGCATTAGGGTTAAGGTTAGGGTTAGGGTTAGGGATTAGGGATAGGATTAGGTTAGGGTTAGGGTTAGTGTTAGGTTTTGTTTAGGATCAGGTGTTAGTTTTTGGGATAGGTTTAGGGTTAAGCTTTGTGTTACAGTTAGGTTTAGGGTTATGAATAGGTTTAGGGCTAGGGTTAGGGTTGGCATTAGGTTTATTGTTAGGGTTAGGGTTAGTGTTAGGGTTGGCATTAGGTTTATTGTTAGGGTTAGGTTTAGTGTTAGGGTTACATTTAGGGTTAGGTTTAGCCTTAGTGTTAGGGTTAGACTTAAGTTTAGGGTTAGGGTTAGGTTTAGGGTTCGGATTACGGTTAGCTTTTGGGTTAGTGCTAGGGGTTAGAGTTAGAGTTTTAGGGTTAGGTTTAGGGTTAGCATTAGGGTTAGATTTAGGACTAGGGTTAGGGATAGTGTTAGGGTTAGGCTTAGTTTTAGCCTTATGGTTAGCGTTAGGTTTTAGGATTACGTACAGGGTTACAGTTACTTTTAGATTTAGGGTTAGGCTTAGCGTTATGGTTAGTTGTTAGTGTTAGGGTTAGGGTTATGTTTAGGGTTAAGGTTAGGATTCTGGTTTGAGTTTAGGATTACAGTAAGTGTTAGGGTTAGGGTTCCTGTTAGGGTTATGGTTAGATGTTAGCATTAGGGTTAGTGTGAGTGTTAGTCTAAGGGTTAAGATTAGTGTTAGGGTTAGGTATAGGGCTTAGGGTTAGGGTTAGGGTTAGGGTTAGTGTTAGGGTTAGGGTTAGGGTTAGGGTTAGTGTTAGTGTTATTGTTAGGTCTAAGGGTAGGGATAGGTTTAGGGTAAGTGTTCTGGTTCAGGTTCGGGTTTGGGTTAGGGTTATTTTTAGGGCTAAGGGTTATGGTTAGCATTAAGGGTTAGGGTTAGAGTTAGGTTTAGATTTTGTGTTAATATTAGCGTTTTATGGTTAGCGTCCTTAGGGTTAGGGTTTATGTTTAGGGTTAGTGTGAGGCTTAGGGTTAGGGTTAGGCTTAGGTTTAGGCTTAAGTTTAGGATTAGGGTTAGGTTTAGGTTTGGGCTAGGGATAGTGTTAGTGTTAGGTTTAGGCTTAGGGTTATTGTTAAGTTTTGGTTTAGGGTTAGGTTTAGGGTTAGGGTTAGGATTAGTGATAGCTTTAGGGTTAGGGGTAGTGTTATTTTTAGGGTTAGGGTTAGGGTTCGAGATTAGGATTAGGGTTAGTGTTAGCATTAGGGTTAGGGTTAAGGTTAGCATTAGGGTTAGTGTTAGTGTTAAGGTTACGGTTAGGGTTTGGGTTAGTGGTAGTGGTTACAGTTGGAGGTTAGGGTTAGGGTTAGTGTTAGGATTACAGTTTAGGGTTAGGGTTAGTGTTAGTGTTAGGATTAGGTTTAGGGTTAGGATTAGGGATTGGCTTAGGGTTAGGGTCTTACAGTTAGGTTCCTTAGGGTTAGGGTTTATGGTTATGGTTAAGGTTAATCTTACGGTTAGGGTTAGGGTTAGGGTTAGGGTTAGTGTTAGGGTTAGGGGTAAGTTTAGGGGTTAGGTGCTAGGGATAGGGTTATAGATATTGTTAGAGTTAGGGTTATTGTTAAGTTTTTGGTTAGGGTTAGGTTTAGGGTTAGGATTAGTGTTTAGTTTTAGGGTTGCTGTTAGGTTTAGATTTAGGGTTAGGGTTACGGTTAGGGTTAGGGTTAGAGGTTAATGTTAGGGTCAGGGTTAGGTTTTAGGTTAGGGTTAGTATTAGGGTTAGGGTTAGGTTTAGGGTTACGGTTAGCGTTAGGGTTAGTGCTAGGTTTAGGGGTAGGCTTAGTCTTAGGTGTTATGGATAGGGTTATCTTTAGGGTTCAGGTTAATGTTAGGGTTAGGGTTATGGTTTAGGGTCAGGGATAGGGTTACGTTTAGGTTAAGGTTTAGTGTTAAGGTTAGGCTTAGTATTAGGGTTAGAGGTTAGTTATAGTGTTAGCGTTTAGCGTTAGGTTTATTGTTATGGTTAGGTTTCTGGTTAGAGTTATCGGTAGAAGTTTGCATTAGGTTTAGGTTTAGGGTTAGGGTTAGAGTTTAGCGTTAGAGTTAGGCTTAGAATTAGGGCTTAAGGTTCGAGTTAGGGTTAGCTTTATGTTTGGGTCTAAGGGTTAGGGTTAGCTTTAGAGGTTAGGGTTATGGTTAGGGTTATGTTTATGTTAGTGTTAGTTTTAGGTGTTAGTTGTTAGGTGTAGGGTCATTGATAGGCTTCCGATTACGGTTAGGTATAAGGTTACGATTAGGTTTAGGTTTGGTGTTAGGTTTAGAGTTAGGGTTAGGATTAGGGTTAGAGTTAGAGTTAGTGTTATATTTTCGGTTAGGTTTAGGGGTTAGGTTTTAAGGATATGGTTATGCTTATGTGTAGCATTACAGTAAGGTTTAGAGTTTCATTTAGATTTATGGATGGGTTAGTGTTAGCGTTAGGGTTAGGGATAGGGATTAGAGTTAGGGTTAGTGTTCGGGTTAGGGTTAGTTTTATGGGTTAGTGTTATGCTTAGTGTTAGGGTTATGGTAAGCGGTAGGGTTAATCTTACATATTAGAGTTAGTGTTCATGTTAGCGTTTGGGTTACCGTTAGGGATTAGGGTTAGGGTTCATGTTAGGGTTATTGTTAGGCTCAGTATTAGGATTAGGGTTAGGGATAGGTTTAGAGTTAGGGTTAGGATTGTTGTTAGGGTTAGTGTTAGGGTTAGGGTTAGGGTTAGGGATAGGGTTAGGTTTAGGTGTTAGTGTTAGAGTTAGGTTTAGGGTTATGGGGTAGGGTGAGATTTAGGGTTAATGTTAGGTTTAGTGTTAGGGTTAGGTTTAGTGTTAGGTTAGGGTTACTGATAGGGTTAGGTTTAGGGTTAGGGTTTAGTGTTAGAATCAGGGTTAGGGTTAGGGGTTATGGTGAGCATTAGGGTTAGGATTAGGGTTAGTGTTAGGGTTAGAAAGTTAGGGTTAGAGTTAGCGTGAGGATAAGTTTAGGGTTATAGTTTGGTTTATATTTAGGTTTAGGGTTAGGGTTATGATTAGGGTTAGGGTTAGGGTTAGTGTTAGGGTTAGGTTAGGGTTAGTTTTATGTTAAGGTTAGAGTTTAAGTTTTAGGCCTTAGTGTTAGTGTTAGGCTTTAGGTTACAGTTAGGGTTAGCATTTTGAATAGGTTTAGGGATAGGTTTAGGGGTAGCGTTAGGTTTAGTATTCTGGTTAGTGATAGTTTTAGGGTTAGGGTTAGGGCGCGGATTAGTGTTAGGGTTAAGGTTAGTGTTAGGGTTAGTTTTAAGGTTAGGTTTAGGCTTAGAGTTAGGGTTTAGTCATAGGGTGAGAGTTACGTTTAGGTTTAGGTTTAGGTTTAGGTTAGGGTTAGGGTTAGAGGTTAGATGTTAGGGTTAGGGTTATGTTTAGGGTTAGGGTTAGGGTTAGGGTTAGTGCTTATGGTTAGGGTCAGAGTTAGTTTTTGGTTTAGGGTTAGTGTTCTCCTAAGTTTTCGTGTTAGGGTTAGGGTTAGTGCTAGGTTTATGTGTAAGCTTAAATGTTACATGTTAGGGATAGGGTTATGGTTAGGGTTAATTTTAACATTAGGGTTAGGGTTAATTTTACGTTTAGGGTTAGTGTTTTGGTTTAGCAATAGGGTTACGGTTAGGTTTAGGTTTAGTGTTCGGCTTACGGTTAGCATTAGAGTTTAGGGTTAGGGTTAGGTTTAGAGGTTAGGGTTAGGGTTAGGTTTAGAGTTTAGGATTAGGGTAATTGTTAGCATTAGTTTTCTGGTTAAGGTTTTTGGTAGAAGTTAGCGTTAGATTTAGAGTTAGGGTTAGGTTTATGTTTAGGGTTAGGGTTAGGGTTAGGTTTATTTTTAGGTCTAAGGGATAGGGTTAGGTTTAGAGGTTAGCGTTATGGTTAGGGTTAGGTTTTATTTGGGTTATGTTTAGGTGTTAGTTGTTAGGTATAGGGTCATTGTTAGGCTTCGCATTATGGTTAGGTTTAGGGTTACAATTAGGTTTAGGTTTGGTCTTAGGTTTAGGGTTAGGTTTAGAGTTTCAGTTAGGATTAGATTTTCGGTTTGGTTTAGGGGTTAGGTGTTAAAGATATGGTTAGGGTTATGGGTAGCATTACAGTTAAGGTTAGGGTTTTGTGTAGATTTACGGATGGGTTAGTGTTAGCATTAGTGTTAGGGTTAGGGATTAGGTTTAGTGTTAGGGTTCGGGTTAGGGTTAGGTTTACAGGTTAGTGTTACACTTAGGGTTAGGGTTATGGTAAACGATAGGGTTAGGGTTAAGGTTAGGGTTAGGGTTAGGGTTAGGGTTACGGTTAGGTTTATGTTTAGGTCTAAGGGTTAGGATTAGGTTTAGAGGTTAGGGTTATTTTTAGGGTTAGGTCTATGTTAGGGTTAGCTTTAGGTGCTAGTTGTTTTGTATAGGGTCATTGTTAGGCTTCCGGTTACGGTTAGCTTTAGGGTTACGATTAGGTTTAGTTTTGGTGTTAAGTTTAGAGTTATGGTTAGGGTTAGAGTTAGAGTTAGTGTTAGGGTTAGATTTTCGGTTAGGGTTAGGGGTTAGGGGTTAAGGATATGGTTAGGGTTATCGGTAGCATTACAGTTAAGGTGAGAGTTTCTTTTAGGTTTATGGATGGGTTACTGTTAGCTTTAGGTTTAGGGTTAGGGATTAGGGTTAGGGTTAGGGATTACGGTTAGGGTTATGGTTAGCGTTAGGTGTAGGGTTAGGGTTAGGATTAGGGTTAGGTTTAGGGTTAGGTTTGGGCTTAATGTTAGCATTAGCCATTAACGTAAGGTTTGGGTTAGGGTTATGGGTAAAGCTTAGGTTTGGGTTTAGGTGTAGGTTTAGGGTTAGGGTTAGTGTTAGGGTTAGGGTTAGGTTTAGTGTTAGGGTTAGGGCTTAGGTGTTAGGGATCAGTTTATGGTTAGGGTATGGTTTCGGTTAGGGTGAGGCTTAGAAATTATGTTTAGGGTCAGGGTTAGGGTTAGGGATAGGGTTAGTTTTATGGTTAAATTTAATTTAGGGTTAGGGTTAGAGTTAGGGTTACGGATAGGGTAAGGTTTAGGATTTGGGTTAGCTGTTAGGTTTCGGATTAGGTTTATGGTTAGGGTTAGGGTTATGTTTAGAGGTTAGTATTAGGGTTACGGTTAGTGTTAGTGTTATTGTTAGGTTTAGGGTTAGGTTTATAGTTAGTTTTACGTTTAGTATTAGTGTGAGCGTTAGGGTTAAGTTTAGTTTTAGGGATAGGATTACATCTAGGCTTCGCATTACGGTAAGTGTTAGGGTTCCGATTAGTTTAGGATTAGAGTTAGGGTTAGGGTTAGGTTTAGGGTTACCGGTAGTGTTAGGATTTGGATTAGGATTAGTTGGGGTAGGGTTAGGATTAGGTTTAAAAGTAAGGTGTTAGGAATAGGGTTAAGGATAGGCTTAAGTTTAGGGTTAAGGTTAGGGTTAGTGTTATATTTTGTTTTAATTTTACGGTTAGGTTTAGCGTAAGGGTTAGGGGTTACGTGTTCGGGATGTGGTTAGGGTTAGTGTTAGTGTTAGTTTTACGGTTAGGGTTAGGCTTAGGGATAGTGTTAGGTTTAGGGTTATTGTTTAGTGTTAGTGTTAGGATTAGGGTTAGGGTTACATTTAGGCTTCGGGTTACGGTTATGGTTAGGGTAATGATTAGGTTAGGTCTAGGTTTTGGGTTAGGATTAGATGTTAGGGACAGTTTTAGGGTAGAGTTAGTGTTACGGTTAGAGTTCAGGGTTATGGTTAGGTTTAGGGTTAGGGTTAGAGTTATGATTAGAGGTTAGCGTTAGGTTTGGGTTAGGGTTAGGGTTAAATCTGAGGTTTAATTTTAGGCTTAGTGTTAGGGTTAGTGTTAGTGTTAGTTTAAGGGTTATAGTTAGGGATAGGGTTATGGTTAGAGGTTAGCATTTGGTTTAGGGTTAGATTTAGGGGTAGGGTTAGGGTTAGGTTTAGGCTTAGAAGTAATGGTTAGGGTTAGGGTTAAAGCTTAGGTTAAGGGTTAGGGTTAGGGTTAGGATTAGGTTTAGGGATAGGATAAGTGTTAGGGTTCGCATTAGTGGTTAGCTTTAGGGGTAGGGTTATGTTTAGGGTTAGGGTTAGGTTTAGAGGTTAGTGTTAGTGTTAGTGTTAGGGATAGGGTTAGTGTTAGTGTTAAGGTTAGGCTTAGAGTTAGGTTTAGGCTTAGTTTAGGCTTTGGTTTATGGTTAGTTTTTGGATTACAATTAGGTTACGGTAACGGTTAGGGTTAGATTTAAGTTTTGCATTAGATTTAGTGTTAAGGTTAGGGTTAGGTTTAGGGGTTAGGTGTTAGGAATAGGGATATGGGTTAGGTTTAGGGTTATAATTAGGGTTAGCATTAAGGTTATGGTTAGGGTTATAGGTTATCCTTTGGTTTAGTGTTAGAGTTAGTGTTATGGTTATTGTTAGGGTTAGCCTTAGAGGTTATGGTTCAGGTTATGTTTAGGGTTAGGGTTAGGGTTAAAGTTTAGGTTCAGTGTTCCGGTTAGTGTTAGGGTTAGGGTTACAGTTAGAGTTTAGGGTTAGTTAGAAGGTTAGGGTTAGAGTTAGCGTGAGGGTAAGTTAGGGTTATTGTTAGGTTTATATTTAGGTTTAGGGTTAGGGTTATGGTTAGGGTTAAGGTTAGCATTAGGGTTAGGTTTAGGTTTAAGGTTAGGGTTAAATCTTAGGTTTAGGGCTAGTGTTAGCGTTAGGGTTAGGGATAGTGTAAGTGTTAGGATTAGATTTAGTTCTTATCTTTATGTTTAGGTTTACGGTTAGGTTTAGGTTTATGTTTACAGGTTATTGTTATGGCTAGTGTTGGGGTTAGTGTTAGGGATAGGGTTAGGTTTAGACTTAAGTTTAGGTTTAAGGTTAGGGTTAGTGTTAGGTTTAGGGTTAACTTTAGAGTTAGGGATAGGTTTAAGGCTAGTCTTCGGGTTAAGGTAAGTGTTAGGGTTATGATTAGGGTAGGGTTAGACAGCGTTAGGTTTAGGATTACGGTTAGTGTTAGGATTTGGATTAGGATTATGGTTAGGGTTAGGGCTAGGGATAGGCTTCGGGTTATGGTTAGGTTTAGGCTTATGATGAGGTTAGTGTTAGTGTTAGGTTTAGGGTTAGGGTTAGGGGTACCGTTTGCGTTAAATTTAAGGTTAGTTTTATGGTGAGGGTTAGGGTTAGGTTTAGGAGTTAGGTGTTATTGATAGGGTTATAGTTAGGGTTAGGTTTAGGGTTAGGTTTAGAGTTAGGTTAAATGTTATGTTTAGTGTTAGCATTCAGGGTTTGGGTTATGGTTAGGGTTAGTGTTATGGTTAGTGTTAGTGTTAGCTTGAGGTTTGTTGTTAGGGTTAGGATTAGTGTTAGGACTTATTGTTAGGGGTTAGTCTTAGGGTTATGGTTTAGTGTTCGGTGTTAGGTTTAGGGGTTAGCGTTATGCTTATTTATAGTGGTACTGTTAGGTTTTGGTTAGGGTTAGGGTTAAGATTAGGGTTAGAGATTATTGTTACAGTTAAGGTTATGGTTAGGGTTGCTGTTCCGGTTAGGTTTAGAGGTTAGGGTCAGGGTTAGGGTTAGGGTTAGGTTTAGTATTAGTTTTGTGGTTAGGGTTATGGTTAGAGTTAGTGGTAGGGTTAGGTTTAAGATCAGTTTTTGTGTTAGGTTTAGGGTTAGGGTTAGAGGTTAGGTGTTAGCGATAGGGTTAGTGTTAGGGTTAGGTTTAGTGTTCGGTTTAGGGTTAGGGTTAGGGTTAGTGATAGTGTTAGGGTTAGCATTAGGGTTTATGTTTAGGGTTAGGTTTAGAGTTCGGGTTAGCTTCAGTTTTAAGGTTAGGTTTAGTATAATGTTTAGGTTTAGGTTTAGGGTTAGATTTAGGGTTAGGTTTAGAAGTTAGGGTTAGGGTTAGGCTTAGGCTTAGGTTTAGTGTTAGGTTTAGGGTTAAGTTTTAGGGTTAGTGTTAGGGTTAGGGTTAGTGTTATGGTTACAGTTAGGCTTAGGGTTACGGTTAGGGTTAGGGTTACGATTAGGTTTAGGGTTAGGGTTAGAGTTAGTTTTAGGGTTAGTTTTAGGGTTAGGGTTAGGGGTTAGGTATTGCGGATAGGGTTATTATTAGCCTAGTGTTAGTGTTAGGTTTACGATTAGGGTTAGATTTAGGGATAGTGGGTTAGGGTTAGGTTTAGGGTTAGGCTTATAGGTTATTCTTAGGGTTAGTGTTAGGGATAGGATGAAAGCTTAGGTTCAGGGTTAGGGTTAGTGATAGGGCTAGGGTTAGGCATAGTGTAAGTGTTAGAATTAGGTTTAGTGGTTAGTTTTATTGTTAGGCGTATGGTTAGGGTTAGGTTTAGAGGTTAGTTTTAGGATTAGGGTTAGGGTTAGGTATAGTGTGAAGGTTAGGCTTAACGTAAGAATCAGTGTTAGGATTATGGTTAGGCTTAGGGTTATGGTTAGTGTTAGGATTACAATTAGGTTAGAGTTACATTTAGGGTTAGGATTATGGTTAGGGCTAGGGTTTGCGTTTGATGTAGTGTTAGGGTTATGGTTATGGTTAGGGTTAGATTTTGGGGTTAGTTGTTAGGGATAGGGTTATGTGTTAGGGTTAGGGTTAGGGTTAGAGTTAGTTTTTAGGGTTAGGGTTAGTGTTATGGTAAGGGTTAGGGTTAGGTTGAGATTTAGGGTTAGGGTTACTGTTAGAAGTTAGGTTTAGTATTAGGATTAGTGTTAGGTTTAGGGATAGGTTTAAAGTTAGGGTTAGTGTTAGAGGTTAGGTTTAGTGTTAGGGTTAGGTTTAGGGTTAGTATTACTGGTATGGGTTAGGTTTAGGGTTAGCATTAGTGTTAGGGTTAGGGTTATGCTAGTGTTATGGTTAGGCTTACATATTACAGTCAGGGTTAGTGTTAGTTTAAGGGGTAGGGTTAGGGTACAGGTAAGGGATTAATGTTAGGTTTAGGTTTCAGGTTATGGTTATAGTTAGGGTTAGGGTTAGAGTTAGGTTTAGAAGTTAGCGTTAGGGGTATGCTTAGTGTTATGGCTACATTTAGGGTTAGGGTTAGTTTTAGGTTTAGGCTTAGGTGTTAGGGTTAGGATTATGGTTAGGTTTACGGTTACGTTTAGCTTTAGTTTTATGGTTAGGGTTAGTGTTTGGGTTAGAAGTTAACTTTAGGGTTTGGGTTAGGGTTAGGGTTAGGTTTAGGGTTAGGTTTATGGTTAGAGGTTAGCGTTTGTTTTAGGGTTAGAGTTAGGGTTAGGGTTAGGGTTAAGGTTACGCTTAGAGGTTATGGTTAGTGTTTGAGTTAGTGTTCAAACTTAGGTTCAGGGTTTTGGTTAGGGTTAAGGTTAGGGTTATGGTTAGAGTATAGGTTTAGGTTTAAGGCAGGGTGAGGGTTAAGGTTATGTTTAGAGGTTACTCTTTCGTTTAGGGTTAGAGTTATGGTTAGGGTTAGGGTTAGTGTTAAGCTTAGAGGTTATGATTAGTGTTAGGGTTTGGGTTAGGGTTAACGCTTAGGTTCTGGGTTAGGGTTAGTGTTAGGGTTAGGTTTAGGGTTAGGGATAGTGTAAGGGTTAGATTTAGTGTTAGTGCTTAGTTTTAGGGTTATGTTTAGGGTTAGATTTAGATGTTAGTTTTAGGGTTAGGGTTAGGGTTAGTCTTAGGTTTATGGTTAGGGTTAGGGTTACAATTAGGTTAGCGCTAGGATTAGGGTTATGGTTAGGTGTAGTGTTAGGGTTAGCGGTTAGCATTTGGTTTAGGTTAGGATTATGGTTAAAGCTTAGGTTTAGGTTTAGTGTTAGGGTTATGTTTAGTGTTAGAGTTAGGGTTAGGGTTAGGGATAGGGTTAGGTTTAGGGTAGGATTATCGTTAGAGTTTAGTGTTGGGTGTAGTGATAGAGTTTAGGGTTAGGTTTAGGGTTAGGGTCAGGCTTAGAAGTTATGGTTAGGGTTAAGTTTAGGGTTAGGGTTAAAGGTTATGTTAGGTGTCAGTGATTGGGTTATAGTTAGGGTTAGGTTTAGGGTTAGGTTTAGAGTTAGGGTTAAGGTTATGGGTTGGGATTAGTGTTACAGATAGGGTTAGGTTTAGAGTTAGGATTAGGTTTAAGTTTTGGTTTAGGGTTAGTGTTAGGTTTAGGGTTAACTTTGGGTTAGGGATAGGGTTACGGCTAGGCTTCGGGTTAAGGTAACATATAGGGTTAAGATTAGGGTAGGGTTAGAGTTAGGGTTAGGTTTAGGATTACAGTTAGTGTTAGGATTTGCATTAGGATTACTATTAGGGTTAGTGTTAGTGTTACGGTTAGGGTTAGGGTTAGGCTTCGGGTTACACTTCGGTTTAGGTTTATAATGAGGTTAGGGTTAGTGTTAGGTTTAGTGTTAGGGTTGGGGTAGCATTTGCGTTAGATTTAAGGTTAGTTTTATGGTGAGAGTTAGGGTTAGGTTTAGGTGTTAGGTGTTAGTGATTGGGTTATAGTTAGGGTTAGGTTTAGTGTTAGGTTTAGTGTTAGGGTTAAGGTTATGTTTAGTGTTAGCGTTTACGGTTTAGGTTATGGTTAGGGTTTGTGTTATGGTTAGTGCTAAGTTTAGGTTAAGATTTATTGGTAGAGTTAGGGTTAGCATTAGTGTTATGGCTTAAGGTTAGGGGTTAAGCTTAGGGTTATGTCTTAGGGTTAGCTGTTAGATTTAGGGGTTAGCGTTATGTTTATTGTGAGGGGTAGGGTTTGGGTTAGTGTTAGGGTTACGATTAGGGTTAGAGAATATGGTTACGGTTAGGGTTATGTTTAGGGTTAGTCTTCCGGTTAGGTTTAGAGTTTAGGTCATGGTTAGGGTTAGGGTGGGGTTTAGTTTTAGGTTTAGGGTTACAGTTACAGTTAGAAGTTAGGGTTAGGGATAGGGTTAGAGTTAGGGTAAGGCTTAGGGTTTGTTTTAGGTTTATGGTTAGGGTTTAGGGTAATTGTTAGTGTTAGGGTTAGTGTTAGAGTCCCGGTTAGACTTTGCATTACGGTTAGGTTTAGGCTTACGATTAGGTTTAGGGTTAGCCTTACGGTTAGGGTTAGGGTTAGGGTTAGGGTTAGGGTTAGGGTTAGGGCTAGGGTTAGTGTTAGTTTTAGGGTTAGGTTTACTGTTAGGGTTAGGGGTTAGGTGTTATGGATAGGGTTAGGCTTACTGTAGGGTTAAGGTTAGGTTTACATTTAGGGTTTGGGTTAGGGATAGTGTAAGTTTTAGAGTTAGGATTTAGGATTAGTGTTAGTGTTAGGGTTATGGTTAGGGTTTATGGTTAGGGTTAGAAGGTAGGGTTATGGTTAGGTTTAGGGTTAGCTTTAGGGTTAGGGTTAGGCTTAGGGTTAGTGTTAGGTTTAGGCTTAGGTTTTAGGGTTAGTGATAGGTTTAAGGTTATGTTTAGGTTTCTGGTTACGGTTAGGTTTAGAGTTATGATTAGGATTAGGTTTAGCCTTATGGTTAGGTTTAGGGTTAAGGTTAGTTTTAGTGTTAGTTTTAGGGTTAGGTTTAGCGTTAGGGTTAGGGGTTAGATGTGAGTGATAGCGTTAGGGTTAGGGTAGGGTTAAGGTTAGGTTTACGGTTAGGTTTAGATTTAGGGATAGTGTTAGTTTTAGTGTTAGGGTTTAGGGTTACTGTTCGGGTTAGTGTTAGGGTTAGGGGTTAGGTGTTAGGGAGAGGGTTAGTGTTAGACTTGGTTTACGGTTTTGTTTACGGTTACGATTACGTTAGGGTTATCGTTAGGGTTAGCATTAGGGTTAGGATTATCGATTGTGTTAGATTTAGGGTGATTTTTAGGGTTGGGTTAGCATTAGGATTAGGGCTTAGGTGTTAGGAATAGGGTTAGGGTAAGGGTTAGGTTTAGAGTTAGGGTTAGGTTTAGGGTTAGGATTAATGTTCGGTTTAGCGTTTAGGGTTAGGGTTAGGGTTAGGTATGACAGTAAGGGTTAGTGTTTGTTTAAGGGGTAGGGTTAGGGGTTAGGTGTTTGGGAGAGGGTGAAAGTTAGGCTTTGGATTACGTTTAGGGTTAGGGTTAGGTCTAGTGTTATTTTTAGCGTTAGGTTTAGCGTTAGGGTTAGGGGTTAGATGTTAGGAATAGGTTTAGTGTTAGGGTTAATATTAGGGTTAGGTTAACGGTTAGGGTTAGTGTTAGGGATAGTGTTAGGTTGAGGGTTATGGTTAGGATTAGGTATAGGTTTAGGGTTAGATTTATTTTTCGGGTTAGAAGTTGGTTTAGTGTTAGAGTTAGGGTTACGGTTACAGTTAGGGTTAGGCTTAGATGTTGGGTTTAGGATTAGGGTTACTTTTAGTGTTATGGTTTGAGTTTAGGGTTAGGGTTAGGGTTAGTGTTAGTGTTAGTGTTAGGGTTATCGTTAGAGGATAGCATTAGGCTTTAGGGTTAGATTTTGGGGTTTGGATAGGGTTAGGGTTAGGCTTAGAGGTTAGGCTTAGTGTTAGGTTTAGGTTTAAAACTTAGGTTTAGGGTAAGGGTTAGTGTTAGTGTTTGCATTAGTGTTAAGGTTAGGGTTAGGGTTTAGGTTTTAGGGAGAGGGTTAGTGTTAGCTTTGTTTTATGGTTTGTGTTAGGGTTGCGATTAGGTTTAGGGTTAGAGTTAGAGTTAGTGTTAGTGTTGGTTTTAGTGTTATGTTTATTTTTAGGGTTAGGTTTTAAGTGGTAGTGATAGTGTTAGGGTTAGGATTCATCATTAGGATTAGGATTAGGATTACGGTTAATGTTAAGGTTAGATTTAGAGGTTGGTGTTAGGGTCAGGGTTACGGTTAGGCTTAGTGTTAGTGTTAGGGTTAGCTTTAGAGTTAGGTTTAGTGTTAGGTTAGGGTTAGGGTTAGTTTTAGAGTTAGTGTTATGGTTAGGGTTAGCGTTTAGGGTTAGGGTTATGGTTAGAGTTAGGGTTAGGTTTAGGGGTTAGGTGTTAAGGATATGGTTAAGGTTAGGCTTTGGGTTATGGTTAGGGTTAGGGTTATGATTAGGTTTAGTGTTAGGCATAGGGATACTATTAGGTTTAGGGTTAGTTTTAGGGTTAGTTTTAGGGTTAGGTTTAGTGTTAGAGTTGGGGTTAGGTCTTAGGTATAGGGTTAGGGTTAGGTTTAGGGCTAGGTTTTCAGTTAGGGTTATGTTTATGAATAGGGTTAGGTTTAGGGTTAGGGTTTAGGGTAAGGGTAGGGTTACGGTTAGGGTTATGTTCACATTTAGGTTTAGGGTTAGTGTTATGGTTAGAAGTTGCTTTAGTCATAGGTTTAGGGTTAGGGTTAGAGTTAGAGTTAGTTTTAAGGTTAGATGTTAGGGTTAGGGTTATGGTTAGGGTAAGTGTTATCATTATAGTTTAGAGTTAGGGTTAATGTTAGAGATAAGGTTAAGGTTAGGGTTAGGGTTAGGGTTAGGGTTAGAGGTTAGCATTAGGTTTAGTGTTAGAGTTTAGGGTTAAGGTTAGGATTAGGGTTAGGTTAGAAGTTATGTTTAGGGTTAGGGTTAGGGTTAAAATTTCCATTTATGTTTAGGGTTAGGCTTAGGGTTAAGGTTAGAATTAGGGTTAGTGTTAGGGTTAGGGTTAGGGGTTAGCTGTTAGGGAGAGGGTTACAGTTAGGCTTCGGGTTATTGTTTTTCTTAGGGTTACGATTAGGTTTAGGGTTAGATTTAGGGTTAGGTTTCAGGTTAGTTTTAGGGTTAGGGGTTATGTGTTAGGGATAGCGTTAGGGTTAGGGCTAGGGTTAAGGTTAGGGTATGGGTTATAGTTAGGGTTAGGGTTAGGGTTCGTGTTAGGGATAGTGTTAGGGTTAGCGTTAATGTTAGGGTTAGGGTTTAGGTTATTGTTAGGGTTAGAGTTAGGTTTAGGGTTAGGTTTACAGGTTAGGTTAGGATTAGGGTTTGGGTTAGGGTTAGTGTTAGCATTACGGTTAGGTTTAGGGTTTAGATTCGGATTAGGGAAAAGATTAGTGTTAGGTTTAGGGGTTAGGTGTTAGGGATAGGTTTAGGGTTAGGGTTCGGGTTATGATTTGTGTTAGGGTTGCGATTAGCTTTAGGGTTAGTGTTTTGGAAAGTTTTAAGGTTACTTTTAGTGTTAAGTTTAGGGTTAGGTTTAGGGGTTATGTGTTAGGTACAGTGTTAGGGTGAGGGTTAGTTTTATGGTTATGTTTAGGGTTAGGTTTGAAGTTAGGGTTAGGGTTATGAATAGTGTTAGGGATAGGGATAGTGTTTAGGTTAGGATTGGATTTAGGGTTAGTGTTAGGTTTAGGGTTACAGTTAGGGTTTTGGTTAGAGGTTAGCTTTAGGTTTAGTGTTAGAGTTTGGGGTTAGGGTTAGGGTTAGAGTTAGGCTTAGAGATTATGGTTATGTTTAGGGTTAGGATTAAAGCTTAGGTTTAGATTCAGGGTTAGGGTTAGTGTTATGGTTATGGTTAGGGATAGGGTAAGGGTTAGGTTTAGCATTATTCATTAGGTTTAGAGGTAGGGTTACTGTTAAGGTTAGGGTCAGGTTAAGGTTTAGAAGTTAGTATTAGTGTTAGGGTTAAGTTTAGTGTTAGGGATAGGGTTATGTTTAGAGTTAGGTTTAGGGTTAGTGTTAAGGTTAGGGTTAGGTATAGTGTTATGCTTAGGGTTATGGTTAGGTTTAGGGTTACGATTAGGTTAGGTTTAGGGTTAGGATTAGGGTTAGGTGTTAGGGATAGGGTTATGTTTTAGTGTTAGGGTAGTGGTTAGTGTTAGTGTTAGGGTTATTGTTAGGGTTAGGTTTTAGGCTTAGTGTTATGGTAAGGGTTAGTGTTATGGTTAGGCTTAGGGTTAGGTTCAGGTTTAGGGTTAGGGTTAGAAGTTAGGTTTTGTGTTATGTTTAGGGTTATGGTTAGGGATAGGTTTAGGGTTAGGATTAGTGTTAAAGGTTAGGGTTAGTGTTAGGGTTAGGGTTAGGGTTAGGTTTAGGGTTATGCTAGGGTTAGTGTTATTGTTAGGGTGAGGTATTACAGTCATTGTTAGGGTCAGTTTAATGGGTAGAGTTAGGGTTAGGTTAGGCATTAATGTTAGGTTTAGGCTTAGGGTTATGGGTAGGGTTTAAGTTTATCGTTAAGGGTATGGTTAGGATTAGATACTGGGTTTGGGTGCAGGGTTAGTGTTATGGTTACGGTTAGGGTTAGTGATTAAGTGTTAGCGAGAGGGTTAACGTTAGGCTTCGGGTTATGGTTAGGTTTAGCGTTACGATTAGGTTTAGGGTTAGGCTTAGGGTAAGGGTGAGGATTACAGTTAGGTTTGGTGTTAATATTAGGGTTATGTTAAGGGTTAGAGTTAGGAGTTAGGTGTTAGGAATAGGGTTAGTGTTTGGGTTAGTTTTACGGTTAGGGTTAGACTTTTGGATAGTGTTAGGGTTAGTGTTAGGGTTTATGTTTAGTGTTTTGGTTAGGGTTAGGTTTAGGTTTAGGGTTAGGTTTAGAGTTAGGGTTAGTGTTGGGGTTATGTTTAGAGTTTAACGTTATGTTTAGTGATAGATTTTGGGGTTAGGGTTAAGATTTGGATTCGGCTTAGAGGTTATGGTTATGGTTAGGGTAGGGTTAGGGTTAAAGCTTAGGTTTTGATTTAGGGTTAGGGTTAGGGTTAGAGATAGGGTAAGGGTTAGTATTAGGATTAGTCTTTAGGTTTGGGGTTAGGTTTACAGTTAGGGTTAGGTTTAGATGTTAGAGTTAGAGTTAGGGTTAGGGTTACTTTTAGGTTTAGGGTTAGGTTTAGAATTAGTTTTAGGTTTAGGGTTAGCATTAGGTTTAGGGTTAGGGCTACAGTTATGGTTAGGCTTTGGGTTACGGTAAGGGTTAGGGTTATGATTAGGTTAGGCTTAGGTTTAGGGTTAGGATTAGGGTTAGGGTTAGGGTGACGTTTACGGTTAGGGTTAGGATTTGGATTAGGATTAGGGTTAGGTTTAGGTTTAGGGGTTAGGTGTTAGGGATAGGGTTAGGGTAAGGCTTCGGGTTATGCTTAGGTTTAGGGTTATGATGAGGTTAGGTTTAGGGTTAGAGTTAGGTGTAGGGGTAGCGTTTGCGTTAGATATAGGGTTAGGGTTAGGGTTAGGGTTAGGGTTAGGGTTAGGGTTAGGATTAGGGATTAAAGTTAGGTTTAGGGTTATGTTTATGTTTAAGTTTATGGTTATAGTTAGGTTCAGGGTTAGGATTAGAAGTTACGGTTAGGGGTAGGGTTAGCAATATGGTTACAGTTAGGGTTAGGGTTAGTGTTAGGGTTAGGGTTAGGTGTTAGGTGTTAGGGAGGTGGTTAAGTTAGGCTTTGGGTTATGGCTAGGGTTTGAGTTACAATTAGTATTAGGGTTAGGTTTAAGCTTAAGGTTAGGGTTAGGTTTAGGGTTAGAGTTAGGTTATGGTTAGGGTAAGGTTTTAGGTCTTTGGGATAGGGTTAGGATTAGGGTTTGGTTTAGGTGTAGGTTTAGGGTTAGTTTTAGGGATAGTGTTAGTGTTAGGGTAAATGTTTAGGATTAGGTTTAGCGTAGGTGTTAGGGTTGGGTTTAGGTTTAGTGTTAGCGTTAGTTTTACGGTTAGAAGTTAGGTTTAGTGTTACGGTTACGGTTAGGGTTAGGGTTAGTGATAGTTTTAGATGTTAGTTAAGGTTAGGGTTAGGGTTACGGTTAGTGTTATGGTTAGAGTTTACAGTTTGGTTTAGAGTTAGGGTTAGGTTTAGGGTTATGGTTATCGTTAGAGGTTAGCCTACAGTTTAGGGTTAGAATTAGGGTTAAGGTTATGGTTAGGCTTAGAGGTGATGGTTAGTGTTAGGGTTAGGATTAGGGTTAAAGCTTAGCTTCAGGTTTAGGTGTAGGGTTAGGGTTTTGGTTAGGGTTAGGGATAGGTTAAGAGTTAGGATTAGCTTTAGTGGTTAGCTTTAGAGTTAGGATTAGGGTTAGTGTTAGGGTTCGGTTTAGAAGTTAGTGTTACTGTTAGGGTTAGAGTTAGTTTTAAGTTTAGGGTTAGGCTTAGAGTTAGGGATAGGTTTAGCATTAGGCTTAGGGTTGTGATTAGGGTTAGGATTACAATTAGGTTAGTCTTACTGTTAGGGTTAGGGTTACATTTAAGTTTTGCATTAGATTTAGTTTTAGGTTTAGGTTTAGGGTTATGGTTAGGTTTAGGAGTTAGGTGATAGGGATATGCATAGGGTTTGGGTTAGGTTTAGGATTAGGTTTTCGGTTAGGTTTATGTTCAGGAATAGTGTTAGGGCTTGGGTTAGGGTCAGGGTTAGGCTTAGGGTTAGAGTTTAGCGTTTATTTTTAGTGTTAAAGTTTGTGGTTAGACTTATTGTTAGGGTTAGGCTTAGGGTTAGGGTTAGTGCTATGGTTAGAGATTACCATTAGGATGTGTTAGAGTTTGGGGTTAGTGTTAGGGTTAGATAGAGGCTTAGATATTGTGGTAAGGTTTAGGGTTAAAGCTTAGGTTTAGATTTAGGGTTAGGGTTAGGGTTAGGTATAGGGATAGAGTAGGGTTAGGATTAGTGGTAGTCATTAGGTTCAGGGTTAGGGATACTGTTACGGTTAGGGGTAGGGGTAGGTTTAGAAATTAGTGTTAGGCTTAGGGTTAGGTTTAGTGTTAGGGTTAAGGTTATGTTTAGAATTAGATTTAGGGGTAGGGTAAGGGTTACGGTTAGGGATAGATGTTAGGGATAGGTTTATGGGTTAGGCTTAAGTTTGGGGTTTGTGTTAGTGTTAGGGTTAGTGTTAGGGTTAGTGTTATGGTTATGGTTAGGTTTAGGTTGAGGTTTAGGGTTAGGTTTAGAAGTTAGGTTTAGTATTATTTTTAGGGTTAGGGTTAGGGATAGGTTTAGTGTTATTTTTAGGGTTAGGGTTATTGTTAGAGGTTAGGGTTAGTGTTAGTGTTAGGGTTAGGGTTAGGTTTAGGGTTATGGTTCGTGTTATGGTTAGGGTTAGTTTCAGGTTGAGGTGTAGCGTTAGGGTTAGGGTTAGGGTTAGAATTTAGGTTTAGTGTTATGTTTACAGTTAGAGTTAGGGATAGGTTTCGTGTTAGAGCTTAGGGTTAGTGTTAGGGTTATTGTTAGGGTTAGAGGTATGGGTTACAGTTAGGGTTAGTGTTAGTGTTTGGGTTATTCTAGGTTTACGGTTAGAGTTAGGTTTACGTATTACAGTCAGGGTTAGGGTTACTTTAAATGGTAGGTTGAGGTTAGTGTCAGGGATTAGAGTTAGGTTTTGGGTTAGGTTCATGGGTATGGTTAAGGTTAGGTTTAGGGTTAGCATTAGATGTTAGGGTTTGGGGTAGAGTTAGGGTTATGGTTATGGTTATGGTTAGGGTTAGTGTTAGTGTTAGGTTTAGTGTTAGGCTTAGGGTTAGTGTTAGGGTTAGGTTTAGAGTTAGGGTTATGTTTAGGGTTATTGATAGGGTTAGCATTATGGTTAGAGTTTAGGATTAGGGTTAGGGTTAGGGTTATGGTTATGGTTAGAAGTTAGCATTACGTTTAGTGTTAGAGTTTGCAGTTAGGGTTAGGGTTAGGGTTAGGCTTAGAGGTTATGGTTAGGATTATTGTTACAGTTAGCGTTAATGCTTAGTTTTAGGGTTAGATTAAGTGTTAAGTTTAGGGTTAGGCGGCGAGGTGATGGTTAGAGTTAGGGTTAGGGTTAGCGTTATAGTTACGGTTAGGTTAACTTTTAGAGTTATGGTTAGGGATAGTATTAGGTTTAGGGTTATGGGGTTTAGGGTTAGGGCTGGGTTACAGTTAGTTTAAATTTAGGGTTAGGATTATTGTTAGTGTTAGAATTTGGTTTAGGTTTAGGTTTAGTGTTAGGGTTACAGTTAGGGTTAAGGTTAGATGTTAGGTTAGGATTAGGGTTAGGGTTAGTGTTACAGTTAGAGTTTAGGGTTAAGGTTAGGGTTAATGTAAGTATTATGGTTGGAGGTTAACGTTAGGTTTAGGGTTAGAGTTTAGTGTTGGGTTAGGGTTAGGCTTAGCCTTAGAGGTTAGGGTTAGTGTTAGGTTTAGGGTTAGGGTTAAAGCTTAGGTTTAGGGTTAAGGTTAACTTTAGGGTTAGGGTTAGGCTTTGGGTTACGGTTTGTGTTAGTGTTGCAATTAGGTTTAGGGTTAGGGTTATGGATAGTGTTACGATTAGGTTTAGAGGTAGTTTTAGTGTTAGGTTTATGGTTAGGGTGAGTCTTCAGGTGTTAGGCATAGTGTTAGTGTTAATGTTAGGGTTAGGTTTAGGGTTAGGTTTATGGTTAGGGTTAGGTTTAGGAATAGTGTTAGGGTTGGGGTTAGTGTTAAGTTAGGTTTAGGGTTAGTGTTAGGGTTAGGGTTAGGTTTACTTGTTAGAGTTTAGCATTAGGTTTAGTGATAGGGTTTTGGGTTAGGTTTAGTTTTAGTGTTAGGCTTAGAGCTTATCGTTAGGGTTACGGTTAGGGTTAGGGTTAAAGCTTAAGTTTAGGGTTAGGGTTAGGGTAAGCTTTAGGGATTGGTTAAGGTTTAGGTTTAAGATTAATTGTTAGTTTTAGGATTAGGGTTATGGTTAGCGTTAGGGTTAGTGTTGTGGTTAGGGGTAGGTTTAGGTTGAGGTTTAGTGTTAAGGTTAGGGTTAGGGTTAGAAGTTAGGTTTAGTGTTAGCTTAAGCATTAGGTTTAGGGTTAGCTTAGGGTTAGAGTTAGGTTTAGGGTTAGTGTTATGGTTAGGGTTAGTGTTTAGGGTTATGGTTAGTGTTAGGGTTAGTTTTATGGTTAATGGTAGGTTTAGCTTGAGGTTTAGTGTTAGGGTTAGGGTTAGGATTAGAAGTTAGCTTTAGTGTTAGCTTTAGGGTTAGGGTTAGTGTTAGAGGTCTTGGTTAGTATTAGGGTTAGGGTTAAGGTTAGTGTTTGGGTTAGAGGTATGGGTTAGTTTTAGGATTACAATTAGGGTTGGGGTTAAGTTAGGGTTAGGCTTAGGATTATGCTAGGGTTACGGTTAGGGTTAGGTATTACAGTCAGGTTTAGGGTTAGTTTAAGGGTTAGGTTTATGTTTAGGATTAGGAATTAATATTAGGTTTAGGGTTATGGTTATGGTTAAGTTACGGTTAGAGTTCGGGTTAGGGCTAGGATTAGAATTTAGGGTTAGGGGTAGGGTTAGTATTATGGTTGCGGTTATGATTAGGGTTAGTGTTAGTGTTAGGGTTACGGGTTAGGTGTTTGGGAGGTGATTAAGGTTAGGCTTCAGGTTACGTTTAGGGTTAGGTTTATGATTAGGTTTAGGGTTAGGCTTAGGGTTAGGGTTAGTGTTAGGATTAGTTTTAGTGTTAGTTTTAAGTTTAGGTTTAGGGTTAGGTTTGGGGTTAGGTGTTAGGGATAGGGTTAGGGTTATGGTTAGTTTAGGTTTTTGGTTAGGATTATGGTTAAGAATAGTGTTAAGGTTTAGGTTTAGTGTTAGGAGTAGGGTAAGGTTTTAGGTTTATGGTTAGGTTTAGGTTTACAGTAAGAGTTAATGTTAGGTTTAGAAGTTGATTTAGAGCAAGGGTTAGTGTTAGGGTTACAGTTAGAGTTAGGGTTAGGGTTAGATATTAGGGTTAGGGTTAGGGTTAGGTTTAGTGTTATGGTTATAGTTTAGGCTTAGTGTTAGTGTTAGATTTATGGTTAAGGTTAGGGTTAGGGTTATGGTTAGAGGTTAGCGTTATGTTTAGTGTTAGATTTTATGTTTGGGTTAGGGTTACAGTTAGCCTTAGAGGTTATGGTTATGGTTAGGGTTATGGTTAGGGTTAAAATTTCGGTTTAGTGTTAGGGTTAGCCTTAGGGTTAGGGTTAGTGTTAGGGTTTGTCTTATGTTTAGGGTTAGGGGTTAGGTGTTAGGGAGAGGGTTAGGGTAAGGCTTCGGGTTATGGTTTGTGTTAGCATTATGATTAGGTTTAGGGTTAGGGTTAAGTAAAATTTCAGGTTAGTTTTAGTGTTAGGTTTAGGGTTACGTTTAGTGTTAAGGTTAGTATTAGGGTTATGATTGGAGGTTACCCTTAGGTTTAGTGTTAGAGTTTGGAGTTGGGTTAGGGTTACTGTTAGACTTAGAGGTTAGGGTTAGTGTTAGGGTTAGGGTTAGGGTTAAAGCTTAGGTTTAAGGTTAGGGTTAGCTTTAGGGTTAATGTTAGGCCTTGGGTTACAGTTTGTGTTAGGGTTGCAATTAGTTTTAGGGGAGGGTTAGGCTTAGTGTTATGGTTAGGTTTTGGGTTAGTTTTAGGGTTAGGTTTATGGTTAGGGTGAGTCTTCAGGTGTTAGTGATAGTGTTAGGGTTAGAATTAGTGATAAGGTTTGGTTTATTGTTAGGGTTAGGGTTAGGGTTATGGTTATGGTTGTTGTTTAGTGTTAGGTTTAGTCCTAGAGTTTTGGGTTAGCATTAGTGTTAATGTTAGTTTTAGAGGTTATGTTTATGGTTAGGGTTAGGGTTAGGGATAAAGCATAGGTTTAGCATTAGGGTTAGGGTAAGTAATTGGGATCGGATAATGTTTAGGTTTAAGGTTATTTTTTAGGTTTTGGGTTTGGGTTATGGATAGGGTTAGGGTTAAGTTTAGAGGTTAGTGTTAGTGTTAGGTTTAGGGTTAGTATTAGGGTTAGGTTTAGGTTTAAAGTTAGGTTTAGGTTTAGCTTAGGGTTAGAGTTAGGTTTACGGTTAGTGTTATGGTTAGGGTTAGTGTTAGGGTTATGGTTAGTGTTAGGGGTAGTGTTATGTTTAGAGGTAGGTTTAGATTGTGGTTTAGTGTTAGGGTTAAGATTAGGGTTAGAAGTTAGGTTTAGTGTTAGGCTTAGGGAAAGGTTTAGGTTTACGGTTAGTGTTTGAGGTTTTGGTTAGTTTTAGGATTAGGGTTAGGGTTAGTTTTAGGGTTAGAATTATGGGTTAGGTTTAGGGTTATGGTTAGTGTTACAGTTAAAATTTAGGGTCAGGGTTAGGGTTAATGTTAGGGTTATGGTTGGAGGTTATCATTGGGTTTAGGGTTAGAGTTTCGGGTCGGGTTATGGTTAAGGTTAGGCTTAGAGATTAGGGTTATGTTAGGGTTAGGATTAGGGTTAAAACTTAGGTTTAGGGTTAGGGTTAGCTTTAGGGTTAGGGTTAGGCTTCGGGTTACGGTTTGTGTTAGGTTTGCGATTAAGTTAAGGGTTAGGGTTATGTTTAGTGTTACGGCATGGGTCAAGTATTGAGCGAACACGAAGTGTTCGTGGGAGGCCTTATAAAGGCATCAAAGACAAGAGGGGTATGGGTTAGATTATTGCAGTATTTTCAATTTATTCATAAGGTTTGCCCTTGGTTCCCCCTAGAGGGCTCTATAGATACCAAGAGGTGGAATAGAGTAAGAGATGCTTTAAAAGATTATTATAGAGTTTTCGGTTCAGAAAAGGTTCCTGTGACCACCTTTACATATTGGAATTTAATCTCTGAGCTGCTTGTCCAGAGGCATGCAGACCCTCATGTTGAGGAGACAGTTACACTAGGTGAGGCTGCCCTGCGTGACTCCGTTAAATCTACCTCAAAACCATCCTCAGAAAAATCTGAAGCCTCTGATTTCTCAGATGCAGAGGATGATGACCTGTTAGAGGTCCTCATACATGGTGATCTGCCACCCGTTGACATGATCAGCAGGTCCCAGGATGGCAGCCCTCCACTCCCTGTGCCTCCATGGCAAATTGGGGATTCATATAAGCCTTTAGACCCCAGTCTTTCTGATTCTCAGGAGGTCAACAGGGAACAACCAACACAAGCCTCTACATATTACCCTAACCCTGTTGCAGCACCAGTCGCTATTAGGCCATCCCCTGACTATGATGCACTCAGCATCTGCTCTCAACCTTCTAGCACATTAGTGGAGTTAGAGCAAAGAAAAACTGATCTTTTCAAACAGATACAGCTAGAAAATGAATGCCAAAATCTTTCAATTCAATTGCAGGCCCTCCGAGCTACACAGTTTTATAGTGTCCCTGAGATGGAGCCTGCCTCCAGCACACCTTGTAGTGCACTTAAAATGGTGCCTGCCTCTGGCAGCCAGCCTAAAATGGCTTTCCCATTCACAGAGGCCTTTACTTCCCCACGCGATGTTGAAGAGGGCACTAAACCACAAGCTGTTAGGATACACACACCTCTCACCATGGCAGCTTTAAAAGAGTTAAAGGCCGCAGTCTCTCAATATGGCCCAACTGCTGCCTACACCATTGCAGTTCTAGATTCTTTGACTCAGGGTTGGATTATTCCTAATGAGTGGAAAGACTTAGCAAAAGCCACCCTCTCCAGAGGCAATTATCTATTATGGAGATATAAATTTTTTGATCAATGCGAGGACATAGCCAGAGACAACGCCACATGGCCAAACCCCTGGACCCTCACTATGCTTACAGGAACAGGAGATTTTGCCACAAAAGAGACCCAAATGCGGTTTGATTCAGGCCTCTTTGCCCAGATTAATATGGAAGCCATTAGAGCATGGAAATGGCTCCCCTCAGGAGGTGAGCCTACCTTATCTCTCACCCAAATAAAACAAAAGCCTGAGGAGCCCTTTTCGGACTTTGTCGATTGCCTCTTACAGGTGGCAGAGTGTCTTTTCAGCTCCACAGAAACAAACTCTGCCCTGGTTAAACAATTGGCTTGTGAAAATGCAACCTCAGATTGTCAGGCTGCAATTCGACCACATCGCAAAAAAGAGGCCCTATCAGGTTACATACGCTTATGTACAGATATTGGGTCAGTTTATCAAGACCTAGCCATGGCTGCAACACAACAAGGTTGCATAGTTACACAACCCCTTTCTCGTTCTAAAAAAGATATCATTTGTTTCAAATGTGGCCAAAGTGGTCACACGGCTCATGAGTGCAAAAGAAAAAATCAAAATCAGTCCTCTACAAAAAAACCAGGGCTATGTCCTAGATGTAAGCGAGGAGACCACTGGGCTAATGAGTGCAAATCCAAAAGAGATGTTCATGGTAACCCTCTTCCCCCACAGGGAAATGGGTTATGGGGCCGGCCCCAGGCCCCCAATTCCAGACAAACCCGTGGGGCTCCAAGGTTTGTCTCAGCAAAAAACCATCCATTTCAGACCTCTTCAGGGCAACCCCAGGGAGTGCTGGGTTGGACCTTTGTTCCACCTCCACCACCCTGACATGGGTGTTCAGATCATACCATCAGGAATCTATGGGTCCCCTCCCCCTGGAACTTTTGGACTTATTATTGTATGTAGTAGCACTACGCTTAAAGGATTACAAGTTCTGCCTGGGATAGTAGATAGTGATTACACAGGAGAAATAAAAGTCATGGTTTCTCCCCTTGTCAGTGTCATACCAGTTAGGACAGGGCAACGCCTTGCTCAATTGCTGCTATTGCCGTTGGCTCAAACATCTAACAAATCCATAACTCCCTATGGGGGAACTCCTTTCCTGGAGCTTCAGATGTACATTGGGCCCAACGTATCTCCAAACAAAAGCCCCTCATGACTCAATCTTTAGATGGAAAAAGTTTCTCAGGCCTCATTGATACAGGCACAGATGTTTCCATTATCAAAAAGGAGGAGTGGCCTACTGCTTGGCCTTTAGAAACAACCTTAACACACCTCCAAGGGATTGAACAGTCAAAAAATCCACAACGCAGTTCCAAACAACTGGTTTGGATAGACCAAGAAGGTAATCAGGGACACTTACAACCTTATGTCATAGAGAGTCTGCCTCTTAATTTATGGGGTAGGGACTTACTCTCCCAAATGGGATTATTATGGGAAGCCCTAATAATGTTGTCACAATGCAAATGCTTAATAAGGGCTACCTGCCAAAACAGGGCTTAGGAAAAAATAACATGGGCATTACTGATCCCATCATTCCCATCCATAACAATGCTAAAGTTGGGTTAGGCTATTTTTCTTAGGGGCCATTGATGCTCCTGCGATCCATGCTAAACAAATTACATGGCTATCAGAAGAGCCGGTATGGGTCGATCAGTGGCCTTACCTCTGAAAAGCTTGCAGCCGCACAGCAGCTGGTGCAGGACCAGTTAGAGGCAGGCCACATTGTCCCTAGTAATTCCCCTTGGAACACACCTATCTTTGTTATCCGGAAAAGGGCAGGGAAATGGAGGCTGCTACAAGACCTTAGGGCAATAAATAAGACAATGGTCTTAACGGGGCCCCTACAGCCAGGCCTCCCCTCACCCAGTGCCATTCCCCTGGGATTTTTTAAAATTGTCATAGATTTTAAAGATTGCTTTTTCTCTATTCCTTTACATCCAAAGGACCAAAAGCGTTTTGCCTTCAGTCTCCCATCAATTAATTTTAAAACCCCTATGCAGAGGTTTCAATGGCGTGTTTTGCCACAAGGTATGGCTAATTCCCCCACACTATGCCAGTCTTTTGTAGCCACTACAATACAGCCAGTCAGAGATCATTGGCCACATATCTATATTATTCATTATATGGACCATATCCTCTTGGCAGGGGATGATCAAAACCAAACCCTAAGGTCCTACCAGGACTTACAGGTTGCCTTACAAGAGGCTGGACTTCAAATAGCCCCTGATAAAGTACAGCTTACTGATCCATATACATACTTGGGTTTTTAATTATGTGGCACTCAAATACTCTCTTCAAGGCCCCAACTGAGGCTTGATGGCCTCAGAACACTTCATGACTTCCAAAAACTATTGGGAAACATTAATTGGCCCATACCATTTTTAAAACTAACTAAACATGATTTACAGCCCCTTTATGCGCTGCTTCGGGGAGACATAGATCCAACTTCCCCCCGAGAGCTTACACCTGATTCCAGGAGAGCGCTCAGTAAAGTAGAAGAGGCTATTGCTCAGCAAACTGTTTCCTTTATGGACTACAATGAGCCTTTACAGTTTCTCATTTTTAATACAAAGCTTTTCCCCACAGCAGTGTTCTGGCAACAAGCTCCCCTCATGTGGGTCCATTTATCAGTCTCTCCAAAAAGAACACTTCTGCCTTATTTCCAAGCTGTCTCAGACCTAATAATTCAGGGTAGAAAGCAAGGAAAATGTTACTTTGGCAAAGAACCAGACATTATCATTCAACCTTTTACAAAAGACCAAATAGATTGGCTACTTCAGGCTACTGAAGTGTAGCCTAATGCCTTAGCTTCCTTTTCAGGGACTATTGACAATCATTACCCTCCAAATTAGCTAGTTGACTTTGCTAATCGTCATTCATTCATATTCCCTAAAGTCACAGCTTCACAACCCCTTCCAGGTGCCCTGGTGTTATTCACTGATGGCTCATCCTCCGGAAGGGCTGCTTATGTATCCCAAGACAATGTTTTCTACCCTCCAGGCAGACACTTCCTCTGCACAATTAGGAGAGTTAGAAGTTATTCTTGCAGCCTTTGCTGCTTACTCTGACCGACCATTTAATTTGTATACTGACAGTGCTTACCTTGCTCAGTCTGTTCCATTATTAGAGACTGTTGCTACCATATGTTATGCTTCCCCAGCTGCAAATCTATTCCAACAATTACAATGCTTCATACGGCTTCGCCGTCATAAGTTCTGTATTGGTCATCTGCGAGCTCATTCCAATCTCCCAGGGCCTCTTGCCCAAGGAAATCATTTGGCTGATGTTGCTGTATGAGCACAGGTTTTTATGGCTCAGGACTCCAAGGTGTCTAAGGCCCAACAAGCCCATCAGCTACACCACCTCAATGCTCACACCCTCTGCCTCCTCTACAAAATTACCCGTGAGCAAGCCAGACAAATTGTAAAAAGTTGCACATCTTGTGCTATCCACTTACCTGTTCAACACCTAGGAGTCAACCCTAGAGGTTTAATTCCTAACGCCTTATGGCAAATGGACGTTACCCATTTCAATGCGTTTGGCAATCTAAAATATGTACATGTCATTATTGACACATATAGTGGCTTCATTTTTGCCACTCTCCAGACTGGAGAAGCTGCTAAACACATTATAGCCCATATGCTGTCAGCCTTCTCAGTTCTGGGATGTCCTCAACAGCTCAAGACCGATAATGGCCCTGGCTATACCAGTACCTCCTTTGCTCAATTTTGCAAGAGCCTTAATATCCTCCACACCACAGGTATACCTTATAATCCTCAGGAACAAGGCATTGTTGAATGTGTGCATCATTCCCTTAAATTCACCATAGATAAAATAAAAAGGGAGACATGGTACCCCACCCGGGGGTCCCCTAGAAATGTCCCTTCACATGCTCTTTTTATTTTAAATTTTCTGACCCTGGATGCTTCAGGCTGCTCCGCAGCATCTTGGTTTTGGCATACTCAGACTCAAACATGGCTTGCATCTGTTTTATGGAGAGATCCACTAACCAATGTGTGGAATGGCCCTGACCCAGTCCTTATCTGGGGACGAGGTTCAGTGTGTGTTTACTCTCAACAAGATAGAGAAGCTAGATGGCTACCTGAATGCCTCGTAAAGCAAGTAGACAGTTCTTTAAAGACCCCATGTAACGCCCAGGAATAATGTTATTCCCTGAGGCACAATCCCCTGTGTTCTCTTACAGGTGACACATCTCCCTGGAGCCTTATGCTGCCTAGTCTGCCTTCTCCTTGAGCCACACCACACCCGTGGTGGATTTTGACCCCTGTCAAACAGACTACAACTGCTGACAGCCATGCACAGAACCCCATGACTGCGGAAGAGGCTCTTCTCAGTCTGGAGGAACATACACCAGCCAAATAGACTGCATCCAGTGTTATACAAGGCATGCTCCAAGACACAGGAAAATGACTTCATACACAGACACCAACAAATGACTGTCAACCCCTTCTCCTCGATTTGGGGAGGGGGAGTTTTTACCTTACCTAATGCCCCTTTTGGGTCCCCTAGCTGCCCTATTGTTTCTCATTTCTGTGAGTCCTTGTATTTTTCAGAGGATTACGATGTTCATTAATAACAGGATAGACGCATTCAGGTACACTATCATCAGCTGGAGATGGCAGATCAACAAACCTACCAGGAAGGAATTCCCACGAGTGGCCCATATGATGATGCGGCCTAACTGCCCTGGAGCAATGGACAGGCAGTCAGAGACAGGCACCTAGGACATGCATGTTAATTCCAATGGCCACCTAAGACAGGCACAGGACCAACTGCTGTTCTGCAAGCCCATGATGAGTAAGGCCTGGTTGGGTTCATGCAATGAGGTCCTTGAACTAAGACAGATGCTGTCCTCACAGGGTCTGCCATACTCTTAATTAAATAAAATAAAAAGGGAGGAGATGTAGGGAGCCGAGTGACAGGCATTGCTGCCTCTCTCTATGGGCACTCTGTCTGCCTAATTTAACCATAATTCTCTCCTGCTTATGTCACGTATCCGGATGTGATGGTGACCCTGTTGTATTCATCTGTTTAACCTCTTCCTGTCCCAGCTCCCGCCCTTAGCCTATAAAAGGTGTGATCATTTTCTGAATAAACCAGAGGCTTGATTGGATTACATCAACTTGCCTTTGTCTCTTTTGTCTCCCCTATGTCTTTTATTTAATTCCCGTTTCTTGATTGGATTACATCAACTTGCCTTCGTCTCTTTTGTCTCCCCTATGTCTTTTATTTAATCCCCGTTTCCCATCCAGGAGTTCTGGACTTCTTGATCTGCAGGCCGGATCATTAGAGGTTATGGTTATGGTTATGGTTATGGTTATGGTTATGGTTATGGTTAGGGTTAATGTTAGGATTATGGTTGGAGGTTAGCATTAGGTTTAGGGTTAGAGTTTGGGGTTGGGTTAGGGTTAAGATTAGGCTTAGTGTTAGGGTTGGGGCTAGCGCTAAAATTTAGGTTTAGGGTTAGTGTTAGGGTTAAGTTAGGGTTAAGGTTAGGGTTAGGGTTAGGGTTAGGGTTATGCTAGGGTTAGGGTTAGGGTTAGTTGTTACAATCAGGTTTAGGGTTAGTTTAAGGGGTAAGTTTAAGGTTAGGATTAGGGTTTAATGTTAGGTTTAGGGTTATGTTTATGTTTAAGTTTATGGTTATGGTTCGGGTCAGGGTTAGGATTAGATGTTACAGTTAGGAGTAGGGTTAGCATTATGGTTAGGGTTAGGGTTACAGTTAGTGTTAGGTTTAGGGTTAATGGTTCGGTGTTAGGGAGATGGTTAAGTTAGGTTTCGGGTTACGGTTAGTGTTAGGGTTACGATTAGGTTTAGGGTTAGGCTTAGTGTTAGGGTTAGGGTTAGGTTTAGGTTTAGGTTTAGGGTTAGGGTTAATGTTAGTGTTACGGTTAGAAGTTGTTTTAGTGATAGGGTTAGGGTTAGGGTTATAGTTAAACTTAGGGTTAGGGTTAGGTATTAGGGTTAGGTTTAATGTTACTATTATAGTTTAGTCTTAGTGTTAAGGTTAGGGTTAGGGTTAGTTTTATGGTTAGAGGTTATCGTTAAATTTAGGGTTAGAGTTTGGGGTTAAGGTTAGGGTTACATTTAGGTTTAGAGGTTAGTGTTAGGGTTAGCGTTATGGTAGTGTTAAAAGTTGGGTTTAGTGTTAGGATTAGCCTTAGGGTTAGGGTTAGTGTTAGGGTTAGTGTTATGTTTAGGGTTAGGGGTTAAGTGTTAGGGACAGGGTTAGTGTAAGGCTTCGGGTTACGGTTTGTGTTATCATTATGATTAGGTTTAGGGTTAGGGTCAAGATTAGGTTTCGGGTTAAGTTTAGTGTTTGGTTTAGTGGTTAGGTGTTAGTCATGGTGTTAGGGTTAGGTTTAGGGTATTGGTTAGTGTTAGGGTTAGGTTTACGGTTAGTGTTAGGATTAGGTATAGTGTTAGTGTTAGGGTTCAGGTAAGGTTAGGGTTAGGTTTAGGTTTAGTGTTAGGGTTAGGTATAGGGTTAGGTTTAGGGTTAGGGTTGGAGTTAGGGTTATGGTTAGAGGTTAGCATTTATTTTTAGTGTTAGAATTTGGGGTTAGGGTTAGGATTAGGGTTAAGGTTAGGCTTAGAGCTTATGGTTAGGCTTAGGGTTGGGGTTAGGCTTAAAGCTTACGTTTAGGTTTAGGGTTAGGGTTAGGTTTAGTCTTAATTTTAGGGTTATGTTTATGGTTATGTTTAGGAGTTAGGTGTTAGGGATAGGGTGAGTGTTAGGGTTAGGGTTAGGTTTATGGTTAGGATTACGTTTAGGGTTAGGGATACTATTAGGGTTATGTTAGGGTTTTGGGTTAGGTTTAGGGTTAGGGTTTGGGTTAGGTTTAGTTTAAGGGTTAGGGTTAGTGCTAGGGATAGAATTTGGTTTAGTGTTAGTGTTAGGGTTAGGCTTAGAGTTATGGTTAGGCTTAGATGTTAGGGTTAGTGTTAGTGTTACGGTTAGTATTTAGGGTTAGTGTTAGTGTTAAGATTATGGTTAAAGGTTAGCGTTAGGTTTAGGGTTAGAATTTGGGTTTAGGTTTAGGGTTAGGGTTAGGGATAGGGTTAGGGTTAGGGTTAAGTGTTAGGGAGAGTGTTATGGTTAGGCTTCGGGTTACAGTTAGGGTTAAGGTTATGATTAGGTTTAGAGTTAGATTTATGTTTAGGGTTAGAGTTTAGAATTAGGGTTAGGGTTAGCCTTAGGGTTTTTGTTACAGTTAGATTTTAGGGTTAGGTTTATGGTTAGGGTTAGGGTTAGGTTTAGGGTTATGGTTAGAGGTTAGTGTTAGGTTTAGTGTTAGACTTTGGGGTTAGGATTAGGGTTAGTTTAGGGATAGTGTTAGGGTTAGGGTTGGATTAGAATTACAGTTAGGTTTAGGGATAGCTTTAGGGGTTAGGTTTTAGGAATACGGTTAGTGTTAGGCTTTGGGTTATGGTTAAGGTTAGGGTTACAATTAAGTTAGGGTTAGGGTGGGGGTTCGGGTTAACATTTGCATTAGATTTAGGGTTACGTTTAGGTTAGGGTTATTGTTAGGTTTATGGGTTAGGTGTTAGGGATAGGGTTGTGGTTAGGGTTAAGGTTAGTGTTAGGTTTAGGGTTAGGGTTATGGTTAGGGTTAGCATTTAGGGTTAGGGTTAGGGTTACAGTTATGTTTAGGGTTAGGTTCAGGTTGAGCTTAGGGTTAGGGTTAGTGTAACATTAGGGTTAGGGTTAGAGGTAGCATTTAGGGTTAGGGTTAGGGTTAGTGTTGGAAGTTAGGATTATTGTTTTGTTTACAGTTAGGGTTAGGGATAGGTTTAGGGTTAGAGTTAGTGTTAGAGGTTAGGGTTAATGTTAGGGTTAGGGTTAGGTTAGTGTTAGTGTTAGCGGTATGGGTTAGGGTTAGGTTTAGTGTTAATGTTGGTGTTATGCTAGGTTTAGGGTTAGAGTTAGGTTTAGGTATTACATTCTGGGTTGGGGTTAGTTTAAGGGGTAGATTTTAGGGTTAAGGTTACGGATTAATGTTAGTTATAGGGTTAGGTTTATGGGTAGGGTTAGGGTTAGGGTTAGTATTAGAAGTTACCATAAGGTGTAGGGTTAGGGTAATGGTTACAGTTACAGATGGGGTTAATGTTAGGGTTAGGTTTAGGGGTTAGGTGTTATGGAGGGGGTTACCGTTAGGCTTTGTGTTATGGTTAGAGTTAGGTTTATGGTAATGTTTAGGGTTCGGCTTAGGGTTAGTGTAAGTGTTACGGTTAGTGTTAGGGTTAATGTTCCTTTTAGGTTTAGGTTTAGGGTTTGCGGTTTGCGTTAGGAGTTAGATTTTAGGAGTAGGGTTAGGGTTAGGGTAATTGTTAGGGTTAGTGTTAGGGATCATGTTAGGGTTACAGTTAGGGATTAGGGTTAGGGTTAGGTTTAGGTTTAGCATTAGGTTTAGTTTTAGGGTTAGGTTAGGGTTAGTGTTACGGATAGTGATTAGGGTTAGTGTTAGGGTTAGGGTTATTGATAGGGTTAGGGTTAGGCTTCAGGTTTTGGTTAGGGTTAGGTTTACGATTAGGTTAGGTTTATGTTTAGGGTTAGCTTTAAGGTTAGGGTTACGGTTAGGATTAGGATTTGGATTAGGATTATGGTTACAGTTAGGCTTAGATATAGGGGTTAGGTGTTAGGTATAGTTTTAGGGTTTGGCTTCGTTTTACGGTATGTTTAGGGTTATGATGAGTTTAGGGTTATGGTTAGGGTTAGGGTTTGCGTTAGATTTAGTGTTACTTTTAGGGTTAGGGTTAGGGGTTAGGTGTTAGGGATAGATTTATAGTTAGGGTTAGGGTTAGGGTTAGGTTTAGTGTTAGGTTTAGGGTTAGGTTTAGGTTTACGGTTAAGGTTATTGTTAGTGTTAGCATTTGGGGTTAGGGTTAGGGTTAGTGTTATGGTTAGGGTTAGGGTTAGGTTGAAGTTTAGGGTAGGGCTAGAGTTAGGGTTAGGATTAGTGTTAGAACTTAAAGTTTAGGGTTTGGCTTACGGTTATGGCTGACGTTTAGGTGTTAAGTTTAGGGTTTAGGCTTGTGGTTAGGTTAGGAATAGAGTTAGGGTTACGTTTAGTGTTAGGGATAGGTTTAGGGTTAGGGGATAACTGTTAGGGAGAAGGTTAGGGTTAGTCTTTGATTTATGGTTAGGGTTAGGGTTACAATTAGTTTTAGGGTTAGGTTTAAGCTTAGGGTTTGTGTTAAGTTTAGGGTTAGTTTTAGAGTTAGGGTTAGGGTTAGGGTTAGGTTTTAGGTGTTTGGGATAGAGTTACGATTAAGGTTAGGGTTAGGGTTAGGGTTCGGTTTACGGTTAGGGTTAGGGTTTGGTTTAGGGATAGTGTAAGTGTTAGGTTAAGGGTTTAGGATTATTGTTAGGGTAGGGGTTAGCTTTGGGTTTAGGTTTAGGTTTAGGGTTAGTGTTATGGTTAGAAGTTAGGTTTAGTGTTATGGTTATGGTTAGGGTTAGGGTTAGTGATAGGGTTAGAGGTTAGTTAGGGTTAGAGTTAGGGTTACGGGTAGTGTTACGGTTAGGTTTAGTTTTAGGGTTAGGGTTACGGTTATGGTTCTCATTAGAGGTTAGCCTTCTATTTAGGGTTAGAATTAGGGTTAGGGTTATGGTTAATCTTAGAGGTGATGGTTAGTGTTGGGTTAGCTAGTGTTACAGCTTAGCTTCAAGTTTAGAATTAGGGTTAGGGTTATGGTTAGGGTTAGGGATAGGTTAAGGGTTAGGATTAGCGTTAGTGGTTAGCTTTAGGGTTAGGATTACGGTTAGTGTTAGGGTTCACTTTAGAAGTTAGGGATAGTTTTATTGTTAGGCTTAGGGTTATGATTAGGTTTAGGGTTACAATTAGGTTAGGCTTAGGGTTACGTTTAGGTTTTTCAATAGATTTAGGGTTAGGGTGAGGTTTAGGTTTATGGTTAGGTTTAGGGGTTAGGTGATAGGGATAGGGCTATGGATAGGGTTAGTGTTAGGGTAAAGTTAGGTTTAGGGTTAGTGTTAGTGGTAGGGCTGGTGTTAGGTGTTAAGGAGATGGTTAAGGTTAGGCTTAAGGTTATGGTTGGGGTTAAGGTTACGATTAGGTTTAGGGTTATTCTTAGGCTTAGGGTTACGATTAGAGTAAAATTTAAGTGTTAGTTTTAGGGTTAGGTTTAGTTTTAGGGTTGGGGTTAAGTGTTAGGGATATGCTTAGTGTTAGGGTTCGGGTTCGGGTTAGGGTTAGTGTTAGCGTTAGGGCTAGGGTTAAGTTTAGGGATAGGGTCAGGGTTAAGATTAGTGTTAGTCGTTAGGTTTAGGGTTAGGGTTACAGTTAAGGCTAGGGTTAGGGTTAGGTGTAGAAGTTATTGTTAGTGTTAGGTTTAGATTTAGTGTTATGGTTAAGGTTAGGTTTAGAGTTAGGTTTAGGGTTAGGGTTAGGGTTAGGGAGAGGGTTACGCTTAGGCTTTGGGTTACAATTAGGTTTAGGGTTATGATTAGCTTAGGGATAGGTTATTGATAGGGTTAGGGTTGCGGTTAGGGTTAGGGATTTGATTAGGATTCGGGTTAGGATTAGGTTTAGGTGTTAGGTGTTAGGGGTAGGGTTAGAGTTAGGCTTCGGGTTATGGTTTGTGGTAGGGTTACAATTAGGTTTCAGTTTATGATTATTGAAATGTTTATGGTTCCTTTATGGTTTGGTTTTAATGTTAGGGTTAGGGGTTAGTTGTTAGGGATAGTTTTAGGGTTAGGGTTAGGGTTAGGGTTAGGTTTACAGTTAGGGCTAGGGTAGGTATAGTGTTAGGGTTAGGGTTAGGGTTAGTGCTATGCTTGTAGGTTAGCATTAGGTTTAGTGTTAGAGTTTGGTGTTAGTGTTAGGGTTAGATTGAGGCTTAGAAGTTATGGTAAGGTTTAGGGATAGGTTTAGTGTTAAAGCTTATGTTTACATTATGGTTAGGGTTAGGGTTAGGGATAGATAAGGTTAGGATTAGTGGTAGTCGTTAGGTTTAGGGTTAGGGTTACCGTTACGGTTAGGGGTAGGGTTAGGTTTAGAAATTAGTGTTAGGCTTAGAGTTAGGTTTAGTGTTAGGGTTAGCGTTAGGTTTAGAATTAGGTTTAGGGTTAGGGTAAGGATCAGGGTTAGGGTTAGGGTTAGGGTAAGGTGTTAGGGATAGGGTTATGGGTTAGGCTTAGGTTTGGGGTTTGCATTAATGTTAGTGTTATGGTTAGGATTATTTTTTCACGTAAGTGTTAGGGTTAATGTTATGGTTAGGGTAAGGGTTAGGTTGAAGTTTAGGGTTAGGTTTAGAAGTTAGGTTTAGTGTTATTTTTAGGGTTGGGGTTAGGGATAGGTTTAGTGTTATTTTTAGGGTTAGGGTGATTGTTAGAATTTAGGGTTAGTGTTAGTGTTAGGGTTAGGGTTAGGGTTAGTGTTATGGTTAGGGTTAGTTTCAGGTTGAGTTGTAGGGTTAGGTTTAGGGTAGGGTTAGAAGTTAGGTTAAGTGTTATGTTTACGGTTATGGTTAGGGATAGGTTTAGTGTTAGAGTTAGTGTTAGAGCTTAGGATTAGTGTTAGGGTTAGTGTTAGGGTTATTGTTAGGGTTGGAGGTATGGGTTACAGTTAGGGTTAGTGTTAGTGTTCGGGTTATTCTAGGTTTATGGTTAGAGTTAGGTTTACATATTACAGGCAGTTTAGGTTTAGTGTAAGTGGTAGGGGGTTAGTGTTAGGGATTCAAGTTAGGTTTAGGGTTAGGTTTATGGGTATGGTTAAGATTAGGTTTAGGATTAGCATTAGAAGTTAGGGTTTGGAGTAGAGTTAGGGTTAATGTTATGGTTAGGGTTAGGGTTAGTGTTAGTGTTAGGTTTAGGTGTTATGTGTTAGAGAGATGCCTAAGGTTAGTCTTCATGTTATGGTTAGGGTTAGGGTTTTGATTAGGTTTAGTGTTAGGCTTAGGGTTAGAGTTAGTGTTAGGGTTAGGTTTAGGGTTAGGGTGAGTCTTCAGGTGTTAGGGATAGTGTTAGGATTAGCCCTAGGGTTAGGTTTATGGTTAGGGTTAGGGATAGGGATATTGGTAGAGTTAGGGTTAGGGTTAAGTTAGTGTTAGTGTTAGGGTTAGGTTTAAGGTGATGGTTAGAGTTTAGCATTAGGTTTAGTGATAGAGTTTTGGGTTAGGGCTAGTGTTAGTGTTAGGCTTAGAGGTTTTGTTTATGGTTAGGGTTAGGGTTAAGGTTAGGGTTATGGTTGGAGTTTAGTGTTAGGTTTGGGGTTAGAATTTGGAGTTGGTTAGGGTTAAGGTTAGGCTTAGAGTTTAGGGTTAGTTTTAGGGTTAGTGCTAGTGTTAAAACTTAGGTTTAGGGTTAGTGTTAGTGTTACGGTTAAGTTAGGGTTAGGGTTAGGGTTAGGGTTAGTTATTACAGTCAGGTTTAGGGTTAATTTAAGGGGAAAGTTTAGGGCTAGGATTAGGGATTAATGTTAGATTTAGGGTTATGTTTATGTTTAAGTTTATGGTTATGTTTCAGGTCAGGGTTAGGATTAGAATTTACGGTTAGGGGTAGGGATAGCATTATGGTTACGGTTTGGGTTAGGTTTAGTGTTAGGGTCAGGGTTAGGGGTTAGGTGTGAGGGAGGTGGTCAAGTTAGGCTTCAGGTTACAGTTAGGGTTAGGGTTACAATTAGTATTAGGGTTAGGTTTAAGCTTAGGTTTAGGGTTAGTTTTAGGGTTAGTTTTAGAGTTAAGGTTAGGGTTAGGGTTAGGTTTTAGGTGTTTGGGATAGGGTTAGGATTAGGGTTAGGGTTAGGTGTAGGGTTAGGGTTAGGGTTAGGTGTAAGGTTAGGGTTAGGTTTAGGGATAGTGTTAGTGTTAGGGTAAGGGTTTAGGATTAGGGTTAGGGTAGGTGTTAGGGTTGGTTTAGGTTTATGGTTAGGGTTACTGTTACGTTTAGAAGTTAGGTTTAGTGTTACGTTTACCTTTAGGGTTAGGGTTAGTGATAGGTTATTTACGGTTAGGGTTAGGGTTAGGGTTACGGTTAGTGTTACGGTTAAAGTTTACAGTAAGGTTTATAGTTAGGTGTAGGATTAGGGTTATGGTTATCATTAGAGTTTAGCCTTCAGTTTAGGGTTAGAATTAGGGTTAGGGATATGGTTAGGCTGCGAAGTGATGGTTAGTGTTAGGGTTAGGCTTAGGGTTAAACCTGAGCTTCAGGTTTAGGTTTAGGGTTAGGGTTATAGTTAGGGTTACGGATAGGTTAAGGGTTAGGATTAGCGTTAGTGGTTAGCTTTAGGGTTAGGATTAGGGTTAGTGTTAGTGTTTGGTTTACAAGTTAGTGTTACTCTTAGGGTTAGGGTTAGTGTTAGGTTTAGGGTTAGGCTTAGAGTTAGGGATAGGTTTAGGGTTAGGCTTAGGGTTATGATTAGGGTTAGGGTTACAATTAGGTTAGGCTTAGGGTTAGGGTTAGGGTAACATTTAGATTTTGCAATAGATTTAGTGTTAGGGTTAGGTTTAGGGTTATGGTTAGGTTTAGGGGTTAGGTGATAGGGATAGGGTTATGGTTAGGGTTAGTGTTAGGGTTAGAGTTAGGTTTAGTGTTAGTGTTAGTGTTAGGGCTGGTGTTAGGTGTTAAGGAGATGGTTAAGATTGGGCTTCGGGTTATGGTTGGGGTTAAGGTTACGATTTCATTTAGGGTTAGGCTTAGGGTTAGGATTACGATTAGGGTAAAATTTAGTGTTAGTTTTAGGGTGTGGTTTAGGGTTAGGAATGGGGTTAGCTGTTAGGGATATGCTTAGGGTTAGGGTTAGGTTTTCGGTTAGGGTTATATTTAGGAATATTGTTAGTGTTAGTGTTAGGGTTAGGGTTAGGATTAGGGTTAGAGTTTAGTATTTATTTTTAGTGTTAAAGTTTGTGTTTAGGCTTATTGTTAGGGTTAGGATTAGACGTTATGGTTATGGTTAGGGTTAGGGTTAAAGCTTAGGTTTAGGGTCAGGGTTAGGGTTAGGGCTAGGGTTAAGGTTAGGGATAGTGTCAGGTTTAGGATTAGGGTTAGTCGTTAGGTTTAGATTTAGATTTAGGGTTATGGTTAGGATTAGGTTTTGGGTTAGGTGTAGAAGTTATTGTTAGTGTTAGTGTTAGGTTTAGGTTTAGTGTTATGGTTAAGGTTAGGTTTAGAGTTAGGTTTAGGGTTAGGGTTAGGTTTAGGGTTAGGGTTAAGGTTAGGGTTAGGGAGAGGGAGAGGATTATGCTTAAGCTTTGCATTAACATTAGGGTTCTGGTTATGATTAGCTTAGGGATAGGTTTAGAGTTAGGGTTAGGGTTAAGGTTAGGGTCAAGGACTTGATTAGGATTAGGGTTAGAGTTAGGTGTTAGGTTTTAGGTGTTAGGGGTAGGGTTAGAGTTAGGCTTCGAGTTATGGTTTGTGGTAGGGCTACTATTAGGTTTTGGGTTATGGTTATGGAAATGTTTATGGTTCCTTTATGGTTTGGTTTAGTGTTAGGGTTAGAGGTTAGGTGTTAGGGATAGTTTTAGGGTTAGTGTTAGTTTTAGGGTTAGGTTTTGGTTTAGGTTAAGAGTTAGGGTTAGGGTTAGGGATAGTGTTAGGTTTAGGGTTAGGCTATCGGTTAAGGTTTGTGCTATGTTTAGATGTTAGCATTAGGTTTAGTGTTAGTGTTTGGGTTTAGTGTTAGGGTTATATTGAGGCTTAGAATTTATTGTAAGATTTAGGGTTAGGGTTAGGGTTAAAGCTTAGGTTTAGATTTAGGGTTAGGATTAGGGTTAGGGATAGAGTAAGGTTAAGATTAGTGGTAGTCATTAAGTTTAGGGTTAGGGTTACCATTATGGTTTGGGGTAGGGTTAGGTTTAGAAATTAGTGTTAGGCTTAGAGTTAGGTTTAGTGTTAAGGTTAGGGTTAGGTTTAGAATTAGGTTTAGGATTAGGGTAAGGGTTAGTTTTAGTGTTAGGTGTTAGGGATAGGCTTATGGGTTAGGCTTAGGTTTGGGGTTTGTGTTAATGTTAGGTTTATAGTTAGGGTTATTTTTGGGTTACTGTTAGGGTTAGTTTTATGGTTAGAGTAAGGGTTAGGTTGAAGTTTAGGGTTAGGTTTAAAAGTTAGGTTTAGTGCTATTTTTAGGGTTAGGGTTAGGGATAGGTTTAGTGTTATTTTTAGAGTTAGGGTTATTGTTTTAAGTTAGGGTTATTGTTAGGGTTAGGGTTAGGGTTATGCTTAGTGTTATGGTTAGGGTTAGTTTCAGGTTGAGGTGTAGCGTTAGTGTTAGTGTTAGGGTTAGAATTTAGGTTTAGTGTTATGTTTACAGTTAGGGTTACTGATAGGTTTAGTGTTAAAGTTAGTGTTAGAGCTTAGGGTTAGTGTTAGGGTTAGTGTTAGGGTTATTGTTAAGGTTAGAGGTATGGGTTACAGTTAGGGTTAGTGTTTGTGTTCGGGTTATTCTAGGTTTATGGTTAGAGTTAGGTTTACGTATTACAGCAGTTTAGCTTTAGTTTAAGTGGTAGGGGGTTAGTGTTAGGGATTCAAGTTAGGTTTAGGGTTAGGTTTATGAGTATGGTTAAGGTTAAGTTTAGGGTTAGCATTAGAAGTTAGGGTTTGGGGTAGAGTTAGGGTTATGGTTATGTTTAACGTTAGGGTTAGTGTTAGTGTTAGGTTTAGGAGTTAGGTGTTGGAGAGATGGTTAAGGTTAGCCTTCGTGTTATGGTTAGGGTTAGCGTTATGATTAGGTTTAGTGTTAGGCTTAGGGTTAGTGTTAGGATTAGGCTTAGGGTTAGATCTATGGTTAGGGTTAGGGATAGGGATATTTGTAGAGTTAGGTTTAGGGTTAAGTTAGTGTTAGGGTTAAGGTTAAGTTAGTGTTAAGTTTAGGGTTATTTTTAGAGTTTAGCCTTAGGTTTAGTGATAGAGTTTTGGATTAGGGCTAGTGTTAGTGTTAGTGTTAGGCTTAGAGGTTATGGTTATGGTTATGGTTAAGGTTAGTGTTAATGTTAGGGTTATGGTTGGAGGTTAGCGTTAGGTTTAGGGTTATATTTTGGAGTTGGGTTAGGGTTAGGCTTAGGCTTAGAGGTTAGGGTTAGTGTTAGGGTTAGTTTTAGCATTAAAATTTAGGCTTAGGATTAGTGTTAGTGTTAGGGTTAAATTAGGGTTAGGGTTAGGGTTAGGATTATGCTAGGGTTAGGGTCAGGGTTAGTTATTATCATCAGGTTTAGGGTTAGTTTAAGGGGAATGTTTAGAGTTAGAATTAGGGATTAATGTTAGATTTAGGATTATGTTTATGTTTAAGTTTATGGTTATGGTTTGGGTCAGGATTAGTATTAGAAGTTACCTTTAGGGGTAAGGTTAGCATTTTGGTTAGAGTTAGGGTTAGTGTTAGTGTTAGGGTCAGGGTTACAGGTTAGGTGTTAGGGAGGTTCTTAAGTTAGGCTTCTGGTTACGTTTAGGGTTAGGTTTACAATTAGTATTAGGGTTAGGTTTAAGCTTAGGGTTAGGGTTAGGTTTAGGGTTAGTTTTAGAGTTAGGGTTAGGGTTAGGATAAGGTTTTATGTGCTTGGGATAGGGTTAGGATTAGGGTTAGTGTTAGGGTTAGGTTTAGGGTTAAGGTTAGGTTTATGGTTAGTTTTAGAGTTAGTGTAAGGGTTTAGGATTAGAGTTAGGGTAGGTGTTAGGGTTGGGTTTAGGTTAAGGTTAGACTTAGTGTTATGGTTAGTTGTTAGGTTTAGTTTTACAGTTACCGTTAGCATCAGGGTTAGTGATAGGTTTAGAGGTTAGCAAGGGTTAGGGTTAGGGTTACAGTTAGTGTTACGGTTAGAGTTTATGCTTAGGTTTAGAGTTAGGGTTAGGGTTAGGGTTATGGTTATCGTTAGAGGTTAGCCTTCGGTTTAGGGTTAGAATTAGGGTAAGGGTTAAGGTTAGGCTTAGAGGTGATTGTTAGTGTTAGGGTTTGGCTTAGGGTTAATGCTTAGCTTCAGGTTTAGGTTTAGGGTTAGGGTTATGTTTAGGGTTAGGGATAGGTTAAGTGTTAGGATTAGCATTAGTGGTTTTCTTTAGGGTTAGGATTACGGTCAGTGTTAGGGTTCAGTTTAGAAGTTAGTGTTACTGTTAGGGTTAGTGTTAGGGTTAGTATTAAGTTTAGCGTTAGGGTTAGAGTTAGGGGCAGATTTAGGGTTAGGCTTAGGGTTATGATTAGGGTTAGGGTTACAATTAGGTTAGGCTTAGGGTTAGGGTTAGGGTTACATTTAGGTTTTGCATTAGATTTAGGGTTAGGGTTAAGTTTAGGTTTATGGTTAAGTTTAGGATTTAAGTGATATGGATATGCTTAGTGTTAGGGTTAGTGTTAGGTTTTCGGTTAGGTTTATGTTTAGGAATAGTGTTAGGGTTTCGGTTAGGGTTAGGGTTAGTGTTTGGGTTAGGGTTAGGGTTAGGGTTAGGGTTAGGGTTAGGGTTAGAGTTTAGTGGTTTAGTGTTAGAGTTTGGGGTTTGGCTTATTGTTAGGGTTAGGGTTAGAGGTTATGGTTATGGTTAGGGTTAGGGTTAAAGCTTAGGTGTAGGGTTAGGTTTAGTGTTAGGGGTAGGGTTAAGGTTAAGGATAGGGTCAGGGTTAGAATTAGCGTTAGTCATTAGGTTTAGGGTTAGGGTTATGATTAAGGTTAGGGTTAGGTGTAGAAGTTAGTGTTAGGGTTAGTGTTAGGTGTAGGTTTAATGTTATGGTTTAGGTTAGGTTTAGAGTCAGGTTTAGGGTTATGGTTATGGTTAGGGTTAGAGATAAAGTTATGGTTAGTGTTAGGTTTAGGGATAGGGTTATGGTTAGGCTCTTGTTTACAGTTAGAGTTTTGTTTAGGGTTATGTTTAGAAGTATGTTTTAGGGTTAGGGTTAGGGTTAGGGTTAGAGTTAGGGTTAGGGATAATGTTAGGGTTAGGCTTAGGGTTTGTGTTAGTGCTATGGTTAGAGGTGAGCATTAGAATAAGTGTTCGAGTTTGGGGTTAGTTTTAGGGTTAGATTGAGGCTTAGATGTTGTGGTAAGCTTTAGGGTTATGGTTAGGTTTTAAGCTTAGGTTTACACTTAGGATTAGGATTAGGGTTATGGATAGGGATAGAGTAAGGTTAGGATTTCTGGTAGTCGTAAAATTCATGGTTAGGGTTACCGTTACAGTTAGGGGTAGTGTTAATTTTAGAAATTAGTGTTAGGCTTAGGGTTAGGTTTAGTGTTAGGATTAGGGTTAGGTTTACTATTAGCTTTAGGGTTAGGGCAAGGTTTAGGGTTAGGGTTAGCTTTTAGGGATAGGGTTATGGTTTAGGCTTAGCTTTGGGTTTTGTGTCAGTGTTAGGGTTATTTTTAGGGATAGGTTTAGGGCTAATGTTATGGTTAAGGTTAGGGTTAGGTTGAGGTTTAGGGTTAGGTTTAGAAGTTAGTTTTAGTGTTATTTTTAGGGTTAGGGTTAGGGATAGGTTTAGTATTATTTTTAGGGTTAGGGTTACTGTTAGAGGTTAGGGTTAGTTTTAGTGTTAGGTTTAGGGTTAGGGTTAGGATTATGGTTAGTGTTATGGTTAGGGTTAGTTTCAGGTTGAGGTGTAGTGTTAGGTTTAAGGTTAGAAGTTAGGTTTAGTGTTATCTTTATGGTTAGAGTTTGGGTTAGGTTTAGTTTTAGAGTTAGTGTTAGAGCTTAGGGTTAGTGTTAGGGTTAGAGTTAGGGTTATTGTTAGGGTTTGAGGTACGGCTTATAGTTAGGGTTCGTGTTAGTGTTTGGGTTATTCTAGGTTTATGGTTAGAGTTAGGTTTACGTATTACAGGCAGTTTAGGTTTAGTTTAAGTGGTAGAGGGTTAATGTTAGGGATTCAAGTTAGGTTTAGGGTTAGGTTTATGGGTATGGTTAAGGTTAGGTTTAGGGTCAGCTTTAGAAGTTAGGGTTTGGGGTAGAGTTAGGGTTATGGTTATGTTGAAGGTTAGGGTTAGTGTTAGTGTTAGGTTTAGGAGTTAGGTGTTAGAGAGATGGTTAAGGTTAGCCTTCGTGTTATGGTTAGGGTTAGGGTTATGATTAGGTTTAGTGTTAGGCTTAGGGTTAGTGTTAGGGTTAAGTTTTGTGTTAGGGTGAGTCTTGAGTTGTTAGGGATAGTATTAGTGTTAGGATTAGGCTTAGGGTTAGGTCTATGGTTAGGGTTAGGCATAGGGATATTTGTAGAGTTATGGTTAGGGTTATGTTAGTGTTAGGGTTAGGGTTAAGGTTAGTGTTAAGTTTAGGTTAGGGCTATTTTTAGAGTTTAGCCTTAGGTTTAGTGATAGAGTTTTGGGTTAGGGCTAGTGTTAGTGTTAGGCTTAGAGGTTATGGTTATGGTTATGGTTAGGGTTAGGGTTAATATTAGGGTTATGGTTGGAGGTTAGCGTTAGATTTAGGGTTATAGTTTGGAGTTGGGTTAGGGTTAGGCTTAGGCTTAGAGGTTAGGGTTAGTGTTAGTGTTAGTGTTAGCATTAAAATTTAGGCTTAGGATTAGTGTTAGTGTTAGGGTTAAATTAGGGTTAGGGTTAGGGTTAGGGTTAGGGTTAGTTATTACCATCAGGTTTAGGGTTAGTTTAAGGGGAAAGTTTAGGGTTAGGATTAGGTATTAATGTTAGATTTAGGGTTATGTTTATGTTTAAGGTTATGGTTAGGGTTAAGGTTAGGTTTAGGGTTAGGGTTAAGTTTATGGTTAGGTTTAGGGTTATGATTAGGTTTAGTGTTAGGCTTAGGGTTAGTGTTAGGGTTAGTTTTAGGGTTATGGTTATGGTTAGGGTTATTGATAGGGTTAGCGTTATGGTTAGAGTTTAGGATTAGGGTTAGGGTTAAGGTTATGATTATGGTTACAAGTTAGCGTTAGGTTTAGTGTTAGAGTTTGCGGTTAGGGTTAGGGTTAGGCTTAGAGGTTATGGTTAGGGTTATTCTTACAGTTAGGGTTAATGCTTAGTTTTAGGTTCAGGGATACTCTAAGGGTTATGGTTATGTTTAGAGGTTAGTTTTAGGGCTAGGGTTAGATTTAGAGTTATATTTATGTTTAGGGTTAGTGTTTGGGTTAGGGATAGGATTAGGGTTAGGGTCAGGGTTACGGTTAGGCTTTGGGTTACGGTTATGTGTATGGTTAGGGTTATGGTTAGAGTTAGGGTTAGGTTGAGGTTTAGGTTTAGGGTTAGGGTGGGTTACAAGTTAGGTTTAATGGTAGGTTAGGTTAGGTTTAGGGATTGGTTTAGGGTTATGGTTACGGTTAGGGTTAGGTTTGGGGTTAGGATCAGGGTTAGGGTTGCGGTTAGGGTTTTGTTTTGGATTAGGATTAGGGTTAGGTTTAGGGTTAGGTTTAGGGCTTAGATGTGAGAGATAGGGTTAGGTTTAGGCTTCGGATTATGGTTAGGTTTACGGTTACAATTAGGTTAGGGTTAGGTTTAGGGTTAAGGTTAGCGATGGCATTTGATTTAGGGTGAATTTTAGGGTTAGGGTTAGCATTAATTTTAGGTGTTAGGTGATAGTGATAGGGTTATGGTTATGGTTAGGGTTAGTGTTAGGTTTAGTGTTAGGGTTAGGGTTATTGTTAGGGTTAGTGTTTAAGGTTAGGGTTATGTTTTGGTTTAGGTATTACAGTCAGGGTTAGGATGAGTTTAAGGGGTAGGGTTAGGGTTAGTGTTAGGGTTAGGGTTGAAATTAGGATTAGGGGCAGGGTTAGGGTTAGGGTTAGGGTTAGGGTTAGGGTCAGTGTTATCGTTAGGTTAGGGGCTAGTTGTTAGGGAGAGGGTTAATTTTAGGCTTTGGGTTACCGTTAGGGTTAGGGTTAGTATTATGTGTAGTGTTGATTTTAGGGTTAGTTTTAGTGTTAGGGTTAGGTGTTAGTGATAGAGTTAGGGTTAGGGTTAGCATTACGGTTATGGTTAGGTTTACATTTAGGGTTATGTTTAGGGATAGTGTTAGGTTTAGGGTTACGGTTTAGGGTTATGGTTAGTTTAAATTTAGGGTTGTGGTTATTGTTAGGGTTAGAATTTGGTTTAGTTTTTGGGTTAGTGTTAGGGTTACAGTTAGGGTTAGGGTTAGATGTTACGGCTAGGGTTAGGGTTAGGGTTACAGTTAGAGTTTAGTGTTAAGGTTAGGGTTAATGTTAGTGTTGTGATTGGAAGTTAGCGTTAGGTTTAGGGTTAGAGTTTGGGATTGGGTTAGGGTTAGCCTTAGGCTTAGAGGATAGGGTTAGTGTTAGGGTTTGGGTTAGGGTTAAAGCTTAGGTTTAGGGTTAGGGTTTGCTTTAGGGTTAGAGTTAGGCTTCGGGTTACAGTTTGTGTTAGGGTTGCAATTAGGTTTATGGTTAGGTTTATGGTTAGTGTTATGGTTAGGTTTAGGTATAGTTTTAGGTTTAGGTTTATGGTTAGGGTGAGGCTTCAGGTGTTATGGATAGTGTTAGTGTTAGGATTAGGGCTAGGGTAGGGTTACGTTTAGGAATAGTGTTAGGGTTGAGTTAGGTTTAGGGATAGTGTTAGGGACAGGGAAGTTAAGTTAGGTTTAGGGATAGTGTTAGGGTTAGGATTAGGGTTACGGTTAGGGTTAGGATTAGGTTTAGGGTTATGATTAGAGTTTAGTTTTAGCTTTAGTGACACAGTTTTGGTTTAGGGTTAGTTTTAGTGTTAGGCTTAGAGGTTATGGTTAGGGTTACGGTTAGGGTTAGGGTTAAAGCTTAGGTTTAGGGTTAGGGTTTGGGTAAGATCTAGGGATCGATTAAGGGTTAGGTTTAAGATTAATTGTTAGGTTTAGGATTAGGTTTATGGTTAGTGTTAGGGTTAGTGTTATGTTTAGGGTTAGCTTTAGGTTGAGGTTTAGTGTTAAGGTTAGGGTTAGGGTTAGAAGTTAGGTTTAGTGTCAGCTTTAGCGTTAGGTTTAGTGTTAGCTTAGGGTTAGAGTTAGGTTTAGGCTTAGTGTTATGGTTAGGGTTAGCATTTAGTTTTATGCTTAGTGTTAGGGTTAGTGTTATGGTCAGGGGTAGTTTTAGGTTGAGGTTTAGTGTTAGGGTTAGGGTTAGGGTTAGACGTTAGGTTTAGTGTTATCTTAAGTTTAGTGTTAGGGATAGGTTTAGGGTTAAGGTTAGTGTTAGAGGTCATGGTTAGTATTAGGGTTAGGGTTCGGGTTAGGGTTAGTGTTTCGGTTAGAGGTATGGTTTAGTTTTAGGGTTACAATTGGGGTTAGGATTAAGTTAGGGTTAGGCTTAGGGTTATGCTAGGGTTAGGGTTAGGGTTAGGTTAATTATTACAGTCAGGTTTAGGGTTAGTTTACCGGTTAGGTTTAGGTTTAGGATTAGGGATTAATGTTAGATTTAGGGTTATGGTTATGGTTAAGGTTACAATTAGAGTTCGGGTTAAGGCTAGGATTAGAAGTTACTGTTAGGGGTAGAGTTAGCATTATGGTTACGGTTATGGTTAGGGTTAGTGTTAGGGTTAGGGTTACAGGTTAGGTGTTAGGGAGGTGATTAAGCTTAGGCTTCAGGTTACGGTTAGGGGTATGTTTATGATTAGGTTTAGGGTTAGGCTTAGGGTTAGGGTTAGTGTTAGGATTAGTTTAGTGTTAGTTTTAGGTTTAGGTTAGGGTTAGGTTTGGGGTTAGGTGTTAGGGATATGGTTAGGGTTTTGGTTAGGGTTAGGTTTAGGTTTTCGGTTAGGTTTATGGTTAAGAATAGTGTTAGAGTTAGTGTTAGGTTTTAGGTTTAGGGTTAGGATTAGGGTAAGTTTAGGTTTAGGGTTAGGTTTAGGTTTAGGGTAAGAGTTAATGTTAGGGTTAGAAGTTCATTTAGAGCAAAATTTAGTGTTAGGGTTACAGTTAGAGTTAGGGTTAGGGTTAGATATTAGGGTTAGTTTTAGCGTTAGGTTTAGTGTTACAGTTATAGTTTAGGCTTAATGTTAGGGTTAGATTTAGGGTTCAGTTTAGGGGTAGGGTTATGGTTAGAGGTTAGCCTTATGTTTAGCGTTAGAGTTTGATGTTTGGGTTAGGGTTACAGTTAGGCTCAGAAGTTATGGTTAGGGTTAGGGTTATGGTTAGGGTTAAAGGTTAGTTTTAGTGTTAGAGTTGCCTTATGGTTAGAGTTAGTGTTAGGGTTAGTGTTATGTTTAGGGTTAGAGGTTAGGTGTCAGGGAGGGGGTAGGGTAAGGCTTCGGGTTACAGTTTGTGTTAGCGTTACGATTAGGTTTAGGGTTAGGGTTAAGGTTAAGTTTCAGGTTAGTTTAGGGTTAGGTTTAGGGTTACGGTTAGGGTTAAGGTTAGTGTTGGGGTTATGATTGGAGGTTAGCATTAGATTTAGGTTTAGAGTTTGCGGTTGTATTAGGGTTAGCATTAGACTTAGAGGTTAGGGTTAGTGTTAGGTTTAGGGTTAGGGTTAAATCTTAGGTTTAGGGTTAGGGTTAGGTTTAGCGTTAGGGTTAGGCTTTGGGTTACGGTTTGTGTTAGTGTTGCAATTAGTTTTAGGGGGAGGGTTAGGGTTAGTGTTATGGTTAGGTTTTGGGTTAGTTTTAGGGTTAGGTTATAGTTAGGATGTATCTTCAGGTGTTAGGAATAGCGTTACAGTTAGAATTAGTGCTAAGTTTACATTTATTGTTAGGGTTACAGTTTAGTGTTAGGTTTAGTGATAGAGTTTTGGGTTAGCATTAGTGTTAAGGTTAGGCTTAGAGGTTATGTTTATTGTTAGGGTTAGGGTTAGGGTTAAAACATAGGTTTAGGGTTAGGGTTAGTGTAAGCATTAGGGATTGGATAAGGGTTAGGTTTAAGGTTATTCTTTAGGTTTAGTGTTAGGGTTATGGTTAGAGTTAGGGTTATGTTTAGAGGTCAGTGTTAGTGTTAGGTTTAGGGTTAGTATTAGGGTTAGGTTTAGGTTTAGAGTTAGGTTTACGGTTATCTTAGGGTTAGAGTTAGGTTTAGGGTTAGTGTTATGGTTAGGGTTAGCGTTTAGGGTTATGGTTAGTGTTAGGGTTAGTGTTATGTTTAGATGTAGGTTTAGATTGAGGTTCAGTGTTAGGGTTAGGATTATCGTTAGAAGTTAGGTTTAGTGTTAGGTTTAGGGTTAGATTTATGGGTAGGTTTAGGTTTAGGGTTAGTGTTCAAGGTTTTGTTTAGTGTTTGGATTAGGGTTAGGGTTAGTTTTAGGGTTAGATGTATGTATTAGTTTTAGGGTTAGGGTTAGGGTTATGGTTAATTTAGGGTTAGGATTAGGGTTATAGTTAGTGTTTTGCTAGGGTTAGGGTTAGGGTTAGGTATTACAGTCAGGGTTAGGGTTAGTATAAAGGGGTAGATTTAGGGTTAGGATTAGGGATTAATGTTAGGTTTAGGGTTATGTTTAAGGTTATGGTTAAGGTTCGGGTTAGGGTTAGGATTAGAAGTTACGGTTAGGGGTAGGGTTAGCATTATGGTTATGGATAGGGTTAGGGTTAGTGTTAGGTTTAGGGTTAGGGGTTAGATGTTAGTGAGATGGTTAAGTTTAGGCTTCATGTTATGGTTAGGTTTAGGGTTATGATTAGGTTTAGGGTTAGGCTTAGTGTTAAGGTTAGGGTTAGTGTTAGGGTTAGTTAAGTTTTAGTTTTAGTTTTAGTTTTAGGTTTAGGGTTAGGTTTGGGGTTATTTGTTAAGGAAAGAGTTAGGTTTAGGGTTAGGGTTAGGTTTAGGTTTTTGTTTAGAGTATGGTTAACAATAGTGTTAGGGTTAGTGTTAGGCTTAGGTTAGGGGCTAGTTGTTAAGGAGACGGTTAATGTTAGGCTTCGGTTTTCGGTTAGGGTTAGGTTAGGATTAGGATTATGTTTTATGTTAGTTTTAGAGTTAGGTTTAGCGTTAGGCTTAGGGATTAGGTGTTAGGGATAGAATTAGGGTTAGGGTTAGGGTTACGTTAACTATTAGGGTTAGGGTTAGGGATAGTGTTAGGTTTATGGTTACAGTGTAGGGTTAGGTTCAGGGTTAGGGCTATGTTTAAGTTTAGGGTTAGGGTTATTGTTAGGTTTAGAATTTGGTTTAATGTTAAGGTTCGGGTTAGGGATAGAGTTAGGGTTAGGGTTAGAGTTAGGGTTAGGGTTTGATGTTAGGGTTAGGGTTTGATGTTAGGGTTAGGTTTAGTGTTAGGGTTAGGGTTAGGGTTAGGGTTAGGGTTAGGGTTAATGTTAGGGTTATGGTTGGAGGTTAGCGTTGGGTTTAGGGTTAGAGTTTTGGGTTGGGTTAGGGTTAGGCTTAGAGGTTAGGGTTATGTTAGGGTTAGTGTTAGGGTTAAAACTTAGGTTTTCGTGTTAGGGTTAGCTTTAGTGTCAGGGTTAGGCTTCAGTTTACGGTTTGTGTTCAGGTTGCGATTAGGTTTAGGTTTAGGCTTATGGTTAGTGTTACTGGTAGGTTTAGGGTTAGTTTTAGAGTTAGGTTTATGGTTAGGGTGAGTCTTCATGTGTTAGGGATGGTGTTAGGGTTAGGATTCGGGTTAGGGTTTGTTTTAGGGTGAGGGTTAGGGTTAGGGTTTGAGTTAGTGTTAGGGTTAGCGTTACAGTTAGGGTTAGGGTTAGGGTTAGGGTTAGCATAAGCATTAGGGATCGGGTAAGGGTTAGGTTTAAGGTTCCTCATTAGGTTTAGGGTTAGGGTTATGGTTAGCATTAGGGTAAGATTTAGAGGTTAGTGTTAGGGTTAGGTTTAGTGTTAGTATTAGGGTTAGGGTTAGATTTACAGTTAGGCTTTGGGTTACCTTAGAGTAGAGTTAGGTTTATGGTTAGTGTTATGGTTAGGGTTAGCATTTAAGGTTATGGTTAGTGTTAAGGTTAGTGTTATCGTTAGGGTTAGGTTGAGGTTGAGGTTTAGTGTTAGGGTTAGGGTTAATGTTAGGGTTATGGTTGGAGGTTAGCGTTAGGTTTAGTGTTAGAATTTGGGGTTGGGTTAGAGTTAGGGTTAGGCTTACAGTTTAGGATTAGTGTTAGGGTTAGTGTTACGGTTAAAACTTAGTTTTAGGGTTAGGGTTAGCTTTAGTTTTATGGTTAGGCTTCTGTTTACGGTGTGTTAGGGCTGCGATTAGGTTTATGGTTAAGGTTATGGTTAGTGTTATGGTTAGGTTTAGGGTTAGTTTAGGGCTTGGGTTAGGGTTAGGGTAAGCGATAGGTTTATGGTTAGGGTTAGTGTTAGAGGTTATGGTTATTATTAGGGTTTGGTTTAAGGCTAGGTTTAGGGTTAGGATTAGGTTTAGATGTATGGGTTAGCGTAAGAGTTAGGGTTAGGGTTAGGGTTAGGGTAAGGGGTAGGTTTATGGTTAGGTTTAGTGTAAGAGGTTATGGTTATTATTTGGGTTAGTGCTAAGGCTAGGGTTAGGGTTAGGGTTAGGTTTAGGGTTATGCCCTGGTTAGGATTAGGGTTATTTTAGGGTTAGGTTTTACAGTCAGGGTTAGGCTTAGATTAAGGGGTAGCATTAGCATTAGGGTTAGGGATTAATTTTAGGTTTAATGTTATGGTTTTGGTTAGGGTTAGTGTTAGGTTTCGGGTTAGGGTTTAGTATTAAAAGTTACAGTTAGGTGTAGGGTTACTGTTATGGTGACGGTTAGGGTTAGGATTAGTGTTAGGCTTATGTTTAGGGGTTAGTTGTTAGGGAGATTGTTAAGGTTAGGCTTCATGTTAGGTTAGGGTTAGGGTTAGGATTAGGTTTATGTTTAGGCTTAGGGTTAGGGTTAGTGTCAGGTTTAGTGTTAATTTTACGGTTAGTTTTAGGGTTAGGGTTGGGGTTAGGTTTTAGGGATAGGGTTAGGGTTAGGGTTAGGGTTAGATTTTTGATAGGGATTATATTTAGGAATAGATTTAGGTTTAGGGTTAGAGTCTAGGGTTAGTGTTAGGTTTAGGTTTAAATTTAGAGTTAGTGTGAAGGTTAGAATTTGGTTTAGTTTTATGTTTAGGGTTAGGGTTAGAGTTACAGTTACGGTTAGGGTTACATGTTAGCGTTAGGATTCAGGGTTAGTGTTAGGGTTAGGGTTAGGTTTAGGGTTAGGGCTAGCTTTAGCGTTAGAGTGTTAGGGTTACGGTTAGGGTTTAGGTTAGGTTTTTGGTAAGGATTATGTTTAGGACTAGAGTTAGTTTTAGGGTTAGCGTTTAGCGTTAGGGTTAGGTTTAGGTTTAGGGTGAGGGTTAGTGTGAGGGTTAGAATTTGGTTTAGTGTTAGGTTTTGTGTTAGTGTTAGTGTTAGGGTTAGGGTTAAGGTTAGGGTTAGTGTTAGAGGGATAGGGTTAGGGCTATAGTAAGAGGTTAGCATTAGGTTTAGGGTTAGAGCTTGCTGTTAGGTTTAGGGTTAGGGTTAGAGTTAGGCTTAGAGTTTAGGGTTAGGATTAGTGTTAGGGTTTGGGTTAGTGTTCTGGTTTTTGTTAGGGTTACGATTAGGTTTAGGCTTAGTGTTAATGATAGGCTTTGGGTTAGTTTTATGGTTAGGTTTAGGGATAGAGTTAGGGGTTAGGTTTTAGGGATAGTGTTATGGTTAGGCTTAGTGTTTGGTTTAGGGTTAGGTTTAGGGTTAGGTTTACGGTTAGGGTTAGATTTAGGGATATCATTAGTCTTAGGGTTTGGGTTAGTGTTAGGGTTTAAGTTAGGGTTAGGTTTAGGATTAGTGTTACGGTTAAGGTTAGGGTTAGAGTTATGGTTAGAGGTTAGTGTTTATTTTTAATGTTAGAGTATGGGGTTAGGGTTCATGTTATGGTTAGGCTTAGAGTTTATTGTTAGTGTTAGGGTTATGGTTATGGTTAGGGTTAGGGTTAGGTTTACGGTTAGGGTCAGATTTAGGGATAGCGTTAGTGTTAGTGTTAGGGTTTAAGTTAGGGTTAGGTTTAGGATTAGTGTTAGTGTTAATGTTAGGGTTTGAGTTATGGTTAAAGGTTAGTGTTTATTTTTAGTGTTAGAGTATGTGGTTAGGGTTCGTGTTAGGGTTAGGCTTAGAGGTTATTGTTAGTGTTAGGGTTAGGATTAGGGTTAGGGTTACAATTTGTGTTAGTGTTATGATTAGGTTTAGGGTTAGGGTTAGTGTTAAGTTTCGAGTTATTTTTAGGCTTAAGTTTAGGGTTAGGGTTAGGGGTTAGGTGTTAGGGGTAGTGTTAGGGTTAGGTTTATGGTTAGGTTTAGGGGTTAATTTAGGGTTACAGTTAGGGTTAGTATTAGGGTTGTAGTTTGTGATTAGGGTTAGGGTTTGGATTAGGATTAACATTAGGGTTAGAGTTAGGTTTAGGGGTTAGGTATTAGGGATAGGGTTAGAGTTAGGCTTTGGGTTATGGTTTGTGTTAGGATTACGATTAGGATTAGGTTTAGGGTTAGGGATAAGTTTAGGGTTAGTTTTAGGATTAGGTTTATGGTTTGGGTTAGGTGTTAGGTGCTAGGAATGGTGTTAGTGTTAGGGATATTGTTAGGGTTAGGTGTACTGTTATGGTTAGGGTTAGGGATAGTGTTAGGGTTAGGGTTAGGGTTAGGGTTAGTGGTAGTGTTAGGGTTAGGGTTACTGTTGGGGTTATGGTAGTGTTAGTAATAGGTTTAGTTATTACAGTCTGGGTTAGGTTTTGTTTAAGGGGTAGGTTTAGGGTTAGGATTTGGAATTAATGTTAGATTTAGGGTTAGGGTTATCTTTAGGGTTAGGGTTAGGAGTAGTGTTAGGTTTAGGGTTAGGTTTTGTGTTAGAGTTTAGGGTTAGGGTTACGTTTAGGGTTAGGATTAGTATTAGGTTTAGGATTAGAATTTAGGGTTGGTGTTATGTTTAGGATTAGGGTTAAGGTTCGGGTTAGGGTTAGGATTAGCGTTAGGTTTAGGGTTAGATTTAGGGGTCAGTTGTTAGGGAGAGTGTTAGGGTTAGGCCTCGTGTTACGGTTAGGGCTAACGTTACGATTAGGTGTAGGGATAGTGGTAGGGTTTGGGTTAGAGTTTAGAATTAGGATTAGGGGTAGCGTTAGGGTTTTGGTTATGGTTAGAGTTTAGGGTTAGGGTTAGGGTTAGTGTTAGTGTTAGGGTTATGGTTTGAGGTTAGCGTTAGTTTTAGGTTTAGGTTTAGGGTTAGGTTTCGGGTTAGGGTTAGTGTTAGGGTTAGATTTTAGGGTTAAGTTTAGGTTTAGCGTTATGGTTAGAGGTTAGCATTAGGTTTAGTGTTAGAGTTTGGGTTTAGGGTTAGGGTTAGGCTTAGTGTCATGCTTAAGGTTAGGGTTAGGGTTAAAACTTAGGTTTAGTGTTAGGTTTATGCTTAGGGTTAGTGTCAAGGTTAGTGTTAGTGTTAGGGTTAGGGGTTAGGTTTTAGTGATGATGTTAGGATTAAGGTTATGGTTAGGGTTAGGTTTACGTTTATAGTTAGAGGTAAGGTTAGAGTTAGGGTTAGGTTTGGTTTCGGGGTTAGGTGTTACGGATAGGGTTGTGATTATGGTTATGGTTAAGGTTAGTGTTAGGGTTAGGGTTAGGTGTTAGAAGTTAGGGAGAATGTTAAAGTTACACTTCGGGTTACAGTTAGTGTTAGGTTTACGGTTAGGTTTAGCGTTAGGGTTAGGGATAGGGTTAGCATTAGGGTTAGGTTTACGTTACTTTTAGAGTTAGGTTTAGGGTTATGTTTAGGGGGTAAGTCTTAGGTTTAGATTAGTGTTAGGGTTAATGTTAGGGATAGGGTTACAGTTAGGGTTAGTTTTACAGTTAGTTTTAGGATTAGGTTTAGGGTTAGGGTTAGGGTTTAAGTGTTAGGGATAGGATTAGTGTTATGGATAGGGTTAGGGTTAGGTTTAGGGTTAGGGTTAGTGTTAGGTTTACGGTTAAGTTTAGGTTTATGGATAGTGTTAAAGTTAGGGTTAGGCTTTAGGGTTATTGTTAGGTTTAGGGTTAGGATTATCGTTAGGGTTATGGTTAGAGGTTAGCATTAGGTTCAGTGTTAGTGTTTGGGGTTAGGGTTAGGGTTAGGGTTAGTCTTAATTTTAGGGTTAAGTTCAGGGTTATGGTTAGGAGTTATGTGTTAGGAATAGTTTGAGTGTTAGGTTAGGGTTAGTGTTAGGTTAGGTTAGGTTAGGTTAGGGTTAACTTTAGGGTTAGGGATAGCATTAGGATTAGGTTAGGGTTTTCAGTTAGTGTTAGGGTTAGGGTTTGGGTTAGGTTTAGGTTGAGGGTTAGGGTTAGTGCTAGGGATAGAAGTTGTTTTAGTGCTAGTGTTAGGGTTAGGGTTAGAGTTATGGTTAGGCTTAGATGTTAGGGTTAGTGTTAGTGTTATGGTTAGTGTTTAGGGTTAGTGTTAGGGTTAGGGTTATGGTTAGAGTTTAGCGTTATGTTGAGGGTTAGAGTTTGGTTTAGGGTTAGGGTTAGTTTTAGTGTTAGGGTTAGGTGTTAGGGAGAGTGTTATGGTTAGGCTTCCAATTACATTCAGGATTAAGGTTATGATTAGGTTTAGAGTTAGAGTTAGATTTAGGGTTAGAGTTTAGAATTAGGGTTAAGGTTAGTGTTAGGGTTTTGGTTACAGTTAGATTTTAGCGTTAGAATTATGTTTAGGTTTAGGGTTAGAGTTACAATTAGTTTTAGGTATAGGGTTAGGGTTCAGTTTAGGGTTTAGTTTTAGGGTTAGGTTTAGTGTTAGGTTTAAGGTTTTGTGTTAATGATAGTTTTAGGGTTAGGGTTAGTGTGAGGGTTAGTTTTACGGGTAGGGTTAGGGTTAGGGATCGTATTAGGTTTAGGGTTAGTTTTTAGGTTAGGGGTAGGGGTAGGGTTAGGGTTAGGTTTAGGGTTTAGGTGTTAGGATAGGTTTATGGTTAGGGTTAGGGTTAGAATTAGGGTTAGGGTTAGGATTAGGTTTCGATTTAGGGTTAGCGTTACGGTTAGTGTCTGGCTTAGGATTAAAAAAATTAGCGTTAGGTTTAGGTCTAGGGTTAGGTTTACTGTTAGAGTTTGGGTTAGGTTTAGGTTTAGATTTAGGGTTAGCATTAGTTTTAGGGTTAGGGTTAGGGTTAGAGGTTAGGTTTTAGGGATACGGTTATCGTTAGGGTTAGGGTTAGGGTTAGGATGAAAATTAGCGTTAGGTTTAGGGTTAGGGTTACTTTTACTGTTAGAGTTAGGGTTAGGTTTAGGTTTAGATGTAGGGTTAACGTTATTTTTAGGGTTAGTTTTAGGGTTAGGTTCAGGCATAGCTTTCGGTTTTAGGTGTTAGTGATAATATTAGGGTTAGAGTTAGGTTTAGCGTTAGGGTTAGGGTTTGGGTTATTGTTGGGTTAGGGTTAGGGTTAGGTTTAGAGGTTAGGCGTGAGAGATATGGTTAGGGTTAGGCTTCTGGTTAGGGTTAGGTTTAGGGTTAGGATTAGGTTAGGATTAGTGTTAGATTTATGGTTAGTGTTAGCGATTGCATTAGATTTAGGCTGAGTTTTTGAGTTTGGGTTAGCATTAGGTTTAGGAGTTAGGTGTTAGGGATAGGGTTATGGTGATGGTTAGAGTTAGGTTTAGTTTTAGTGTTAGGGTTAGAGTTATGGTTAGGTTTTGTGTTTAGGGTTAGTGTTAGGGTTAGGTATTACAGTCAGTGTTAGGGTTAGTTTAATGTGTAGGGATAGGTCTAAGGTTAGGGTTAGGGTTATAAGTTAGGGTTAGGGGTATTGTTAGGGTTATGCTTATGGTTAGGTTTAGGGTTAGGGTTATGGTTAGGTTTACGGTTAGGGTTAGAGTTAGTGATAGTTTTAGGTTTAGTGTTTCGGTTAGTGTTAGAGGTTAGCATTAGGTTTAGTGTTAGAGTTTGGTGTTGGGTTTTGCTTAGGATTAGCCTTAGAGGTCAGGGTTAGTGTTAGGTTTATTGTTAGGGTTAAAGCTTAGGTTTAGGGTTAAGATTAGGGTTAGTGTTAGGGATAATGTTAGGGGTAAGGTGTTAGGAAGAGGGTTAGGATTAGGCTTAGGTTACAGTTTGTGTTAAGGTTGCAATTATTTTCAGGGTTAGGGTTAGGGTTAGGTTTAGGGTTAGTTTTAGGGTTAGGTTTATGGTTAGGGTTGGGCTTTAGGTGTTAGGGATAGTGTTAGGGTTAGAGTTAGGTTTAGGTTTACAGTTAGGGTTATGTTTAGGGGTAGTGTTAGGGTTAGGGATTGCGTTAATTTAGGGTTAGGTATAGTGTTATTGTTAAGGTTAGGGTTAGATTTAGGTTTAGGTTTAGGTTTATGGTTAAAGTTTAGCATTAGGTTTAGTGATAAAGTTTGGGGTTAGGGTTAGGGTTAGTGTTAGAAGTTTTAGTTAGGGTTAGGATTAGGGTTAGGATTATGTTTAGGGTTAAAGGTTAGGTTTAGGTTGTGGTTAGAGTTAGCATTAGGGGTAGTGCAACAGTTAGGATTAGGGTTAGTCGTTGGGATTAGGGTTAGGGTTATGGTTAGAGTTAGGGTTAGGTTTAGAGGTTAGTTTTAGGGTTAGGGTTATGTTTAGAGTTAGGTTTAGGGTTAGGTTAGGGTTAGGGTTAGTGTTAAGTTTAGTGTTACGGTTATGGGTAGGTTTCGGTTGAGCTTTAGAGTTAGGGTTATGGTTAGGGTTAGAAGATAGGTGTAGTGTTAGGTTTAGGTTTAGGGTAAGGGATAGGTTTATGGTTAGGGTTAGTGTTAGAGGTTATGCTTATCATTAGGGTTAGGGTTAAGGCTAGGGTTAGGGTTAGAGGTATGGGTTAGGGTTAGAGTTAGGGTTAGGGTTAGGGTTAGGGTTAGGGTAAGGGATAGGTTTATGGTTAGGGTTAATGTTAGAGGTTATGGTTATTATTAGGGTTAGGGCTTAGGCTAAGGTTAGGGTTAGGGTTAGGGTTAGAGGTATGGGTTAGGGTTAGAGTTAGGGCTAGGGTAAGGGATAGGTTTATGGTTAGGGTTAGTGTTAGAAGTTATGGTTATTATTAGGGTTAGGGTTAAGGCTAGGTTTAGGGTTAGGGTTAGGTTTAGGGTTATGCTAAGGTTAGGATTAGGGTTATTTTAGGGTTAGGTATTACAATCGGGGTTAGCTTAGATTAAGGAGTAGATTTACGTTAGGTTTAGGGATTAATTTTAGGTTTAGGGTTATGGTATTGGTTAGGGTTAGTGTTAGGTTTTGGGTTAGGGTTTAGGATTAAAAGTTACAATTAGGTTTAGGCTTATGGTTATGGTGACGGTTAGGGTTAGGATTAGTGTTAGGGTTATGTTTAGGGGTTAGGTGTTAGGGAGATTGTTAAGGTTAGGCTTCATATAGGTTAGGGTTAGGGTTAGGATTAGGTTCATGTTTAGGCTTAGGGTTAGGGTTAGGGTTAATGTCAGGTTTAGTGTTAATTTTAGGGTTAGGTTTAGGGTTATGGTTGGGGTTAGGTGTTAGGGATAGGGATAGGGTTAGGGTTAGGGTTAGATTTTTGATAGGGATTATATTTAGGAATAGATTTAGGTTTAGGGTTAGAGTCTAGGGATAGTGTTAGGTTTAGGTTGAAAGATAGGTTTAGTGTGAGGGTTAGAATTTGGTTTAGTGTTATGTTTAGGGTTCGAGTTAGAGTTACAGTTACAGTTAGGGTACATGTTAATGTTATGTTTAGAGTTAGTGTTAGGGTTAGGGTTAGTGTTAGGGTTAGATTTCGCTTTAGCGTTAGAGTGCTAGGTTAGGGTTAGGGTTTAAGTTAGGGTTAGGGTTCGGTTTAGGGTTAGGATTAGAAGTTACAGTTAGGGGTAGGGGTAGGGTTATGGTTATGGTCAGGATTAGGATTAGTGTTATGGTTAGGTTTAGGGGTTAGGTGTTAGGGAGATGGTTAAGGTTAGGCTTCGGGTTAGTTTAGGTTTTAGGTTATGATTAGGTTTAGGGTTAGGCTTAGGGTTAGTGTTAGGTTTAGTGTTACTGTTAGGTTTAGTGTTAGTTTTAGGGTTAGGTTAAGGGTTAGGATTGGGTTTAGGAGTTAGGGATAAGTTTTGGGTTTGGGTTAGGGTAAGGGTTAGGTTTTTGTTAAGGTTTATGTTTAGGAATGGAGTCTGTGTTAGGGTTAGCGTTTAGCATTAGGGTTAGGTTTAGGTTTAGGTTTAGGGTGAGGGTTAGTGTGAGGGTTAGAATTTGGTTTAGTGTTAGGTTTAGTTTTAGTGTTAGGGTTTGGGTTAGGGTTCCGCTTTGTGTTCGGGTTACAATTAGGTTTAGGGTTAGTGTTAGTGATAGGTTTCGGGTTAATTTTAGGTTTAGGTTTAGAGTTAGAGTTAGGGGTTAGGTGCTAGGGATAGTGTTAGGGTTAGGGTTAGGGTTAGGGTTAGATTTAGGGATAGTGTTAGTGTTAGTGTTAGGGTTAGGGTTATTGTTAGGGTTAGGGTTACGTTTACGGTTAGGTTTAGATTTATGCTTAGTGTTAGTGTTAGGGTTAGGGTTAGTGTTAGGGTTTAAGTTAGGGTTAGGTTTAGGATTAGTGTTAGGGTTAAGGTTAGGGTTAGTGTTATGGTTAGAGGTTAGTGTTTATTTTTAGTGTTAGAGTATGGGGTTAGGATTCTTGTTAGGGTTAGGCTTAGAGGTTATTGTTAGGGTTAGGGTTAGGGTTATGGTTAGGATTAGGGTTAGGGTTACGATTTGTGTTAGTGTAACGATTAGTTTAGGGTTAGGGTTAGTGTTAAGTTTCTAGTTATTTTTAGGGTTAGGTTTAGGCTTTGTTTTAGGGTTAGGTTTAGGGTTAGGATTAGTGTTTAAGTGTTAGTGATAGTATTAGTGTTAGGGTTTGTGTTAGCGTTAGGGTTAGGTTTACGGTTAGAGTTAGGGTTAGGGCTACGGTTAGGGTTAGTGTTGGTATTAAGGTTAGGGTTAGGGTTAGTGTTAGGTTTAGAGTTAGGGATAGGGTATGGTTACAATAAGGGTTAGTCCTTACGTTTAGGGTTACGGTTATGGTTAGGGTTACAGTTAGGTTTAGAGGTTAGTGTTAGTGTTAGTTTTAGGGTTATGGTTAGTTTTAGGGTAGGGTTAGGTTTAGAGTTAGGTTTAGGTTTAGGGTTAGAGTTAGGATTAGGTTTAGGGAGAGGGTTATGGTTAGGCTTTGGTTTATTGTTATGGTTAGTGTTACGATCATTTATGGTTAGTGTTAGGATTTGGGATAGGATTAGGGTTAGGGTTGCGTTTAGGGTTAGGGTTTGGATTAGGATTAGGGTTAGGTTTAGGGGTTAGGTGTGAGTGATAGTGTTAGGGTTAGGCTTCAGGTTACAGTTAGGTTTAGGGTTAGGATTAGTTTAGGATTAGGGTTAGGTTTATGGTTAATGTTAGCAATTGCATTAGATTTAGGCTGAGTTTTAGTGTTAGGGTTAGCATTAGGTTTATGGGTTAGGTTTTATGGATAGGATTATTGTGATGGTTAGGGTTATGTTTAGGTTTAGTTTTAGGGTTAGGGTTATGGTTAGATTTTGTTTTTAGGGTTATGGTTAGGGTTAGTTATTACAGTCAGTGTTAGGGTTAGTTTAATGTGTAGGGTTAGGTCTTGGGTTAGGGTTAGGGTTAGAAGTTAGCGTTAGGGGTAGGGTTAGGGTTATTCTTATGGTTAGGGTTTTGCTTAGTGTTAGGTTTAGGGGTTAGGTATTAGGGAGAGGGTTAAGGATTGGCTTCGCGTTATGATTAGGATTAGTGTTAGGGTTAGGTTTCAGGTTCGGTTTAGTGTTAGTTTTAGGATTAGATTTAGCATTAGGGTTAGCTTTAGCATTAGCGTTAGGGGTTAGGTGTTAGGGATAGGGATAAGGTAGGGTTATGGTTAGGTTTATGGTTAGGGTTAGGGATAGTATTAGGTTTAGTGTTTGGGTTAGGGTTAGAGGTTAGCATTAGGTTTAGTGTTAGAAGTTGGGGTTGGGTTTTGGTTAGTGTAGGCTTAGAGGTTAGGCTTAGGTTTAGGCTTAGGGTTAAAGCTTAGGTTTAGGGTTAGGGTTAGTGTTAGGCATAGGGTTAGGGGTAAGGTGTTAGGAAGAGTTTTAGTGTTAGGCTTAGGTTATGGTTTTTGTTAAGTTTGCGTTTAGGGTTAGGGTTAGGGTTAGGTTTAGGGCTAGTTTTAGGGTTAGGTTTATGGTTTGGGTTGGGCTTTACGTGTTAGGGATAGTGTTAAGGTTAGGGTTAGGCTTAGGGTTATGTTTACGATTCGGGTTATGTTTAGGGATAATGTTAGGGTTAGAGATAGCATTAAGTTAGGGTTAGGGTTAGGGTTAAGGTTAGGATTAGGGTTAGTGTTAGGGTTCGAGTTTAGCAATAGGTTTAGTGATAGAGTTTGGGGTTATGTTTATGATTAGTGTTAGTCTTAGAGGTTATGGTTAGGGTGAGGGTTAAAGCTTAGGTTTAGTGTTGGGTTTAGAGTTAGCATTAGGGATAGGGTAAGGATTAGTATTAGGGTTAGTCGTTAGCTTTATGGTTAGTGTTATGGATAGTGTTAGTATTAGATTTAGAGGTTAGTTTTAGCTTTAGGATTATGGTTTGCATTAGTATTAGGGTTAGGGTTAGGTTTAGAGTTAGGTTTAGGGTTAGGTTAAGGTTAGTGTTAGGGTTAGGTTTAGTGTTATGTTTAGGGATAGCATTTAAGTTTAGGGTTAGTGTTAAGGTTAGTGTTATGGTTAGGTGTAGGTTTCGGTTGAGCTTTAGGGTTAGGGTTAGACGTTAGGTTTAGTATTAGGTTTAGGGTTATGGTTGGGGATAGGTTTAGGGTTACGTTTAGTGTTAGAGGTTATGGTTAGTATTAGGGTTAGCGTTAGGCTTAGGCTTAGGTTTAGGGTTAGGTATTACAGTCAGAATTAGGGTTAGGTTAAGGGGTAGGGTTAGGGTTAGGGATTAATTTTAGGTTTAGGGTTATGGTTATGGTTAGGGTTAGGATTAGGTTTCGGGTTAGGGTTAGGATTAGAAATTACAGTTTGGTGAATGGTTAGGGTTATGGTTACGTGTAGGGTTAGGATTAGAGATAGGTTTAGGTTTAGGGGTTAGGTGTTAGGGAGATGGTTAAGGTTAGGCTTCAGGTTAGGTTACACTTAGGGTTAGGATTAGGTTTAGGTTTACGTTTATGATTAGGGTTAGGGTTACGGTTAGTTTTAGCTTTAGTGTTAATTTTATGGTTAGGTTTCCGGTTAGGCTTGGGGTTAGATGTTAGGTATATTTTTAGGGTTAGTGTTATGGTTAGATTTTCAAAGGATTATGATTAGGAATAGATTAGGTTTTGGGTTAGTATTTAGGTTTAGGGTTAGGTTTAGGTTTAAGGTTAGTGTTAGTGTGAGGTTTAGAATTTGGTTTACTGTTATGTTTAGGGTTAGGCTTAGAGTTACAGTTATGGTTAGGGTTACATGTTAGGGTTAGGTTTAGTGTTAGTGTTAGGGTTAGGGTTAGGGTTATGGTTAGGGTTATGGTTAGTTTTAGCGTTGGAGCGTTAGGGTTAGGGTTAGGGTTAAGGTTTATATTAGGGTGAGGTTTCGGGTTAGGGTTAGAATTAGAAGGTACGGTTAGCGGTAGAGGTAGGGTTATGGTTACTGTCTGGATTAGGATTAGTGTTAGGGTTAGGTTTAGCGGTTAGGTGTTAGGGAGTTGGTTAAGGTTAGGCTTCGGGTTAGGTTAGGTTTAGGGTTACGATTAGGTCTAGGGTTAGGCTTAGGGTTAGTGTTATGGTTAGTGTTAGGTTTCGTGTTAGTTTTAGGGTTAGGTTTAAGGTAGGATTGGGGTTAGGTGTTAGGGATAGAGTGAGGGTTAGGGTTAGGGTTAGGTTTTTTGTAAGGATTATGTTTAAGAATAGAGTTAGGTTTAGGGTTAGCATTTAGGGTTAGGGTTAGGTTTAGATTTAGGTTTAAGATTAGGGTTATTTTGAGAGTTAGAATTTGGTTTAGTGTTAGGTTTAGGGTTAGGGTAAGAGTTAGAGTTAGGGTTAGGGTTACATATTAGTGTTAGGTTTAGTGTTAGTGTTAGGGTTTGGGTTAGGGTTAGTGTTAGTGTTAGAGGGTTAGGGTTAGGGATAGGGTTAGGCTTAGGGTTATGTTTAGAAGTTAGTGTTAGGTTTAAGGTTAAACTTGAGGTTAGTGTTAGGGTTAGAGTTAGGCTTAGAGGTTAGGGTTAGGGTTAGTGTTAGGGTTTGGGTTAAATTTCTGGTTTGTTTTAAGGTTACAATTAGGTTTAGGCTTAGGGTTAGTGTTAGGTTTCGGGTTAGTTTTAAGGTTAGATTTAGGGTTAGTGTTAGGGGTTAGGTGTTAGGGATAGTGTTATGGTTAGGGTTAGTTTTAGGGCTAGGGTTAGGGTTAGCATTAAGTTTATGGTTAGGCTTAGAGTTACGGATAGGGTTAGGGTTAAGGTTATGGTTAGGGTTTAAGTTAGGTTTAGGTTTAGGGTTACTGTAATGGATAAGTTTAGGGTTAGAATTATGGTTAGAGGTTAGTGTTTATTTTTAGTGTTAGAGTATGGGGATAGGGTTAGGCTTAGGGTTAGGGTTAGAGGCTATGGTTAGGGTTAGTGTCAGGGTTAGGGTTAGTATTAGGGTTAGGTTTAGGGTTAGACCTAGGGTTAAGTTTAGCGTTAGGGTTAGGTTAAGTTTTAGGGTCAATTTGATGTTTAGGGTTAGGGTTAGGGTTAGGTTTAGAATTTTGGTTTAGTGTAGTGTTATGGTTAGTGTTAGTGTTAGAGGTATGGGTCAGGGTTATTGTTAGGTTTGTGTTATGGTTAAGGTTAGGGTTAAGGCTAGGTTGAGGGGTAGGGTTAGTGTTTGGGCTAGGGTTAGGGTTAGAGGTATGGGTTAGGGTTAGGTTTAGGCGTAGGGTTAGGGTTAGGGTTAGGGTTAGTGTTATGGTAGGTATAGGGTTAGGGTTAGGGTTCCGTATTACGGTTAGTGTTTGGGTTAGTTTAATGGGTAGCATTAGGGTTAGGGTTAGGGATTAATGTTACGTTTATCCTTTGCTTTATGGTTAGGGTTAGAGTTATGGTTAGTGTTAGGGTTAACTTTAGGTTTAGGATTAGAATTTAGGATTAGTGTTAAGGTTAGGGTTAGGGTTACGATTAGGGTTAGTGTTAGGGCTAGATTTAGGGTAAGCATTTAGTGTTAGGTGTTAGGGAGAGGGTTAGTCTTAGGCTTCAGGTTATTGTTAGTTTTAGGGTTATAATTAGGTTTAGTCTTATGGTTATGGTTAGGGTTAGTGTTAGGTTTAGGTTGAGAGTTAGTGTTAGGTTTAGGGGTGGAGTTTAGTGTAAGGGTTAGGTTTAGTGTTACGTTTAAGGTTAGTTTTAGGGTTAGGGTTAGGGTTAGAGTTTAGGGTCCATTTTAGTATTAGTGTTATGATTAGGGTTAGGGTTAGGTTGAGATTTAGGGTTAGGGTTTGTGTTAGGGTTAGGTTTAGGTTTAGGGTTAGTGATTCCAGTTAGGGGTTAGGTTTAGGGGTTAGCGGTTAGGGTTAGTGTTAGGGTTAGGTTAGGGTTACCATTAGGGTTAGAGAGTTAGGTTTAGTGTTAGTGTTAAGGTTAGGTTTAGAGGTTAGGGTTAGGGTTAGAGATAGGGTTATGGTTATGGTTATGGTTAAGTTTAGGTGTTAGGGTTATGGTTAGTGTAAGGGTTAGTGTTACGGTTATGGTTAGGGTTATGATTAGGGTGATGGTGAGGGTTAGGGTTAGGTTTAGTGTTAGGTTTAGGGATTAGGATTAGGTTTAGAGGTTAGGGTTTAGGTAGTGTTAGGGTTAGTTTTAGGGTTATGGGTTAGGGTTAGGCTTAGGGCTCCTGTTATGGTTAGGGGTTAGGGTTTGGGTTATGTTTAGGGTTAGGGTGAGTGTTAGATTTAGGGGTTAGTGTTAGGGTTGGGATAGCATTCATCTTAGGGATATGGTTAGGGTTAGCGTTATGGTTAGGGTTATGGTTAGGGATAGCATTAGGATTAGGTTTAGGGTTACGGTTAGGGTTAGGTTTAGGGTTTGAGGGTTAGTGTTAGTGTTAGGGTTAGGGTTAGCTTTAGGTTTAGGGATAGTGTTAGGTTTAGGGTTAGAGTGTGAGGGTTAGTGTTAGGGTTAGAATTATGTTTAGGTTTAGGATTAGAGGTTAGGGTTAGTGTTAGTGATAGGGTTATCGTTAGGGTTAGGGTTTAGGGTTCGGTTTTGGGTTAGGGTTAGGGTTAGTGTTACCGTTAGGTTTAGGGTTATGGTTATGGTTAGGGTTAGGTTTAGATTTAGGGTTATTGATTTGGGTTAGGGTTAAGGTTAGGGTTAGGGTTATGGTTAGGGGTTGTTGTTAGGGTTACGGTTATGTTTAGGATTAAGTTTAGGGTTAGGGTTTAGTGTGAGGGCTCAGGGTTAGGGGTTAGGTTTATGGGTAGGGTTAGGGTTAGGGTTACGGTTAGGGTTAGTGTTAGGGTTAAGGTTAGGCTAAAGTTAGGGTTAGCTTTAGGCTTAGGGTTTAGGGTTAGTGTCAGGTTTAATATTAGGGTTATGTTTTGTGTTAGGGTTAGGGGTTAGGGTTAGTGGTTAGCGTTAATTTTAGGGTTAGGTTTAGGGATTAGAGTTAGGATTAGGATTATTGTTAGTGTTAGGGTTAGGGTTAGTGTTAGTGTTTGTGTTGGAGGTTAGGGTTAGTGTTAGTGTTAGGGTGTATGGTGAGGGTAACATTATGGTTCTGTTTAGGGTTACAGTTACGGTTAGGGTGGCGATTAGTGTTAGGGTTAGTGTTCGTGTTAAGGTTAGTGTTAATGTTAGGTTTACAGGTTAGGGTTAGGTGTTAGGGGTTAGGATTCGGGTTAGGGTTAGATCTAGACAGGGTTAGGGTTAGGGTTAAGGGTAAGATTATTGTAGGATTACGTTTATGCTTAGCGTTCGGGTTAGAGTTAGAGTTTGTGGTGAGGGTTAGGGGTAGAGTTAGGGTTAGGGTCAGGGTTATTGTTAGGTTTAGAGGTTAGTGTTCGGGTTAGGGCTAAGTAAAGGGTTAGGGTTAAGGATAGGTTGAGGGTTAGGGTTAGAGTTAGAGTTTAGGGTACTTGATAGGGTTAGTGTTAGGGTTAGAGTTCAGGGTTAGGATTAGTGTTAGTGTTAGGGTTAGAGTTAGAGTTAGGGATTAGGGTTAAGGTTTGGTTTAGTGTTAGGGTTAGGGTTAGGGTTTGGGTTAGGGGTTAGAGTCAGGATCAGTGTTAAGCTTAGTGTTAGGGGTAGTTTTAGCGTTAGGGTTAGGGTTACGTTCAGAGGTTGGTGTGAGGGTTACGGTTTGCATCAGCATTAGGTTCAGAGGTTTAGGGTTAAAGTTCAGGTTAGGGTTAGGGTTACTATTAGTGTTAGGGCTTAAGGTTAAGGGTTAGGCTTCGGGATATGGATTAAGGTTAGTGGTTAAATTTGAGAGGTTAGGTTTATGGTTAGGATTAGGGTTAGCATTAGGCGTACCATTAATTTTAGATTTAGGGTTACAGTTACATTTATAGATTAGGTTTAGGGTTAGTGTTAGTGTTAGTGTTAGTGTTAGTGTTAGTGTTGGGTTAGAGTTAGGGTTGGGGTTACAGTTAGGTTTTGTGTTAGGGTTAGGGTTAGAGTTACGGTGAGGTTTAGATTTGGAGTTATGTTTAGGGTTAGAGATTAGTGTTAGCATTAGGTTTAGGGTTAGGGTTAGGGTTAGGCCTAGAGGGTTGGGGTTAGGTTTAGGGTTACAGGTTAGGGTTACAGGTTAGGTTTATGTTTAGCGTTAGGGTTAGGGTTAGAGTTAGGGTTAGGGATAGGTTAGGGTTAGGCTTACGGGTTAGGGTGAAGCTAAATTAGGGTTCATTTTAGAACAGGTTGCGGTAATGGTTAGGGTTAGGGTTAGGGTTAACGTTACAGTTAATGTTAGGGTTACGGGTTAGGGTTAGGGCTTAGGGCTTATGGGTTAGGGGTTAGCATTAGAGTTAGGGTTAGAGCGAGACAGGGTTAGGATTAAGTGTAGGTTTACCGTAGGGTTAGTTTTAAGGTTAGGTTTAGGTTTAGGTTTAGGGTTAGGGTTGGGGTTAGATATAAGGGTTATTGTTATGTTTATGATTAGGGTTAGGATTAGGGTTAGGCTTAGAGTTAGAGTTTAGGTAAAGCGGTAGGACTCTAGTTAGTGTTAGAGGTCAGGGTTAGTGTTAATATTTGGGTTAGGGTTAGGTATTAGGGTTAGTGTTAGGGTTATGGTTAGGGTAAAGTCAGGGTTAACGTTAGGGTTAGGGTTTAAGGTTAGATTCAGGTTTAGGATTAGGTTTCTGGTTAGCGTTCGGGTTAAGGATAAGGGTTAAGCCTAGAGGGTTGGGGTTAGGTTTAGGGTTACAGGTTAGGGTTACAGGTTAGGTTTATGTTTAGCGTTAAGGTTAGGTTTAGAATTAGGGTTAGGGATAGGTTAGGGTTAGGCTTACGGGTTAGGGAGAAGCTAAATTTAGGGTTTGTTTTAGGGTTACAATTAGGGTTGCGGTTAGGGTTAGGGTTAGGCTTAAGGTTACAGTTAATGTTAGGGTTACGGGTTAGGGTTAGGGCTTAGGGGTTAGGATTAGCTTTAGGGTTAGAGTTGGATAGGGTTATGTTTAGAGTTAGTGTTAGTGTTAGGGTTAGGGTTTAGCATCAGGGATAGGGTTATGCTTCCTGTTTGTTTTAGGGTTATTATTAGGGTTAGAGGTTAAGGTTATGCTTAGGGTTAGGGTCAGATGTTAGGGTTAGGTTTAGGGTTAGGGTTAGTGTTTGTTTTAGTGTTCAGGTTCGGGTTAGGTTTAGGGTTAGTGTTTAGGGTTAGGGGTTAGGGTTTAGGGTTAGAAGTTAGGGTTAGGGTTAAGGTTAGGGTTAGGGTTAGAGGGTTAGGGTGAGTGTTAGGTTAAATTTGTGCTTAGAGTCTAGGGTTAGGTTTACAGATAGGGTTATGGTTATTCTTATGGTTACGGTTAGGAGTTAGGGTTATGGTTTGTGTTAGGGTTATGCTTATGCTTATGGTTAGGGCTATGATTAGGGTGACGGTTAGGGTTAGGGTTAGGTTTAGTGTTAGGCTTAGGGTTTAGGGTTAGTTTTAGGGGTTAGGGTTAGGGTTAGTGTTGGGATTAGTGTTAGGGTTAAGGGTTACGGTTAGTGTTAGGGTTAGGGTTAAGGTTAGAGGGTTAGGGGTAGGGTTAGGGTTAGGGTTAGGGTTAGGGTTAGGGATATAGTTACAGTTAGTGTTAGGGTTAGAGTTAGGGTTAGGGATTTGGACTAGGCTTAGGGTTAGAGTTAGGGTTAGATTTAGGGTTAGGATTTCGGTTAGGGTTAGGCTTAGGGTTAGTGTTAGTGTTAGTGTTAGAGTTAGGTTTAGGGATTTGAGTTAGGATTAGGGTTAGGTATAGGGTTATGGTTAGTGTTACGGTTACAGTTAGGGGTTAGGGTTAGGTTTACGATTAGGATTAGGGTTAAGATTAAGGTTAGTGGTTAGTTTTCGTTTTAGGGTTAGGATTAGGGTTAGAGAGTTAGGTTTAGGTTTGGAGTTAGGGTTACCATTAGGGTTTGGGTTACGTTTAGGGTTAGTGTTAGTATTAGTGTTATGGCTTAAAGTTAGGTGTTAGGCTTAGGGTTATTGCTTAGGGTTAGTGGTTAGAATTAGGGGTTAGGATTATGGTTAGGGTTAGGGTTAGGATTAAGGTTAGGGTTAGTTTTAGGGTGAGGGTTACAGTTAGGTTTAGAGATTACGGTTACAGTTAGGGTTAGGGTTACGGTTAGGTTTAGAGGTTAAGGTTAGGGTTAGATTTAGATTTAGGGTTATATTCAGGGTTAGAGATTAAGTTTAGTGTTAGGTTTAGGGTTAATTTAGGGTCAGGGTTAGCTTTAGGTTTAGAGGTTATGGTTATGGTTAGGGTTAAGGTTAGGGTTAGAGTTAGGGTTCCAGTTAGGGTTAGGGTTAGGGTTAGAGGTTAGGGTGAGGGTAAATTTAGGGTTTGTTTTAGGGATACGATTAGGGTTAGGGTTATGGTTAGGGTTAGGGTTAAGTTTAGGGTTAATGTTAAGATTACGGTTTAGGGATAGAAGTTAGTGGTTAGGATTAGGATTAGGGTTATAGCTAGAGAGTGTTTGGGTTAGGGTTAGGGTTACAGTTTAGCATCATGATTAGGGTTAGGCTTCATGCTAGGGTTAGGGTTTTTGTTAGGGTTAGAGGTTAGGGTTATGTTTAGGGTTAGGGTCAGAGGTTAGGGTTCCAGTTAGTGTTACGATTAGTGTTAGGGTTAGTTTTAAGGGTTTGGGTTAGGGTTAGGTTTAGGGTTAGTGCTTCCAGTTAAGTGTTAGGTTTAGGGGTTAGCGGTTAGGGTTATTGTTATGATTAGGATAGGGGTACCATTAGGGTTAGAGAGTTAGGTTTAGTGTTAAGGTTAGGTTTAGAGGTTAGGGTTAGGGTTTGAGATAGGGTTATGTTTATGGTTATGGTTAAATTTAGGCGTTGGGGTTATGGTTAGTGTAAGGGTAAGGGTTACGGTTATGGTTGGGGTTACGATTAGGGTGATGGTGAGGGTTAGGGTTAGGTTCAGTGTTAGGTTTAGGGATTAGGGTTAGGTTTAGAGGTTAGGGTTTAGGTAGTGTTAGGGTTAGTTTTAGGGTTATGGGTTAGGGTTATTCTTAGGGCTCCTGTTATGGTTAGGGGTTATGGTTTGGGTTAGGTTTAGGGTTAGGGTGAGTGTTAGAGTTAGGGGTTAGTCTTAGGGTTGGGATAGCATTTGACTTAGTGTTATGGTTAGGGTTAGCGTTATGGTTAGGGTTATGGTTAGGGTTAGCATTAGGATTAGGTTTAGGGTTAGGGTTAGGGTTAGTTTTAGGGTTGGAGGGTTAGTGCTAGTTTAGGGTTAGGGTTAGCTTTAGGTTTAGGGATAGTGTTAGGTTTAGGGTTAGAGTGTTAGGGTTAGTGTTAGGGTTAGAATTATGTTTAGGTTTAGGATTAGAGGTTAGGGTTAGTGTTAGTGATAGGGATATCGTTAGCGTTAGGGTTTAGGGTTCGGGTTCAGGCTCGGGTTAGGGTTAGTGTTATCGTTAGGTTTAGGGTTATGGTTATGATTAGTGTTAGGTTTAGATTTAGGGTTATTGATTCGGGATAGGGTTAAGGTTATGGTTAGTGTTAGATTTAGGTGTTGTGGTTAGGGTTACGGTTATAGTTAGGATTAAGTTTAGGGTTAGGGCTTAGTGTTAGGGCTCAGGGTTAGGATTAGGTTTATGGGTAGGGTTAGCGTTAAGGTTAGGTTTAGTGTTAGCATTAGGGTTTTGCTTAGGGTAATGTTAGGGTTAGCGTTAGAGTTAAAGTTTAGGGTTATGGTCAAGTTTAGGATTAGGGTTCTGGTTAGGGTTCGGGTTAAGGATTAGGGTAAGTCCTAGAGGGTTGGGGTTAGGCTTAGGGTTACAGGTTAGGGTTACAGGTTAGGTTAATGTTTAGCGTTAAGTTTAGGGTTAGAGTTAGGTTTAGGGATAGGTTAGGGTTAGGCTTAGGGGTTAGGGAGAATGTAAATTTAGGGTTCGTTTTAGGGTTACAATTAGGGTTGCGGTTAGGGTTTTGGTTAGGGTTAGGGTTAAGGTTACAGTTAATGTTAGGGTTACTGGTTAGTTTTAGGGCTTAGGTGTTACGATTAGGTTTAGGGTTAGAGTTGGACAGGGTTATCTTTAGGGTTAGCGTTAGGGTTAGTGTTAGGGTTAGGGTATAGCATCAGGGATAGGGTATGCTTCGTGTTTGGCCTAGGGTTATTATTAGGGTTAGAGGTTAAGGTTATGCTTAGGGTTAGGGTCAGATGTTAGGGTTAGGTTTAGGGTTAGGGTTAGTGTATGTTTTAGTGTTCGGGTTCCGGTTAGGTTTAGGGTTATTGTTTAGGGTTAGGGGTTAGGGTTTAGGGTTAGAGGTTAGGGTTGCTGTTAGGGTTAGGTTTAAGGTTAGGGTTAGGGTTAGGTTTAGAGGGTTACGGTGAGTGTTATGTTAAATTTATGCTTAGAGTTTAGGGTTAGGTTTACAGATAGGGTTATGTTTATTCTTATGGTTACAGTTAGGGGTTAGGGTTATGGTTTGTGTTAGGGTTATGGTTACGCTTATGGTTAGGGCTATGATTAGGGTGACAGTTAGGGTTAGGGTTAGGTTTAGTGTTAGGCTTATGGATTAGGGTTAGTTTTAGGGGTTAGGTTTAGAGTTAGTGTTGGGATTAGTGTTAGGGTTAAGGGTTACGGTTAGTGTTAGGGTTAAGGTTAGGGTTAGGGTTAGAGGGTTAGGGGTAGGGTTAGGGTTAGTGTTACCGTTAGGTTTCGGTTTTTGGTTAGAGTTTAGGATTAGGGTTAGTGATAGGGTTGTTTTTTGGTTTGAGATTTAGGGTTAGGGTTAGGGTTAGTGTTAGAGTTAGGGTTAGGGATATAGTTACAGTTAGTGTTACGGTTAAAGTTAGGTTTAGGGATTTGGGCTAGGGTTAGGGATAGAGTTAGGGTTAGGGTTAGGGTTAGGATTTCGGTTAGAGTTAGGCTAAGGGTTAGTGTTGGGGTTAATGTTAGAGTTAGGTTTAGGGATTTGGGTTAGGGTTAGGGTTAGGTATAGGGTTATGGTTAGAGTTACGGTTACAGTTAGGGGTTAGAATTAGGTTTACTATTAGGGTTAGGGTTAAGGTTAAGGTTAGTGGTTAGTTTTCGTTTTAGGGTTAGGATTAGTGTTAGAGAGTTAGGTTTAGGTTTGGGGTAAAGGTTACCATTAATGTTTGGGTTAGGTTTAGGGTTAGTGTTAGTATTAGTGTTATGGCTTAAAGTTAGGTGTTAGGCTTAGGGTTATTGCTTAGGGGTAGTGGTTAGAATTAGGGGTTAGGATTATGGTTAGGGTTAGGGTTAGGATTAGGGTTAGTGTTAGTTTTAGAGTGAGGGTTAGATTTAGGTTTAGAGATTAGGGTTACAGTTAGGGTTAGGGTTACGGTTAGGGTTAGAGGTTAGGGTTAGGGTTAGGTTTAGATTTAGGGTTATATTCAGGGTTAGAGATTAAGTTTAGTGTTAGGTTTAGGGTTAAGTTTAGGGTCAGGGTTAGCTTTAGGTTTAGAGGTTATGGTTATGGTTAGGGTTAAGGTTAGGGTTAGAGTTAGGGTTCCAGTTAGGGTTAGGGTTAGGGTTAGGGGTTAGGGTGAGGGTAAATTTAGGGTTTGTTTTAGGGATACGATTAGGGTTAGGGTTATGGTTAGGGTTAGGGTTAAGTTTAAGGTTAATGTTAAGATTACGGTTTAGGGATAGAAGTTAGTGGTTAGGATTAGGATTAGGGTTATAGCTAGAGAGTGTTTGGGTTAGGGTTAGGGTTAGTGTTACAGTTTAGCATCATGATTAGGGTTAGGCTTCATGCTAGGGTTAGGGTTTATGTTAGGGTTAGAGGTTAGGGTTAGGTTTAGGGTTAGGGTCAGAGGTTAGTGTTCCGGTTAGTGTTACGCTTAGTGTTAGGGTTAGTTTTAAGGGTTTGGGTTAGGGTTAGGTTTAGGGTTAGTGCTTCCAGTTAGGGGTTAGGTTTACGGGTTAGCGGTTAGGGTTAGTGTTATGATTAGGATAGGGGTACCATTAGGGTTAGAGACTTAGGTTTAGTGTTAATGTTAAGGTTAGGTTTAGACGTTAGGGTTAGGGTTTTAGATAGGGTTATGGTTATGGTTATGGTTAAATTTAGGCGTTTGTGTTACGGTTAGTGTAAGGGTAAGGGTTACGGTTATGGTTGGGGTTATGATTAGGGTGATGGTGAGGGTTAGGGTTAGGTTTAGTGTTAGGTTTAGGGATTAGGGTTAGGTTTAGAGGTTAGGGTTTAGGTAGTGTTAGGGTTAGTTTTAGGGTTATGGGTTAGGGTTATTCTTAGGGCTCCTGTTATGGTTAGGGGTTAGGGTTTGGGTTAGGTTTAGGGTTAGGGTGAGTGTTAGAGTTAGGGGTTAGTCTTAGGGTTGGGATAGCATTCGACTTAGTGTTATGGTTATGGTTAGGGTTATGGTTCGGGTTAGCATTAGGATTAGGTTTAGGGTTAGGGTTAGGGTTAGGTTTAGGGTTGGAGGGTTAGTGCTAGCTTTAATGTTAGGGTTAGCTTTAGGTTTAGGGATAGTGTTAGGTTTAGGGTTAGAGTATTAGGGTTAGTGTTAGGGTTAGCATTATGTTTAGGTTTAGGATTAGAGGTTAGGGTTAGTGTTAGCGATAGGGTTATCGTTAGGTTTAGGGTTTAGGGTTCGGGTTCAGGCTCGGGTTAGGGTTAGTGTTATCGTTAGGTTTAGGGTTATGGTTATGGTTAGTGTTAGGTTTAGGTTTAGGGTTATTGATTCGGGTTAGGGTTAAGGTTAGGGTTAGACTTAGGGTTAGGTGTTGTGGTTAGGGTTACGGTTATAGTTAGGATTAATTTAGGGTTAGGGCTTAGTGCTAGGGCTCAGGGTTAGGGTTAGGTTTATGGGTAGGGTTAGCGTTAAGGTTAGGGTTAGGGTTAGCATTAGGGTTTTGCTTAGGGTAATGTTAGGGTTAGCGTTAGAGTTAAGGTTTAGGGTTATGGTCAAGTTTAGGATTAGGGTTCTGGTTAGGGTTTGGGTTAAGGATTAGGGTAAGTCCTAGAGGGTTGGGGTTAGGCTTAGGGTTACAGGTTAGGGTTACAGGTTAGGTTAATGTTTAGCGTTAATTTGAGGGTTAGAGTTAGGTTTAGGGATAGGTTAGGGTTAGGCTTACGGGTTAGGGAGAAGCTAAATTTAGGGTTCATTTTAGGGTTACAATTAGGGTTGCGGTTAGGGTTAGGGTTAGGGTTAGGCTTAAGGTTACAGTTAATGTTAGGGTTACTGGTTAGTTTTAGGGCTTAGGTGTTACAATTATGTTTAGGGTTAGAGTTGGACAGGGTTATGTTTAGGGTTAGCGTTAGGGTTAGGGTTAGGGTTAGGGTTAAGGTATAGCATCAGGGATAGGGTTATGCTTCGTGTTTGGCTTAGGGTTATTATTAGGGTTAGAGGTTAAGGTTATGCTTAGGGTTAGGGTCAGATGTCAGGGTTAGGTTTAAGGTTAGGGTTAGTGTATGTTTTAGTGTTCAGGTTCGGGTTAGGTTTAGGGTTAGTGTCTAGGGTTAGGGGTTACGGTTTAGGGTTAGAGGTTAAGGTTACTGTTAGGGTAAGGTTAGAATAAGGGGTTAGGATTATGGTTAGGGTTAGGGTTAGGATTAGGGTTAGTGTTAGTTTTAGGGTGAGGGTTAGATTTAGGTTTAGAGATTAGGGTTACAGTTAGGGTTAGGGTTACGGTTAGGGTTAGAGATTAGGGTTAGGGTTAGGTTTAGATTTAGGGTTATGTTAAGGGTTAGGGATTAAGTTTAGCATTAGGTTTAGGGTTAAGTTTAGGGTTAGGGTTAGCTTTAGGTTTAGAGGTTTTGGTTATGGTTAGGGTTAAGTTTAGCGTTAGAGTTATGGTTCCAGTTAGGGTTAGGGTTAGGGTTAGAGGTTAGGGTGAGGGTAAATTTAGGGTTTGTTTTAGGGATACGATTAGGGTTAGGGTTATGGTTAGGGTTAGGGTTAAGTTTAGGGTTAATGTTAAGATTACGGTTTAGGGATAGGGGTTAGTGGTTAGGATTAGGATTAGGGTTATAGCTAGAGAGTGTTTGGGTTAGGGTTAGGGTTAGGGTTACAGTTTAGCATCATGATTAGGGTTAGGCTTCATGCTAGGGTTAGGGTTTTTGTTAGGGTTAGAGGTTAGGGTTAGGTTTAGGGTTAGGGTCAGAGGTTAGGGTTCCTGTTAGTGTTACGATTAGTGTTAGGGTTAGATTTAAGGGTTTGGGTTAGGGTTAGGTTTAGGGTTATTGCTTCCAGTTAGGGGTTAGGTTTAGGGGTTAGCGGTTAGGGTTAGTGTTATGATTAGGATAGGGGTACCATTAGGGTTAGGTTTAGTGTTAATGTTAAGGTTAGGTTTAGACGTTAGGGTTAGGGTTTGAGATAGGGTTATGGTTATGGTTATGGTTAAATTTAGGTGTTAGGGTTATGGTTAGTGTAAGGGTAAGGGTTACGGTTATGGTTGGGGTTATGATTAGGGTGAAGGTGAGGGTTAGGGTTACGTTTAGTGTTAGGTTTAGGGATTAGGGTTAGGTTTAGAGGTTAGGGTTTAGGTAGTGTTAGGGTTAGTTTTAGGGTTATGGGTTAGGGTTATTCTTAGGGCTCCTGTTATGGTTAGGGGTTAGGGTTTGGGTTAGGTTTAGGGTTAGGGTGAGTTTTAGAGTTAGGGGTTAGTTTTAGGGTTGGGATAGCATTCGACTTAGTGTTATGGTTAGGGTTAGCGTTATGGTTAGGGTTATGGTTAGGGTTAGCATTAGGTTTAGGTTTAGGGTTAGGGTTAGGGTTAGGTTTAGGGTTGGAGGGTTAGTGCTAGTTTAGGGTTAGGGTTAGCTTTAGGTTTAGGGATAGTTTTAGGTTTAGGGTTAGAGTATTAGGGTTAGTGTTAGGGTTAGCATTATGTTTAGGTTTAGGATTAGAGGTTAGGGTTAGTGTTAGTGATAGGGTTATCATTAGCGTTAGGGTTTAGGGTTCGGGTTCAGGCTCGGGTTAGGGTTAGTGTTATCGTTAGGTTTAGGGTTATGGTTATGATTAGTGTTAGGTTTAGATTTAGGGTTATTGATTTGGGTTAGGATTAAGGTTAGTGTTAGGGTTAGGATTAGGTGTTGTGGTTAGGGTTACGGTTATAGTTAGGATTAAGTTTAGGGTTAGGGCTTAGTGCTAGGGCTCAGGGTTAAGGTTAGGTTTATGGGAGGGTTAGCGTTAAGGTTAGGGTTAGGGTTAGCATTAGGGTTTTCCTTAGGGTAATGTTAGGGTTAGCGTTAGAGTTAAGGTTTAGGGTTAGGGTCAAGTTTAGGATTAGGGTTCTGGTTAGGGTTCGGGTTAACGATTAGGGTAAGGCCTAGAGGGTTGTTGTTAGGTTTAGGGTTACAGGTTAGGGTTACAGGATAGGTTAATGTTTAGCATTAAGGTTAGGTTTAGAGTTAGGGTTAGGGATAGGTTAGGGTTAGGCTTACGGGTTAGGGTGAAGCTAAATTTAGGGTTAGGGTTAGGGTTAGGGTTAGGGTTAGGGTTAGGGTTAGGGTTATGGTTTGAGGTTAGGGTTAAGGTTACAGTTAATGTTAGGGTTACGGGTTAGGGTTAGGGCTTAGAGTTTAGGATTAGGTTTAGGGTTAGAGTTGGACAGGGTTATAGTTAGGGTTAGCGTTAGGGTTAGGGTTAGTGTTAGGGTTTAGCATCAGGGATAGGGTTATGCTTCCTGTTTGGTTTAGGGTTATTATTAGGGTTAGAGGTTAAGGTTATGCTTAGGGTTAGGGTCAGATGTTAGGGTTAGGTTTAGGCTTAGGGTTAGTGTATGTTTTAGTGTTCGGGTTCGGGTTAGGTTTAGGGTTAGTGTTTAGGGTTAGGGGTTAGGTTTTAGGGTTAGAGGTCAGGGTTGCTGTTAGGGTTAGGGTTAAGGTTAGGGTTAGGGTTAGGGTTAGAGGGTTAGGGTGAGTGTTATGTTAAATTTATGCTTAGAGTTTAGGGTTAGGTTTACAGATAGGGTTATTGTTATTCTTATGGTTACAGTTAGGGGTTAGGGTTAGGGTTTGTGTTAGGGTTATGGTTACGCTTATGGTTAGGGCTATGATTAGGGTGACGGTTAGGGTTAGGGTTAGGTTTAGTGTTAGGCTTAGGGATTCGGGTTAGTTTCAGGGGTTAGGGTTAGAGTTAGTGTTGGGATTAGTGTTAGGGTTAAGGGTTACGGTTAGTGTTAGGGTTAGGATTAGGGTTAGGGTTAGTGGGTTAGCGGTAGGGTTAGGGTTAGTGTTACCGTAAGGTTTCGGTTTATGGTTAGAGCTTAGGGTTAGGGTTAGTGATAGGGTTGTTTTTTGGTTTGAGACTTAGGGTTAGGGTTAGGGTTAGTGTTAGTGTTATGGTTAGGGATATAGTTACAGTTAGTGTTATGGTTAAATTTAGGGTTAGGGATTTGGTCTAGGCTTAGGGTTAGAGTTAGGGTTAGGGTTAGGGTTAGGATTTCGGTTAGGGTTAGGCTAAGGGTTAGTGTTGGGGTTAATGTTAGAGTTAGGTTTAGGTATTTGGGTTAGGGTTAGGTATAGGGTTATGGTTAGAGTTACGGTTACAGTTAGGGGTTAGTATTAGGTTTACTATTAGGGTTAGGGTTAAGGTTAAGGTTAGTGGTTAGTTTTCGTTTTAGGGTTAGGATTAGGGTTAGAGAGTTAGGTTTAGGTTTGGGGTTAGGGTTACCATTAGGGTTTGGGTTAGGTTTAGGGTTAGTGTTAGTATTAGTGTTATGGCTTAAAGTTAGGTGTTAGGCTTAGGGTTATTGCTTAGGGTTAGTGGTTAGAATTAGGGGTTAGGATTATGGTTAGGGATAGGGTTAGGATTAGGGTTAGTGTTAGTTTTAGGGTGAGGGTTAGAGTTAGGTTTAGAGATTAGGGTTACAGTTAGGGTTAGGGTTACGGTTAGGGTTAATGGTTAGGGTTAGTTTTAGGTTTAGATTTAGGGTTATGTTCAGGGTTAGAGATTAAGTTTAGAATTAGGTTTAGGGTTAAGTTTAGGGTTAGGGTGACGTTTAGGTTTAGAGGTTGTGGTTATGGTTAGGGTTAAGGTTAGGGTTAGAGTTAGGGTTCCAGTTAGGTTTAGGGTTAGGGTTAGGTGTTAGGGTGAGGTTAAATTTAGGGTTTGTTTTAGGGATACGATTAGGGTTAGGGTTATGGTTAGGGTTGGGGTTAAGTTTAGGGTTAATGTTAAGATTACGGTTTAGGGATAGGGGTTAGTGGTTAGGATTAGGATTAGGGTTATAGCTAGAGAGTGTTTGGGTTAGGGTTAGGGTTAGGGTTACAGTTCAGCATCATGATTAGGGTTAGGCTTCATGCTAGGGTTAGGGTTTTTGTTAGGGTTAGAGGTTAGGGTTAGGTTTAGGGTTAGGGTCAGAGGTTACGGTTCAGGTTAGGGTTACGATTAGGGTTAGTGCTAGTTTTCAGGGTTTGGGTTAGGAGTTAGGTTTAGGGGTTAGCAGTTATGGTTAGTGTTAGGGTTAGTTTTCGGTTGCCATTAGGGTTAGAGAGTTAGGTTTAGTGTTAGTGTTAAGGTTAGGTTTAGAGATTAGGCTTAGGGTTAGAGATAGGGTTATGGTTATGGTTATGGTTATGGTTATGGTTATGGTTATGGTTATGGTTATGGTTAAATTTAGGGGTTAGGGTTACGGTTAGTGTAAGGGTTAGGGTTACGGTTATGGTTAGGGTTATGATTAGGGTGATGATGAGGGTTAGAGTTAGGTTTAGTGTTAGGGTTAGGGATTAGGTTTAGGTTTAGAGGTTAGGGTTTAGGTAGTGTGAGGGTAAGTTTTAGGGTTATGGGTTAGGGTTAGGCTTAGGAATCCTGTTATGGTTAGGGGTTATGGTTTGGGTTAGGTTAAGGGTTAGGGTGAGTGTTAGAGTTAGGTGTTAGTGTTAGGGTTGGTATAGCATTCGTCTTAGGGTTATGGTTAGGGTTATGGTTAGGGTTAGCTTAGGATTAGGTTTAGGTTTAGGGTTAGGGTTTGGTTTAGCGTTCGAGGGTTAGTGTTAGGGTTAGCTTTAGGTTTAGGGATAGTGTTAGGTATAGGGTTAGAGTGTAAGGGTTAGTGTTAGGGTTAGCATTATGTTTAGGTTTAGGATTAGAGATTGGGTTAGTGATTGTGATAGGATTATGTTGTCATAGGATAGTGTTTGTGATAGGGTTATCGTTAGGGTTAGCGTTTAGGGTTTGGGTTCAGGTTCAGGTTCGTGTTAGGTTTAGGGTTATGGTTATGGTTAGGGTTAGGTTTAGATTTAGGGTTACTGATTTGGGTTAGGGTTAAGGTTAGTGTTAGGGTTAGGGTTAGGGGTTGTGGTTAGGGTTATGGTTATGGTTAAGATTAAGTTAGGGGTTATGGCTTAGGGTTAGGGCTCAGGGTTAGGGGTTAGGTTTATGGGTAGGGTTAGGATTAGGGTTAGGGTTATGGTTAGCGTTAGGGTTATGGTTAGGGTAATTTTAGTGTTAGCGTTAGAGTTGCAGTTTAGGTTTAGGGTCTGGTTTAATATAAGGGTTATGTTTTGGGTTAAGGTTAGGGGTTAGGGTTAGTGGTTAGGGTTAGTTTTAGGGTTAGGGTTATGGATTAGAGTTAGGATTAAGATTATTGTTCGTGTTAGGTTTAGGGTTAGTGTTAGGGTTTGGGTTGTGAGTTAGGGTTATTGTTAATGTTAGGGGTTAGGGTGAGGGTAACATTATGGTTCTGTTTAGGGTTACAGTTACGGTTAGGGTGGCGTTTAGTGTTAGGGTTAGTGTTCAGGTTAAGGTTTGGGTTAATGTTAGGTTTACAGGTTAGGTTTAGGGGATAGGGGTTAGGATTCGGGTTAGGGTTAGATCTAGACAGGGTTTGGATTAGGGTTAGGGTTAGGGTTAAGGGTAAGATTATTGTAGGATTACGTTTATGCTTAGCTTTCGGGTAAGGGTTAGAGTTTGGGGTGAGGGTTAGGGGTACAGTTGGGGTTAGGGTTAGGCTTAGGGTTATGGTTAGGTTACTGTTACGGTTGTGGGTTAGGATTATTTTTCCGATTATTGTTAGGCTTATGGTTAGGGTTAAGGGTTAGAGTGAGGGTTATATTAGGGTTCTGTTTATGGTTACATTTAGGGTTAGGGTTATGGTTAAGGTTAAGGTTAACCCTAAGGTTAGGGTTAGGGCTAGTGTTAGGTTTAGGTTTAGGATTAAGCTTAGGGTTAATGTTAGGATTATGGGTTAGGGATATAGGTTAGGGGTTAGCATTAGAGTTAGGGTAAGAGCTAGATAGGGTTAGGGTTAGCGTTAGGATTAAGTTTAGTTTTATCGTAGGGTTAATTTTAGGGTTAGGGTTGGGGTTGGGGTTAGATATTAGGGTTATTGTTATGTTTACGGTTAGGGTTAGGATTAGGGTTAGGCTTAGAGTTCGAGTTTAGGGAAAGCGGTAGGGTTCTAGTTAGTGTTATAGGTCAGGGTTACAGTTAATATTTGGGTTAGGGTTAGGGCTTGGGGTTAATGTTAAGACTATGTTTAGGGTAAAGTCAGGGTTAACGTTAGGGTTAGGGTTTAGGGTTAGATTCAGGTTTAGGATTAGGGTTATGGTTAGGGTTAGGGTTAAGTATTAGGGTTACGATTAGTGTTAGTATTAGTTTTAGAGTTTGGGATAGGAGTTAGGGTTAGTGTTAGGGTTAGGGGCTAGTGTGAGGGTAACGTTAGGGTTCTGTTTCGTGTTACAGTTGGGGTTAGGGTTGCGGATAGGTTAGGATTAGGGTTAGCGTTAGTGTTAGGTTTAAGTTTAGGGTTAACGTTAGGGTTGCACTTTACTGTTAGGGGTTAGAGGTTAGGATTCAGGTTAGGGTTAGACCTAGACAATGTTAGGGTTAGGTTTAGGGTTAAGGGCAGGGTTATCGTAGGCTTACGGTTAGGCTTAGGTTTAGGGTTAGAGGTTAGGGTTAGGGTTAGGGTTAGAGTTAGGGTTAGGGTTATTGTTAGAATTAGAGGTTAGGCTTAGGGTTAGGGTTAGTGTTAGGGATAGGGTTAAGGTTAGGGTTAATGTTAGTGTTATGGGTTAGTGTTTGGGGTTAGGGTTTAGGATTAGGGCTTGGATTAGAGCTAGACAGGCTTAGGTTTAGGATTAGGGTTAAGGTTAGGGTTATCGTAGGCTTAGAGTTTAGGGTGATGGTTAGGGCTAGAGTTAGAGTTAGGGTTATTGTTAGGGTTAGAGGTTAAAGTTAGGGATACCATTAAGTGTAGGGTTAAGCTTAGTATTAGTGTTAGATGTTAGGGTTAGGTTTAGGGTTAGGGTTATGGTTAGTGTTAGTGTTAGGTTTAGGGTTTGAGTTTAGTGTTAGTCTTACTGTTAGAGTGAGGGTTACGGTTAGAGTTAGCGTTAGAGTTTAGGGAAGTTGTTTGGGTTAGTTTTAGGGTTAGAGTTCAGGGTTATTGTTAGTGTTAGGCTAAGAGTTAGAGTTACGGGTATTGTAAGATTTAGGGTCAGGGTTATGGTTAGGTTTAGATTTAGTGGTACAGTTAGGGTTAGAAATTAGGGTTAGGGTTAGGTTTAGGGTTAGGGTTAGGGTTAGTATTAGTGTTAGGGCTTAAGGTTAGGGGTTAGGTTTAGGGATATGGATTAAGGTTAGTGGTTAAATTTAGGGGTTAGGTTTATGGTTAGGGTTAGGGTTAGCATTAGGCGTACCATTAGTTTTAGGTTTAGGGTTACAGTTACGTTTATAGATTAGTTTTAGGGTTAGTGTTAGTGTTAGTGTTAGTGTTGGGGTTAGAGTTAGGGTTAGGGTTACAGTTAGGGTTTGTGTTACGGTTTGTGTTAGGATTAGAGTTACAGTAAGGTTTAGATTTGGAGTTACATTTAGGGTTAGAGATTAGTGTTAGCATTAGGTTTAGGGTTAGGGTTAGGGTTAGGTTTAGGTGTTGTGGTTAGGGTTACGGTTATAGTTAGGATTAAGTTTAGGGTTAGGGTTTAGTGCAAGGGCTCAGGGTTAAGGTTAGGTTTATGATTAGGGTTAGCGTTAAGGTTAGGGTTAGGGTTAGCGTTAGGGTTTTGCTTAGGGTAATGTTAGGGTTAGCGTTAGAGTTAAGGTTTAGGTTTAGGGTCAAGTTTAGGATTAGGGTTCTGGTTAGGGTTCGGGTTAACGATCAGGGTAAGGCCTAGAGGGTTGGTGTTAGGTTTAGGGTTATAGGTTAGGGTTACAGCATAGGTTAATGTTTAGCGTTAAGTTTAGGGCTAGAGTTAGGGTTAGGGATAGGTTACGGTTAGGCTTACGGGTTAGGGTGAAGCTAAATTTAGGGTTCGTTTTAGGTTTACAATTAGGGTTGCGGTTAGGGTTAGGGTTAGGGGTAAGGTTACAGTTAATGTTAATGTTACGGGTTAGGGTTAGGGCTTAGAGTTTAGGATTAGGTTTAGGGTTAGAGTTGGACAGGTTTATAGTTAGGGTTAGCGTTAGGGTTATGGTTAGGGTTAGGGTTTAGCATCAGGGATAGGGTTATGCTTCCTGTTTGGTTTAGGGTTATTATTAGGGTTAGAGGTTAAGGTTATGCTAAGGGTTAGGGTCAGATGTTAGGGTTAGGTTTAGGCATAGGGTTAGTGTATGTTTTAGTGTTCGGGTTCGGGTTAGGTTTAGGGTTAGTGTTTAGCGTTAGGGGTTAGATTTTAGGATTAGAGGTTAGGGTTGCTGTTAGGGTTAGGGTTAAGGTTAGGGTTAGGGTTAGGCTTAGAGGGTTAGGGTGAGTGTTAAGTTAAATTTATGCTTAGAGTTTAGGGTTAGGTTTACAGATAGGGTTATGGTTATTCTTATGGTTACAGTTAGGGGTTAGGGTTAGGGTTTGTGTTAGGGTTATGGTTACGCTTATGGTTAGGGCTATGATTAGGGTGACGGTTAGGGTTAGGGTTAGGTTTAGTGTTAGGCTTAGGGATTCGGGTTAGTTTCAGGGGTTAGGGTTAGAGTTAGTGTTGGGATTAGTGTTAGGGTTAAGGGTTACGGTTAGTGTTAGGGTTAGGGTTAAGGTTAGGGTTAGTGTTACCGTTAGGTATCGGTTTATGGTTAGAGCTTAGGGTTTGGGTTAGTGATAGGGTTGTTTTTTGGTTTGAAACTTAGGGTTAGGGTTAGTGTTAGTGTTAGTGTTAGTGTTAGGGTTAGGGATATAGTTACAGTTAGTGTTATGGTTAAAGATAGGGTTAGGGATTTGTTCTAGGCTTAGGGTTAGAGTTAGGGTTAGGGTTAGGGTTAGGATTTCGTTTAGGGTTAGGCTAAGGGTTCGTGTTAGGGTTAATGTTAGAGTTAGGTTTAGGGATTTGGGTTAGGTTTAGGGTTAGGTATACGGTTATGGTTAGAGTTACGTTTACAGTTAGGGGTTAGAGTTAGGATTACGATTAGGGTTAGGGTTAAGGTTAAGGTTAGTGGTTAGTTTTCGTTTTAGGGTTAGGATTAGGGTTAGAGAGTTAGGTTTAGGTTTGGGGTTAGGGTTACCATTAGGGTTTGGGTTAGGTTTAGGGTTAGTGTTAGTATTAGTGTTATGTTTTAAAGTTAGGTGTTATTCTTAGGGTTATTGCTTAGTGTTAGTGGTTAGAGTTAGGAGTTAGGATTATGGTTAGGGATAGGGTTAGGATTAGGGTTAGTGTTAGTTTTAGGGTGAGGGTTAGAGTTAGGTTTAGAGTTTAGGGTTACAGTTAGGGTTCGGGTTACGGTTAGGGTTAGAGGTTAGGGTTAGTTTTAGGATTAGATTTAGGGTTATGTTCAGGGTTAGAGATTAAGTTTAGCATTAGGTTTAGGGTTAAGTTTAGGGTTAGGGTTACGTTTAGGTTTAGAGGTTATCGTTATGGTTAGGGTTAAGGTTAGGGTTAGAGTTAGGGTTCCAGTTAGGGTTAGGGTTAGTGTTAGGGGTTAGGGTGAGGGTTAATTTAGGGTTTGTTTTAGGGATATGATTAGGGTTAGGGTTATGGTTAGGGTTAGGGTTAAGTTTAGGGTTAATGTTAAGATTACGGTTTAGGGATAGGGGTTAGTGGTTAGGATTAGGATTAGGGTTATAGCTAGAGAGTGTTTGGGTTAGGGTTAGGGTTAGGGTTACAGTTCAGCATCATGATTAGGGTTAGGCTTCATGCTAGGGTTAGGGTTTTTGTTAGGGTTAGAGGTTAGGGTTAGGTTTAGGGTTAGGGTCAGAGGTTAGGGTTCAGGTTAGGGTTACATTTAGGGTTAGTGTTCGTTTTAAGGGTTTGGTTTAGGAGTTAGGTTTAGGGGTTAGCGGTTATGGTTAGTGTTACGGTCAGTTTTGGGTTGCCATTAGGGTTAGAGAGTTAGGTTTAGTGTTAGTGTTAAGGTTAGGTTTAGAGATTAGGGTTAGGGTTAGAGATAGGGTTATGGTTATGGTTATGGTTATGGTTATGGTTATGGTTATGGTTAAATTTAGGGGTTAGTGTTACGGTTAGTGTAAGGGTAAGGGTTACGGTTATGGTTAGGGTTATGATTAGGGTGATGATGAGGGTTAGAGTTAGGTTTAGTGTTAGGGTTAGGGATTAGGTTTAGGTTTAGAGGTTAGGGTTTAGGTAGTTTTAGGGTAAGTTTTAGGGTTATGGGTTAGGGTTAGGCTTAGGAATCCTGTTATGGTTAGGGGTTATGGTTTGGGTTAGGTTAAGGGTTAGGGTGAGTGTTAGAGTCAGGGGTTAGTGTTAGGGTTGGTATAGCATTCGTCTTAGGGTTATGGTTAGGGTTATGGTTAGGGTTAGCTTAGGATTAGGTTTAGGTTTAGGGTTAGGGTTTGGTTTAGCGTTCGAGGGTTAGTGTTAGGGTTAGTGTTAGGGTTAGCTTTAGGTTTAGGGATAGTGTTAGGTATAGGGTTAGAGTGTTAGGGTTAGTGTTAGGGTTAGCATTATGTTTAGGCTTAGGATTAGAGGTTGGGTTAGTGATTGTGATAGGATTATGTTGTCATAGGATAGTGTTTGTGATAGGGTTATCGTTAGGGTTAGGGTTTAGGGTTCGGGTTCAGGTTCAGGTTCGTGTTAGGTTTAGGGTTATGGTTATGGTTAGGGTTAGGTTTAGATTTGGGGTTACTGATTTGGGTTAGGGTTAAGGTTAGGGTTAGGTTTAGGGTTAGGGGTTGTGGTTAGGTTTATGGTTATGGTTAAGATTAAGTTTAGGGTTAGGGCTTAGGGTTAGGGCTCAGGGTTAGGGGTTAGGTTTATGGGTAGGGTTAGGATTAGGGTTAGGGTTAGGGTTAGCGTTAGTGTTATGGTTAGGGTAATGTTAGGGTTAGCGTTAGATTTACAGTTTAGGGTTAGGGTCAGGTTTAATATAAGGGTTATGTTTTGGGTTAGGGTTAGTGGTTAGGGTTAGTGGTTAGGGTTAGTTTTAGGGTTAGGGTTATGGATTAGAGTTAGGATTAAGATTATTGTTCGTGTTATGTTTAGGGTTAGTGTTAGGGTTTGGGTTGGGAGTTAGGGTTATTGTTAGTGTTAGGGGTTAGGGTGAGGGCAACATTATGGTTCCGTTTAGGGTTACAGTTACGGTTAGGGTGGCGTTTAGTGTTAGGGTTAGTGTTCGGGTTAAGGTTTGGCTTAATGTTAGGTTTACAGGTTAGGGTTAGGGGCTAGGGGTTAGGATTCGGGTTAGGGTTAGATCTAGACAGGGTTAGGGTTAGGGTTAGGGTTAGTGTTAAGGGTAAGATTATTGTAGGATTACGTTTATGCTTAGCTTTCGGGTAAGGGTTAGAGTTTGGGGTGAGGGTTAGGGGTACAGTTGGGGTTAGGGTTAGGTTTAGGGTTATGGTTAGGTTACGGTTACAGTTGTGGGTTAGGATTATTTTTCGGATTATTGTTAGGCTTATGGTTAGGGTTAAGGGTTAGAGTGAGGGTTATATTAGGGTTCTGTTTATGGTTACAGTTAGGGTTAGGGTTATGGTTAAGGTTAATGTTACGGTTAGGGCTAGTGTTAGGTTTAGGTTTAGGGTTAAGCTTAGGGTTAATGTTAGGATTATGGGTTAGGGATATGGGTTAGGGGTTAGCATTAGAGTTAGGGTAAGAGTTAGATAGGGTTAGGGTTAGCGTTAGGATTAAGTTTAGTTTTATCGTAGGGTTAATTTTAGGGTTAGGGTTAGGGTTGGGGTTAGATATTAGGGTTATTGTTATGTTTACGGTTAGGGTTAGGATTAGGGTTAGGCTTAGAGTTCGAGTTTAGGGAAAGCGGTAGGGTTCTAGTTAGTGTTAGAGGTCAGGGTTAGTGTTAATATTTGGGTTAGGGTTAGGGCTTAGGGTTAATGTTAAGATTATGGTTAGGGTAAAGTCAGGGTTAACGTTAGGGTTAGGGTTTAGGGTTAGATTCAGATTTAGGATTAGGGTTATAGTTAGGGTTAGGGTTAAGTATTAGGGTTACGATTAGTGTTAGTATTAGGTTTAGAGTTTGGGATAGAAGTTAGGGTTAGTGTTAGGGTTAGGGGTTAGTGTGAGGGTAACGTTAGGGTTCTGTTTAGTGTTACAGTTGGGGTTAGGGTTGCGGATAGGTTAGGATTAGGGTTAGCGTTAGTGTTAGGTTTAAGGTTAGGGTTAATGTTAGGGTTGCACGTTACTGTTAGGGGTTAGAGGTTAGGATTCAGGTTAGGGTTAGACCTAGACAATGTTAGGGTTAGGTTTAGGGTTAAGGGCAGGGTTATCATAGGCTTACGGTTAGGCTTAGTGTTAGGGTTAGAGGTTAGGGTTAGGGTTAGGGTTAGAGATAGGGTTAGGGTTATTGTTAGGATTAGAGGTTAGGCTTAGGGTTAGGGTTAGTGTTAGGGATAGGGTTAAGGTTAGGGTTAATGTTAGTGTTACGGGTTAGTGTTGGGGGTTAGGGTTTAGGATTAGGGCTTGGATTAGAGCTAGACAGGCTTAGGTTTAGGATTAGGGTAAAGGTTAGGGTTATCATAGTCTTAGAGTTTAGGGTGATGGTTAGGGCTAGAGTTAGAGTTAGGGTTATTGTTAGGGTTAGAGGTTAGGGTTAGGGATACCATTAAGTTTAGGGTTAAGCTTAGTATTACTGTTAGATGTTAGGGTTAGGTTTAGGGTTAGGGTTATGGTTAGTGTTAGTGTTAGGTTTAGGGTTTGAGTTTAGTGTTAGTCTTACTGTTAGAGTGAGGGTTAGGGTTAGAGTTAGCGTTAGAGTTTAGGGAAATTGTTTGGGTTAGTGTTAGGGTTAGAGTTCAGGGTTATTGTTAGTGTTAGGCTAAGAGTTAGAGTTATGGTTATTGTAAGATTTAGGGTCAGGGTTATGGTTAGGTTTAGATTTAGGTGTACAGTTAGGCTTAGAGATTAGGGTTAGGGTTAGGTTTAGGGTTAGGGTTAGGGTTAGGTTTAGGGTTATTATTAGTGTTAGGGCTTAAGGTTAGGGGTTAGGTTTAGGGATATGGATTAAGGTTAGTGGTTAAATTTATGGGTTAGGTTTATGGTTAGGGTTAGGGTTAGCATTAGGCGTACCATTAGTTTTAGGTTTAGGGTTACAGTTACGTTTATAGATTAGGTTTAGGGTTAGTGTTAGTGTTAGTGTTAGTGTTAGTGTTGGGGTTAGAGTTAGGGTTAGGGTTACAGTTAGGGTTTGTGTTAGGGATTGTGTTAGGGTTAGAGTTACAGTAAGATTTAGATTTGGAATTACATTTAGGGTTAGAGATTAGTGTTAGCATTAGGTTTAGGTTTAGGGTTAGGGTTAGGCCTAGAGGGTTGGGGTTAGGTTTAGGGTTACAGGTTAGGGTTACAAGTTAGGTTTATGTTTAGTGTTAAGGGTAGGGTTCGAGTTAGGGTTAAGGATAGGATAGGGTTAGGCTTTTGCGTTACAGTGAAGCTAAATTTAGGGTTCGTTTTAGGGTTATAATTAGGGCTGCGGTTACGGTTAGGGTGAGGGTTAGGGTTAACGTTAGAGTTAATGTTATGGTTACGGGTTAGGATTAGGGCTTAGGGGTTAGGATTAGGTTTAGGGTTAGAGTTGGACAGGGTTATGTTTAGGGTTAGGTTTAGGGTTAGGGTTAGGGTTAGAGTTTACCATCTGGGATAGGGTTATGCTTCATGTTTGGTTTAGGGTTATTATTAGGGATAGAGGTTAAGGTTATACTTAGGGTTAGGGTCAGATGTTAGGGTTCGGTTTAGGGTTAGGTTTAGTGTTTGTTTTATGGTTCGGGTTCGGGTTAGGTTTAGGGTTATTGTTTAGCATTAGGGGTTAGGGTTTAGGGTTAGAGGTTAGGGTTACTGTTAGGGTTAGGGTTAATGTTAGGGTTAGGGTTAGGGTTAGAGGGTTAGGGTGAGTGTTAGGTTAAATTTATGCTTAGAGTTTAGGGTTACGTTTACAGATAGGGCTATGGTTATGCTTATGGTTACGGTTGGGGTTAGGCTTACGGTTTGTGTTAGGGTTATGGTTACGCTTATGGTTAGGTCTATGATTAGTGTGATGGTTAGGTTAGGGTTAGGTTTAGTGTTAGGCTTAGGGATTAGGGTTAGTTTTAGGGGTTAGGGTTAGAGTTAGTGTTGGGATTAGTGTTAAGGTTAAGGGTTACGGTTAGTGTTAGGGTTAGGGTTAGGGTTAGGGTTAGACGGTTAGGGGTAGGGTTAGGGTTAGCGTTAGGTTTCGGTTTATGGTTAGAGCTTAGGGTTAGGGTTTGAGATAGGGTTGTTTTTTTGGTTTGAGGCTTAGGGTTAGGGTTAGGGTTAGTGTTAGGGTTAGGGTTAAGCATATAGTTACAGTTAGTGTTAGGGTTAGAGTTAGGGTTAGGGATTTGGGCTAGGCTTAGGGTTAGAGTTAGGGTTAGGGTTGGGGTAAGGATTTCGGTTAGGGTTAGGCTTACTGTTAGTGTTAGGGTAAGTGTTAGAGTTAGGTTTAGGGATTTGGGTTAGGGTTAGGGTTAGGTATAGGGTTATGGTTAGAGTTATGGTTAAAGTTAGGTGTTAGAGTTAGGTTTATGATTAGGGTTAGGGTTAAGGTTAAGGTTAGTGGTTAGTTTTCGTTTTAGGGTTAGGATTAGTGTTAGAGAGTTAGGTTTAGGTTTGGGGTTAGGGTTACCATTAGGGTTTGGGTTAGGTTTAGGTTTAGTGTTAGCATTAGTGTTATGGCTTAAAGTTAGGTGTTAGGCTTAGGGTTATTGCTTAGGGTTACAGGTTAGAATTAGGGGTTAGGATTATGGTTAGGGTTAGGGTGAGGATTAGGGTTAGGGTTAGTTTTAGGGTGAGGGTTAGAGTTAGGTTTAGAGATTAGGGTTACAGTTAGGGTTAGGGTTACGGTTAGGGTTAGAGGTTAGGGTTAGGTTTAGGTTTAGATTCAGGGTTATGTTCAGGGTTAGAGATTAAGTTTAGGGTTAGGTTTAGGGTTAAGTTTAGGTTTAGGTTTAGGTTTAGGTTTAGAGGTTATGGTTATGGTTAGGGTTAAGGTTAGGGTTAGAGTTAGGGTTCCAGTTAGGTTTAGGGTTAGGGTTAGGGTTTAGGGTGAGGGTAAATTTAGGGTTTGTTTTAGGGATACGATTAGGGTTAGGGTTATGGTTAGGGTTAGGGTTAATGTTAAGTTTACGGTTTAGGGATAGGGGTTAGTGGTTAGGATTTGGATTAGGGTTATAGCTAGAGAGTGTTTGGGTTAGGGTTAGGGTTAGGGTTACAGTTCAGCATCATGATTAGGGTTAGGCTTCATGCTAGGGTTAGGGTTTTTGTTAGGGTTAGAGGTTAGGATTAGGTTTAGGGTTAGGGTCAGAGGTTAGGGTTCCGGTTAGTGTTATGATTAGTGTTATGGTAAGTTTTAAGGGTTTGGGTTAGGTTTAGGTTTAGGTTTAGTGCTTCCAGTTAGTGGTTAGGTTTAGGGGTTAACGGTTAGGGTTAGTGTTATGGTTAGGTTAGGGGTACCATTAGGGTTAGAGAGTTAGGTTTAGTGTTAATGTTAATGTTAAGTTTAAAGGTTAGGGTTAGGGTTTGAGATAGGGTTATTGTTATGGTTCTGGTTAAATTTAGGCGTTAGGGTTACGGTTAGTGTAAGGGTCAGGATTACGGTTATGGTTGGGGTTATGATTAGGGTGATGGTGAGGGTTAGGGTTAGGTTTAGTGTTAGGTTTAGGGATTAGGGTTAGGTTTAGAGGTTAGGGTTTAGGTAGTGTTAGGGTTAGTTTTAGGGTTATGGGTTAGGGTTAGGCTTAGGAATCCTGTTATGGTTAGGGGTTAGGGTTTGGTTTAGGTTTAGGGTTAGGATGAGTGTTAGATTTAGGGGTTAGTCTTAGGGTTGGGATTGCCTTCGACTTAGTGTTATGGTTAGGGTTAGCGTTATTGTTAGGGTTATGGTTAGGGTTAGCATTAGGATTAGGTTTAGGGTTAGGGTTAGGGTTAGGTTTAGGGTTGGAGGGTTAGTGCTAGTTTAGGGTTAGGGTTAGCTTTAGGTTTAGGGATAGTGTTAGGTTTAGGGTTAGAGTATTAGGGTTAGTGTTAGGCTTAGCATTATATTTAGGTTTAGGATTAGAGGTTAGGGTTAGTGTTAGTGATAGGGATATTGTTAGCGTTAGGGTTTAGGGTTCGGGTTCAGGCGCGGGTTAGGGTTAGTGTTATCGTTAGGTTTAGGGTTATGGTTATGATTAGTGTTAGGTTTAGATTTAGGGTTATTGATTCGGGTTAGGGTTAAGGTTAGGGTTAGTGTTAGGGTTAGATGTTGTGGTTAGGGTTACGGTTATAGTTAGGATTAAGTTTAGGGTTAGGGCTTAGTGTTAGGGCTCAGGGTTAAGTTTAGGTTTATGGGTAGGGTTAGCGTTAAGATTAGGGTTAGGGTTAGCGTTAGGGGTTTGCTTAGGGTAATGTTAGGGTTAGCGTTAGAGTTAAGGTTTAGGGTTAGGGTCAAGTTTAGGATTAGGGTTCTGGTTAGGGTTCGGGTTAAGGATTAGGGTAAGGCCTAGAGGGTTGGTGTTAGGTTTAGGGTTACAGGTTAGGGTTACAGCATAGGTTAATGTTTAGCGTTAAGGTTAGGGTTAGAGTTAGGGTTAGGGATAGGTTACGGTTAGGCTTACGGGTTAGGGTGAAGCTAAATTTAGGGTTCGTTTTAGGTTTACAATTAGGGTTGCGCTTAGGGTTAGGGTTAGGGTTAAGGTTACAGTTAATGTTAGGGGTTACGGGTTAGGGTTAGGGCTTAGGGGTTAGGATTAGGTTTAGGGTTAGAGTTGGACAGGGTTATAGTTATGGTTAGCGTTAGGGTTAGGGTTAGGGTTTAGCATCAGGGATAGGGTTATGCTTCCTGTTTGGTTTAGGGTTATTATTAGGGTTAGAGTTTAAGGTTATGCTTAGGGTTAGGGTTAGATGTTAGGGTTAGGTTTAGAATTAGGGTTATTGTATGTTTCAGTGTTCGGGTTCGGGTTAGGTTTAGGGTTAGTGTTTATGGTTAGGGGTTAGGGTTTAGGGTTAGAGGTTAGGGTTTCTGTTAGTGTTAGGGTTAAGGTTAGGGTGAGGGTTAGGGTTAGAGGGTTAGGGTGAGTGTTAAGTTAAATTTATGCTTAGAGTTTAGGGTTAGGTTTACAGATAGGGTTATTTTTATTCTTATCGTTACAGTTAGGGGTTAGGGTTACGGTTTGTGTTAGGGTTATGGTTACGCTTACGGTTAGGGCTATGATTAGGGTGACAGTCAGGGTTAGGGTTAGGTTTAGTGTTAGGCTTAGGGATTCGGGTTAGTTTCAGGGGTTAGGGTTAGAGTTAGTGTTGGGATTAGTGTTAGGGTTAAGGGTTACGGTTAGTGTTAGGTTTAGGGTTAGGGTTAGGGTTAGAGGGTCAGGGGTAGGGTTAGGGTTAGTGTTACCGTTAGGTTTTGTTTTATGGTTAGAGCTTAGGTTTAGGGTTAGTGATAGGGTTGTTTTTTGGTTTGAGACTTAGGGTTAGGGTTAGGTTTAGTGTTAGTGTTATGGCTAGGGATATAGTTACAGTTAGTGTTACGGTTAAAGTTAGGGTTAGGGATTTAGTCTAGGCTTAGGGTTAGAGTTAGGGTTAGGGTTAGGGTTAGGATTTCGGTTAGGATTAGGCTAAGGGTTAGTGTTAGGGTTAATGTTAGAGTTAGGTTTAGGGATTTGGGTTAGGTTTAGGGTTAGGTATAGATTTATGGTTAGAGTTACGTTTACAGTTATGGGTTAGAGTTAGGTTTACGATTAGGGTTAGGGTTAAGGTTAAGGTTAGTGGTTAGTTTTCATTTTAGGGTTAGGATTAGGGTTAGAGAGTTAGGGTTAGGTTTGGGGTTAGGGTTACCATTAGGGTTTGGGTTAGGTTTAGGGTTAGTGTTAGTATTAGTGTTATGGCTTAAAGTTAGGTGTTAGGCTTAGGGTTATTGCTTAGTGTTAGTGGTTAGAATTAGGGGTTAGGATTATGGTTAGGGTTAGGTTTAGGATTAGGGTTAGTGTTAGTTTTAGGGTGAGGGTTAGAGTTAGGTTTAGAGATTAGGGTTACTGTTAGGGTTAGGGTTACGGTTAGGGTTAGAGGTTAGGGTTAGTTTTAGGTTTAGATTTAGGGTTATGTTCAGGGTTAGAGTTTAAGTTTAGCGTTAGGTTTAGGGTTAAGTTTAGGGTTAGGGTTACGTTTAGGTTTAGAGGTTATCGTTATGGTTAGGGTTAAGGTTAGGGTTAGAGTTAGGGTTCCAGTTAGGGTTAGGGTTAGGGTTAGGTGTTAGGGTGAGGTTAAATTTAGGGTTTGTTTTAGGGATACGATTAGGGTTAGGGTTATGGTTAGGGTTAGGGTTAAGTTTAGGGTTAATGTTAAGATTACGGTTTAGGGATAGGTGTTAGTGGTTAGGATTAGGATTAGGGTTATAGGTAGAGAGTGTTTGGGTTAGGGTTAGGGTTAGGGTTACAGTTTAGCATCATGATTAGGGTTAGGCTTCATGCTAGGGTTAGGGTTTTTGTTAGGGTTAGAGGTTAGGGTTAGGTTTAGGGTTAGGGTCAGAGGGTAGGGTTCAGGTTAGGGTTACCATTAGGGTTAGTGTTAGTTTTAAGGGTTTGGGTTAGGAGTTAGGTTTAGGGTTAGCGGTTATGGTTAGTGTTAGGGTTAGTTTTGGGTTGCCATTAGGGTTAGAGAATTAGGTTTAGGGTTAGTGTTAAGGTTAGGTTTAGAGATTAGGTTTAGGGTTAGAGAAAGGGTTATGGTTATGGTTATGGTTGTGGTTATGGTTATGGTTATGGTTAAATTTAGGGGTTAGGGTTACGGTTAGTGTAAGGGTTAGGGTTACGGTTATGGTTAGGGTTATGATTAGGGTGATGATGAGGGTTAGAGTTAGGTTTAGTGTTAGGGTTAGGGATTAGGTTTAGGTTTAGAGGTTAGGATTTAGGTAGTGTTAGGGTAAGTTTTAGGGTTATGGGTTAGGGTTAGGCTTAGGAATCCTGTTATGGTTAGGGGTTATGGTTTGGGTTAGGTTTAGGGTTAGGGTGAGTGTTAGAGTTAGGGGTTAGTGTTAGGGTTGGTATAGCATTCGTCTTAGTGTTATGGTTAGGGTTAAGGTTAGGGTTAGCTTAGGATTAGGTTTAGGTTTAGGGTTAGGGTTTGGTTTAGCGTTCGAGGGTTAGTGTTAGGGTTAGTGTTAGGGTTAGCTTTAGGTTTAGGGATAGTGTTAGTTTTAGGGTTAGAGTGTTAGGGTTAGTGTTAGGGTTAGCATTATGTTTAGGTTTAGGATTAGAGGTTAGGGTTAGTGATTGTGATAGGATTATGTTGTCATAGGATAGTGTTTGTGATAGGGTTATCGTTAGGGTTAGGGTTTAGGGTTCAGGTTCAGGTTCAGTTTCGTGTTAGGTTTAGGGTTATGGTTATGGTTAGGGTTAGGTTTTGATTTAGGGTTACTGATTTGGGTTAGGGTTAAGGTTAGAGTTAGTGTTAGGGTTAGGGGTTGTGGTTAGGGTTATGGTTATGGTTAAGATTAAGTTTAGGGTTAGGTCTTAGGGTTAGGGCTAAGGGTTAGGGGTTAGGTTTATGGGTAGGGTTAGGATTAGGGTTAGGGTTATGGTTAGCGTTAGGGTTATGGTTAGGGTAATGTTAGGGTTAGCGTTAGAGTTACAGTTTAGGTTTAGGGTCAGGTTTAATATAAGGGTTATGTTTTGGGTTAGGGTTAGGGGTTAGGGTTAGTGGCTAGGATTAGTTTTAGGGTTAGGATTATGGATTAGAGTTAGGATTAAGATTATTGTTAATGTTAGGTTTAGGGTTAGTGTTAGGGTTTGGGTTGGGAGTTATGGTTATTGTTAGTGTTAGGGGTTAGGGTGAGGGTAACATTATGGTTCTGTTTAGGGTTACAGTTACGGTTAGGTTGGCGTTTAGTGTTAGGTTTAGTGTTCGGGTTAAGGTTTGGGTTAATGTTAGGTTTACAGGTTAGGGTTAGGGGCTAGGGGTTAGGATTCGGGTTAGGGTTAGATCTAGACAGGGTTAGGGTTAGGGTTAGGGTTAGGGTTAAGGGTAAGATTATTGTAGGATTACGTTTATGCTTAGCGTTCGGGTAAGGGTTAGAGTTTGGAGTGAGGGTTAGGGGTACAGTTGGGGTTAGGGTTAGGCTTAGGGTTATGGTTAGGTTACGGTTACAGTTGTGGGTTAGGATTATTTTTCGGATTATTGTTAGGCTTATGGTTAGGGTTAAGGGTTAGAGTGAGGGTTATATTAGGGTTCTGTTTATGGTTACATTTAGGGTTAGGGTTATGGTTAAGGTTAATGTTAGGGTTAGGGCTAGTGTTAGGTTTAGGTTTAGGGTTAAGCTTAGGGTTAATGTTAGGATTATGGGTTAGGGATATGGGTTAGGGGTTAGCATTAGAGTTAGGGTAAGAGCTAGACAGGGTTAGGGTTAGCGTTAGGATTAAGTTTAGTTTTATCGTAGGGTTAATTTTAGGGTTAGGGTTAGGGTTTGGGTTAGATATTAGGGTTATTGTTATGTTTACGGTTAGGGTTAGGATTAGGGTTAGGCTTAGAGTTCGAGTTTAGGGAAAGCGGTAGGGTTCTAGTTAGTGTTAGAGGTCAGGGTTAGTGTTAATATTTAGGTTAGGGTTAGGGTTAGGGCTTAGGGTTAATGTTAGGATTATGGTTAGGGTAAAGTCAGGGTTAACGTTAGGGTTAGGGTTTAGGGTTAGATTCAGGTTTAGGATTAGGGTTATGGTTAGGGTTAGGGTTAAGTATTAGGGTTACGATTAGCGTTAGTATTAGGTTTAGAGTTTGGGATAGGAGTTAGGTTTAGTGTTAGGGTTAGGGGTTAGTGTGAGGGTAACTTTAGGGTTCTGTTTCGTCTTACAATTGGGGTTAGGGTTGCGGATAGGTTAGGGTTAGGGTTAGCGTTAGTGTTAGGTTTAAGTTTAGGGTTAATGTTAGGGTTGCACGTTACTGTTAGGGGTTAGAGGTTAGGATTCAGGTTAGGGTTAGACCTAGACAATGTTAGGGTTAGGTTTAGGGTTAAGGGCAGGGTTATCGTAGGCTTACGGTTAGGCTTAGGGTTAGGGTTAGAGGTTAGGGTTAGGGTTAGGGTTAGAGTTAGGGTTAGGGTTATTGTTAGGATTAGAGGTTAGGCTTAGGGTTAGGGTTAGTGTTAGGGATAGAGTTAAGGTTAGGGTTAATGTTAGTGTTATGGGTTAGTGTTTGGGGTTTGGGTTTAGGATTAGGGCTTGGATTAGAGCTAGACAGGCTTAGGTTTAGGATTAGGGTTAAGGTTAGGGTTATTGTAGGCTTAGAGTTTAGGGTGATGGTTAGGGCTAGAGTTAGAGTTAGGGTTATTGTTAGGGTTAGAGGTTAGGGTTAGGGATACCATTAAGTTTAGGGTTAGGCTTAGTATTAGTGTTAGATGTTAGGGTTAGGTTTAGGGTTAGGGTTATGGTTAGTGTTAGTGTTAGGTTTAGGGTTTGAGTTTAGTGTTAGTCTTACTGTTAGAGTGAGGGTTAGGGTTAGAGTTAGCGTTAGAGTTTAGGGAAATTGTTTGGGTTAGTGTTAGGGTTAGAGTTCAGGGTTATAGTTAGTGTTAGGGTAAGAGTTAGAGTTATGGTTATTGTAAGATTTAGGGTCAGGGTTATGGTTAGGTTTAGATTTAGGGGTACAGTTAGGCTTAGAGACTAGGGTTAGGGTTAGGTTTAGGGTTAGGGTTAGGGTTAGGGTTAGGGTTAGTATTAGTGTTAGGGCTTAAGGTTAGGTTTTAAGTTTAGGGATATGGATTAAGGTTAGTGGTTATTTAGGGGTTAGGTTTATGGTTAGGGTTAGGGTTAGCGTTAGGCATATCATTAGTTTTAGGTTTAGGGTTACAGTTACGTTTATAGATTAGGTTTAGGGTTAGTGTTAGTGTTAGTGTTAGTGTTGGGGTTAGAGTTAGGGTTAGGGTTACAGTTAGGGTTTGTGTTAGGGTTTGTGTTAGGGTTAGAGTTACGGTAAAGTTTAGATTTGGAGTTACGTTTAGGGTTAGAGATTAGTGTTAGCATTAGTTTTAGGATTAGGGTTAGGGTTAGGCCTAGAGGGTTGGGGTTAGGTTTAGGTTACAGGTTAGGGTTACAGGTTAGGTTTATGTTTAGCGTTAAGGGTAGGGTTCGAGTTAGGGTTAAGGATAGGTTAGGGTTAGGCTTATGCGTTAGGGTGAAGCTAAATTTAGGGTTCGTTTTAGGGTTACAATTAGGGCTGCGGTTACGGTTACGGTGAGGGTTAGGGTTAACGTTAGAGTTAATGTTAGGGTTACGGGTTAGGGTTAGGGCTTAGGGGTTAGGATTAGGTTTAGGGTTAGAGTTGGACATGGTTATGTTTAGGGTTAGGGTTAGGGTTAGGGTTAGAGTTTACCATCAGGGATAGGGTTATGCTTCATGTTTGGTTTAGGGTTATTATTAGGGATAGAGGTTAAGGTTATACTTAGGGTTAGGGTCAGATGTTAGGGTTCGGTTTAGGGTTAGGTTTAGTGTTTGTTTTATGGTTCGGGTTCGGGTTAGGTTTAGGGTTAGTGTTTAGCGTTAGGGGTTAGGGTTTAGGGTTAGGGGTTAGGGTTTAGGGTTACAGGTTAGGGTTACTGTTAAGGTTAGGGTTAAGGTTAGGGTTAGGGTTAGGGTTAGAGGGTTAGGGTGAGTGTTAGGTTAAATTTATGCTTAGAGTTTAGGGTTAGGTTTACAGATAGGGTTATGGTTATTCTTATGGTTACGGTTGGGGTTAGGCTTACGTTTTGTGTTAGGTTTATGGTTACACTTATGGTTAGGGCTATGATTATTGTGATGGTTAGGTAGGGTTAGGTTTAGTGTTAGGCTTAGGGATTAGGGTTAGTTTTAGGGGTTAGGGTTCGAGTTAGTGTTGGGATTAGTGTTAGGGATAAGGGATACGGTTAGTGTTAGGGTTATGGTTAGGGTTAGGGTTAGAGGGTTAGGGGTAGGGTTAGGGTTAGCGTTAGGTTTCGGTTTATGGTTAGAGCTTAGGGTTAGGGTTAGAGATAGGGTTGTTTTTTGGTTTGAGGCTTAGGGTTAGGGTTAGGGTTAGTGTTAGGGTTAGGATTAGGGATATAGTTACAGTTAGTGTTAGGGTTAGAGTTAGGGTTAGGGATTCGGGCTAGGCTTAGGATTAGAGTTAGGGTTAGGGTTAGGGTTAGGATTTCGGTTAGGGTTAGGCTTAGGGTTAGTGTTAGGGTTAGTGTTAGAGTTAGGTTTAGGGATTTGGGTTAGGGTTAGGGTTAGGTATAGGGTTATGGTTAGAGTTACGGTTACAGTTAGGAGTTAGAGTTAGGTTTATGATTAGGGTTAGGGTTAAGGCTAAGGTTAGTGGTTAGTTTTCGGATTAGGGTTAGGATTAGGGTTAGAGAGTTAGGTTTAGGTTTTGGGTTAGGGTTACCATTAGGGTTTGGGTTAGGTTTAGGGTTAGTGTTAGCATTAGTATTATGGCTTAAAGTTAGGTGTTAGGCTTAGGGTTATTGCTTAAGGTTACAGGTTAGAATTAGGGGTTAGGATTATGGTTAGGGTTAGGGTTAGGATTAGGGTTAGGGTTAGTTTTAGGGTGAGGGTTATTGTTAGATTTAGAGATTAGGGTTACAGTTAGGCTTAGGGTTACTGTTAGGGTTAGAGGTTAGGGTTAGGGTTAGGTTTAGATTTAGGGTTATGTTCAGGGTTAGAGATTAAGTTTAGCGTTAGGTTTAGGGTTAAGTTTAGGGTTAGTGTTAGGTTTAGGTTTAGTGGTTATGGTTATGGTTAGGGTTAAGTTTAGGGTTAGAGTTAGGGTTCCAGTTAGGGTTAGGGTTAGGGTTAGGTGTTAGGGTGAGGGTAAATTTAGGGTTTGTTTTAGGGATACGATTAGGGTTAGGGTTATGGTTAAGTTTAGGGTTAATATTAAGTTTACGGTTTAGGGATAGGGGTTAGTGGTAAGGATTTGGATTAGGGTTATAGCTAGAGAGTGTTTGGGTTAGGGTTAGGGTTAGGGTTAGGGTTACAGTTCAGCATCATGATTACGGTTAGGCTTCATGCTAGTGTTAGGGTTTTTGTCAGGGTTAGAGGTTAAGGTTAGGTTTAGGGTTAGGGTCAGAGGTTAGGGTTCATGTTAGGGTTACGATTAGTGTTAGGGTAAGTTTTAAGGGTATGGGTTAGGGTTATGTTTAGGTTTAGTGCTTCCAGTTAGTGGTTAGGTTTAGGGGTTAACGGTCCGGGTTAGTGTTATGGTTAGGTTAGGGGTACCATTAGGGTTAGAGAGTTAGGTTTAGTGTTAATGTTAATGTTAAGTTTAGAGGTTAGGGTTAGGGTTTGAGATAGTGTTATGGTTATGGTTATGGTTAAATTTAGGCGTTAGGGTTACGGTTAGTGTAAGGGTAAGGGTTATTGTTATGGTTGGGGTTTTGATTAGGGTGATGGTGAGGTTAGGGTTAGGTTTAGTGTTAGGTTTAGGGATTAGGGTTAGGTTTAGAGGTTAGGGTTTAGGTAGTGTTAGGGTTAGTTTTAGGGTTATGGGTTAGGGTTAGGCTTAGGGCTCCTGTTATGGTTAGGGGTTAGGGTTTGGGTTAGGTTTAGGGTTAGTGTGAGTGTTAGAGTTAGGGGTTAGTCTTAGGGTTGGGATAGCATTCGACTTAGTGTTAAGGTTAGGGTTAGCGTTATGGTTAGGGTTATGGTTAGGGTTAGCATTAGGATTAGGTTTAGGGTTAGGGTTAGGGTTAGGTTTAGGGTAGGAGGGTTAGTGCTAGTGTAGGGTTAGGGTTAGCTTTAGGTTTAGGGATAGTGTTAGGTTTAGGCTTACAGTATTAGGGTTAGTGTTAGGGTTAGCATTATGTTTAGGTTTAGGATTAGAGGTTAGGGTTAGTGTTAGTGATAGGGTTACCGTTAGCGTTAGAGTTTAGGGTTCGGGTTCAGGCTCGGGTTAGGGTTAGTGTTATCGTTAGGTTTAGGGTTATGGTTATGATTAGTGTTAGGTTTAGATTTAGGGTTATTGATTCGGGTTAGGTTTAAGGTTAGGGTTAGGGTTAGGGTTAGGTATTGTGGTTAGGGTTACGGTTATAGTTAGGATTAAGTTTAGGGTTAGGGCTTAGTGTTAGGGCTCAGGGTTAAGTTTAGGTTTATGGGTAGGATTAGCGTTAAGATTAGGGTTAGTGTTAGCGTTAGGGGTTTGCTCAGGGTAATGTTAGGGTTAGCGTTAGAGTTAAGGTTTAGGGTTAGGGTCAAGTTTAGGATTAGGGTTCTGGTTAGGGTTCGGGTTAACGATTAGGGTAAGGCCTAGAGGGTTGGTGTTAGGTTTAGAGTTACAGTTTAGGGTTACAGGATAGGTTAATGTTTAGCGTTAAGGTTAGGGTTAGAGTTAGGGTTAGGGATAGGTTACGGTTAGGCTTACGGGTTAGGGTGAAGCTAAATTTAGGGTTCGTTTTAGGGTTACAATTAGGGTTGCGGTTAGGGTTAGGGTTAGGGTTAAGGTTACAGTTAATGTTAGGGTTATGGGTTACGGTTAGAGCTTAGGGGTTAGGATTAGGTTTAGGGTTAGAGTTGGACAGGGTTATAGTTAGGTTTAGCGTTAGGGTTAGGGTTAGGGTTAGGGTTTAGCATCAGGGATAGGGTTATGCTTCCTGTTTGGTTTAGGGTTATTGTTAGGGTTAGAGGTTAAGGTTATGGTTAGGGTTAGGGTCAGATGTTAGGGTTAGGTTTAGGGTTAGGGTTAGTGTATGTTTTAGTGTTCGGGTTCGGGTTAGTTTTAAGGTTAGTGTTTATGTTTAGGGGTTAGGGTTTAGGGTTAGAGGTTAGGGTTGCTGTTAGGGTTAGGGTTAAGGTTAGGGTTAGGGTGAGAGCGTTAGGGTGAGTGTTATGTTAAATTTATGCTTAGAGTTTAGGGTTATGTTTACAGATAAGGTTATGGTTATTCTTATGGTTACAGTTAGGGGTTAGGGTTAGGGTTTGTGTTAGGGTTATGGTTACGCTTATGGTTAGGGCTATGATTAGGGTGACGGTTAGGTTAGGGTTAGGTTTAGTGTTAGGCTTAGGGATTCGGGTTAGTTTCAGGGGTTAGGGTTAGAGTTAGTGTTGGGATTAGTGTTAGGGTTAAGGGTTACGGTTAGTGTTAGGGTTAGGGTTAGGGTTAGAGGGTTAGGGGTAGGGTTAGGGTTAGTGTTACCGTTAGGTTTCGGTTTATGGTTAGAGCTTAGGGTTAGGGTTAGTGATAGGGTTGTTTTTTGGTTTGAGACATAGGGTTAGGGTTAGGGTTAGTGTTAGTGTTAGGGTTAGGGATATAGTTACAGTTAGTGTTACGGTTAAAGTTAGGGTTAGGGATTTGGTCTAGGCTTAGGGTTAGAGTTAGGGTTAGGGTTAGGGTTAGGATTTCGGTTAGGGTTAGGCTAAGGTTTAGTGTTAGGGTTAATTTTAGAGTTAGGTTTAGGGATTTGGGTTAGGTTTAGGGTTAGGTATAGGGTTATTGTTAGAGTTACGGTTACAGTTAGGGGTTAGAGTTAGGTTTATGATTAGGGTTAGGGTTAAGGTTAAGGTTAGTGGTTAGTTTTCGTTTTAGGGTTAGGATTAGGGTTATAGAGCTAGGGTTAGGTTTTGGGTTAGGGTTACCATTAGGGTTTGGGTTAGGTTCAGGGTTAGTGTTAGTATTAGTGTTATGGCTTAAAGTTAGGTGTTAGGCTTAGGGTTATTGCTTTGGGTTAGTGGTTAGAATTAGGGGTTAGGATTATGGTTAGGGTTAGGGTTAGGATTAGGGTTAGTGTTAGTTTTAGGGTGAGGGTTAGAGTTAGGTTTAGAGATTAGGGTTACAGTTAGGGTTAGGGTTACGGTTAGGGTTAGAGGTTAGGGTTAGTTTTAGGTTTAGATTTAGGGTTATGTTCAGGTTTAGAGATTAAGTTTAGCGTTAGGTTTAGGGTTAAATTTAGGGTTAGGGTTACGTTTATGTTTAGAGTTTATCGTTATGGTTAGGGTTAAGGTTAGGGTTAGAGTTAGGGTTCCAGTTAGGGTTAGGGTTAGGGTTAGGGGTTAGGGTGAGGGTAAATTTAGGGTTTGTTTTAGGGATACGATTAGGGTTAGGGTTATGGTTAGGGTTAGGGTTAAGTTTAGGGTTAATGTTAAGATTACAGTTTAGGGATAGGGGTTAGTGGTTACTATTAGGATTATGGTTATAGCTAGAGAGTGTTTGGGTTAGGGTTAGGGTTAGGGTTACAGTTCAGCATCATGATTAGGGTTAGGCTTCATGCTAGGGTTAGGGTTTTTGTTAGGGTTAGAGATTAGGGTTAGGTTTAGGGTTAGGGTCAGAGGTTAGGGTTCAGGTTAGGGTTACATTTAGGGTTAGTGTTCGTTTTAAGGGTTTGGTTTAGGAGTTAGGTTTAGGGGTTAGCGGTTATGGTTAGTGTTACGGTCAGTTTTGGGTTGCCATTAGGGTTAGAGAGTTAGGTTTAGTGTTAGTGTTAAGGTTAGGTTTAGAGATTAGGGTGAGGGTTAGAGATAGGGTTATGGTTATGGTTATGGTTATGGTTATGGTTATGGTTATGATTATAGTAAATTTAGGGGTTAGGGTTACGGTTAGTGTAAGGGTTAGGGTTACGGTTATGGTTAGTGTTATCTTTAGGCTGATGATGAGGGTTAGAGTTAGGTTTAGTGTTAGGGTTAGGGATGAGGTTTAGGTTTAGAGGTTAGGGTTTAGGTAGTGTTAGGGTAAGTTTTAGGGTTATGGGTTAGGGTTAGGCTTAGGAATCCTGTTATGGTTAGGGGTTATGGTTTGGGTTAGGTTTAGGGTTAGGGTGAGTGTTAGAGTTAGGGGTTAGTGTTAGGGTTGGTATAGCATTCGTCTTAGGGTTTTGGTTATTGTTATGGTTAGGGTTAGCTTAGGATAAGGTTTAGGTTTTGGGTTAGGGTTTGGTTTTGCGTTCGAGGGTTAGTGTTAGGGTTAGTGTTAGGGTTAGCTTTAGGTTTAGGGATAGTGTTAGGTTTAGGGTTAGAGTGTTAGAGTTAGTGTTAGGGTTAGCATTATGTTTAGGTTTAGGATTAGAGGTTAGGGTTAGTGTTAGTGATAGGGTTATCATTAGGGTTAGGGTTTAGGGTTCGGGTTCTGTTTCGGGTTCGGGTTAGGTTTAGGGTTATGGTTATGGTTATGGTTATGGTTATGGTTATGGTTAGGGTTAGGGTTAGATTTAGATTTAGGGTTGCTGATTTGGGTTAATGTTAAGGTTAGTGTTAAGGTTACGGTTAGGGGTTGTGGTTAGCGTTATGTTTATGGTTAGGATTAAGTTTAGGGTTAGGGCTTAGTGTTAGGGTCAGGGTTAAGGGTTAGGTTTATGGGTAGGGTTAGGATTAGGGTTAGGGTTAGGTTTAGGGTTAGTGTTAGGGTTAGCGTTAGGGTTAGGGTTAGGTACAGAGGTTAGTGTTAGGGTTACGGTTTGCATTAGCATTAGGTTCAGAGGTTTAGGGTTAAAGTTCAGGTTAGGGTTAGGGATTAGGTTTAGGGTTAGGGTTAGGTTTAGGATTAGGATTACAGTTAGGGTTAGGGTTAGGGTTAGGATTAGGGTTAGAGTTAGGCTTAGGGATTTGGGTTAGGGTCAGTTTTAGAGTTAGCGATTTGGGTTATTGTTAGGGTTAGGCTTAGGGTTAACGTTAGGGTTATGGTTACAGTTATGGGTTAGGGTTATTTTTCGGATTAAGATTAGGGTTAGAGTTAGGCTTAGGGGTTAGGGTGAGGGTTATATTAGGGTTCTGTTTAGGGTCACATTTAGGGTTAGGTTTACGGTTAAGGTTAATTTTAGGGTTGGGTTAGTGATACGTTGTGGTTTAGGGTTAATCTTAGGGTTAATGTTAGGATTACGGGTTAGGGATATGGGTTAGTGGTTAGCATTAGAGTTAGGGTTAGAGCTAGACAGGGTTAGGGTTAGGGTTAGGATTAAGTTCAGGTTTATCGTAGTGTTAATTTTAGGATTAGGGTTAGGGTTAGGGTTAGGGTTAGATATTAGGGTTATTGTTATGTTTACAGTTAGGGTTAGGATTAGGGTTAGGCTTAGAGTTCGAGTTTAGGGAAAGCGGTAGGGTTCTAGTTAGTGTTAGAGGTCAGGGTTAGTGTTAATATTTGGGTTAGGTTAGGGTTAGTGTTAGGGATTAGGGTTAGTGTTATGATTATGTTTAGGGTAAAGTCAGGGTTAACGTTAGTGTTAATGTTTAGGGTTAGATTCAGGTTTAGGATTAGGGTTATGGTTAGGGTTAGGGTTAAGGATTAGGGTTATGATTAGTGTTAGTGTTAGGATTAGAGTTTGGGATAGGAGTTAGGGTTAGTGTTAGGGTTAGGTGTTAGTGTGAGGGTAATGATAGGGTTCTGTTTCGTGTTACAGTTGGAGTTAGCGTTGCGGATATGTTATGGTTAGGGTTAGCGTTAGTGTTAGGTTTAAGGTTAGGGTTAATGTTAGGGTTACAGGTTACTGTTAGGTGTTAGGGGTTAGGATTCAGGTTAGCGTTAAACCTAGACAAGGTTAGGGTTAGTTTTAGGGTTAAGGGCAGGGTTATCGTAGGGTTACGGTTAGGCTTAGGGTTAGGGTTAGAGGGTAGGGCTAGGGTTAGTGTTAGAGTTAGGGTTATTGTTATTGTTAGGATTAGAGGTTAGGGTTAGGGTTAGTTTTAGGGATAGGGTTAAGGTTACGGTTAATGTTAGAGTTACGGGTTAGTGTTGGGTGTTAAAGTTTAGGATTAGGCCTTGGATTAGAGCTCGACAGGCTTAGGTTTAGGTTTAGGGATAAGGTTAGGGTTATCGTAGCCTTAGAGTTTAGAGTAATGGTTAGGGCTAGAATTAGATTTAGGGTTATTGTTAGGGTTAGAGGTTAGCGTTAGGGTTATCATTAAGTTTAGTGTTAGGCTTAGTATTAGTGTTAGATGTTAGGGTTAGGTTTAGGGTTAGGGTTATGGTTAGTGTTAGTGTTAGGGTTAAGGTTTAAGTTTAGTGTTAGTGTTATGGTTATGGTGAGGGTTAGGGTTAGGGTTAGCGTTACAGTTTAGGGTAATTGTTTGTGTTAGTGTTAGTGTTAGAGTTCAGGGTTATTGTTATTGTTAGGGTTAGGGTTAGAGTTATGATTATTGTAAGATTTAGGGTCAGGGTTATGTTTAGGTTTAGATTTAGGGGTACAGTTAGGGTTAGAGATTACAGTTAGGGTTAGGTTTAGGGTTAAGGTTGGTGTTAGTATTAGTGTTAGGGCTTAAGTTTAGGTGTTCGGCTTAGGGATATGGCTTAAATTCGTGGTTAAATTTAGGGGTTAGGTTTATGGTTAGGGTTAGAGTTCGGCATACCATTAGTATTAGGGTTAGGGTTACAGTTACATTTATAGATTAGGTATAGGCTTAGTGTTAGTGTTAGTGTTAGTGTTAGAGTTAAGGTTAGGGTTAGGGTTACAGTTAGGTTTTGTGTTAGGTTTATGGTTAGAGTTACGGTAAGGTTTAGCTTTGGAGTTACGTTTAGGGTTAGAGATTAGTGTTAGCATTAGGTTTAGGGTTAGGGTTAGGTCTAGAGGGTTGGTCTTAGGTTTATGGTTACAGGTTAGGGTTATGGTTAGCGTTAAGGTTAGGGTTAGAGTTAGGGTTAGGGATAGGTTAGCGTTAGTCTTATGGGTTAGGGTGAAGATAAATTTAATGTTCGTTTTAGGGTTACCATTAGGGTTGCGTTTACAGTTAGGGTTAGGGTAGGGTAAGTTTACAGTTAATGTTAGGGTTAGGGGTTAGGGTTAAGGCTTAGGGGTTAGAATTAGGTATAGGGTTAGAGTTGAACAGGGTTATGTTTAGTGTTAGGGTTAGCATTATGGTTAGAGTTTAGCATCAGGGATAGGGTTATGCTTAGTGTTTGGTTTATGGTTATTATTAGGTTTAGAGTTTAATGTTATACTTACGGTTAGGGTCAGATGTTAGGGTTAGGTTTAGGGTAAGGGTTAGTGTTTGTTTTAGGATTCGGGTTAGGGTTAGGTTTAGGGTTAGTGTCTAGGGTTAGGGGTTAGGGTTAAGGTTAGTGGTTAGAGTTACTGTTAGCATTAATGTTAGAGTTAGAGGGTTAGGTTGAGTGTTAGGTTAAATTTATGCTTAGAGTTTAGTGTTAGGTTTACAGATAGGGTTATGGTTATTCTTATGGTTATGGTTAGGGGTTAGGGTTACCGTTTGTGTTAAGGTTATGGTTACACTTATGGTTAGGGCTATGATTAGGGTTATGGTTAGGGTTAGGGTTAGGGTTAGGGTTGGGTTTAGTGTTAGGGTTAAGGGTTACGGTTAGTGTTAGGGTTAGGGGTAGGGTTAGGGTTAGGGTTAGCGTTAGGTATATAGTTACAGTTAGTGTTAGGGATAGAATTAGGGTTAGGGATTTGGGATAGCCTTAGGGTTAGAGTTAGGGTTAGGGTTAGGGTTAGGATTTCGGTTAGGGTTAGGCCTAGGGTTAGTGTTAGGGTTAGTGTTAGAGTTAGGTTTAGGGATTTGGGTTAGGGTTCGGTTTATGGTTAGAGTTAAGCTTACAGTTAGGGGTTAGAGTTAGGTTTACGATTAGGGTTAGTGTTAAAGTTCCGGTTAGTGGTTAGTTTTCGTTTTAGTGTTAGGATTAGGGTTAGAGTGTTAGGTTTAGGTTTGGGGTTAGGGTTACCATTAGGGTTTGGGTTAGGTTTAGGGTTAGTGTTAGTATTAGTGTTGTGGCTTAAAGATAGGTGTTAGGCTTCGGGTTATGGCTTAAGGTTATTGGTTAGAATTAGGGGTTTGGATTGTTGTTAGCGTTAGGGTTATGGTTAGTTTTAGGGTGAGGGTTACAGTTAGGTTTAGAGATTAGGGTTACAATTAGGGTTAGGTTTATGGTTAGGGTTAGAGGTTAGGTTTAGGGTTAGGGTTAAATTTAGGATTAGGGTTAAGTTTAGATTTAGGGTTATGTTCAGGGTTAGAGATTAAGTTTAGCGTTAGGTTTATGGGTAAGTTTAGGGTTAGGGTTAGGTTTAGGGTTAGGGTTAGGTTTAGGTTTAGAGGTTATGGTTATGGTTAGGGTTAACGTTAAGGTTAGAGTTAGGGTTCCAGTTAGGATTAGGGTTAGGGTTAGGGTTAGTGTTAGGGTTAGATTAGGGTTACTATTAGGGTTAGAGAGTTAGGTTTAGTGTTAGTGTTAAGGTTAGGTTTAGAGGTTAGGGTTAGGGTTAGAGATAGGGTTATGGTTATGGTTATGGTTAAGTTTAGGGGTTAGGGTTACGGTTAGTGTAAGGGTTAGGGTTACGGTTATGGTTAGTTTATGATAAGGGTGATGATGAGGGTTAGGTTTAGGTTTAGTGTTAGGTTTAGAGATTAGTGTTAGGTTTAGAGGTTAGGGTTTAGGTAGTGTTAAGGTTAGCTTTAGTGTTATGGGTTAGGGTTAGGCTTAGGGCTCCTGTTATGTTTAGGGGTTACGGTTTGGGTTAGGTTTCGGGTTCGGGTGAGTGTTAGGGTTAGGGGTTAGTGTTAGGGTTGTGATAGCATAAATATTAGTGTTATGGTTATGGTTAGCGTTATGGTTAGGGTTATGGTTAGGGTTAGCATTAGGATTAGGTTTAGTGTTAGGGTTAGGTATAGGGTTCGACTGTTAGTGTTAGAGTTAAGGTTAGGGTTAGGTTTAGATTTAGTTTTAGTGTTAGGTTTAGGATTAGAGGTTAGGGTTAGTGTTCGTGATATGGTTATCATTAGGGTTAGGGTTTAGGGTTCGTGTTCGGGTTAGGTTTAGTGTTATCGTTAGGTTTAGAGTTATAGTTAGGCTTATGGTTAGGTTTAGATTTAGGGTTATTGATTTGGGTTAGGGTTAATGTTATGGATAGGGTTAGGGTTAGGGGTTGTGGTTAGGGTTACGGTTATGGTTAGGATTAAGTTTAGGGTTAGGGCTTAGTGTTAGGGCTCAAGGTTAGGGGTTAGGTTTATGGGTAGGTTTAGGGTTAGAGTTAGGGTTAGCGTTAGGGTTATGGTTAGGGTAATGTTAGGGTTAGCGTATAGTTAGAGTTTAGGGTTAGGGTCAGGTTTAATATAAGGGTTATGTTTTGGGTTAGGGTTTGGGGTTAGGGTTAGTGATTAGGGTTAGTTTTAGGGTTAGTGTTATGGATTAGAGTTAGGATTAGGATTATTGTAAGTGTTAGGGTTTGGGTTGGGGGTTAGGGTTAGTGTTAGTGTTAGTGTTAGGGGGTAGTGTGAGGGTAACATTATGGTTCTGTTTATGTTTACAGTTACGGTTAGGGTGGCGTTTAGTGTTAGGTTTAGTGTTCGGGTTAAGGTTAGGGTTAATGTTAGGGTTACAGGTTAGGGTTAGGTCTTAGGGGTTAGGATTCGGTTAGGGTTAGATCTAGACAGGGTTATGGTTAGGGTTAAGGGTAGGATTATTGTAGGATTACGTTTATGCTTAGGGTTCAGTTATGGTTAGAGTTTAGGGTGAGGGTTAGGGGTAGAGTTAGAGTTTTGGTTAGGGTTATTGTTAGGTTTAGAGGTTAGGGTTCGGGTTAGGGCTAAGTTAAGTGTTAGGTTTAAGGATAGGGTGAGGGGAAGGGTTAGGGTTAGAGTTAGAGTTTAGAGTACTTGATAGGGTTAGTGTTAGGGTTCGAGGTCAGGGTTAGGGTTAGGGTTTGGGATAGGGTTAGTGTTAGTGTTGGGGTTAGAGTTAGAGTTAGGGATTAGGGTTAAGGTTAGGTTTAGTGTTAAGGTTAGGGTTAGAGTTTGGGTTAGGGTTTAGAGATAGGATTAGGGTTAGGTTTAGTGTTAGGGGTAGTTTTAGCGTTAGGGTTAGGGTTAGGTTCAGAGGTTAGTGTTAGGGTTACAGTTTGCATTAGCATTAAGTTCAGAGGTTTAGGGTTAAATTTCAGGTTATGGTTAGGGATTACGTTTAGGGTTAAGGTTAAGGTTAGGTTTAGGTTTAGGGTTAGGGTTAAGTTTAGGTTTAGGATTACAGTTAGGGTTAGGCTTAGGGTTAGGATTAGGGTTAGAGTTAGTATTAGGGATTTGGGTTAGGGTCAGATTTAGGGTTAGGGATTTGGGTTAGTGCTAGAGTTAGGCTTAGGGTTATGGTTAGGGTTACAGTTACAGTTATGGTTTAGGGTTATTTTTCGGATTAGGGTGAGGGTTAGTTTAGGGTTAGGGGTTAGGGTGAGGGTTACTTTAGGGTTCTGTTTAGGGTTACATTTAGGCTTAGGGTTACAGTTAAGGTTAATGTTATGGTTAAGGTTAGTGTTAGGTTTAGGTTTAGGATTAAGCAGGGTTAATGTTAGGATTACTGGTTAGGGAAATGGGTTAGGGGTTAGCATTAGAGTTACGGTTAGAGCTACACAGGGTTAGAGTTAAGGTTAGGATTAAGTTTAGGTTTATCATAGGATTTGTTTTAGGGTTAGAGTTAAGTTTAGGGTTAGATATTAGGGTTATTTGTCAATGTCCTCCCGGCCGGCAGGAAAGACACACGACAAGGTCTGGCGGTGGTCAGGCTTTTCTTTATTCTCTCCTTATACAGTCTGCCCCGAAGCCTCTACCGGTCCGCTCCCCGCGGCTCCTTCCGTGCTTCAGTCTGCCCCGAAGCCTCTACCGGTCCGCTCCCCGCGGCTCCTTTTGTGCTTCAGTCTCTCCCGAAGCCTCTACCGGTCCGCTCCCCGCGGCTCCTTTTGTGCTTCTCTCTCTCTCTCGGGGGTGGAGGCACTGGCTATATATAGGATTAATAGCTAGGCAGACTACCCTGTGAGGCGGGAACTTAGTGGGGTGATAAGAAACAGGTGCCACACAGGCGGGCTCGATGAGAGGGGTAATCTAGCTCAGGCTTTTGTACTTTCCCACAGGCCTCGCAATCACCGCGTCTGATGACTTGACAGTGCCACGGCTCCCAACAGTTATTGTTATGTTTACGGTTAGGGTTAGGATTAGGGTGAGGCTTAGAGTTAGAGTTTAGGGAAAGCAGTAGGGTTCTAGTTAGTTTTAGAGGTCAGGGTTAGTGTTAATATTTGGTTTAGGGTTTGGGTTATGGTTAGGGGTTACGGTGAGCATTACGTTAGGTTTCTGTTTAGAGTTACATTTAGGGTTAGGGTTACGGTTAAGGTTAATTTTAGCGTTAGGGTTAGTATTTGGTATAGGTTTAGGGTTAAGCTTAGGGTTAATGTTAGGATTACGGCTTAGGGATATGGGTTAGGGGTTAGCATTAGAGTTAGGGTTAGAGCTATACAGGGTTAGGTTTAGGGTTAGTGTTAGGATTAAGTTTAGGTTTATCGTAGGGTTAGTTTTAGGGTTAGGGTTCGGGCTAGGGTTAGGGTTAGGGTTAGGGTTACTATTATGTTTATGGTTTGGTTAGGATTAGGTTTAGGCTTAGAGTTAGAGTTTAGGGAAAGTGGTAGGGTTCTAGTTAGTGTTAGATGTCAGGGTTAGTGTTATTATTTGGGTTAGAGTTAGGGTTAGAGTTAGGGGTTAGGGTGAGGGTTACGTTATGGTTCTGTTTACGGTTACATTTAGGGTTAGGGTTACGGTTAAGGATAATGTTATGGTTAGGGTTAGTGTTAGGTTTAGGTTTAGGTTTAACCTTAGGGTTAATGTTAGGATTATGGGTTAGGGATATGGTTTAGGGGTTAGCATCAGAGTTAGGGTTAGAGCTAGACAGGGTTAGGGTTAGGATTAAGTTTAGGTTTATCGTAGGGTTAGTTTTGGGGTTAGGGTTAGATATTAGGGTTATTGTTATGTTTACAGTTAGGGTTAGGATTAGTGTTAGGCTTAGAGTTAGAATTTAGGGAAAGCGGTAGTGTTCTAGTTAGTGTTAGAAGTCACGGATAGTGTTAATATTTGTGTTAGGGTTAGTGTTAAGGTTAGGGATTAGAGTTAGTGTTAGGTTTATGGTTAGGGTAAAGTCAGGGTTAACGTTAGGGTTAGGGTTTAGGGTAATATTCAGGTTTAAGATTAGGGTTATGGTTAGGGTTATGGTTCGGTGTTAGGGTTAGGTTTAAGGATTAGGGTTACGATTAGTGTTAGTGATAGGGTTAGAGTTTGGGATAGGAATTAGGGTTAGTGTTAGGGTTAGGGGTTAGTGTGAGGGCAATGTTAGGGTTCTGTTTCATGTTACACTTGGGGTTAGGGTTTCGGATAGGTTAGGGTTAGTGTTAGCGTTAGTGTTAGGTTTAAGTTTCGGGTTAATGTTAGGGTTACAGGTTACTGTTAGGGGTTAGGGGTTATGATTCAGGTTAGGGTTAGACCTAGACAAGGTTAAGGTTACGTTTAGGGTTAAGGGCAGGGTTATCGTAGGGTTACGGTTAGGCTTAGGGTTAGGTTTAGAGGTTAGGGTTAGGGTTAGGTTTAGAGTTAGGGTTAGGGTTATTTTGTTAGGATTGGAGGTTAGGCTTAGGGTTAGGGTTAGTGTTAGGGATAGGTTTAAGGTTAGGGTTAATGTTAGAGTTACGGGTTAGTGTTGGATGTTAGGGTTTAGGATTAGGGCTTGGATTAGAGCTAGACAGGCTTAGGTTTATGGTTAGGGTTAAGGTTAGGGTTATCATAGGCTTAGAGTTTAGGGTGATGCTTAGGGCTAGAGTTAGAGTTAGGGTTATTGTTAGGTTTAGAGGTTAGCGTTAGGGTTACGATTAAGTTTAGGGTTAGGCTTAGTATTAGTGTTAGATGTTAGGGTTAGGTTTAGGGTTAGGGTTAGGGTTAGTGTTAGTGTTAGGGTTAGGGTTTGAGTTTAGTGTTAGTCTTACTGTTAAGGTGAAGGTTAGGGTTAGGGTTAGCGTTAGAGTTTAGGGAAATTGTTTGGGTTAGTGTTAGGGTTAGAGTTCAGGGTTATTGTTAGTGTTAGGTTTAGGGTTAGAATTATGGTTATTGTAAGATATAGGGTCAGGGTTATGGTTCGGTTTAGATTTAGGGGTACGGTTAGGGTTAGAGATTAGCATTAGGGTTAGTGTTAGGGTTAGGGTTAGGGTTAGTATTAATGTTAGGGCTTAATGTTAGGGGTTAGGCTTAGGGATATCGATTAATATTAGTGGTTAAATTTAGGGGTTACGTTTATGGTTAGGGTTAGGGTTAGCGTTAGGCATACCATTAGTTTTAGGGTTAGGGTTACAGTTACGTTTATAGATTAGGTTTAGGGTTAATGTTATTGTTAGTATTAGTGTTAGTGTTAGGGTTAGAGTTAGGGTTATGGTTACAGTTGGGGTTTGTGTTAAGGTTAGGGTTAGAGTTATGTTAAGGTTTAGATTTGGAGTTACGTTTAGGGTTAGAGATTAGTCTTAGCATTAGGTTTAGGGTTAGGGTTAGGGTTAGGTCTAGAGGGTTAGGGTTAGGTTTAGGGTTACAGGTTAGGTTTATGTTTAGCGTTAAGTTTAGGGTTAGAGTTAGGGTTAGGGATAGGTTAGCGTTAGGCTTACGGGTTTGGGTGAACCTAAATTTAGGGTTCGTTTTAGGGTTACCATTAGGGTTGCCGTTATGGTTAGGGTTAGGGTAAGGGTTAAGGTTACAGTTAATGTTAGGGTTATGGGGTAGGGTTAGGGCTTAGGGGTCAGGATTAGGTTTAGGGTTAGAGTTGGACAGGGTTATGTTTAGGGTTAGGGTTAGATTTAGGGTTAATGTTAGAGTTTAGCATCAGGGATAGGGTTATGCTTAGTGTTTGGTTTAGGGTTATTATTAGGGTTAGAGGTTAAGGTTATGCTTAGGGTTAGGGTCAGATGATAGGGTTAGGTTAGGGTTAGTGTTTAGGGTTAGGGGTTAGGGTTTATGGTTAGTGGTTAGGGTTACTCTTAGGGTTAAGGTTAGGGTTACAGAGTTAGGGTGAGTGTTAGGTTAAATTCATGCTTAGAGTTTAGGGTTATGTTTACAGATAGGGTTATGGTTATTCTTATGGTTACTGTTAGGGGTTAGGGTTACGGTTTGTGTTAGGGTTATGGTTACGCTTATGGTTAGGGCTATGATTAGGGTGACGGTTAGGGTTAGAGTTAGGTTTAGTGTTAGGCTTATGGATTAGGGTTAGTTTTAGGGGTTAGGGTTAGGGTTAGTGTTGGGATTAGTGTTAGGGTTAAGGGTTACAGTTAGTGTTAGGGTTAGGGTTAGGGTTAGAGTGTTAGGGGTAGTGTTAGGGTTAGCGTTAGGTTTCAGTTTATGGTTAGAGCTTAGGGTTAGTGTTAGAGATAGGGTTGTTTTTTGGTTTGAGGCTTAGGTTTAGGGTTATGGTTAGGATTAATTTTAGGGTTAGGGCTTAGTGTTAGGGCTCAGGGTTATGGGTTAGGGTTAGGGTTAGGGTTAGGGTTAGGGTTTGGGTTAGTGTTAGCATTAGGGTTACGGTTAGGGTAATGTTAGGTTTAGCGTTAGGGTTAGGGTTTAGGGTTAGCTTTCAGGTTTAATATAAGGGTTATATTTTGGGTTAGGGTTAGGGGTTAAGGTTAGTGGTTAGGGTTAGTTTTAGGGGTAGGGTTTTGGATTAGAGTTAGGATTAAGATTATTGTTAGTGTTAGGGTTAGGTTTAGTGTTAGGGTTTGGGTTGGGGGTTTGGGTTAGTGTTTGTGTTAGGGGGTAGGGTGAGGGTAACCTTATGGTTCTGTTTAGGGTTACAGTTCCGGTTAGGGTGGTGTTTAGTTTTATGGTTAGTGTTCGGGTTAAGGTTTGGGTTAATGTTAGGGTTACAGGTTTGGGTTAGGTGTTAGGGGTTAGGATTCGGGTTAGGTTTAGATCTAGACAGGGTTAGGGTTATGGTTAAAGGTAGTATTATTGTAGACTTAGGTTTATGCTTAGCGTTCCGGTTAGGGTTAGAGTATGGGGTGAGGGTTAGGGGTAGAGTTAGGGTTAGGGTTAGGGTTATTGTTAGGTTTAGAGGTTAGGGTTCAGGTTAGGGCTAAGTTAAGGGTTAGAGTTAAGGATAGGGTGAGGGTTAGGATTAGGGTTAGTGTTAGAGTTTAGAGTACTTTATAGGGTTAGTGTTAGGGTTAGAGGTCAGGGTTAGGGTTAGGTTTTGGCTTAGGGTTAGTGTTAGTGTTAGGGTTAGGGTTAGAGTTAGGGATTAGGGTTAATGTTAGGTTTAGTGTTAGGGTTAGGGTTAGGGTTTTGGTTAGGGGTTAGAGTTAGGATTAGGTTTAGGGTTAGGGTTAGTGTTGGGGTAGTTTTAGCATTAGGGTTAGGTTTAGGTTCAGAGGTTAGTTTTAGGGTTACGGTTTGCATTAACTTTAGGTTCAGAGGTTTAGGGTTAAAGTTCAGGTTATTGTTAGGGATTAGGTTTAGGGTTAAGGTTACAGTTAGGGTTAGGTTTAGGGTTAGGGTTAAGTTTAGGGTTAGGATTACAGTTAGGGTTAGGATTAGGGTTAGAATTAAGGTTAGGGATTTGGGTTAGGGTCAGATTTAGGGTTAGGGTTTTGGGTTAGGGTTAGAGTTAGGCTTAGCGTTATGGTTTTGGTTACGATTACAGTTATGGGTTAGGGTTATTTTTCGGATTAGGGTTAGGGTTAGTGTTAGGGTTAGGGGTTAGTGTGAGGGTTACATTAGTGTTCTGTTTAGGGTTACATTTCGGGTTAGGGTTAAGGTTAAGGTTAACGTTAAGGTTAGCGTTAGTGTTAGGTTTAGGGTTAAGCATAGGATTAATTTTAGGATTACGGGTTAGGGATATGGGTTAGGGGTTAGCATTAGAGTTAGCGTTAGAGATAGACAAGGTTAGGTTTAAGGTTAGGATTAAGTTTAGGTTTATCGTAGGATTTGTTTTAGGGTTAGCATTAGGGTCATGGTTAGATATTAGCGTTATTGTTATGTATAAGGTTATGGTTAGGATTAGGGTTAGGCTTAGAGTTAGAGTTTAGGGAAAGCAGTAGTGTTCTAGTTAGTGTTAGAGGTCAGGGTTAGTGTTAATATTTGAGTTAGGGTTAGGGTTAGGGTTAGGGGTTAGGGTGAGCGTTACATTAGGGTTCTCTTTAGGGTTACATTTAGGGTTAGGGTTACGGTTAAGGTTAATTTTAGGGTTGGGGTTAGTATTAGGTTTAGGTTTAGGGTTAAGCTTAGGGTTAATATTAGAATTATGGGTTAGGGATATGGGTCAGGGGTTAGCATTAGAGTTAGGGTTAGAGCTAGACAGGGTTAGGGTTAGGGTTAGGATTAAGTTGATGTTTTTCCTAGGGTTAGTTTTAGGGTTAGCGTTAGGGTTAGGGTTAGGGTTAAATATTAGGGTTATTGTTATGTTTACGGTTAGGGTTAGGATTAGGGTTAGGCTTAGAGTTAGAGTTTAGGGAAAGCGGTAATGTTCTAGTAAGTGTTAGAGGTCAGGGTTAGTGTTAATATTTGTTTTAGGGTTAGGGTTTGGGTTAGGGTTTAGGGTGAGGGTTATGTTAGGGTACTGTTTAGGGTTACATTTAGGGTTAGGGTTATGGTTAAGGTTAATTTTAGGGTTAGGGTTAGTGTTAGGTTTAGGTTTAGCGTTAAGCTTAGGGTTAATGTTAGGATTATGGGTTGGGGATATGGGTTAGGGGTTAGCATTAGAGTTAGTGTTAGAGCTAGACAGGGTTAGGTTTAGAGTTAGAATTAAGTTTAGGTTTATCGTAGGGTTAGTTTTAGGGTTAGTGTTAGGTATAGGGTTAGGATTAGATATTAGGGTTATTGTTATGTTTACAGTTAGGTTTAGGATTAGGGTTAGGCTTAGAGTTAGAGTTTAGGGAAAGCGGTAGTGTTTATTTAGTGTTAGAGGTTAGGGTTAGTCTTAATATTTGGGTTAGGGTTAAGGTTAGGGATTAGGGTTAGTGTTACGATTATGGTTAGGGTAAAGTCAGGGTTAACGTTAGGGTTAGGGTTTACGGTTAGATTCAGGTTTAGGATTAGGGTTATGGTTATGGTTAGGGTTAGGTGTTAGTGTTAGTGGTTATGGTTATGGTTAGGGTTCTGGTTCGGGTTAGGGTTAAGGATTAGGGTTATGATTAGTGTTAGTGTTAGGATTTAGTTTGGGATAGGAGTTAGGGTTAGTGTTATGGTTAGGTGTTAGTGTGAGGGTAACGTTAGGGTTGTGTTTCGTGTTACAGTTGGGGTTAGGGTTGCCGATAAGTTAGGTTTAGGTTTAGTATTAGTGTTAGCTTTAAGGTTAGGGTTAATGTTAGTGTTACAGTTTACTGTTAGGGGTTAGGGATTATTATTCAGGTTAGGCTTAGACCTAGACAAGGTTAAGCTTAGGTTTAGGGTTAATGACAGGGTTATCCTAGGGTTACTTTTAGGCTTAGGGTTAGGGTTAGAGATTAGGTTTAGGGTTAGGGTTAGAGTTAGGGTTAGGGTTATTGTTAGGATTATAGTTTAGGTTTAGGGTTAGTGTTAGGGATAGGGTTAAGGTTAGGATTAATGCTAGAGTTACGGGTTAGTATTGGGGGTTAGGGGTTAGGATTAGGGCTTGGATTAGAGCTAGACAGGCTTAGGTTTATGGTTAGGGTTAAGGTTAGGGTTATCGTAGGCTTAGAGTTTAGGGTGATGATTAGGGCTAGAGTTAGAGTTAGGGTTATTTTTAGGGTTAGAGGTTAGGGTTAGGGTTACGATTAAGTTTAGGGTTAGGCTTAGTATCAGTGTTAGATGTTAGGGTTAGGTTTAGGGTTAGGGTTATGGTTAGTGTTAGTGTTACGGTTAGGGTTTGAATTTAGTGTTAGTGTTACGGTTAGAGTGAGGGTTAGGGTTAGGTTTAGCATTAGAGTTTAGGGTAATTGTTTGGGTTAGTGTTAGGGTTAGAGTTCAGGGTTATTGTTAGTGTTAGGGCTAGGGTTAGAGTTATGGTTTTGTAAGATTTAGGGTCAGGGTTATGGTTAGGTTTAGATTTAGGGGTACAGTCAGGGTTAGTGTTTAGGGTTAGGGTTAGTATTAGTGTTAGGGCTTAAGGTTAGGGGTTAGGCTTAGGGATATGGATTAAGGTTAGTGGTTATTTAGGGGTTAGGTTTATGGTTAGGGTTAGGGTTAGCGTTAGGCATATCATTAGTTTTAGGTTTAGGGTTACAGTTACGTTTATAGATTAGGTTTAGTGTTAGTGTTAGTGTTAGTGTTAGGGTTAGGGTTAGTGTTAGGGTTAGGGTAACAGTTGGGGTTTGTGTTAGGGTTAGGGTTAGAGTTACTGTAAGGTTTAGATTTGGAGTTTCGTTTAGGGTTAGAGATTAGTGTTAGCATTAGTTTTAGTGTTACGGTTAGGGTTAGGTCTCGAGGGTTGGGGTTAGGTTTAGGGTTACAGGTTAGGGTTATTGTTAGCGTTAAGTTTAGGGTTAAAGTTAGGGTTAGGGATAGGTTAGGGTTCGGCTTACGGGTAAGGGTGAAGCTAAATTTAGGGTTCCTTTTAGGGTTACGATTAGGGTTGCAGTTACGGTTAGGGTTAGGGTTAGGTTTAAGGTTACAGTTAATGTTAGAGTTACGGGATAGGATTAGAGCTTAGGGGTTAGGATTAGGTTTAGGGTTAGAGTTGGACAGGGTTATGTTTAGGGTTAGGGTTAGGGTTAGTGTTAGGGTTAGAGTTGAGAATCAGGGATAGGGTTATGCTTAGTGTTTGGTTTAGGGTTATTATTAGTGTTAGAGGTTAACGTTATGCTTAGGGTTAGGGTCAGATGTTAGGGTTAGGTTTAGGTTAGGGTTAGTGTTTGTTTTAGGGTTCGGGTTAGGGTTAGGTTTAGAGTTAGTGTTTAGGGTTTGGGGTTAGGGTTTAGGGTTAGTCGTTAGGGTTACTGTTAGGGTTATGGTCAAGGTTAGGATTAGGGTTAGGGTTAGAGTGTTGGGGTGATTGTTACGTTAAATTTATGCTTAGAGTTTAGGGTTAGGTTTACAGATATGGTTATGGTTATTCTTATGGTTACGTTTAGGGGTTAGGGTTATGGTTTGTGTTAGGGTTATGGTTACGCTAATGGTTATGGCTATGATTAGGGTGACGGTTAGGGTTAGGGTTAGGTTTAGTGTTAGGCTTAGGAATTAGGGTTAGTTTTAGGGGTTAGGGTTAGGGTTAATGTTGGTGTTAGTGTTAGGGTTAAGGGTTACGGTTAGTGTTAGTGTTAGTGTTAGGGTTAGGGTTAGGGTTAGAGGGTTAGGTTTAGGGTTAGGGTTAGCGTTAGGTTTCGGTTAATGGTTAGAGCTTAGGGTTAGGGTTAGTGATAGGGTTATTTTTTGGTTTGAGGCTTAGGGTTTGGGTTAGGGTTGGTGTTAGGGTTAGGTTAGGGATATAGTTACAGTTAGTGTTAGGGTTAGAGTTAGGGTTAGGAATTTGGGCTAGGTTTAGGGTTAGAGTTAGGGTTAGGGTTAGGATTTCGGTTAGGGTTAGCCTTGGTGTTAGTGTTAGGGTTAGTGTTAGAGTTAGGTTTAGTGATTTGGGTTAGGGTTAGGGTTAGGGTTAGGGTTAGGGTTATGGTTAGAGTTATGGTTACAGTTAGGGGTTAGAGTTAGGTTTACGATTAGGGTTAGGGTTAAGGTTAAGGTTAGTGGTTAGTTTTTGTTTTAGGGTTAGGATTAGGGTTAGAGAGTTAGGTTTAGGTTTGGGGTTAAGGTTACAATTAGGGTTTGGGTTAGGTTTAGGGTTAGTGTTAGTATTAGTGTTATGGCTTAATGTTAGGTGTTAGGCTTAGGGTTATGGCTTAACGTTACTGGTTAGAATTAGGGGTTAGGATTGTGGTTAGGTTTAGGTTTAGGATTAGGGTTAGGGTTAGTTTTAGGTTGAGGGTTACAGTTAGGTTTAGAGTTTAGGGTTACAGTTAGGATTAGGGTTACTCTTAAGGTTAGAGGTTAGGGTTAGGATTAGGGTTAAAGTTAGGTTAGTGTTAGGTTTAGATTTAGGGTTATGTTCAGGGTTAGAGATTAAGTTTAGCGTTATGTTTAGGGTTAAGTTTAGGGTTAGGGTTAGGGTTAGGGTTAGGTTTAGAGGTTATGGTTATGGTTAGGGTTAAGGTCAGGTTAGAGTTAGGGTTCCATTTAGGGTTAGGGTTAGGGTTAGGGGTTAGGGTGAGGGTAAATTTAGGGCTTGTTTTAGGGATACGATTACGGTTAGTGTTATGGTTAGGGTTAGGGTTAAGTTTAGGTTAATGTTAAGTTTACGGGTTAGGGATAGGGGTTAGTGGTTAGGATTAGGATTAGGGTTATAGCTAGAGAGGTTTTCGGTTAGGGTTAGGGTTACAGTTTAGCATCATGATTAGGGTTAGGCTTCATGCTAGGGTTAGGGTTTTTGTAAGGGTTAGAGGTTAGGGTTAGGTTTAGGTTTAGGTTTAGGGTCAGATGTTAGGGTTCAGGTTAGGGTTACGATTAGGGTTAGGGTTAGTTTTATGTGTTTGGGTTCAGGTTAGGTTTAGGGTTAGTGCTTACAGTTAGGGGTTAGGTTTAGGGTTAGCGGTTAGGGTTAGTGTTAGGGTTAGGTTAGGGTACCCATTAGGGTTAGAGAGTTAGGTTTCGTGTTAGTATTAAGGTTAGGTTTAGAGGTTAGGGTTAGGGTTAGAGATAGGGTTATGATTATGGTTATGGTTATGTTTAGGGGTTAGTGTTACGGTTAGTGTAAAGGTTAGGGTAACGGTTATTGTTAGGGTTATGATTAGGGTGATGGTGAGTATTAGGGTTAGGTTTAGTGTTAGGTTTAGGGATTAGGATTAGGTTTAGGGTTAGGGTTAGGGTTAGGGTTAGGGTTAGGGTTAGGGTTAGTGTTAGGTTTTGGGTTAGAGTGTTATGGTTAGTGTTAGGGTTAGCATTACGTTCAGGTTTAGGATTAGAGGTTAGGGTTAGTGTTAGTGATAGGGTTATCGTTAGGGTTAGGGTTTAGGGTTCGGGTTAGTGTTAGGGTTAGGGTTATCGTTACGTTTAGTGTAATGGTTATGTTTATGGTTAGGTTTAGATTTAACATTATTGATTTGGGTTAGGGTTAAGGTTAGGGTTAGGGTTAGGTTTAGGTGTTGTGGTAAGGGTTACGGTTATGGTTAGGATTAAGTTTACGGTTAGGGCTTATTGTTAGGTCTCAGGGTTAGGGGTTAGGTTTATGGGTAGGTTTAGGTTTAGGGTTAGGGTTAGGTTTAGGTTTAGTGTTAGGGTTATGGTTGGGGTAAAGTTAGTGTTAGCGTTAAGGTTAGGGTTTATGGTTAGGGTCAGGTTTAATATTAGGGTTATGTTTTGGTTTAGGGTTAGGGGTTACGGTTAGTGGTTAGGGTTAGTTTTAGGGTTAGTGTTAGGGATTAGAGTTAAGATTAGGATTATTGTTAGTGTTAGGATTAGGGTTAGTGTTATGGTTTGGGTTGGGGTTATGGTTAGTGTTAGTGTTAGGGTGTAGTGTGAGGGTAACATTATGGTTCTGTTTTGGGTTACAGGTACGGTTAGGGTGGCGTTTAAAGTTAGTTTTAGTGTTCGGGTTAAGATTAGGGTTAATGTTAGTGTTACAGGTTAGGGTTAGGTGTTAGGGGTTAGGATTCGGGTTAGGGTTAGATCTAGACAGGGTTAGCGTTAGGGTTAGGGTTAGGGTTAAGGGTAGGATTATTGTAGGATTAGGTTTATGCTTAGCATTCTGGATAGGGTTAGAGTTTGGGGTGAGGGTTAGGTGTAGAGTCAGGGTTAGGGTTAGGGTTAGGGTTAGGGGTTAGGGTGAGGGTAAATTTAGGGTTTGTTTTAGGGATACGATTAGGGTTAGGGTTATGGTTAGGGTTAGGGTTAAGTTTAGGGTTAATGTTAAGTTTACGGTTTAGGGATAGGTGTTAGTGGTTAGGATTAGGATTAGGGTTATAGCTAGAGAGTGTTTGGGTTAGGGTTAGGTTTTTGGTTACAGTTTAGCATCATGATTAGTGTTAGGCTTCATGCTAGGGTTAGGGTTTTTGTTAGGGTTAGAGGTTAGGGTTAGGTTTAGGGCTAGGGTCAGAGGTTAGAGTTCAGGTTACGGTTACGATTAGTGTTAGGGTTAAATTTAAGGGATTGGGTTAGGGTTAGGTTTAGGGTTAGTGCTTCCAGTTAGGGGTTAGGTTTAGGGGTTAGAGGTTAGGGTTAGTGTTATGGTTAGGTTAGGGGTACCATTAGGGTTAGAGAGTTAGGTTTAGTGTTAATGTTAAGGTTAGGTTTAGAGGTTAGGGTTAGGGTTTGAGATAGGTTTATGTTTATGGTTATGGTTAAATTTAGGCATTAGGGTTACGGTTAGTGTAAGGGTTAGGGTTACGGTTATGGTTGGGGTTATGATTAGGGTGATGGTGAGGGTTAGGGTTAGGTTTGGTGTTAGGTTTAGGGATTAGGGTTAGGTTTAGAGGTTAGGGTTTAGGTAGTGTTAGGGTTAGTTTTAGGGTTATGGGTTAGGGTTATTCTTAGGGCTCCTGTTATGGTTAGGGGTTAAGGTTTGGGTTAGGTTTAGGGTTAGGTTGAGTGTTAGAGTTAGGGGTTAGTCTTAGGGTTGGGATAGCATTCGACTTAGTGTTATGGTTAGGGTTAGCGTTATGGTTAGGGTTATGGTTAGGGTTAGCATTAGGATTAGGTTTAGGGTTAGGGTTAGGGTTAGGTTTAGGGTTAGAGTATTAGGGTTAGTGTTAGGGTAGCATTATGTTTAGGTTTAGGATTAGTGTTAGCGATAGGGTTATCGTTAGGGTTAGGGTTTAGGGTTCAGGTTCGTGCTCGGGTTAGGGTTAGTGTTATCGTTCTGTTTAGGGTTATGGTTATGGTTAGTGTTAGGTTTAGATTTAGGGTTATTGATTCGGATTAGTGTTAAGGTTAGGGTTAGGTTTAGGGTTACGGGTTGTGGTTAGGGTTATGGTTATAGTTAGGATTAAGTTTAGGGTTAGGGCTTAGTGTTAGGGCTCAGGGTTAGGGGTTAGGTTTATGGGTAGGGTTAGCGTTAAGGTTAGGGTTAGGGTTAGCGTTAGGGTTTTGCTTAGGGTAATGTTAGGGTTAGCGTTAGAGTTAAGGTTTAGTGTTAGGGTCAGGTTTAGGATTAGGGTTCTGGTTAGGGTTCGGGTTAAGGATTAGGGTAAGGCCTAGATGTTTGGGGTTATGTTTAGGGTTACAGGTTAGTGTTACAGGTTAGGTTAATGTTTAGCGTTAAGTTTAGGGTTAGAGTTAGGGTTAGGGATAGGTTACGGTTAGGCTTACGGGTTAGGGAGAAGCTAAATTTATTGTTCGTTTTAGGGTTACAATTAGGGTTGCGGTTAGGGTTAGGGTTAGGGTTCATGTTATGGTTAATATTAGGGTTACGGTTTAGGGTTAGGGCTTAAGGTTTAGGATTAGGTTTAGTGTTAGAGCTAGACAGGGTTATGTTCATGGTTAGGGTTAGGGTTATCATAGGGTTAGGGTTAGGTTTAGGGTTGGGGTTTGAGTTTAGCATCAGGGTTAGCGTTACGCTTAGTGTTACGGTTAGGGTTATTGTTAGGGTTAGAGGTTAGGGTTATGCTTAGATTTAGGGTCAGACGTTAGGGTTAGGATTAGGGTTAGTGTTAGTTTTGTGATTCGGGTTGGTGTTAGGTTTAGGTTTAGTGTTTAATGTTAGGATTTAGGGTTTAGGGTTAGTGGTAGTGTTAGTGTTAGGGTTAGGGTTAGGTTTAAGTTTATGTTTAGAGCTTAGGATTAGGTTTAGAGATAGATTTATGGTTATGCTTATGGTTAGGGTTTGGCGTTAGTGTTATGGTTAGTGTTAGTGTTAGGGTTACGGTTATGGTTAGGGCTATGATTAGGGTGATGGTTAGGGTTAGGGTTAGGTTTAGTGTATGGCTTAAGGATTAGGGTTAAGTTTAGGGGTTAGGGTTAAAGTTAGTGTTAGGGTTAAGGGTTAGCTTTAGAGAGCTTTACAGTTAGGGTCAGGGTTAGCTTTAGAGAGTTAGGGTTAGGGTTAGCATTAGTGTTAGGTTTCGGTTTATGGTTAGAGGTTAGGGTTAGGTTTAATGATAGGGTAATTTTTAGGTTTGGGGCTTAGGGTTAGGGTTAGGGTTAGTGTTAGCGTTAGGGTTAGGGTTATAGTTACGTTTAGGGTTAGGGTTAGAGTTAGGGTTAGGGATTTGAGGTAGGGTTAAAGTTAAGTTTAGGGTTAGGATTAGGGGTTGAGGTTAGGGTTAGGGTTAGTGTTAGGGTTAGGGCTTAGGGTTGGGGCTCAGGGTGAGGTTTTAGAATTATGGGTAGGCACATGTTTAGGCTTAGGTTTACGGTTAATTTAGGGGTAGGTGTTAGGCTTAGGGTTAGTGTTAGGGTTAGGATTACAGTTAGGGTTAGGCTTAGGTTCAGTGTTAGGGTTAGGGTTAGAGTTAGTTTTAGGGATTTGTGTTAGGGTTAGGGTTAGTTTAAGGTTTATGGTTAGAGTTACAGTTCCAGTTAGGAGTTAGGGTTAGGTTTATGATTAGGGTTAGAGTTAAGGTTAATGTTAGTCGTTAGTTTTAGTGTTAGGGTTAGGATTAGAGTTAGTGTTAGGGTTAGGGTTAGAGAGTTAGGGTTAGGTTTGGAGTTAGAGTTACCATTAGTATTAGGGTTAGTTTTAGTATTAGAGGGTTAGATTTAGGTTTGGGGTTAGGGTTGCAATTAGGGTTTGGGTTAGGTTTAGGGTTAGTGTTAGTATTACTGTTAGGGATTAACGTTAGGGGTTAGGCTTAGGGTTATGGCTTAAGGTTAGGGGTTAGGATTAGGGGCTAGGATTATGGTTAGGGTTAGGATTAGGGTTATGGTTAGGTTTAGGGTTAGGGTTACCGTTAGGTTTAGAGATTAGGGTTAAGGTTAGGGTTAGGGTTACGGTTAGGTTTAGAGCTTACTGTTATTGTTAGGGTTAGGGTTAGGTTTATGGTTATGGTTATGGTGAGTTTTAGATTTAGGGTTACTTTTAGGGTTAGAGATGATGTTTAGTGTTAGTGTTAGGCTTAGGGTTAGGGTTAGGGTTAGGATTAGGGTTAGGTTTAGGGTTAGAGGGTTAGGGTTAGGTTTAGGTTAGAATTTATGGTTATGGTGAGGGTTAAGGTTAGGGTAAGAGTTAAGTTTCAGGTTACTGTTAGGGTTAGGGTTAGTGTTAGTTTTAGGGTTAGGTTTAAGGTTAGGGTTAATGTTAAGGTTATGTGTTAGGGATAAGGGTAGTGGTTATGATTAGGGTTAGGGTTAGAGCTAGCCAGGGTTTATGTTAGGGTTAGGGTTAGGGGAATCGTAGGGTGAGAGTTAGGGTTAGGGTTAGGGTTAAGGTTATTTGTTAGTTTTAGTGTTAGCTTTAAGGTTAGAGTTAGGGTTAGGGTTAGTGTTAGAGGGTTAGGGTTATGTTTACGGTTCGGGTTATCATTAGGGTTAGGGTTAGTTTTAGGGTTAGAGGGTTAGGGTTAGGGTTAGGCTTAAGGGTAGTGTTATCATAGGATTACATTTAGGCTTAAGGTTACGGTTAGGGTTAGAGTTTAGGTTGAGGGTTACGGGTAGATTTAGGGTTAGGTTTAGGGTTACTGTTAGGTTTAGAGGTTAGGGTTAGGGTTAGTTTTAGAGGGTTAGGGTTAGGTTTAGGGTTAGAGGTTAGGGTTATGGTTAACTTTAAGTTTAGGGTTAGAGTTAGGGTTAGGGTTATGTTAGGGTTAGGCTTATGGCCAAGGTAAATATTGGGTTCATTTTAGGGTTACGATTAAGGTTAGCATTACGGTTCAGGGTTAGGGTTAGGGTTAGGGTTAGGATTAGGGTTAATATTAGGGTTAATATTAGGGTTCCGGTTTAGGGTTAGGGCTTAGGGTTTAGGATTAGGTTTAGTGTTAGAGCTAGACAGGGTTAAGGTTATGGTTAGCGTTAGGGTTATTTTAGGGTTAGGGTTAGGTTTAGGGTTAGTGTTAGAGTTTAGCGTCAGGGTTAGGGTTACGCTTAGTTTTACGATTAGGGTTATTGTTAGGGTTAGAGGTTAGGGTTATGCTTAGGTTTAGGGTCAGAGGTTAGGGTTAGGATTAGTGTTAGGGTTAGTTTTATGGTTTGGGTTAGGGTTAGGTTTAGGGTTAGTGTTTAATGTTAGGGTTGAGGGTTTAGGGTTAGTGGGTAGGGTTAGTGTTAGGGTTAGGGTTAGAGGGTTATGGTTAGTGTTAGGGTTAACTTTATGTTTAGAGTTTAGTGTTACGTTTAGAGATAGGGTTATGGTTATGCTTATGGTTAGGGTTAGGGGTTAAGGTTACTGTTAGTGTTAAGGTTAGGGTTACAGTTATGGTTAGGGCTATGATTACAGTGACGGTTAGGGTTAGGGTTAGGTTTAGTGTATGGCTTAGGGATTAGGGTTAGGTTTAGGGGTTAGGGTTACGGTTAGTGTTAGGGTTAGTGTTAGGGTTAAGGGTTAGGGTGACAGTTAGGGTTAGGGTCAGGTTTAGGATTAGAGGGTTAGAATTAGGGTTAGCGTTAGCGTTAGTTTTCGGTTTATGGATACAGGTTAGGGTTAGATTTAGTGATAGGGTTATTTTTAGGTTTCGGGCTTTGGGTTAGGGTTAGGGTTAGAGTTAGCGTTAGGGATTTGGGGTAGGGTAAAAGTTAGGGTTAGGGTTAGGGGTTGAGGTTAGGGTTAGGGTTATGGTTAGTGTTAGAGTTAGAGCTTAGCGTTGGGGCTCAGGGTGAGGGGTTAGGGTTATGTGTAGGGTTAGGGTTACTGTTAGGTTTAGGGTTAGGGTTAGGGTTAGTTGTTAGGCTTAGGCTTAGTGTTAGGTTTAGGATTACGGTTGGGGTTAGGCTTAGGTTTAGTGTTAGGGTTAGGGTTAGAGTTAGGTTTAGGGATTTGGGTTAGGGTTAGGGTTAGGTTAAGGGTTATGGTTAGAGTTACAGTTACAGTTAGGAGTTAGGGTTAGGTTTATGATTAGGGTTAGAGTTAAAGTTAAGTGTTAATGTTTCGTTTAGAGTTAGGGTTAGGGTTAGAGGCTTAGGGTTAGGTTTGTGGTTAGGGTTATCATTAGGGTCAGGGTTAGTTTTAGGATTAGAGGGTTAGAATTAGGTTTGGGGTTAGGGTTGCCATTAGGGTTTGGGTTAGGTTTAGGGTTATTGTTAGTATTAGTGTTAGGGCTTAATGTTAGGGGTTAGGCATAGGGTTATGGCTTAAGGTTAGGGGTTAGGATTTGGGTTAGGATTATGGTTAGGGTTAGGGTTAGGATTAGGGTTACGGTTAGGTTTAGGGTTAGAGTTACGGTTAGGTTTAGAGATTAGGGTTAAGGTTAGGGTTAGGGTTATGATTAGGGTTAGAGGTTAGGTTTATTGTTAGGGTTAGGGTTAGGTTTATGGTTAAGTTATGGTGAGGTTTATATTTAGGGTTACTTTTAGGGTTAGAGATTAGGTTTAGCGTTAGGGTTAGGGTTAAGGTTATGTGTGTGGTTAGGGTTAGGTTTAGAGGGTTAGGGTTAGGTTTAGGTTAGAATTTATGGTTATTAGGGTTAAGGTTAGGGTTAGAGGTAGTGTTCCGGTTCAGGTTAGGGGTTAGGGTGAGGGTATATTTAAGGGTTGTTTTAGGGTTACGATTGGGGTTAGGGTTACAGTTAGGGTTAGGGTTAGTGTTAGGGTTAGGGTTAGGTTTAAGTTTAGGGTTAATGTTAAGGTTACCTGTTAGGGATAGAGGTTAGTGGTTAGGATTAGGGTTAGGGTTAGAGTTAGCCAGGGTTTGGGTTAGGCTTAGGGTTAGGGGTATCATAAAGTGAGGGTTAGGGTTAGGTTTAGGTTTAGGGTTAGGGTTAGGGTTAGAGTTTAGTGTCATGGTTATGGTTAGGCTTAGTGTAAGGGTTAGGGTAACAGTTAGGGTTAGAGATTAGGGTTAGGGTTATGTTTAGGGTCAGAGGTTAGGGTTCGGTTACGGTTAGATTAGGGTTAGGGTTAGGTTTAGGGTTAGGTTTAGGGATACTACTTCTGGTTAGGGTTAGGGTTTATGGTTAGGGGTTAGGGTTAGTGTTAGGGTTAGGTTTAGAGAATTAGGTTTAGTGTTAGGGTTAAGGTTATGTTTAGGGATTAGTGTTAGGTTTAGAGATAGGGTTATGGTTATGGTTATGGTTATGTTTATGGTTAGGGGTTTGGGTTATGTTAGTGTTAGGGTTAGGATTGCGGTTAGGTTTATGGTTAGGGTTAGGGTTATGTTTAGAGTTAGGGTTAGGATTTTGGGTTAGGGTTAGTGTTAGGTTCAGGGTTATGTTTAGGGTTACAGTTACAGTTAGGGGTTAGGGTTATGTTTAGGATTAGGGTTAGTGTTAGGGTTAACGTTGGTTGTTAGTTTTAGTGTTATGGTTAGGGTTAGGTTTAGAGGTTTAGAGTTATGCTTGGTTTTAGGGTTACCATTAGGGTTAGAGTTAGGGTTAGGGTTAGTGTTAGGGTTAGTTTTAGGGTAAGGGTTAGTATTAGTGTTAGGGCTTAAGGTTAGGGGTTAGGCTTAGGGTTATGGCTTAAGGTTAGTGGTTAATTTTAGTGGTTAGTATTATGGTTAGGTCTAGGATTAGGGTTAGGCATACCATTAGTTTTAGGCTTAGCATTACGGTTACGTTTATAGAGTAGGGTTATGGTTATGGTTAGGGTTTGGGTTGCCGTTAGAGTTTGAGTTACGTTAAGGTTTAAATTTAGAGTTACGTTTAGGGTTGGAGATTAAGGTTAACGTTACAGTTATGGTTAGGGTTACTGTTAGGTTTAGAGCATTAGGGTTAGGTTTAGAGTTAAAGGTTAGGGCTATGGTTAGCGTTAATATTAGGGTTAGAGTTAGGGTTATGGTTAGGTTAGGGTTAGGCTTTGGGGTTAGGGTGAACGTAAATTAGGGTTCATTTTAGGGTTATGATTAGAGTTAGGGTTAGGCTTAATGTTACGATTAATGTTAGGGTTACGGCTTAGGGTTAGTGCTTAGATGTTAGGTTTCAGTTTAGGGTTAGAGCTAGACAAGGTTATGGTTATGGTTAGTGTTAGGGTTATCGTAGGGTTAGTGTTAGGTTTAGGGTTAGGTTTAGAGTTTAGCATCGGGATTAGGTTTAGGCTTAGTGTTAGGTTTAGGGTTATTTTTAGGGTTAGAGGTTAGGGTTATGCTTAGGTTTAGGGTCAGAGGATAGGCTTAGGGTTAGGGTTAGTTTTAGGGTTCGGGTTACGGTTAGTTTTAGGGTTAGTGTTTAGGCTTAGGGGTTAGGGTTTAGGGTTAGTGGTTAGGGTCAGTGTTAGGGTTAGGTTTAGTGTTAGAGGATTAGGGTTAGTGTTAGGGTTAAGTTTAGGTTTAGAGGTTAGGGTTAGGTTTAGAGATAGGTTATGGTTATACTTATGGTTATGGTTAGGGGTTAGGGTTACGTTTAGTGTTAGGGTTAGGTTTATTGGTATGGTTAGGGTTATTGTTAGGGTGACGGTTAGGGTTAGGGTTAGGTTTAGTGTTAGGCTTAGGGATTAGGCGTAGGTTTAGGGGTTAGGGTTAGGGTTAGTGTTAGAATTAGTGTTAGGGTTAAGGGTTAGGGTTAGGGTTAGGCTTAGGGTTAGGGTTAGTGTTTGGCTTAGAGTGTTAGGGTTAGGGAAAGGGTTAGCTTTAGGTTTTGGTTTAAGGTTAGAGGTTAGGGTTAAGGTTAGTGATAGGGTTATTTTTAGGTTTGGGGTTAGGGTTTGGACTAAGTTTAGTGTTAGTGTTAAGGTTAGTGTTATATTTATGGTTAGTGTTAGGGTTAGATTTAGGGTTAGGGATTTGGTGTAGGTTTAAGGTTAGGGCTAGGGTTAGGGATAGGGGTTGAGGTTAGGGTTAGGGTTAGGGTTACGGTTAGGGTTAGGGCTTACGGTTGGGACTCAGAGTTAGGGGTTAGGTTTATGGGTAAGGTTAGGGTTAGGGTTAAGGTTAAGTTTAGTGTTTTGTTTTAGTGTTAGGGTTAGAGTTAGGTTTAGGGTTAGGGTTAATTTAGGGTTAGGATTACCATTAGGGTTTGGGTTTGGTTTAGTGTTATGGTTAGTATTAGTGTTAGGGCTTAACGTTAGGGGTTAGGCTTAGGGTTATTGCTTCAGGTTAGGGGTTACGATTAGGGATTAGGATTATTGATTGGGTTAGGGTTAGGATTTGGGTTATGCTTAGGTTTAGGATTAGGGTTATGGTTAGGTTTAGAGATCAGGGTTAGGGTTAAGGTTAGGGTTGGAACTTAAGGTTAGGGTTAGGGTTAAGTTTAGGGTTAGAGGTTATGGTTAGGGTTAAGGTTAGAGTTAGAGTTAGGGTTCATGTTAGGATTAGGGTTAGGGTTAGGGTTAGGGGTTAGGATGAGGTTAAATTTAGGGTTTGTTTTCGGGTTAAGGTTAGGGTTAGGGTTAGGGTTTAGGTTAGTGTTAATGTTAAGGTTATGTGTTAGGGATAGGGGTTAGTGGTTAGGAGTAGGTTTAGGGTTAGAGCTAGACAGGGTTTGGGTTTGGGTTAGGGTTAGAGTTAGGTTTAAATTTAGTGTTACGTTTGTGTTAGAGATTAGGTTTAGCATTAGGGTTAGGGTTAGGGTTAGAGGGTTAGAGGTTATGGTTATTGTTAGGGTTAAGGTTAGAGTTAGAGTTAGGGTTCAGGTTAGGATTAGGTTTAGGGTTAGGGTTAGGGGTTAGAGTGAGGGTAAATTTAGGGTTTTTTTAGGGTTAAGATTAGGGTTAGGTTAGGGTTAGGGTTAGTACTAGGGTTAGGGTTAGGGTTTAGGTTAGTGTTAATGTTAAGGTTATGCGTTAGGGATAGGGGTTATTGGTTAGGAGTAGGTTTAGGGTTAGAGCTAGACAGGGTTTGGGTTTGGGTTAGGGTTAGGGTTAAAGTTATCGTAGGGTCAGGGTTAGGGTTAGGGTTAATGTTAGGGTTAGAGTTTAGCATCATGGTTAGGGTTAGGCTTAGTGTTAGGGTTAGGCTTATAGTTAGGGTTAGAGGTTAGGGTTAGGGTTAGGGTGAGAGGTTAGAGTTCGGGTTAGGGTTAGGATTAGTCTTAGGTTTAGTTTTAGGGTTCGGGTTAGGCTTAGGTTTATGGTTAGTGCTAAGTGTTAGGGCTTAGGGCTCAAGGTTAGGGGTTATGGTTAGTGTTAGGGTTAATGTTAGGGTTAGAGATTTAGGTTTGATGTTAGCATTTAACTTAGGTTTAGAGGTTAGGGTTAGGGTTAGAGATAGGGTTATGGTTTAGGTTATGGTTAGGGTTAGGGGTTAGGGTTACGGTTAGTGTTAGGGTTAGGGTTACGGTTATGGTTAGGGTTATGATTAGGCTGACGTTTAGTGTTAGGTTTAGGTTTAGTGTTAGTCTTTGGGATTAGGGTTACGTTTAGGGGTTAGGGTTAGTGTAGTGTTAGGGTTAGTGTTAGGGTTAACAGTTAGGGTTAGGTTTAGGGTTAGCATTAGGTTTAGGGTTAGGATTAGAGGTTAGGGTTAGGGTTAGCATTAGTGATAGGGTTTTCCTTAGGGTTATGATTTCGGGTTAGGTTTAGGGTTAGTGTTAGAGTTAGGGTTAGTGTTAGGGTTATGGTTAGGGTTAGGGTTAGAGTTAGTGTTAGGGATTTTGGTTAGGGTTAATGTTAGGGTTAGGGTTAGGATTAGGTTTACGGTTAGGTTTAGGGTTAGGGTTACAGTTAGGTTTAGAGATTAGGGTTAGGTTTAGGGTTATGGTTAGATTTTGAGGTTAGGGTTAAGATTAGGGTTAGGGTTAGGGTTAGTACTAGGGTTAGGGTTAGGGTTTAGGTTAGTGTTAATGTTAAGGTTATGCATTAGGGATAGCAGTTAGTGGTTAGGAGTAGGTTTAGGGTTAGAACTAGACAGGGTTTGGGTTTGGGTTAGGGTTAGGGTTAAAGTTATCGTAGGGTCAGGGTTAGGGTTAGGGTTAATGTTAGGGTTAGAGTTTAGCATCATGGTTAGGGTTAGGCTTAGTGTTAGGGTTAGGCTTATAGTTAGGGTTAGAGGTTAGGGTTAGGGTTAGGGTGAGAGGTTAGAGTTCGGGTTAGGGTTAGGATTAGTCTTAGGTTTAGTTTTAGGGTTCGGGTTAGGCTTAGGTTTATGGTTAGTGCTAAGTGTTAGGGCTTAGGGCTCAAGGTTAGGGGTTATGGTTAGTGTTAGGGTTAATGTTAGGGTTAGAGATTTAGGTTTGATGTTAGCATTTAACTTAGGTTTAGAGGTTAGGGTTAGGGTTAGAGATAGGGTTATGGTTTAGGTTATGGTTAGGGTTAGGGGTTAGGGTTACGGTTAGTGTTAGGGTTAGGGTTACGGTTATGGTTAGGGTTATGATTAAGCTGACGTTTAGTGTTAGGTTTAGGTTTAGTGTTAGGCTTTGGGATTAGGGTTACGTTTAGGGGTTAGGGTTAGTGTAGTGTTAGGGTTAGTGTTAGGGTTAACAGTTAGGGTTAGGTTTAGGGTTAGCATTAGGTTTAGGGTTAGGATTAGAGGTTAGGGTTAGGGTTAGCATTAGTGATAGGGTTTTCCTTAGGGTTATGATTTCGGGTTAGGTTTAGGGTTAGTGTTAGAGTTAGGGTTAGTGTTAGGGTTATGGTTAGGGTTAGGGTTAGGGTTAGAGTTAGTGTTAGGGATTTTGGTTAGGGTTAATGTTAGGGTTAGGGTTAGGATTAGGTTTACGGTTAGGTTTAGGGTTAGGGTTACAGTTAGGTTTAGAGATTAGGGTTAGGTTTAGGGTTATGGTTAGATTTTGAGGTTAGGGTTAAGATTAGGGTTAGGGTTAGGGTTAGTACTAGGGTTAGGCTTAGGGTTTAGGTTAGTGTTAATGTTAAGGTTATGCATTAGGGATAGCAGTTAGTGGTTAGGAGTAGATTTAGGGTTAGAACTTGACAGGGTTTGGGTTTGGGTTAGGGTTAGGATTAAAGTTATCATAGGGTCAGGGTTAGGGTTAGGGTTAGGTTTAAAGTTTAGCATCATGGTTAGGCTTAGGCTTAGTGTTAGGGTTAGGCTTATAGTTAGGGTCAGAGGTTAGGGTTAGGGTTAGGGTGAGAGGTTAGAGTTCGGGTTAGGGTTAGGATTAGTTTTAGGTTTAGTTTTATGGTTCGGGTTAGGCTTAGGTTTAGGGTTAGTGCTAAGGGTTAGGGCTTATGGCTCAAGGTTAGGGGTTATGGTTAGTGTTAGGGTTAATGTTAGGGTTAGAGTGTTAGATTTGGTGTTAGAATTTAACTTAGGTTTAGAGGTTAGGGTTAGGGTTAGAGATAGGGTTATGGTTTAGGTTATGGTTGGGGTTAGGGGTTAGGGTTACGGTTAGTGTTAGGGTTAGGGTCACGGTTATGATTAGGCTGACGTTTAGTGTTAGGTTTAGGTTTAGTGTTAGGCTTTGGGATTAGGGTTACGTTTAGGGGTTAGGGTTAGTGTAGTGTTAGGGTTAGTGTTAGGGTTAACGATTAGGGTTAGGTTTAGGGTTAGCATTAGGTTTAGGGTTAGGATTAGAGGTTAGGGTTTGGGTTAGCATTAGTGATAGGGTTTTCCTTAGGGTTATGATTTCGGGTTAGGTTTAGGGTTAGTGTTAGAGTTAGGGTTAGTGTTAGGGTTATGGTTAGGGTTAGGGTTAGAGTTAGTGTTAGGGATTTTGGTTAGGGTTAATGTTAGGGTTAGGGTTAGGATTAGGTTTACGGTTATGTTTAGGTTTAGGGTTACAGTTAGGTTTAGAGATTAGGGTTAGGTTTAGGGTTACGGTTAGATTTAGAGGTTAGGGTTAAGATTAGGGTTAGAGTTAGGTTTAGCGTTAGGGTTACGGTGATGTTTAGGGTTAGGGTTACGTTTATGGTTAGAGATTAGGTTTAGCACTAGGGTTAGGGTTAGAGGATTAGGGTTAGTTTTAGCTTAGAGGTTATGGTTATGGTTAGGGTTAAAGTTAGGTTTAGAGTTAGGGTTCGGAATAGGGTTAGGTTTAGGTTTAGTGTTAGGGGTTAGGGTGAGGGTAAATTTAGGGTTGATTTAGGGTTACAATTAGGGTTAGGGTTATCGTTAGTGTTTGGGTTAGTATTAGGGTTTGGGTTAGGGTTAAGTTTAGGGTTAATGTTAAGGTTACTTGTTAGGGATAGGGTTAGTGGTTAGGGTTAGGGTTAGGGTTAGAGCTAAGCAGGTTTTGGGTAAGGGTTATCGTAGGGTCAGAGTAAGGGTTAGGGTTAGGGTTAGAGTTTAGCGTCATGGATAGGGTTAGGCTTAGTGTTAGAGTTAGGGTTATTGTTAGGGTTAGAGGTTAGAGTTAGGTTTGGGTTAGTGTCAGGGGCTTCTGGTTAGTATTAGGATTAGGGTTAGGGTTAGTTTTAGTGTTTGGGTTAGGGTAGGTTTAGGGTTAGTACTTAGGTTTAGGTGTTAGGTTTAGTGTTAGTGTTAGGGTTAGGGTTAGAGAGTTAGGTTTAGTTTTAGGGTTAATGTTAGGTTTAGAGGTTAGGGTTAGGGTTAGAGATAGGGTTATGATTATGTTTAGGATTAGGGTTAGGGGGGTTGGGTTATGATTAGTGTTAGGGTTAGGATTACGGTTATGTTTAGGGTTATGATTAGTGTGACGGTTACGGTTAGGGTTAGGTTTAGTGTTAGGCTTAGGGATTAGAGTTAGGTTTAGGGGTTAGGGTTAGGGTAGTGTTAGGGTTAGTGTTAGGGTGAAGTGTTAGGGTTAGGGTTAGGGTTAGAGTTAGGGTTAGGGTTAGGGTTAAAGGTTAGTTTTTGGGTTAGGGTTAGTGATAGGGTTATCCTTAGGGTTAGGGTTTAGGGTTAGTTTTAGGGTTAATGTTAGAGTTAGGGTTAGTGTTAGGGTTAAGGTTAGTGTTATGGTTAGGGTTAGGTTTTGTCATAGCGTTCTGGTTAGACCTTAGTGTTACGGTTAGGGTTAGGGTTAAGGTTAGGGTTAGAGTTAGGATTAGTGGTTGATGTTAGGGTTTGGGTTAGGGTTAGGGTTAGAGTTGCGGTTAGGGTTAGGGTTAGAGTTGTGTGTTAGGTGTGGGGTTATGGGTAGGGTTCAGATTAGGGATAGGGTTAGGTTTAGCGTTAGGTTTAGCATTAGGGTTACGGTTAGGGTTAGAGTTAGGGTTAGAGATTTGGGTTAAGGTTAGGTTTAGGGTTATGGTTAGGGTTAAGGTTACAGTTAGGGTTTAGGGTTATGTTTAGGATTAGGGTTAGGGTTAGCCTTATGGTTAGGGTTAGTATTAGTGTTAGGGCTTAAGGTTAGGCATTGAGCTTAGGGTTATGGCTTAAGGTTAATGGTTAAGTTTAGGGGTTAGGAATTTCGTTAGGGTTAGGGTTAGGCATACCGTTTGCTTTAGGGTTAGAGTTACAGTTACATTTATAGATTAGGGTTTGGGTTAGGGTTAGGGTTAGGGTTAGGGTTAGGTTTAGGCTTATGGTTAGGGCTTGGGTTAGGGTTAGAGGTAGAGTTATGGTAAGATTTAGATTTAGAGTTACGTTTAGGGTTAGGTATTAGCATTAGCGTTACCGTTAGGGTTAGGATAAGGTTTAGAAGGTTAGGTTTAGGTTTAGGCTTAGCGCTTAGGATTATGGTTACCGTTAATGTAAGGGTTAGAGTTAGTGTTAGGGTTAGGTTAGGGTTAGGCTCAAGGGTTACTTTGAAGGTAAATTTGTGGTTCATTTTAGGGCTACGATTAGGGTTAAGGTTACGGTTAGCGTTAGGGTTAGGGTTAGGGTTAAGGTTACAGTTAATGTTAGGGTTACGAGTTAGGGTTAGGGCTTAGGGGTTAGGATTAGCTTTAGGGTTAGAGCAAGACAGGGTTATGGTTATGGTTAGGGTTAGAGTTAGGGTTAGGTATTTGGGTTAGGGTTAGATTTAGGGTAAGGGTTTTGGGTTAGGTTAAGGTTAGGTTTAGGGTTATGGTTAGTGTTACTGTTAGAAGTTAGGGGTTAGGGTTATGTTTCAGATTAGGGTTAGGGTTAGGGTCAAGGTTAGTGCTTAGTTTCAGTGCTAGGGTTAGGGTTAGGGTCAGGGTTAGGGTTAGGGTTAGAGGGTTAGGGTAACCAATAGGGTTAGGGTTAGGGGTTAGGATTAGGGTTAGGGTTAGAGCTAGACAGGCTTAGGTTTAGGGTTAGGGTTAAGGCTAGTGTTATCATAGGTTCAAGTTTATGGTTAGGGTTAGGGTTAGGGTTATATTTTAGGGTTAGTTTTTTGGTTAGGGTTATGCTTAGTGTTAGTGTTAGGGTTAGGGTTTGAGTTTAATGTTAGGGTTAGGGTTAAGGTGAGGGTTAGGTTTAGGGTTAGAGGTAGAGTTTAGGGTAATGGTTATTGTTAGTGTTAGGATTAGAGATCAGGGTTAGGGTTAGGGTTAGGTTTCGGCTTATGGTTATGGTTAGGGTTAGAGTGTTGTGTAAGTGTTAGGGTTAAGGTTAGGTTTAGAGTTTAGGGTTAGGATTAGAGGTAGGATTATGGTTATGGTTATGTTTATGGTTAGGGTTAGGGTTAGGGGTTAAGGTAAGTGTTATATTCCAGTTCTGTTTAGGGTTACAGTTAAGTTTAAGTTTGCGGTTAGGGTTAGGTTTAGGGTTAGGGTTAAGGTTAGGGCTAATGTTAGGGTTACGGGTTAGGATTAGGTGTTAGGGGTTAGGATTAGGGTTATGGTTAGAGCTAGACAGGGTTAGGTTTAGAGTTAGGGTTAAGGTTAGGTTTATCATAGGTTTATGGTTAGGCTTAGGGTTAGGGTCAGAGGTTAGCATCAGGGTTTGGGTTACAGTTAGGGTTAGGGTTTTTGTTAGGATTAGAGGTTAGTGTTAGTGTTAGGGTTAAGGTTAGGGTTAGGGTTAGGATTAAGGTTAGGGTTAATATTAGGGTTACGGGTTAGGGTTAGTGTTTAGGGGTTAGGATGAGGTTTAGGGCTAGAGATAGACAGGCTTAAGTTTAGGGTTAGGGTTAAGGTTACGGTTATCGTAGGGTTAAGGTTAGGGTTAGGGTTAGGGTTAGGCTTAGGGTTAGATGTTAGGGTTAGGTTTAGGGTTAGGGTTATGGTTAGTGTTAGTGTTACTGTTAGGATTAGGGTTAGAGTTTAGTGTTAGGGTTAGGATTAGGGTGAGTGTTAGGGTCAGGGTTAGAGGTAGAGTGTCAGGTAATGGTTAGTGTTAGTGTTAGGATTAGCGGTCAGGGTTATGGTTAGTGTTATTGTTCGGGTTAGGGTTCAGATTAGAGTTAGGATTAGGGTTAGAGGGTTAGGTTTAGTGTTAGGGTTAAGGTTAGGGTTAGGGTTAGTGTTAGGATTAGCGTTAGGGTTAGGGTTAGGGGTTAGGGTGAGGGTTACATTAGGGTTCTGTTTAGGGTTACGGTTACAGTTAGGGTTAAGTTTAGGTTTAGGGTTATGTTTGGGATTAATGTTAGTGTTAGTGTTAGTGTTAGGGTTAGGGTCAGGGTTAGAGGATTAGGGTTAGTGGTAGGGATAGGGTTAAGTTTAGAAGTTAGGGTTAGGGTTAGAGATAGGGTTAGCATTATTGTTATGGTTAGGGATAAGGTTTGGCGTTAGGGTTAGGGTTAGTGTTAGTGTTAGGATTATGGTTATGTTTAGGGTTATGAGTAGGGTGAAGGTTAGGGTTAGGGTTAGGTTTATTGTTAGGCTTAGGAATTCCGGTTAGGTGTAGGGTTAATCTTAGGGTTAGTGTTAGCATTATGCTTATGGTTATGGTTAGGGTTGGGATTAGCTTTTGGCTTAGTGTTAGGGTTAGAGTTTAGGGTTAGGGTTAGTGTTACAGTTAGGGTTAGGGTTAGGGTTAGGGGTTAGGGTGAGTGTTACGTTAGGGTTCTTTTTAGGGTTATGGTTAGGGTTAGGGTTCAAGTTAGGGTTAGGTTTAGGGTTAGTGTTAGGGTTAGTTTTAGGGTTAAGCTTAGGGTTAATGTTAGGGTTACAGATTAGGCATATGGGTTAGGGGTTAGGATTAGATTTAGGGTTAGAGCCAGACAGGGTGAGGGTTAGAGTTAGGATTAAGTTTACGTTTATCATAGGGTCAGGGTTAGGGTTAGGTTTAGGGTTAGGGTTAGAGATTAGGTTTATTCTTAAGGTTACGGTTAGGGTTACGATTAGGGTTAGGCTTAGAGTTAGAGTTTAGGGAAAGCGGTAGTATTATGGTTAGGGTTAGAGGTCAGGGTTAGGGTTAATATTTGCGTTAGGGTTAGGCTTATGGTTAGGGTTTAGGGTTAGTGTTAGGGTTATGGTTAGGGTAATGTCAGGGTTAGCGTTAGTGTTAGGGTTTAGGGTTAGGGTCAGATTTAGGATTAGGGTTATTGTTAGGGTTCGGTGTTAATGTTAGTGTTTAGGATTAGGGTTAGGGTTAAGGATTAGGGTTACAATTAGGGTTAGTGTTAGAGTTAGGAGTTAGTGTTAGGCTTAGGGGTTAAGGTGAGGGTAACGTTAGGGTTCTGTTTAGTGTTAGAGTTGGGGTTAGGGCTGCGGATAGGGTAGGGTTAGATTTATCGTTATTATTAGGTTTAAGGTTAGGGTTAATGTTAGAGTTACAGTTTACTGTTATGGTTTAGGGGTTAGGATTCGGGTTAGGGTTAGAGCTAGACAGGGCTAGGGTTAGTTTTAGGGTTAAGGGCAGGGTTATCATAGGGTTACGGTTAGGCTTAGGGTTAGGGTTAAAGGTTAGGGTTAGGATGAGATTTAGAGTTAGGGTTAGGGTTATTTTTAGGATTAGAGGTTAGGGTTAGGATTAGGGTTAAGGTAAGGGTTAATGTTAGGGTTACAGGTTAGGGTTAGGGGTTAGGGGTTAGGATTAGGGTTGGAGTTAGAGCTAGACAGGCTTAGGGTTAGGGTTAGGGTTAAGGTTAGGGTTAGCGTAGGATTAGGGTTAGGTGTAGGGTTAGGGTTAGAGGTTAGGGTGATGGTTAGGGTTAGAGTTAGAGTTAGGGTTAGGTTTATTGTTAGGATTAGAGGTTAGGGTTAGGGTTAAGTTTAGTGTTAGGGTTAGTGTTAGTGTTAGATGTTAGGGTTCGGTTTAGGGTTAGGGTTATGGTTAATGTTAGTGTTAAGGTTAGGGTTAGAGTTTCGTGTTAGTGTTAGGGTTAGGATGAGGGTTAGGGTTAGGGTTAGTGTTAAAATTTAGGTACTTGTTTCGGTTAGTGTTAGGGTTAGATGTCAGGGTTACGGTAAGTGGTAGGGTTGGTGTTAGAGTTACTGATTAGTGTTAGGGTTAAGTTTAGTGTTAGGGTTAGGGTTGGGTTAGGGGTTAGGGTTAGGTTTAGGGTTAACATTAGGGTTAGTGTTAGTGTTAGGGTTAGGGTTAGGTTCAGAGGTTAGGGTTAGGGTTAGGGTTTGGTTTAGGGTTAGGGTTAGAGTTAGAGTTTAGGGTTAGGGTTCTGGTTAGAGTTAGGGTTAGGGTTATGGTTACACTTAGAGGGTTAGAGTTAGGTTTAGGGTTAGAGGTTAGGGTTATGGTTAGGTTGAAGTTTAAGGTTTGAGTTAGGGTTATGGTTAGGGTTAGGGGTGAGGGTAAATTTAGGGTTTGGTTTAAGGTTACGGTTAGGGTTAGTGTTACAGTTAGGTTTAGGGTTAGGTTTAGGGTTAATGTTATGGTTAATATTAGGGTTTCGGGTTAGGGTTGAGGGTTAGGGTTTAGGATTAGCATTAGGGTTAGAGGTAGACAGGGTTAGGTTTAGGATTAGGGTTATCATAGGGTTAGGGTTAGGTTTAGGGTTACAGTTTAGTGTCAGGGTTAGGGTTAGGCTTGTGTTATGGTTAGGGTTATTTTTATGGTTAGAGTTTAGTGTTAGAGTTGGGGTTAGGGTCAGAGGTTAGTGTTTAGAGTTAGTTTTTAGGGTTTATGGTAAGGGTTTAGAGTAAGTGTTAGATTTAGGGTTATGTTTAGGGTAGGGTTTAGAGGTTTATGGTTAGTGAAAGGGTTAAGGTTAGGTTTAGAGTTTAGAGTTTTGGTTAGAGATAGGGTTAGGTTTATGGTTATGGTTAGGGGTTAGGGTTAGGGCTAGCGTTAGGTTTAGGGTTAGGCTTAAGGTTAGGGTTAGGGATCGGGTTAATGTGAGGCTTAAGGTTCGGGTTAGGGTTAGTTTTGCCATTAGGCATTTGGGCTAGGGTTAGGGTTAGGGTCAGGGTTAGGGTTAGGGTTAGGGTTAGGGTTAGGGTTAGTGTTAGGATTATGGTTAGGGTAAAATTAGGGTTAGCGTTAGGGTTAGGGTTAGGATTAGGATTTGGGTTAGGGGTTAGGGTTAGTATTAGGGTTGGGGGTAGGGTGAGGGTAAATTTAGGCTTCTGTTTAGGGTTACAGTTAGGGTTAGGGTTGCCTTTAGGGTTAGGGTTAGTGTTAGAGTTTAGGTTAGGGTTAATGTTAGGGCTACGGGTTAGGGTTAGGTGTTAGGGGTTAGGATCTGGGTTATGGTTAGAGCTAGACAGGGTTAGGGTTAGGGTTAGGGTTAGGGTTAGGGTTAGGGTTAGGGTTAGGGTTAATGGTAGGGTTATCATAGGATTACGTTTAGGCTTAGGGTTAGAGTTTAGGGTGTGGGTTAGAGGTAGAGTTAGTGTTAGTGTTAGGGTTATTGTTAGGTTTAGAGGTTAGGGTTAGGGTTAGGGTTAAGTTTAGGGTTAGAGTTAGGGATAGGGTGAGGGTTAGGTTTAGGTTTAGATTTAGAGTTTAGAGTGTAGGGTAATTGTTAGTGTTAGTGTTAGGGTTAGAGTTCAGGATTAGGGTTAGGGTTAGTGTTAGGGGTAGGGTTAGAGTTAGGGATTAGGGTTAGGGTTAAGGTTAGGGTTAGGAGTTGGTTTAGAGTTAGGGTTAGGGTTATTTTTAGGATTAGATGTTAGGGTTAGAATTAGGGTTAAGGTTAGTGTTAATGTTAGGGTTACGTGTTAGGGTTAGGGGTTAGGATTAGGGTTAAGGTTAGAGCTAGACAGCCTTAGGGTTAGGGTTAGGGTTAAGGTTAGTGTTATCGTATGATTAGGGTTAGGTTTAGGGTTAGGGTTAGAGGTTAGGGTGATGGTTAGGGCTAGAGTTAGAGTTTGGGTTAGGGTTATTGTTAGGATTAGAGGTTAGGGTTAGGGTTAGGGTTAAGTTTAGGGATAGAGTTAGTATTAGTGTTAGATGTTAGGGTTCGGTTTAGGGTTAGGGTTATGGTTAGTGTTAGTGTTAGGGTTAGGGTTAGAGTTTAGTGTTAATATTAGGGTTAGGGTGACGGTTAGGTTTAGGGTTAGAGTTAAAATTTAGGTGCTTGTTTTGGTTAGTGTTAGGGTTAGAGGTCAGGGTTACGGTAAGTGTTAGGTTTGAGGTTAGAGTTACTGATTAATGTTAGGGTTAAGTTTAGTGTTAGTGTTAGGGTTAGGGTTAGGGTTTGGGTAAGGGGTTAGAGTTAGTTTTAGGGTTAATGTAGGGTTAGTGTTAGTGTTAGGGTTAGGGTTAGGTTCAGAGTTTAGGGTTAGGTTTAGTGTTTGGTTTAGGGTTAGGTTAGAGTTAGAGTTTAGTGTTAGGGTTCTGGTTAGGGTTAGGGTTAGGGTTAGGGTTATGGTTACACTTAGAGGGTTAGGGTTAGGTTTAGGGTTAGAGGTTAGGGTTATGGTTAGGTTGAAGTTTAAGGTTTGAGTTAGGGTAATGGTTAGGGTTAGGGGTGAGGGTAAATTTAGGCTTCGGTTTAAGGTTACGGTTAGGTTTAGTGTTACGGTTAGGGTTAGGGTTAGGTTTAGGGTTAATGTTAGGGTTAATATTAGGGTTTCGGGTTAGGGTTGAGGGTTACGGTTTAGGATTAGCATTAGGGTTAGAGGTAGACAGGATTAGGATTAGGGTTAGGATTATCATAGGGTTAGGTTTAGGGTTAGTTTTAGGGTTACAGTTTAGTCTCAGGGTTAGGGTTAGGCTTGTGTTAGGGTTAGGGTTATTTTTATGGTTAGAGGTTAGTGTTAGAGTTAGGGTTAGGGTCAGAGGTTAGTGTTTAGAGTTAGTGGTTAGGGTTTATGATTAGGGGTTAGAGTTAGTGTTATGGTTATGGTTAGGGTTAGGTTTAGGGTTGGGTTTAGAGGGTTATGTTTAGTTTTAGGGTTAAGGTTAGGTTTAGAGTTTTGGGTTTTGGTTAGAGACAGGTTTAGGGTTATGGTTATGGTTAGGGGTTAGGGTTAGTTTAGGGTTAGGCTTAAGGTTAGGGTTGGGATCGGGTTAATGTGAGGTTTAAGGTTCGGGTTAGGGTTAGTTTTGCCGTTAGGCATTAGGGCTAGGGTTAGGTTTAGGGTCAGGGTTAGGGTTAGGGTTAGGGTTAGGGTTAGGGTTAGGGTTAGTGTTAGGATTATGGTTAGGGTAAAGTTAGGGATAGTGTTAGGGTAAAGTTAGGGCTAGCGTTAGTGTTAGGGTTAGGGTTAGGATTTGGGTTAGGGGTTTGGGTTAGTGTTAGGGTTGGTGGTAGGGTGAGGGTAAATTTAGGCTTCTGTTTAGTGTTACAGTTAGGGTTAGGGTTGCCTTTAGGGTTAGGGTTAGTGTTAGGGTTTAGTTTAGGGTTAATGTTAGGGTTACGGGTTAGAGTTAGGTGTTAGGGGTTAGGATTCTTGTTTGGGTTAGAGCTAGACAGGTTTAGGGTTAGGGTTAGGGTTAGGGTTAAGGGTAGGGTTATCATAGGATTACGTTTAGGCTTAGGGTTAGGGTTAGGGTGAGAGTTTAGGGTGTGGGTTAGAAGTAGAGTGAGGTTAGGGTTAGGGTTATTGTTAGGTTTAGGGTTAGGGTTCGGGTTAGGATTAGGTTTAGAGGTAGGGTTAGGGTTATTGTTAGGATTAGAGGTTAGGGTTAGGATTAGGGTTAAGTGTAGGCTTAATGTTAGGGTTACAGGTTAGGATTAGGGGTTAGGGGTTAGGTTTAGGGTTAGGGTTAGAGCTAGACAGGCTTAGGGGTAGGGTTAGGGTTAAGGTTACGGTTATCTTAGAATTAGGGTTAGAGGTTAGGGTGATGGTTAGGGCTAGAGTTAGAGTTAGGGTTAGGGTTATTGTTAGGATTAGAGGTTAGGGTTAGGTTTAGGGTTAAGTTTAGGGTTAGGGTTAGTGTTAGTGTTAGATGTTAGGGTTCAGTTTAGGGTTAGTGTTATGGTTAGTGTTAGTGTTAGGGTTAGGGCTAGAGTTTAGTGTTAGTGTTAGGGTTAGGGTGAGGGTTAGTTTAGGGTTAGAGTTAAAATTTAGGTACTTGTTTTGGTTAGTGTTAGGGTTAGAGGTCAGGGTAATGGTAAGTGTTAGGGTTTGGGTTAGAGCTACTGATTAATGTTAGGGTTAAGTTTAGTGTTAGGGTTAGGGTTAGGGTTAGGTTTTTGGTAAGGGGTTAGAGTTAGGTTTAGGGTTAATGTTAGGGTCAGTTTTAAGCTTAGGGTTAGGGTTAGGTTCAGAGGATAGTTTTAGGGTTAGGGTTTGGTTTAGGGTTAGGGTTAGAGTTAGAGTTTAGGGTTAGGGTTCTGGTTAGGGTTAGGGTTAGGCTTATGGTTACACTTAGAGGGTTAGGGTTAGGTTTAGGGTTAGAGGTTAGGGTTATGGTTAGGGTTAGGGTTAGGGTTAGGGTTATTGTTAGGTTTAGAGGTTAGGGTTAGGGTTAAGTTCAGGGCTAGGGTTAGGGATAGGGTGAGGGTTAGGGTTAGGGTTAGAGTTAGAGTTTAGGCTAATTGTTAGGGTTAATGTTAGGGTTAGAGGTCAGTGTTAGGGTTAGGGTTATCGTTAGTGTTAGGGTTAGGGTGAGAGTTAGGGATTTGTGTTAAGGTTAGGTTTAGTGTTAGGGTTAGGTTTAGGGATTAGGGTTACCATTAGTGTTAGTGTTAGGGGTTTGGGTTAGGGTTAGTGTTAGGTTTAGTGTTAGGATTACGGTTAGGGTTAGCGTTAGGGCTAGGGTTCGGGTTAGATTTAGGGTTAGGGATTTGGGTTAGGGTTAGATTTAGGGTTAGGGATTGGGGTTAGGTTTAGAGTTAGGTTTTGTGTTATGATTAGTGTTACGGTTACAGTTAGGGATTAGGGTTATTTTTCAGAAAAGGGTTAGGGTTAGGGTTAGGGTTAGGGGTTAGGGTGAGGGTTATGTTATGGTTCTGTTTAGGGTTACAGTTGGGGTTAGTTTTACGTTTAAGGATAAGTTTAAGGTTATGGTTTGTGTTAGGTTTAGGTTTATGGTTAAGCTTAGGGTTAATGTAAGGTTTACGGGTTAGGGATATGCGTTGGTGGTTAGGATTAGAGTTAAGGTTAGAGCTAGACAGGGTTAGGGTTAGGGTTAGGATAAAGGTTAGGTTTATCGTAAGGTTACTTTTAGGTGTAGGGTTAGTGTTAGGTTTAGGGTTAGAGATTAGGGTTATTGTTATGTTTACAGTTAGGATTAGGATTAGGGTTCGGCCTAGAGTTAGTGTTTAGGGGAAGCGGTAGTTTTATGGTTAGGGTTAGAGGTAAGGGTTAGGGTTAATATTTGGGTTAGGGTTAGGCTTAGGGTTAGGGATTAGTGTTAGTGTTAGGGTTATGGTTAGGGTAAAGTCAGGGTTAGCATTAGGGTTAGGGTCAGGTTTAGGTGTAGGGTTAAGGTTAGGGTTAGGATTAAGTGTTAGGGTTAGTGCTTAGGGTTATGGTTAGTGTTAGGGTTAAGGACTAGTGTTATGATTAGGGTTAGTGTTAGGGTTAGAGTTTGATTTACGGGTTAGGGTTAGTGTTAGTGTTAGGGGTTAGGGTTAAGGTTAGGGTTAGGGGCTAGGGTTAGATTTAGGGTTAGGTTTAGGGTTAGGCTTAAGGTTAGGGTTAGGGATAGGGTTAATATGAGGGTTAAGGTTCGGGTTAGGGTTAGTGTTGCCATTAGGCATTATGATTAGGGTTAGGATTAGGGTCAGGTTTAGGGTTAGGGTTAGGGTTAGTGTTAGAATTAAAAGTACGGTTATCGTAGGATTATGTTTAGGCTTAGGTTTAGGGTTAGTTTTAGAGTTTATGGTTAGGGTCAGAGTTTAGTGTTTAGAGTTCGGGGTTATTGTTTATGATTAGGGGTTAGAGTTAGTATTAGTGTTAGGGTTAGGGTTAGGTTTAGGGTTAGGTTTAGAGGGTTAGGGTTAGTGCTAGGGGTAAGGTTAGGTTTAGAGTTTAGCGTTATGGTTAGAGATAGGTTTAGGGTTATGGTTATAGTTAGGGTTAGCAGATAGGGTTAGGGTTAGGGTTAGGGTTAGGGTTAGGTTTTAGCGTTAGGCTTAGGGTTAGGGTTATGGATCGGGTTAATGTGAGGTTTAAAGTTTGGGTTAGGGTTAGTGTTGCCATTAGGCATTATGGTTAGGGTTAGGATTAGGGTAAGGGTTAGGGTTAGGGTTAGGGTTAATGTTAGGGTTAGTGTTAGGGTTATGGTTAGTGTAAAGTTAGGGTTAACAGGGTTATGGTTTAGGGTCAGGGTCAGGTTTAAGATTAAGGTTATGTTTTGGGTTAGGGTTAGTCGTTAGCGTTAGTTTTAGGATTAGCGTTAGGGATTAGAGTTAGCATTAGGATTACGGTTTTTGTTAGGGTTAGGTTTAGTGTTATGGTTTGGGTTAGGGGTTAGTGTTAGTGTTAGGTTTAGGAGGTAGGGTGAGGGTAACCTTATGGTTCTGTTTAGGGTTACAGTTACGGTTAGGGTTGCGTTTAGGGTTAGGGTTAGTGTTCCGGTTAAGGTTAGGGTTACGGGTTAGGGTTAGGGGTTAGGGGTTAGGATTCGGGTTAGGGTTAGAGCTAGACAGGCTTAAGGTTAGGGTTAAAGGTAGGATTATGTTTAGGCTTAGGTTTAGGGTTAGTGTTAGAGTTTAGGTTGAGGGTTAGGGGTAGAGTTAGGGTTAGGGTTAGTGTTATTGTTAGGTTTAGAGGTTAGGGTTAGTGTTAGGGTTAAGATTAGGGTTAGGGTTAGGGAGAGGGTGAGGGTTAGGTTTAGGGTTAGAGTTAGAGTTTAGGGTAATTGTCAGGGTTAGTGTTAGGGTGAGAGATCTGTGTTAGGGTTAGGGTTAGGGAATAGTGTTAATGTTAGTGTTATGGTTAGGGTAAAGTAAGGGTTAGCATTAGGTTTAGGGTCATGTTTAGGATTAGGGTTAAGGTTAAAGTTAGGGTTAGGAGTTAGGGTTAGTACTTAGGGTTAGTTTTAGGGTTAGGGTTAAAGATTAGGGTTACAATTAGGGTTATTGTTAGGGTTAGAGTTAGAGTTAGGGGTTAGGGGTAGTGTTAGGGTTAAGGGTTAGGTGAGGGTAACGTTAGGGTTCTGTTTAGTGTTACAGTTGGGGTTAGGGTTGCGGATAGGTTAAAGTTTGGGTTAGCGTTAGTGTTAGGTTTAAGGTTAGGGTTAAAGTTAGGGTTACAGGTTACTGTTAGGGGTTAGGGGTTAGGATTCGGGTTAGGGTTGGAGCTAGACCGGGTTAGGGTTAGGTTTAGGATTAAGGGCATGGTTATCATAGGGTTACGGTTAGGCTTAGAGTTAGGGTTAGAGGTTAGGTTTAGGGTTAGGTTAGAGTTAGGGTTAGGGTTATTGTTAGGATTAGAGGTTAGGGTTAGGGTTAGGGTTAGGGTTAAAGTTATGTTTACATGTTAGTGTTAGGGGTTAGAGGTTAGGATTAGGGTTAGAGGTTAGGGTGATGGTTAGGGATAGAGTTAGGGTTAGGGTTAGGGTTATTGTTAGGGTTTGAGCTTAGTGTTAGCTTTAGGGTTAAGTTTAGGGTTAGGGTTAGTGTTAATGTTAGATGTTAGTGTTAGGTTTAGTGTTAGGGTTATGGTTAGTGTTAGTGTTAAGGTTAGGGTTAGTGTTTAGTGTTAGTGTTAGGGTTAGCGTTAGAGTTTAGGGTAATTGTTTGGGTTAGTGTTAGGGTTAGATTTTAGTGTTAGGGTTAGTGTTAGGGTTAGGGTTAGAGTTATTGATTTGAGTTAGTGTTAAGTTTAGTGTTAGGTTTAGGGTTAGGGTTAGGGTTTGGGTTAGGGGTTAGAGTTAGGTTTAGGGTTTATGTTAGGGTTAGTGTTAGGATTAGTGTTAGGGTTAGGGTTAGGTTCAGAGGTTAGGGTTAGGGTTAGGGTTAGGGTTTGTGTTAGGGTTAGGTTTAGGGTTATGGTTACGCGTAGAGGGTTAGGGTTATCTTTAGGGTTATGGATAGAGTTAAGGTTAGGGTTTGAGTTAGGGTTATGGTTAGTTTTATGGTAAATTTAGGGTTCGGTTTAAGGTTACGATTAGGGTTAGGGTTACGGTTACGGTTAGGGTGAGGTTTATGGTTAATATTAGGGTAAAAATTAGGGTTACAGGTTAGGGTTGAGGGTTACGGTTTAGGATTATGGTTAGGGTTAGAGCTAGACAGGTTTGGGTTTAGGATTAGGGTTATTGTAGTGTTAGTGTTAGGGTTAGATTTCGCGTTATAGTTTAGGGTCAGCGTTAGGGTTAGGCTTGGTGTTAGGGTTAGGGTTATTGTTCGGGTTAGAGGTTAGTGTTAGGGTAGCATTAGGGTCATAGGTTAGTGTTTAGGGTTAGGAGTTAGGGTTTAGGATTAAGGGTTAGGGTTAGTGTTAGAGTGAGGGTTAGGTTTAGGGTTGGGTTAGAGGGTTAGGGTTAGTGCTAGGGTTAAGGTTAGGTTTAGATTTTAGGGTTGTGGTTACAGATAGTGTTAGGGTTATGGTTATTGTTAGGGTTAGGGGTTAGTGTTAGGTTTAGGTTTAGGGTTAGGCTTAGGGTTAGGGTTAGGGATCAGGTTAATGTGAAGGTTAAGGTTCAGGTTAGGGTTAGTGTTGCCATTAGACATTAGGGTTAGTGTTAGGATTAGTGTCAGGGTTAGGGTTAGGCTTAGGGTTAGGGTTAAGGTCAGTGTTAGGGTCAGTGTTAGGGTTAGCGGGTATGGTAAGGGTAACGTTATGGTTCTGTTTAGGGTTACAGTTATGGTTAGGGTTGCGTTTAGGGTTAGGGTTAGTGTTCGGGTTAAGGTTAGGTTTAAAGTTAGAATTTCGTGTTAGGCTTAGGTGTTAGGGGTTAGGATTCAGGTTACGGTTAGAGCTAGACAGGGTTAGGGTTAGGGTTAGGGTTAAGGGTAGGATTATCATAGGATTACGTTTGGGCTTTGTGTTAGAGTTTAGGGTGAGGGTTAGGCTTAGGGTTAGGGTTATTGTTAGGTTTAGAGGTTAGGGTTAGTGTTAAGTTTAGGGTTAGGGTTATGGATAGGGTGAGGGTTAGGGTTCGTGTTAGAGTTAGAGTTTAGGGTAATTGTTAGGGTTAGTGTTAGGGTTAGCGGTCAGTGTTAGGGTTAGTGTTAGGGTTAGTGTTAGGGTTAGGGTTAGTGTTAGGGATTAGGTTTAGGATTAGTTTTAGTGTTAGTGTTAGGGTTAGGGTTATGGTTTGGGATAGGGGTTAGAGTTAGGATTAGGTTTAGGGTTAGGGTTAGGGTTAGGGTTAGGATTAGGGTTAGGATTAGGGGTAGTTTTAGGGTTAGGGTTAGGGTTAGGTTCAGAGGTTAGTGTTATGGTTACGGTTTTGCGTTAGCCTTAGTGTTAGAGGTTTAGGGTTAAAGTTCAGGTTAGGGTTAGGGATTAGGGTTAGGGTTAGCATTAGGTTTACAGTTAGGATTACAGTTAGGGTTAGGGTTAGGCTTATGGTTAGAGTTAGGTTTAGCGATTTGGGTTAGGGTTAGATTTAGGGTTAGGGATTTGGGTTAGAGTTAGGTTTAGGTTTAGGGTTATGGTTAGAGTTACGGTTAAATTTAGGGGTTAGGGTTATTTTTTATATTAGGGTTAGGGTTAGGGTTAGGGTTAGGAGTTAGGGTGAGGGTAGAGGTTACCTTAGTGTTCTGTTTAGGGTTACAGTTAGGGTTAGGGTTATAGTTAACTTTAAGTTTAGAGTTAGGGTTCGTGTTAGGTTTAGGTTTATGGTCAAGCTTAGTGTTAACGTTAGTGTTATGGGTTAGGGATATGGGTTAGGGGTTAGGATTAGAGTTAGGGTTAGAGCTAGAGAGGTTTAGGGTTGGTGTTAGGATTAAGGTTAGGTTTATCGTAGCGTTAGTTTTAGGGTTAGGGTTAGGGTTAGGCTTAGGGTTAGCGATTATGGTTATTGTTATGTTCATGGTTAGGGTTAGGATAAGGTTTAGGCTTAGAGTTAGAGTTTAGGGAAAGCAGTGGGGTTATAGTTAGGGATAGAGGTCAGGGTTAGGGTTAATATTTGGGTTAGGGTTAGGGATTAGGGTTAGTGTTAGGGTTATGGTTAGGGTAAAGTCAGGTTAGCATTTGTGTTGGGGTTTAGCATTAGGGTCAGGTTTAGAATTAGGATTATGGTTAGGGTTAGGGTTAGGTGTTAGGGTTAGTGTTTAAGGTTAGGGTTAGGGTTAGGTTTAAGGTTAAGGATTAGGGTTACGATTAGGGTTAGTGTTAGGGTTAGAGTTTGGGTTAGAGGTTGAGGTTAGGGTTAGTGTTAGGGTTAGTGGTTAGGGTGAGGGTAACGTTAGGGTTCTGTTTAGTGTTACATTTAGGGTTAGGGTTGCGGATAGGTTAGGGTTAGGGTTAGGGTTAGCATTAGTGTTAGGTTTAAGGTTAGGGTTAATGTTAGGGTTACAGGTTACTGTTAGGGGTTGGGGGTTAGGATTCAGGTTAGAGTTAGACCTAGACAGGGTTAGGGTTAGGTTTAGGGTTAAGGGCAGGGTTATCGTTAGCTTATGGTTAGGCTTAGGGTTAGGGTTAGATGTTAGGGTTAGGGTTCGGGTTAGAGTTAGGGTTAGGGTTATTGTTAGGATTAGAGGATAGTGTTAGTGTTAGGGTTAATGTTAGATGTTAAGGTTAGGTTTAGGGTTAGGGTTATGGTTAGTGTTAGTGTTAGGGTTAGGGTTAGAGTTTAGTCTTAGTGTTAGGGTTAGGTTTAGGGTTAGTTTTATGGTTAGTGTTAGTGTTAGGGTTAGAGTTTCATGTTAGTGTTAGGGATAGGGTGAGGGTTAGGGTTAGGGTTAGCATTAGAGATTAGGGTAATTGTTTTGGTTAGTGTTAGGGTTAGAGTTCAGGGTTAGGGTTAGGGTTAGGGTTAGGGTTAGGGTTAGGGTTAGAATTATTGATTAGAGTTAGGGTTAAGTTTAGTGTTAGTGTTACTGTTAGGTTTAGTGTTAGGGTTTGGGTTATGGGTTAGAGTTAGTTTTTGGGTTAATGTTAGGGTTAGTGTTAGTATTATGTTTGGGTTAGGATTAGGTTTAGAGGTTAGGGTTAGGGTTTGGGTTAGGGTTAGACTTAGAATTTAGGGTTAGGGTTCTGGTTAGGGTTAGGTTTAGGGTTATGGTTACGCGTAGAGCATTAAGGTTATGTTTAGGGTTATGGTTAGTGTTAAGGTTAGGGTTTGAGTTAAAGTTATGGTTAGGGTTAGAGTTAGGGTTTGGGTTTAGGGTGAAGGTAAATTTAGGGTTCGGTTTAAGATTACGATTATGGTTAGGGTTACGGTTAGGGTTAGGGTTAGGTTTAGGGTTAATTTTTGGGTTAAAATTAGGGTTACGGTTAGGGTTGAGGGTTAGGGTTTAGGATTAGGGTTCGGGTTAGAGCTAGACAGGGTTAGGATTAGGGTTATCGTAGGGTTAGGGTAAGGTTTAGGGTTAGAGTTTAGGGTCAGGGTTAGGGTTAGGCTTGGTGTTAGGGTTACGGTTATTGTTAGGGTTAGAGGTTAGTGTTAGGGTAGGTTTAGGGTCAGAGGTTAGTGTTTAGGGTTAGGTGTTAGGGTTTAGGATTAGGCGTTAGGGTTAGTGTTAGAGTTAGGGTTAGAGTTAGTGTTAGGTTTAGGGTTGGGTTTAGAGGGTTAGTGTTAGTGTTAGGGTTAAGGTTAGGTTGAGAGGTTAGGGTTATGGTTAAAAATAGGGTTATGGTTATGGTTATGGTTATGGTTATGGTTATGGATATGGTTAGGGGTTAGTGTTAGGGTTAGTGTTAGGGTTAGGGTTAGGTTTAGGGTTAGGCTTAGGGTTAGGGTTAAGTATCGGGTTAATGTGAGGGTTAAGTTTCGGGTTAGGGTTAGTGTCGCCATTAGGCATTAGGGTTAGGGTTAAGATTAGGGTCAGGGTTAGGGTTACGCTTAGGGTTAGGTTTAGTGTTAGGGTTATGGTTAGGGTAAAGTTAGGTTTAGTGTTAGGGTTAGGTCAGGTGTAAGATTAGGGTTATGTTTTGGGTTAGGGTTAGGTGTTAGGGTTAGTGTTTAGGGTTAGTTTTAGGTTTAGAGTTAGGGATTAATGTTAGGATTAGGATTAGGGTTAGTGTTAGGATTAGTGTTAATGTTAGCATTTGGGTTAGGGGTTAGGGTTAGTGTTAGGGTTAGGGGGTAGAGTGAGGGTAACGTTATGGTTCTGTTTAGGGTTACAGTTACGGTTAGGGTCGCGTTTAGGGTTAGGGTTAATGTTCGGGTTAAGGTTAGGGTTAATGTTAGGGTTAGGGGTTAGTTGTTAGGATTAGGTTTAGTATTAGAGCTAGACAGGGTTAGGGTTAGGGTTAAGTGTAGGGTTATCATAGGATTACGTTTAGGCTTTGGGTTAGGGTTAGAGTTAGAGGTTAGTGTGAGGGTTAAGGTTAGAGTTAGGGTTAGTGTTAGGGTTACTGTTAGGTTTAGAGGCTAGGGTTAGGGTAAGGGTTAAGTTTAGGGTTTCTGTTACAGTGAGGTTCAGGGTTATGGTTAGGGTTTGAGTTAGAGTTTAGGGTAATTGTTAGGGTTAGTGTTAGGGTTAGAGTTCATGGGTTAGGGTTAGTGTTAGTGTTAGGGTTAGAGTTAGGGATTGGGGTTAAGTTTAGGTTTAGTGTTAGGGTTAGAGTTAGGGATAGGTTTAGGGTTTGGGTTCTGGGTTAGAGTTAGGAATAGGGTTAGGGTTAGGGGTAGTTTTAGGTTTAGCGTTAGTGTTAGGTTCAGAGGTTAATGTTTGGGTTAGGGTTTGTGTTAGGGTTAGGGTTAGAGGTTTAGGGTTAAAGTTCAGGTTAGTGTTAGGGATTTGGTTTAGGATTAGTGTTAGGGTTAGAGTTAGTGTTTAGGTTTAGGAATCTGGTGAGGGTTGGGGTTAGTGTTAGGGTTACGTTTAGATGGTTAGGGTTAGGTTTTGGGTTCGGGTTAGGGTTAGGGTTATGGTTACACTTAGATGGTTGGGGTTAGGTTTAGAGTTAGAGGTTAGGGTTATGTTTTCAATTAAGGTTACGGTTTGAGTTAGGGTTATGGTTAGGGCTATAGTTTGGGTTAGCGGTTAGGGTGAAGGTAAATTTAGGGTTCGGTTTAAGGTTACAATTATGGTTAGGGTTATGGTTAGAGTTACGGTTAGGTTTACGATTAATGTTAGGTTTAATATTAGGGTTTCGAGTTAGGGTTGAGGGTTAGGGTAGTATTACATTTGGGTTAGAGCTAGACAGGGTTAGGGTTAGGATTAGGGTTATCGTAGGGTTAGGGTTATGGTTAGGTTTAGGGTTAGAGTTTAGGGTCAGAGTTAGGGTTAGGGTTGGTGTTAGGGTTGGGGGTTATTGTTAGGGTTAGAGGTTAGTGTTAGGGTTAGGGTTATCATCAGAGGTTAGTGTTTAAGGTTATGGGTTAGGGTTTAAGATTAGGGGCTAGGCTTAGTGTTAGGGTTAGTGCTAGGGTTAGGGTTAGGGTTAGGGTTGGGTTTAGATGGTTAAGGTTAGTGTTAGGGTTTAGGTTAGGTTTAGAGGTTAGGGTTATGTTTAGAGATAGGGTTAGGGTTATGGTTATGGTTAGGGTTAGGGGTAAGTGTTAGGGTTAGGGTTAGGTTTAGGTTTAGGGTTAGGTTTAGGGTTAGGGTTAGGGTTAGGGTTAGGGTTAGGGTTGGGTTTAGATGGTTAAGGTTAGTGTTAGGGTTTAGGTTAGGTTTAGAGGTTAGGGTTATGTTTAGAGATAGGGTTAGGGTTATGGTTATGGTTAGGGTTAGGGGTAAGTGTTAGGGTTAGGGTTAGGTTTAGGTTTAGGGTTAGGTTTAGGGTTAGGTTTAGGGTTAGGCTTAGAGTTAGGCTTAGAGTTAGGGTTAGGGATCAGGTTAATGTGCAGGTTAAAGTTCGGGTTAGGCTTAGTGTTGCAGTTATGCATTAGGGTTAGGGTTAGGATGAGGGTCAGGGTTATGGTTAGGGTTAGTGTTAGGGTTATAGTTAGGGTAAAGTTAGGGTTAGCATTAGGGTTAGGTTAGGGTTAGGGTCAGGTTTAAGATTAGGGTTATGTTTAGGGTTAGTGTTAGGGGTTAGGGTTAGTTTTAGGGTTAGGGTTAAGGATTAGGGTTATGATTAGAATTAAGGTTAGTTTTAGGGTTAGGTTTATGGTTATGGTTATGGTTAGGGTTAGGGTTTGTGTTAGTGGTTAAGGTTAGTGTTAGGGTTGGGGGGTAGAGTGAGTGTAACTTTATGTTTCTGTTTAGGGTTACATTTAGGGTTAGGGTTGCCTTTAGGGTTAGGGTTAGTGTTAGGGTTAGTGTTACGGTTAAGGTTAGGATTAATGTTAGGGTTATGGGTTAGGGTTAGGGTTAGCAGTTAGAATTCATGTTAGGGTTAGAGCTAGACAGTGTTAGGGTTAGGGTTAGGGTTAGGGTTAGGGTTAGGTTTAGGGTTAGGTTTAAGGATTAGGGTTACGATCAGTGTTACTGTTAGGGTTAGGGTTTGGGTTAATGTTAGGGTTAGTGTTAGGGTTTAGGGTGAGGGTAACGTTAGGGTTCTGTCTAGGGTTACAGTTAGGGTTAGGGTTATGGATAAGTTATGGTTAGGTTTAGGATTAGAATTAAGGTTAAGGTTAGGTTAATGTAAGGGTTACGAGTTGGAGTTACTTATTAGGGGTTAGAATTCAGGTAGTGTTAGCATTAGGTTTAAAGGTAGGGTTATCGTAGGGTTACGGTTAGGCTTATGGTTAGGGTTAGAGGTTAGGGTTAAGGTCATGGTTAGAATTAGGGTTAGGGTTATTGTTAGGATTAGAGGTTTGGGTTACGTTTAGTGTTACGGTTAGGGTTAGGGTTAAGGATAGGGTTAATGTTAGGGTTATGGGTTAGGGTTAGGGGTTATAGGTTAGGATTAGTGTAAGGGTTAGAGCTAGACAGGCTTAGGGTTAGGGTTAGCGTTAAGGTTAGGGTTATCGTAGTGTTAGGGTTAGGTTTAGGGTTAGGGTTATTGTTAGGGTTAGGGTTAGTCGTAAGGGTTAGGGTTAGGGTTAGGGTTATGTTTAGAGTTAGAGGTTAGGGTTAGTGTTAGTGTTAAGTTTAGGGTTATGGTTAGGGTTAGGGTTAGTTTAGATGTTAGGCTTAAGTTTAGGGTTAGGGTTATGGTTAGTGTTAGTATTATGGTTAGGGTTAAAGTTTAGTGTTAGGTTAGCGTTAGGGTGAGGGTTAGGTATAGGTTTAGGCTTACAGTTAGAGTTTAGGGTAATTGTTAAGGTTAGTGTTAGGGATAGAGTTCAGGGTTATGGTTAGTGTTAGGGTTAGAGTTAGGGATTAGGGTTAGGGTTATGTTTAGGATTAGGGTTAGTTTTTGTGTTAGGGTTAGGGTTAGGGTTAATGTTAGGGTTAGTGTTAGGTTTAGGGTTAGAGTTAGGGTTAGCATTAGGGTTAGCGTTTCGTTTAGGTTTAGCGTTATGGTTATGGTTAGGGTTAGTGTTTGGGTTAGGTTTAGGGTTATGGTTACAGTTAGGGTTAGGGTTAGATTTAGGTTTAGGTATTTGGGTTAGGGTTACGGTTAAGATTAGGGTTAGGATTAGGGTTAGGGGTTGAGGTTAGGGTTAGGTTTAGGGTTCGGGTTAAGTTTAAGTTTAGGGCTTAGCGTTAGGGTTCAGGGTTATTGTTTAGGATTATGGGTAGATTTAGGGTTAGGATTAGGGTTATGCTTTAGAGTAAGGGTTTAATGTTAGGGCAGGTTTCGGTCAGGGTTCGAGGTTAGTGTTAGTGTTAGGGTTAGAGCTAGAGTTACGGTTCGGATTACAGGGTTAGGGTGTGGGTTATGGTTAGGTTTACGGTTAGGGTTAGTGTTAGTGTTAGGATTTCCCTTCGGGTTAGTTGTATGTTTTGGTTAGTGTTAGGGTTAGGGTTAGGGTTAGGGTTAGGTTTAGGGTTAGTGGTTAGGTTTAGGGGTTAGGGTTTAGGGTTAGTGGTTAGGGTTAGTGTTAGGGTTTGAGTTAGGTTTAGGGTTAGGGTTAGAGAGTTAGGTTTAGTGTTAGTGTTAAGGTTAGGTTTAAAGGTTCGGGTTAGGATTAGAGATAGGGTTATGCTCATGGTTATGGTTTAGGGCTTATTGTTACGGTTAGTGTTAGGGTTAGCGTTACAGTTATGGTTAGGGTTATGATTAGGGTGATGGTTAGGGTTAGGGTTAATTTTAGTGTTAGGCTTAGGGATTAGGGTTAGGTTTAGGGGTTAGGTTTAGGGTAGTCTTAGGGTTAGTGTTAGGGTTAAGGGTTAGGTTTAGGGTTAGGTTTAGGGTATAGGTGTAGGGTTAGGTTTAGGGTTAGGGTTAGTAGTTAGGGTTAGGGTTAAGTTTAGGTTTTATGGTTAGGGTTACGGTTATGGTTAGAGGGTTAGTGTTAGTGTTAGTGTTACATTTAGGTTTAGGTTAGAGGTTAGTGTTAGTGTTAGTAATATGGTTATCTTTAGGGTTAGCGTTTAGGGTTAGGGTTAGGGTTAGGCTTAGTGTTATCATTAGGTTTAGGGTTATGGTTACGGTTAGGGTTAGGGTTATATTTACGGTTAGGAATTTGGGTTAGGGTTAAGGTTAGGGTTAGGGTTAGGGTTAGGTGTTGAGGTTAGTGTTAGGGTTACCGTTAGGTTTAAGTTTAGGGTTAGGGCTTAGCATTAGGGCTCAGAGTTCGGGGTTAGGGTTATGTGTAGGGTTAGGGTTAGGGTTAGTGTTAGGGTTCGGGGTTAGTGTTAGTGTTAGTGTTAGGGTTAGAGTTAGGGTTAGGGTTAGGATTAAAGGGTTTGGGTGTGGGTTAGGTTTAGGGTAGGTTTAAGGTTATGGTTAGGATTATGGTTAGAGTTAGGGTTAGGTTTGGGTTAGTGTTAGGGTTAGCATTATGGTTAAGCTTAGGGTCAGGTTATGGTTATGGTTATGGTTATGGTTAGTGTTAGGGTTCGGGGTTAGTGTTAGGGTTAGAGTTAAAGTTACGTTTAAGATTAAAGGGTTAGGGTGTGGGTTAGGTTTACAGTTAGGATTAAGGTTATGGTTAGGATTACAGTTAGGGTTAGGTTTGGGTTAGTGTTAGGGATAGTGTTAGGGTTAGGTTTAGGGTCATGGTTAGAGTTAGGCTTAGGGATTTGTGTTGGGGTTAAAGAATGGCCTTGTGATTTGTGTTAGGGTTAAGGCTAGGGTTAGGGTTAGGGGTTGGGGTTAAGGATAGTGTTAGGGTTAGGTTTATGGTTAGGGATATGTTTAGGTTTAGGGATAGGTTTAGGGCTTAGGGTTGCGGTTTGTTTAGGGTTCGTTTCAGGGTTATGGTTAGTGTTAGCGTTAGGGTTAGGGTTAGGTTTAGGGTTAGGGTTAGGTTTAGGTTTATGGTTAAGGTTAGAGGTTAGGGTTTGGGTTAGGTTTAGGGTTATGGTTATGGTAAAGTTTAGGGTCAGGGCTATGCTTAGGTTTAGATTCAGGGATATGGTTAGGGTTAGAGATTTGGGATAGGGTTAGGGTTAAGTTTAGCGTTAGGTTTAGGGTTAGGATTAGAGGTTAGGTTTAGGTTTAGGGTTAGTGTTACTGATAGGGCTCTCCTCAGGGTTAGGGTTTAGGTTTTGGTTTAGGTTAGTGTTTGACTTAGGGTTAGTGATAGGGTTACGGTTAGGGTTAGGGTTAGAGTTAGGGTTAGGGATTTGGGTTAGGGTTAAATTTAGGTTTAGCATTAGGATTAGGGTTAGTCATAGCATTCCGGTTAGACCTTAGTGTTAGGGATAGGGTTAGGGTTAGGTTTAGGTTTAGTGTTAGGGTTAGACATTCAGGTGAGTGATAAGATAATCATTAGTGTTAGGGTTTATGATTAGTATTAAGGTTAGTTTTAGGGTTAGGGTTAGGGTTATGGTTACGGTTACATTTAGGTTTAGGGTTAGGGTTAGGATTAGGGTTAGGGTTAGGGTTAAGGTTAGTGGTTAGTTTTACTGTTAGGTTTCGAGATAAAGTTAGGGTTAGGTTTAGGGTTAGAGGGTTAGGGATATGTTTGGGGTTAGGGGTACCATTATGGTGAGGGTTAGGGTTGGGGTTAGGGTTACTATTAGTGTTAGGGCTTAAGGTTAGGGGTTAGGCTTAGGGTTATGGCTTAAGGTTAGTGGTTAAGTTTCGTGGTTAGGATTATGGTTAGGGTTAGGTTTAGGGTTAGGTGTACCATTAGTTTTAGGGTTAGGGTTACAGTTACGTTTATAGATTAGGGTTAGGGTTAAGGTTAAGGTTAGTGTTTCGGTTAGGTTTTGGGTTAGGGGTAGGGTTAGAGTTACGGTAATGTTTAGATTTAGAGTTATGTTTAGGGTTAGAGATTAGGGTTAGCATTAGATTTAGGTTTAGGTTTAGGGTTAGGTTTAGAGGGTTAAGGTTAGGTTTAGGGTTAGAGGTTAGGGTTATGGTTAGCGTTAAGGTTAGGGTTAGAGTTAGGGTTAGGGTTACATTTGTGTTAGGCTTAGAGGTTAACCTGAAGGTAAATTTAGGGTTCGTTTTAGGGTTACAATTTGGGTTATGGTTACGGTTAGGGTTAGGGTTAGGGTTAACTTTACAGTTAATGTTAGCGTTACATGTAGGGGTTAGGGCTTAGGGTTTAAGATTAGGTTTACGGTTAGAGCTAGACAGGGTTATGGTTAGGGTTATGGTGAGGGTTTTTGTAGGGTTATGTTTAGGGTTAGAGTTTAGTGTCAGGGTTAGAGTTACTCTTAGTGTTAGGTTTAGGGTTATTGTTAGGGTTAGAGGATAGGGTTATGCTTAGGGTTAGGGTCATAGGTTAGGGTTAGGGTTAGTTTTAGGGTTCGAGTTTGGGTTAGGTTTAGGTTTAGTGTTAGGGTTATAATTAGCGTTAGAGGTTAGGTTTTGGGTTAGGATTAGGGTCAGAGTTTAGGGTTAGCATTAGGGTTAGGGTTAGTATCATGGTTCGGTTTAGGGTTAGTGCTTAGGGTTAGGGTTTAGGGTTTAGGGTTAGGTGTTAGGGTTAATGTTAGGGTTAGGGTTAGGGTTAGGTTTAGAGAGTTAGATTTAGTGTTAGGGTTAAGGTTAGGTTTAGAGGTTAGGGTTAGGGTTAGAGATAGGGTTATCGTTATGGTTATGGTTATGGTTAGCGTTAGGGTTAGGGTTTAGGGTTATGCTTACTGTTAGTGTTAGGTTTATGGTTATGGTTAGGGTTATGATTAGGGTGACAGTTAGGGTTATGGTTAGATTTAGTTTAGGCTTAGGGATTAGGGTTAGGTTAAGAGGTTAGGGCTAGGGTAGTGTTAGGGTTAGTGTTAGGCTTAAGGGTTAGGGTTAGTTTTAGGTTTAGGGCTACTGTTAGGGTTAGGTGTTACGGTTTGGGTTAGTGTTAGGGTTAGGGTGAGGGTTAGTGTTAGGGGTTAGCATTAGGGTTGGGATAGCATTGTGCTTAGGGTTAAGGTTAGTGTTAGCCTTATGGTTAAGGTTATGGTTAGGATTAGCATTATTAATAGGTTTAGGGTTAGGGTTAGGGTGAGAGGGTTAGTGTTAGTGTTAGGGTTAGGGTTAGGTTTAGGGTTAGGGTTAGGGTTAGTGGGTTAGAGTTAGTGTTAGGGTTTGCGTTACATTTAGGTTTAGGCTTAGAGTTTAGGGTTAGGGTTAGTGATAGGGTTATCGTTAGTTTTAGGGTTTAGGGTTAGTGTTAGGGTTAGAGTTAGTTTTATCGTTAGGTTTATGGTTATGGTTATGGTTAGGGATAGGGTTACATTTAGGGTTAGGGATTTGGGTTAGTGTTAAGATTATGGTGAGGTTAGTTTTAGGGTTAGCATTAGGGTTAAGGTTAGGGTTAGGGGTTAGCTTTAGGCCTCAGGGCTAGGAGTTAGGGTTATGGGTAGAGTTAGGATTCGATTTAGGGTTAGGGTTAGGTTTAGAGTAAGGGTTTAATGTTAGGGTTAGGATTAGGTTTAGGGTTAGTGTTAGGGTTCTTGTTTAGTGTTATTGTTAGTGTTGGGGTTAGAGTAACAGTTACGGTTAGGATTAGAGTGTTAGGGTGTGGGTTAGGTTTACGGTTAGGGTTTGGGTTAGAGTTAGGATCACGGTTAGGGTTAGTGTTAGGTTTGGGTTAGGGTTAGGGTTAGGGTCAGGTTTAGAGTTAGGGTTAGGGATTTGTGTTAGGGTTAAGTTTAGGGTTAGACATTTGTGTTAGGGTTAATGTTAGGGTTAGGGTTAGAGTTTGTGGTTAGGGATAGTGTTAGCATTAGGTTTATGGTTAGGGTTATGTTTAGGGTTCGGGTTAATGTTTAGGTGTTAGTGTTTCGGTTGGATTAGGGTTCCATTGAGGGTTATGGTTAGTGTTAGCATTATGGTTAGGGTTAGTGTTAGGATTAGGTTTAGGGTTAGGGTTAGGGTTAGGTTTAGGTTTATGGTTAAAGTTAGAGTTTAGAGTTAGGGTTAGGGTTTGGGTTATGGTTATGGCAAGATTTAGGGTCAGGGTTATGGCAGGGTTTAGCTTTAGGGGTATGGTTAGGTTTAGAGTTTAGGTTTAGGGTTAGGGGGTTAGCATTAGGTTTAGGTTTAAGGTTATAAGTTAGGGTTAGGGTTAGGGTTAGTGATAGGGTTATCCTTAGGGTTAGGGTTTAGGGTTAGGTTTAGGGTTAGTGTGGAGTTAGGGTTCCTGTTAGGGTTACGGTTAGGGTTAGGGTTAGATTTAGGGTTAGGGATTTCTGTTAGGGTTAAGGTTAGTTTTAGGGTTAGTGTTAGGGTTAGTCATAGCATTCTGGTTAGACCTTAGGGTTAGGGTTAGGGTTAAGTTTAGGGTTAGGGTTAGTGATAGGGTTATCATTAGCATTAGGGTTTAGGTTTTGTGTTAGTCTTATTTTTAGGGTTAGGGTTAGGGTTATGGCTTAAGGTTAGGTGTTAGGATTAGGGGTTAGGAATATCATTAGGTTTATGGTTAGGATTAGGGTTATGGTTAGGTTTAGGATTAGGGTTACAGTTAGGTTTAGAGATTAGGGTTAAGGTTAGGGTTAGGGTTACGGTTAGTGTTAGAGGTTAGGGTTAGGCTTAGGGTTTAGGTTAGGTTTAGTGGTAGGTTTAGGGTTAGGGTTAAAGTTAGGTTTAGATTTAGACTTACATTTAGGTTAGAGATTAGGTTTAGCATTAGGGTTAGGTTTAGAATTAGCGTTAGGATTAGAGTGTTAGTGTTAGGTTTAGGGTTAGAATTTATGCAGTGGTTAGGGTTAAGGTTAGGGTTAGGGTTCGGGTTAGGGTTAGGGTTAGGGTGAGGGTAAATTTACGCTTTGTTTTAGGGTTACGATTATGGTTATTGTTACGATTAGGGTTAGGCTTCGTGTTAGGGTTAGAGTTAGGTTTAAGTTTAGAGTTAATGTTAAGTTTACGTGTTAGGGCTAGGGATTAGTGGTTAGGATTATGGTTAGGGTTAGAGCTAGACAGGGTTTGGGTTAGGGATAGGGTTAGGGTTATCGTCGGATCAGGGTTAGGGTTAGTGTTATGGTTAGAGTTTAGCTTCATGGTTACGGTTAGGCTTAGTGTTAGGGTTAGGGCTATTGTTATGGTTAGAGGTTAAGGTTAGTGTTAGGATTTTGGTCAGAGGTTAGGGTTCGGATTAGGGTTAGGATTAGGGTTAGTGCTTAGGGTTAGGGGTTAGGGTTTAGGGTTAGTGGTTAGGTTTAGTGTTAGGGTCTCGGTTAGGGTTGGTGTTAGAGAGTTAGGTTTAGTGTTATGGTTAAGGTTAGGTTTAGAGGTTAGGGTTAGTGTTAGATATAGTGTTATGGTTATGGTTATGGTTATGGTTATGGTTAGGGATTAGGGTTGCGGTTAGTGTTAGTGTTACAGTTATGGTTAGGGTTATATTTAGGGTGACGGTTATGTTTAGGCTTAGGTTTAGTGTTAGGCTTAGGGTTTAGGGTTAGGTTTAGGGATTAGTGTTAGGGTAGTGTTAGGTTAATGTTAGAGTTAAGGGTTTGGGTTAGGATTAGGGTTAGGATGAGGGTTAGGGTTAGGGGTTAGCATAGGGTTGGGATAGCATTAGTCTTAGAGTTACGGTTAATGTTAGCATTATGGGTAGGGTTACGGTTAGGGTTAGCTTTAGGATTAGGCTTAGGGTTAGGGTTAGGGTTAGAGGGTTAGTGTTAGGTTTAGGGTTTAGGGTTAGGGTTAAGGTTAGGGTTAAAGTTAGGGTTAGAAGGTTAGGATTAGTGTTAGTGTTAGCAATACATTTTGGTTTAGGATTAGAGGTTAGGGATAGGGTTAGTGATAGGTTTATCATTAGAGTTAGGGTTTATGGTTAGGGTTAGGTTTAGAGTTAGTGTTATCATTAGGTTTAGTGTTATTGGTATGGTTACAGTTAGGCTTAGATTTAGGGTTAGGGATTTGGGTTAGGGTTAGGGTTAGGGTCAGTGTTAGGATTAAGGTGAGGGTTAGGGTTAGGTTTGGGTTAGGGTTAGAGTTACGGTTAGGGTTATGGTCAGGTTTAGAGTTAGGGTTAGGGATTTGTGTTAGAGTTTAGGTTAGGGTTAGTGATTTGTGTTAGGGTTAGAGTTAATGTTAGGTTTAGGGTTAGGGTTAGGGGTTAGGGTTAGGGATAGTGTTAGTGTTAGATTTATCATTAGGGTTATGTTTAAGATTAGTGTTAGGTTTAGGGGTTAGGGATATGGTTGCATTAGTGTTTGGTTTAGGGTTATGCTTAGTGTTAGCATTATGGTTAGGATTAGGTTTAGCGTTCGGTTTAGCGTTAGGGTTAGGTTTAGGTTTACGGTTAAGATTAGAGGTTAGGGTTAGGGTTAGGGTTAGTGTTACGGTTATGGTTATGGTAAAGTTTAGGGTCAGGGTTACGGTTAGGTTTAAATTTAGGGATTACGGTTAGGGTTAGAGATTAGGGTTAGGGTAAACGTTAGGTTTAGGGTTAGGGTGACAGGTTAGGGTTAGGGTTAGGGTTAGTGATAGGGTTATCCTTAGGGTTAGGGTTTAGGGTTAGGTTTAGGGTTAGTGTTAGAGTTAGGGATAGTGTTAGGGCTATGGTTAGGGTTAGGGTTAGAGTTGGGATTAGGGATTTTGGTTAGGGTTAAAGTTAGGGTTAGGGTTAGGGTTAGAGTTAGTCATAGTGTTCGGGTTAGACCTTAGGGTTAGTGTTAGTGTTAGGGTTAGGGTTACTGTTAGGCTTAGAGGTTAGGGTTAGTGATAGGTTTATCTTTAGGGTTAGGGTTTAGGGTTAGGGTTAGGGTTAGTTTTAGGATTAGGGTTAGAGTTTTGGTTACGGTTAGGGTTAGGGTTAGAGTTAGGTTTAGGGATTTTGGTTAGAATTAAGGTTATGCTTAGGGTTAGGGTTAGGGGTTGAGGTTAGGATTAGGGTTAGGGTTAGGATTAGGGCTTAAGGTTAACGTTAGACTTAGTGTTACAGTTAGGGTTAGGGTTACACTTTAGGGTTAGGGTGAGGGTTAGGGTTGGGTCATATTTAGGGTTAGAGATTTGGGTTAGTGATAGGATTAGGGTTAGGGTTAGGTTTAGGTTTAGGGTTAGAGGTAAGGGTTAGTGATAGGTTTATCGTTAGGGTTAGGGTTAGTGTTAGTTTTAGGATTAGGGTTAGAGTTATGGTTATGGTTAGGGTTAGGGTTAGAGTTAGGGTTAGGGATTTTGGTTAGGATTAAGGTTAGGGTTAGGGTTAGGGTTAGGGGTTGAGGTTAGGATTAGGGTTAGGGTTAGGGTTAGGGTTAGTGCTTAAGTTAGGGTTAGGCTTAGTGTTACAGTTAGGGTTAGGATTACGCTTAGGGTTAGGGTGAGGGTTAGGGTTCAGGTTATATTTAGGGTTAGAGATTTGGGTTAGTGTTAGGGTTAGGTTTATGCTTATGGTTACGGTTATGGTTACAGTTACCGGTTAGGGTTATGCTTAGGATTAAGTTTAGGGTTAGGGTTAAGGTTTGTGGTTAGTTTTAGTGTTAGGCTTAAGTTTAGAGCTAGGGTTAGGGTTAGAGGGTTAGGGTTATGTTTGGGGTTAAGGTTACCATTAGGGTCAGGGTTAGGGTTAGGGTTAGGGATAGTATTTATGTTAGGGCTTAAGGTTAGGGGTTACAGTTAGGGTTATGGCTTAAGGTTAGTGGTTCATTTTAGGGGTTAAGGATTATGATTGTGGTTAGGTTAGGATTAGGCGTACCATTAGTTTTAGGGTTAGAGTTACAGTTACGTTTATAGATTAGGGTTAGGGTTAGGGTTAGGGTTAGAGTTACGGTTAGGGTTTTGGTTAGGTTTAGGGTTAGATTTATGGTAAGGTTTAGATTTAGAGTTACATTTAGTGTTAGAGATTAGGGTTAGTGTTCCTGTTAGGTTTAAGGTTTGGGTTAGGTTTAGACGGATAGGGTTAGATTTAGGGTTAGAAGTTAGGTTTATGGTTAGCATTAAGGTTAGGGTTAGAGTTAGGTTAGGGTTAGGCTTAGGGGTTAGGGTGAAGGAAAATTTAGGGTTTGTTTTAGGGTTAAGATTACAGTTAGGTTTATGGTGAGGGTTAGGGTTACAGTTAATGTTACGGTTAATTTGAGGATTATGGCTTAGGGTTAGGGTTTAGGGGTTAGGATTAGGCTTAGGGTTAGAGCTAGACAGGGTTAGCATTAAGGTTAGCATCAGGGTTAGAGTTTAGTGTCAGGGTTAGTGTTACACTTAGTGTTAGGGTTAGGGTTATGGTTAGGGTTAGAGATTAGGGTTATGGTTAGGTATAGGGTCAGAGGTTAGGGTTAGGGTTAGGTTTAGATTAGGTTTAGTGTTAGTTTTATGGTTTGGGTTAGGGTTAGTTTTAGGGTTATTGTTTAGTGTTAGGGGTGAGGGTTTAGGGTTAGTGGTTAGGGTTAGTGTTAGGTTTAGGGTTACCATTCGAGTTAGGGTTAGGGATAGAGGGTTAGGGATAGTGTTAGGGTTAAGTTTAGGTTTAGAGGTTAGGTTTAGGGTTAGAGATAGGGTTATGGTTATGCTTATGGTTAGGGCTAGGGTTTAGGGTTACGGTTATTGTTAGGGTTAAGGTTACGGTTAGGGTTAGGGTTATGATTAGGGTTACGGTTAGGGTTAGTGTTAGGTTTAGTGTTATGCTTAGGGATTAGGGTTATGTTTAGGGGTTAGGTTTAGGGTAGTGTTAGGTTTAGTGTTAGGGTTAAGGGTTAGGGTTGGGTTTAGGGTTAGGGCTACTGTTAGGGTTTGGAGTTAGGGGTTGGGTTAGGGTGAAGGTTAGAGTGAAAGTTAGCATTAGGGTTTAGCATTAGCGTTGGGATAGCATTCGTCCTTGTTTTACGGTTAGTGTTAGAGTTATGGTTAGGGTTACGGTTCGGGTTATCATTAGGATTAGGTTTAGGGTTAGGGTTAGTTTTAGAGAGTTAGTGTTAGGGTTATGGTTAGGGTTAGGGTTATGTTTAGGATTAGAGTTATGGTTAGGGTTAGAAGGTTAGAGTTAGTGTTAGGGTTAGCATTAAATTTTGGTTTAGGGTTAGAGGTTAGGGATATGGTTAGTGATAGGGTTATCGTTAGGGTTACGGTTTAGGGTTAGGGTTAGGGTTAGAGTGTTAGAGTTAGTGTTAGGGTTAGCATTAAGTTTAGGTTTAGGGTTAGAGTTTAGGGATACGGTTAGTGATAGGGTTATCGTTAGTGTTACGGTTTAGGGTTAGGGTTAGGATTAGTGTTATCGTTAGGTTTAGAGTTATGGTTATATTTAGGGTTAGGGTTATATTTAGGTTTATAGATTTGGGTTAGAGTTAAGGTTAGGGTTAGGATTAGGGTTAGGGGTTGAGGTTAGGGTTAGGGTTAAGGTTAGGTTTAGGGCTTAGCATTAGGACTCAGGGTTAGGCGTTAGGGTTATGGGTACGGTGAGGATTGGGGTTAGTGTTAGGGTTTGGGGTTGGTGTTAGTGTTAGTGTTAGTGTTAGAGTTAGAGTTACAATTAGGATTAGAGGGTTAGAGTGTGGATTAGGTTTACAGTTAGGGTTAGGGTTACAGTTATGGTTATGGTTAGGGTTAGGTTAGGTTTGGTTTAGGGTTAGGATTAGGGTTAGAATCAGGTTTAGAGATAGGGTTAGGGATTTGTGTTAGGGTTAAGGTTAGGGTTAAGGATTTGTATTAGGGTCAAGGTTAGGGTTATGGTTAAGGTTGGGTTAGGGGTTGGGGTTAAGGATAGTGTTAGGGTTAAGTTTATGGTTAGGGGTATGTTTAAGGTTCGGGTTAGGTTTAGGGGTTAGGGATATGGTTGGTTTAGGGTTCGGTTTAGGGTTATGGTTAGTGTTAGCATTATGGTTAGGGTTAGGGTAGGGTTCGGTTTAGGGTTAGGGTTAGGTTTTGGTTTATGGTTAAGGTTAGAGGTCAGGGTTAGGGTTAGGGTTAGTGTTATGGTTACGGTAAGGTTTAGGTTCAGGGTTACGGTTAGGTTTATATTTAGGGGTATGGTTAGTGTTAGAGATTAGGGTTAGGGTTAGGACTAGGTTTAGGGTTAGGGTTAGAGGTTAGGGCTAGTGTTAGGGTTAGTGATAGGATTATCCTTAGGGTTAGGGTTTAGGGTTAGGTTTAGGGCTAGGGTTAGAGTTAGGGTTAGAGTTAGGGTTAGGGTTAGGGTTAGAGTTAGAGTTAGGGTTAGGGATTTTGGTTAGGGTTTAGGTTAGGGTTAGAGTTAGTCCTAGTGTTCGGGTTAGACCTTAGGGTTATGGTTAGGTTTAGGTTAAGGGTTAGATGTTAAGGTTAGTGATAGGGATATCGTTAATGTTAGGGTTTAGGGTTAGGGTTAGAGTTAGTTTTAGGGTTAGGGTTTAGGGTTATGGTTACGTTTAGGGTTAGGTTTAGAGTTAGGTTTAGGGATTTGGGTTAGGGTTAAGTTTAGGGTTAGGGTTATTTGTTGAGGTTAGGGTTAGGGTTAGGATTAGGTTAGGGTTAGAGTTAGGGCTTAGGGTTAGGGCTCCTTGTTATGGGTTAGGGTTAGGGTTAGCGTTAGTGTTAGGGTCAGGGGTTAGGCTTAAGGTTAGGATTAGGGCTAGGGTTAGGGTTAGGGTTAGGTTTAGAGGGTTAGGGTTAGGTTTAGGTTTAGTTTTAGAGGTTAGGGTTATGGTTAGCGATAAGGTTAGGGTTAGAGTTAGGGTTAGGTTTAGGCTTAGGGGTTAGGGCTAGGGTTAGGGTTAGGTTTAGGGTTAGGGTTAGTATTAGTGTTAGGGCTTAAGGTTAGGGGTTAGGCTTACGGTTATGGCTTAAGGTTAGTGGTTTAGTTTAAGGGTTAGGATTATGGTTAGGGTTAAGTTTAGGGTTAGGTATACCGTTAGTTTTAGGGTTAGGGTTACAGTTAAGTTTATAGATTAGTGTTAATATTAGGGTTATGGTTAGAGTTATGGTTAGGGTTTTGGTTAGGGTTAGGGTTAGAGTTACGGTAAGGTTTAGATTTAGAGTTACGTTTAAGGTTAGAGATTAGGGTTAGTGTTACTGTTAGTATTAGGGTTAGTGTTAGGTTTAGAGGGTTAGGGTTAGGTTTAGGTTTAGAAGTTAGGGTTATGGTTAGCGATAATGTTAGGGTTAGAGTTAGGGTTAGGCTTAGGGGTTAGGGCTAGGGTTAGGGTTAGGGTTAGGGTTAGTATTAGTGTTAGGGCTTAAGGTTAGGGGTTAGGCTTACGGTTATGGCTTAAGGTTAGTGGTTTAGTTTAAGGGTTAGGATTATGGTTAGGGTTAAGGTTAGGGTTAGGCGTACCATTAGTTTTAGGGTTAGGGTTACAGTTACGTTTATAGATTAGTGATAATATTAGGGTTATGGTTAGAGTTACAGTTAGTGTTTTGGTTAGGGTTAGGGTTAGAGTTACGGTAAGGTTTAGATTTAGAGTTATGTTTAAGGTTAGAGATTAGGGTTAGTGTTACTGTTAGTGTTAGGGTTAGGGTTAGGTTTAGAGGGTTAGGGTTAGGTTTAGGTTTAGAGGTTAGGGTTATGTTTAGCAATAAGGTTAGGGTTAGAGTTAGGATTAGGGTTAGGCTTAGGGGTTAGGGTGAAGGTAAATTTAGGGTTTGTTTTAAGGTTACAATTCTGGTTAGGTTTACAGTTATGGTTAGGATTAGGGTTAAGGTTACAGTTAATATTAGGGTTACGGGTTATGGTTAGGTCTTTGGGTTAGGGTTAGGGTTAGAGTTTAGCGTCAGCGTGAGGGTTACACTTAGTGTTAGGGTTAGGGTTATTTTTTTTTTATTTTATTTAAGAGGAAAAAGAGAAAAACACAAAACAAAACAAAGTGGTGTAAGGGTACACGTAATACAGAACTACGAAAAAAAAAAAACATAACAGTAAGAAATCACCTGTTAATAGATTACATATTATCATGTTGAAAATAGTTGCTCAAATCACAGTATCAAAGCATACAAGGTGGACATTCAAACAGGGAGACTGAAAACAGCTGTGTTCAATGATCCAAAAACATTGATATAGTCAGCTATTTACCACCCCTAAATACACTTGCTGTTATATCCATTAGAGCTCTTTTTATTTTTTCCCCTCTCTTTTTTACAACAAAATTTACACATTTTGGATTTTATTACTCCTTAGTGCTTATTACTTTTTTGGGGGGGAGAGAATACAGTCAAATATGGCAAAACAAAGCTGTCAGTCAAAACTAAGGATAGACATAGCACATGGTGTAGAACAGGGTACAAGGTTATCAACAATGTTTATCAACGTTGTCTCTTGTTTCCTTAAAAAGAATTGTCTATCTCATTAGATATTATAAAGTTGGACAAAACAGTAGAGAACAAGACCAATAAAACTTAGGCATTGTAAACATTACAGGACTTCCAAAGAAGACAATAGTCAAACCAGAATGGGCATCTTAGTGAATCTTATTGCCTTCAAAGTAGTTGCCTATATCCTCAAACTTGATACTATCATACAGAATGGAACAGAGTCTAATCAGTCAAAACAAGATCGTGGGAGTATTACAGGACTTCAAAACAAGTTAATAGGAAATCAAAAAAAAAGTTACTATTTATATATCCTAATTTTTAAAATTTTTTCCCGTAAGTAAGAAAAAAAGAAGAAATGACTAAATAATTTTTTTAAAAGAATAAGGGGGAGATTGAGATAAAACAGGACATAACAATATAACAATACAGGTCAAAGCATGACTGTTTCAGCAACCTAGTACTTCACCACCATATAACCCGATTTAATAGTAGTTACCATAGTGTCTGTCTTTTTCCTTGAAGTATTTGGATAAAACTTCATATAATCTAGCTTCAAATATTTCCATATCAAGAAGCCCAGAATAAAGCCTTTCTAATTAATGAGTGAAAACTTTATAAGGGAATCATGATTACCACATATTTTTTATATATTTGAATCATTACTTACATTAGGGAAACTATTCGGTATTCACACATGCGAGATTGATTTATTTCACTTATGAGTATGGTCTCAAGCTCTGCCCATTTATTGATAAATATCTCAATGTGATCCTTCTTTATAGCTGAATAATACTCCATTGTATAGAAATACCACAAGTTTTTTATCCATTCCTCAGTTGATGGGCACTTGGGTTGTTTCCAAGATCTGGCGATTACAAATTGTGCTGCTATAAACATAGGTGTGCTTATATCACTGTGGTATGATGCTTTCAGTTCTTCTGGGAATATGCCTAGAAGTGGAATAGCTGGAATAAATGGGATTTCAAATCCCAACTTAGGTTAGGGTTATTGTTAGGGTTAGGGGTTAGGGTTATGCTTAGGGTTAGTGTCAGAGGTTAGGGTTAGGGTTAGTTTTTTTTTTTTGTTGTTGTTGTTGTTTTGTCTTTTTCCATTTTTATTGGTACCGGGGATCGAACTCATGACTCCCTGCTTGCAAGGCAGGCGCTCATGCTGCAGAGCTAAATTCCCAGCCCCAGGTTAGGGTTAGTGTTATGGTTCGGGTTAGGGTTAGCTTTATGGTTAGTGTTTAGCATTAGAGGTTAGGGTTTAGAGTTAGTGGTTAGGGTTAGTGTTAGAGTTAGGGTTAGTATTAGAGAGTTAGGGTTAGTGTTAGGGTTAAGTTTAGTTTTAGAGGTTAGGGTTAGGGTTAGGATTAGAGTGTTAGTGTTAGGGTTAGGGTTAAGTTTGGTTTTAGAGGTTATGGTTAGGGTTAGGGTTAGGATTAGAGTGTTAGGATTAGAGGTTTAGGGTTAGTGTTAGGGTTAAGTTTAGTTTTAGAGGTTAGGGTTAGGGTTAGAGATAGGGTTATGGTTATGCTTATGGTTAGTGTTAGGGGTTAGGGTTGTGGTTATTGTTAGGGTTAGGTTTAGGGTTATAGTTAGGGTGATGGTAAGGTTTAAGTTTAGTGTTTCGCTTATGGATTAAGGTTAAGTTCACGGGTTAGGATTAGGGTAGTGTTAGGGTTAGTGTTAGTGGTAAGGGTTAGCGTTAGGATTAGTGTTAGGGCTACTGTTAGGGTTAGGGGTTAGGATTTAGGTTAGGGTTAGGGTTAGGGTTAGGGTGAGGGTTAGGGTTAGGGATTAGCGTTAGGGTTGGGATAGCATTCGTCTTAGGGTTATGGTTAGTGTTTGAGTTATAGTTAGGGTTACAGTTAGGGTTAGCATTAGGATTAGGTTTAGGGTTAGGGTTAGGGCTAGAGGGTTAGTGTTAGCGTTAGGGTTAGGGTTAGGTTTAGGTTTAGGGTTAGGGTTAGGGCTAGGGTTAGAGGGTTAGAGTTAGTGTTAGGGTTAGCATTACGTTTAGGTTTAGGGTTAGAGGTTAGGGAGAGGCTTAGTGATAGGGTTATCATTAGGGTTATGGTTTAGGGTTAGGATTAGGTTTAGGGTTATTGTTATCCTTAGGTTTAAGGTTATTGTTATGGTTAGGTTTAGCATTATATTTGGGTTTAGGGATTTGGGTTAGGGTTAAGGTTAGGGTTAAGATTAGGGTTAGGGGTTGAGTTTAGGGTTAGGGTAAGTGTTAGGATTAAGGTTTGGATTAGGGCTTAGCGCTAGGGCTCAGTGTTAGGGTTAGGGTTTTGGGTAGTGTTAGGGTTACGATAAGGGGTTAACATTAAGGTTAGCATTAGGGTTAGGGTTAGGGTTAGGGTTAGTGTTACGGTTCGGGGTTTGTGTTAGTGTTAGTGTTAGTGTTAGGGTTAGAGTTAAAGTTACGGTTAGGATTAGAGGCTTAGGGTGTGGGTTAGGTTTACTGTTATGGTTAGCGTTATGGTTAGGATTACGTTTAGGTTTAGGGTTAGAGGTTAGGGAGAGGCTTAGTGATAGGGTTATCATTAGGGTTATGGTTTAGGGTTAGGATTAGGTTTAGGGTTATTGTTATCCTTAGGTTTAGGGTTATGGTTATGGTTAGGTTTAGCATTATATTTGGGTTTAGGGATTTAGGTTAGGGTTAAGGTTAGGGTTAGGATTAGGGTTAGGGGTTGAGGTTAGGGTTAGGGTAAGTGTTAGGATTAAGGTTTGGGTTAGGGCTTAGCGCTAGGGCTCAGTGTTAGGGGTTAGGGTTTTGGGTAGTGTTAGGGTTACGATAAGGGGTTAATATTAGGGTTAGCGTTAGGGTTAGTGTTAGTGTTACGGTTCGGGGTTTGTGTTAGTGTTAGTGTTAGGGTTAGAGTTAAAGTTACGGTTAGGATTAGAGGCTTAGGGTGTGGGTTAGGTTTACTGTTATGGTTAGCGTTATGGTTAGGATTACGGTTAGGGTTAGTGTTAGGTTTGGGTTAGGTTTAGGGTTAGGGTTAGGGTTAGTTTAGGGTTAGGGTCAGGGATAGAGTTAGGGTTAGGGATTTGTGTTAGGGTTAAGGTTAGGGTTAGGGTTTTGTGTTAGGGTTAGGGTTAGGGTTAGGGTTGGGTTTAGGGGTTAGTGATATGCTTGGGTTATGGTTCGGTTTTGGGTTATGGTTAGTGTTAGCATCACAGTTAGGTTTAGGGTTACGTTTAGGGTTAGGTTTAGGTTTTGGTGTACGGTTAAGGATAGAGGGTAGGGTTACGGTTATGGTTATGGTTATGGTAATGTTTAGGGTCAGGGTTACGGTTAGGTTTAGATTTAGGGGTATGGCTAGGGTTAGAGATTAGGGTTAGGTTTAGAGTTAGGGTTAGCATTTGGTTTATGGTTAGGGTTAGATGTTAGAGTTAGGGTTAGGGTTAGTGGTAGGGTTATCCTTAGGGTTAGGGTTTAGGGTTAGGTTTAGGGTTAGTGTTAGAGTTAGGGATAGTGTTAGGGCTATGGTTAGGGTTAGCGTTAGAGTTAGGGTTCGAGATTTTTGTTAGGGTTAAGTTTAGGGTTAGGGTTAGTCATAGCGTTGGCATTAGACCTTATTGTTAGGGTTAGGGTTAGGGTTAGGTTTAGGTTTAAGGTTAGGGTTAGAAGTTAGGGTTAGTGATAGGGTTATCATTAGGGTTAGGGTTTCGGGTTAGGGTTAGGGTTAGTTTTAGGGTTTGTTGAGGGTTATGGTTATGGATAGGGTTAGGGTTAGATTTAGGGTTAGAGATTTGGGTTAGGGTTAAGCTTAGGTTTAGGGTTAGGGTTAGGGTTTGAGGTTAGTGTTAGGGTTAGGGTTAGGGGTTGATGTTAGGGTTAGGGTTAGTGTTAGGGTTAGGGTTAGGGTTAAGGCTTAGGGTTAGGGCTCCGTGTAAGGTGTTAGGGTTATGGGTAGGGTTGCGGTTAGGGTTAGGGTTAGGATTAGCTTTAGGGTTAGGGTTAGAGTTAAGGTTAGGGATTACAGTTAGGGTTAGGGTTAGGATTAGGGTTATGGTTAGGATTACGGTTACAGTTAGGGCTAGGGTTATGTTTAAGATTAGGGTTAGAGTTAGGTTTAAGTTTAGTGGTTAGTTTTAGTTTTAGGGTTAGGGTTAGGGTTAAAGTTAGGGTTAGGGTTAGGGTTAGGGTTAGAGGGTTAGGGTTATGTTTGGGGTTAGGGTTACCTTTAGGATTAGGGTTAGGGTTAGTTTTAGGGTTAGTATTAGTGTTAGGGCTTAAAGTTAGGGTTCAGCCTTAGGGTTATGGCTTAAATTTGTGGTTAAGTTTAGGAGTTTGGATTATGGTTAGGATTAGAGTTAGGCATACCATTAGTTTTAGTGTTAGGGTTATGGTTAGGGTTAGGGTTAGGGTTCGCTTTTGGCTTAGTGTTAGTGTTAGAGATTAGGGTTAGAGTTAGTGTTTGGGTTAGGGTTAAGTTTAAGGTTAGGGGTTAGAGTGAGAGTTAGGATTAAGTTTAAGGTTAGGGTTAGGGTTAGGGTAAGGGGTTAATGTTAGGGTTAGTTTTAGGGTTAGGGTTAGTGTCACGGTTCGGTGTTTGTGTTAGTGTTAGTGTTAGGGTTAGTGTTAGAGTTACGGTTATGATTAGAGGCTTAGTGTGTGCGTTAGGTTTACGGTTAGGTTTAGCATTACGATTAGGATTACAGTTAGGGTTAGGTTTAGGTTTGGGTTCGGTTAAGTGTTATGGTTAGAGTTAGTTTAGGGTTAGGGTCAGGGTTATAGTTAGGGTTAGGGATTTGTGTTAGGGTTAAGGTTAGGGTTAGGGTTTTGTGTTAGGGTTAAAGTTAGGGTTATGGTTAAGGTTAGGGGTTAGGGTTAGAGATAGTGTTATGGTTAAGTTTACGGTTAGGGTTATGTTTAGGGTTAGAGTTAGGTTTAGGGGTTAGTTATACGGTTGCGCTATGGTTTGATTTAGGGTTATGGTTAGTGTTAGCATCACAGTTAGGGTTAGGGTAGGGTTAGGGTTAGGTTTAGGTGTACGGTTAAGGATAGAGGTTAGAGTTACAGTTATGGTTATGGTTATGGTAATGTTTAGGGTCAGGGTTATGGTTAGGTTTAGATTTAGAGGTACAGTTAGGCTTAGAGATTAGGGTTAGGTTTAGAGTTAGGGTTAGCATTTGGTGTAGGGTTAAGGTTAGATGTTAGAGTTCGGGTTAGGGTTAGTGATAGGGTTATCCTTAGGGTTAGGGTTTAGGGTTAGTGTTAGAGTTAGACTTAGGGTTAGTGTTAGGGTTACGGTTAGGGTTAGCGTTAGAGTTATGGTTAGGGATTTTGGTTAGGGTTAAGTTTAGGGTTAGTCATAGCCTTCGCGTTAGACCTTATTGTTAGGGTTAGGGTTAGGGTTAGGTTTAGGTTTAGGGTTAGGGTTAGAAGTTAGGGTTAGTGATAGCCTTTTCATTAGGGATAGGGTTTAGGGTTAGGGTTAGGGTTAAGGTTAGGGTTAGGGTTAGGGTTATGGTTACACATAGGGTTAGGGTTAGAGTTATGGTTAGGGATTTGGGTTAGGGTTAAGGTTAGGGTTAGGGTTAGGGATTTAGGTTAGGGTTAGTGTTAGGGTTAGGGTAAGTTTAGGGTTAAGGTTAAGACTTAGGATTAGGGCTCCATGTTAGGGGTTAGGGTTATGGGTAGTGTTGCAGTTAGGGTTAGGGTTAGGATTACGGTTAGGGTTAGGCTTAGCTTTAGGGTTAGTGTTAGAGTTAAGGTTAGGGATTTCAGTTAGGGTTAGGGTTAGGTTTAGAGTTATGGTTAGGGTTACGGTTACAGTTAGGGCTAGGGTTATGTTTAAGATTAGGGTTAGGGTTAGGGTTAAGTTTAGTGGTTAGTTTTAGTGTTAGGGTTAGGGTTAAAGTTAGGGTTAGGGTTAGGGTTAGAGAGTTAGTGTTATGTTTGGGGTTGGGGTAACCATTAGGATTAGGATTAGGATTAGGGTTAGGGTTAGTGTTAGGGTTAGTATTAGTGTTAGGGCTTAAGGTTAGGGTGCAGTCTTAGGGTTATGGCTTAAATTTGTCGTTAAGTTTAGGAGTTAGGATTATGTTTAGGGTTAGGGTTAGGCGTACCATTAGTTTTAGTGTTAGGGTTATGGTTACGTTTATAGATTAGGGTTAGGATTAGGGTTACAGTTAGGGTTACAGTTAGGGTTACAGTTAGGGTTTGGGTTAGGTTTAGGGTTAGATTAATGGTAAGTTTTACATTTAGTTACGTGTAGCTAGAGATTAGGGTTAGCGTTACTGTTTGGGTTAGGGTTAGAGTTTGGTTTAGACAGTTAGGGTTAGGTTTAGGTTTAGAGTTTAGGGTTATGGTTTGTGTTAAGGTTAGGGTTAGAGTTAGGGTTAGGGTTAGGTTAGGGTTAGGCTTAGGGGTTAGGTTGAAGGTAAATTTGGGTTTCGTTTTAGGGTACGATTAGGGTTAGGTTTACGCTTAGGTTTACGGTTAGGGTTAGGTTTAGGGTTAAGGTTATGGTTAATGTTAGGGTTAGGGGTTAGGGTTAGGGCTTAGGGTTTAGTTTTAGGGTTAGAGCTAAACTGGATTATGGTTATGGTTAGGGTTAGGGTTATCATAGGTTTAGGTTTAGTGTTAGGGTTAGGGTTAGGGATAGAGTTTAGCGTCAGGGTTAGGGTTACCCTTAGTGTTAGGGTTATTGTTAGGGTTAGAGGTTAGTGTTATGCTTAGGGTTAGTTTCAGAGTTTAGGTTTAGGGTTAGGGTTAGCATTAGGGTTAGGGTTAGTTTTATGATTAGGGTTAGGTTAGGTTTAGGTTAGTATTTACGGTTAGGTGTTAGGGTTCTGGGTTAGTGGTTAGGGTTAGTGTTAACATTAGTGTTAGTTTTAGGGTTAGTGTTAGGGTTAGAGGGTTAGAGTTAGTGTTAGGGTTAAGGTTATGGTTATGGTTAGGGTTTTGATTAGGTGACAGTTAGGGTTAGTGTTTCGCTTAGGGATTAGGGTTAGGTTAGAGATTATGGTTAGGGTTAGTGCTAGGGTTAGTGTTAGGTTTAAGGGTTAGGCTTAGGAATAGGGTTAGGGTTAGGGTTAGGGTTAGGGTTAGGGGGTTAGGGTTAGAGTTAGGGTAAGCGTTAGGTTTCAGTTTATGGTTAGAGGTTAGGGTTAGGGTTAGTGATAGGGTTATTATTAGGTTTGGGGTTTAGGGTTAGGGTTATGGTTAGTGTTAGGGTTAGAGATGGGGTTATATTTACAGTTAGGGTTAGGGCTAGAGTTACGTTTAGGGTTATTGTTAGGATTAGAGTTTAGTGTTAGTGTTAGGGTTAGGTTTAAGGTTAGGGCTAGGGTTGGGGCTTAGGGGTTAGGGGTAGGGTTAGGGTTAGGGTTAGAGCTAGACAGGCTGAGGGTTAGGGTTAGGGTTATGGCTTGGGTTATTGTAGGTTTAACTTTAGGGTTGGGATTAGATGTTAGGGTTAGTTTTAGGGTTATTGTTATGGTTAGTATTAGTGTTAGGGTTAGGGTTAGAGTTTAGTGTTAGGGTTAGGGTTAGGGTGATGGTTAGGGTTAGGGTTAGAGGTAGAGTTTAGAGTAATCGTTAGTGTTAGTGTTAGGGTTAGAGGTCAGGTTTAGGGTTCATTTTAGGTTTCGGGTTAGGGTTAGAGAGTTTTTTGTTAGTCTTATGGTTAAGGTTAGGTTTAGAATTTAGGGTTAGTATTAGATATAGGGTTAGGATTATGGTTATGATTAGGGTTACGGTTTGGGGTTAGGGTTAGGTTTAGTGTTAGTGTTAGGGTTACCGTTATGGTTAGTCTTATGATTAGGGTTAAGGTTAGTGTTAGGATTAGGTTTAGTGTAAGGCTTAGGGATTAGGGTTAGGGTTAGGGTTAGAGTTAACCCTAACTCTAACCCTGATCCCTTTAGGGGTTTAATGGTTAAGGTTAGGGTTAGGGTTAGGGTTATGGTTATGGTTATGGTTAGGGTTAGGGTTAGCGTTAGGCTTAGTGTTAGTGTTAGAGATTAGGGTTAGAGTTAGTGTTTGGGTTAGGGTTAAGTTTAAGGTTAGGGGTTAGAGTGAGAGTTATGTTAGGGTTCTGTTTAGGGTTAGGGTTATGTATAGTGTTAAGGTTAGAGTTAGGCTTAGTGTTAGTGTTAGGTTTAGAGGGTTAGGGTTAGTGTTAGGGTTAAGGTTAGGTTTAGAGGTTAGGGTTATGGTTAGAGATAGCATTAGGTTTATGTTTATGGTTAGGGTTAGGGTTAGTGTTAGGATTAGGGTTAGGGTTAGATCTAGTGTTCGGGTTAGGTTTAGGTTTAGGGTTAGTGTTTAGGTTTATGGGTTAGTGTTGAGGGTTAGGGGTTAGTGTTAGTGTTAGGGCTAGGTTTAAGGTTAGGGTTAGGGTTAGGCTTAGAGGGTTAGGGTTAGTGTTAGGGTTAAGGTTAGGTTTAGAGTTTAGGGTTATGGTTAGAGATAGGGTTATGATTATGGTTATGGTTATGGTTATGGTTAGGGGTTAGGGTGAGGTTTAGGGTTAGTCTTCGTTGTAGTGTTAGGGATCAGTTTAGCGTGAGGGTTAGGGTTAGGGTGAGGGTTAGTGTTGCTGTTCGGCATTAGGGTTAAGGTTAGGATTTGGGTCACGGTTAGGTTAGGGTTAGGGTTAGAGGTTAGCATTAGTGTTAATGTTAGGGTTAGTGTTAGTTTTAGGGTTAGGGTTAGGGTTAGAGTTTAGGGTTAGGGTTAGGGTTAGAGTTATGGTTAGGGTTACGGTTAGGTTTACGGTTAGGGTTAGAGATTATGGTTACAGTCAGTTTTAGGGTTACGGTTAGTGTTAGGTTTAGGGTTAGGTTTAGTGTTAGATTTACAGTTAGTGTTAGCGTTAGGGTTATGCTTAGTGTTAGAGATTATGGTTACGTGAGGGTTAGGTTTAGAAATATTTTTAGGGTTAGTGTTACGGTTAGGTTTAGAGTGAGGTTTACAGTTAGGGTAAAAGATAGGGGCAGGGTGAGGGTTAGGCTTAGGTTTAGGGTTAGGGTTAGAGAGTTACCGTCAGGCTGAGGCTTAGCATTAGGTTTAGGGTTACGATTAGAGCTTAAGGTAGGGTTAGTGATTGCGTTATCGTTAGGGTTAGGGTTAGCGTTAGGGTTAGGTTTAGTGTTAGGGTTAAGCTTCTGGTTATGGTTACGGTTAGGCTTAGGGTTAGGGTTAGGGTTAGAGGTTAGGATTAGTTTTAGGGTTAGGGTTATTGTTCGTGTTAGGGTTAGGTTTAGGGATAGCCTTAGGGTTACAGTTAGAGTTTAGGGTAAGCGTTAGGGTTATGGTTAGGCTTAAAGGTCATGGTTAGGGTTATTGTTTGGGTTAGGGTTATGATTAGTGTAAGGGTCAGGGTTAGGGTTAGGGTAAAGTTAGGGTTATTGTTAGGGTTAGGGTTTAGGTTTAGAGTAAGGTTTAGGATTAGGATTAGGGTTATGATTAGGGGTTAGGGTTAGTGGTTAGGGTTAGGGTTAGGGTTAGGGTTAAGTTTAGGGTTAGGCTTAATGATTAGGGTTACAATTAGTGTTAGTGTTAGGGTTAGGGGTTAGGGTGAGGGTAACGTTAGGGTTCTGTTTACGGTTACAGTTAGGGTTACGGGTGCGGATAGCTTTGGGTTAGTTTCACGGTTAGTTTTAAGGTTAAGTTTAGGGTTAATGTAAGGGTTACAGGTTAGGGTTACTGGTTAGAGGTTAGGATTCAGGTTAGCGTTAGACTAGACTGGGTTAAGGTTAGCGTTAGGTTTAAGGGTTAGGGTTAGGGTTAGGGTTAGAGGTTATAGTTAGGGTTAGGGTTATTGTTAGGATTAGAGGTTAGGGTTAGGTTTAGGATTAGGGTTAGGTTTAGGATTAGGGTTAAGGTTAAGGTTAATATAAGGGTTAAAGATAAGGGTTATTGATTAAGGGTTAGGATTAGAGTTAGGGTTAGAGCTAGACAGACTTAGGTTTAAATTTAGGGTTAAGGTTAGGGTTATCATAGTGTTAAGTTTAGGTTTAGGGTTAGGGTTATTGTTAGTGTTAGGATTAGAGGTTATGGTGAGTGTTAGGGCTAGATTTAGGGTTAGGGTTTGGTTTATGGTTAGGTTTAGAGGTTAGGGTTAGAGTTAGGTTTAAGTTTAGGGTTACGGTTAGGGCTAGGGTTTGTGTTAGATGTTAGGGTTAGGTTTAGGGTTAGGGTTATGGTTAGTGTTAGTGTTAGTGTTAGTGTTAGGCTTAGGGTTAAAGTTTAGTGTTAGTTTAGTGTAAGGATGAGGGTTAGGGTTAGGCTCAGAGTTAGAGTTTAGGGTAATTGTTAGGGTTAGTGTTAGGAATAGAGGTCAGGGTTAGGTTTAGTGTTAGGATTATTGTTAGAGTTAGGGATTAGGGTTAGGTTTAGGTTTAGTGTTAGGGTTAGGTTTAGGGTTAGTGTTTGGGTTAGGGGTTAGAGTTAGGGTTAGGGTTAGAATTAGGGTTAGGTTTAGTGTTAGGGTTAGGTTTAGGGTTAGGTTCAGAGGGTAGGGTTAGGGTTATGGGTTAGCGTTAGTTTTAGGGTTAGAGGTTTAGGGTTAAAGTTCAGGTTAGTGTTAGGGATTAGGGTTAGGTTTAGTGTTAGGGTTAGAGTTAGAGTTTAGGATTAGGGTTCTGGTTAGGGTTAGGGTTAGGGGTAGGGTTATGGTTACAGGGTTAAGGTTAGGTTTAGGGTTAGAGGTTAGGTTATGTTTAGTGTTAAGTTTAGGGTTAGAATTAGGGTTAGGGTTAAGGTTAAGCTTAGGGTTAGGGGTTAGGGTGAGGGAAAATTTAGGGTTCATTTTATGGTTATGATTAGGGTTACGGTTAGGGTTAGAGTTAGGGTAGGGTTAATGTTAGGGTTAATGTTAGGGTTACAGGTTAGGGTTAGGGTTAGGGGTTAGGGGTTAGGATTATGGTTAGGGTTAGAGCTGGACAGGGTTAGGGTTGTGGTTAGGGTTAGGCTTATCATAGGGCTAGGGTTATTGTAAGGGTTAGAGTTTAGGGTCAGGGTTAGGGTTAGGCTTAGTGCTCGGGTTAGGGTTATTGTGAGGGTTAGATGTTAGGGTTAGGGTTAGGGTTAGGGTTAGGGTTACATATTAGGTTTAGGGTTAGCGTACCATTAGGGTTAGTGTTAGTTTTAGGGTTTTGGTTAGGGTTAAGATTAGGGTTAGGGTTAGGTTTAGGGTTACAGTTAGGTTTACGTTTATGTTTAGAGTTTAGGTTTATGCTTAGAGATAGGGTTATGGTTATGTTTATGGTTAGGTTTAGATGTTAGGGTTATCGTTAGGGTTATGGTTAGGGCTAGGCTTCGTGTTTGGGGTAGGGATTGGGTTAGGGTGAGGGTTAGTGTTAGGGTTAGGGTTAGTGTTGCCATTAAGAATTAGGGTTAGGTTTAGGATTAGGGTCAGGGTTAGGGTTAGGGTTAGGGGTTAGCGTTAGTTTTAGGGTTAGTGTTAGGGTTAGTGTTAGGTTTACGGTTAGGGTTATGGTTAGATGTTAGTGTTAGGGTTAATGTTAAGGTTAATGTTAAGGTTAGGGTTAGGGTTACGGTTAGGGTTAGGTTTAGGGTTATGGTAAGGGTTAGGGTTAGGTTTAGCATTAGGCTTTCAGTTAGTGTTAGGGTTAGGGTTACGGTTAGGGTTAGAGATTATGGTTACCGTGAGGTTTAGGGTTAGGGTCAGGTTCAGTGTTAGAGTTACGGTTAGGGTTACAGTTAGGGTTACTGTTAGGATAAGAGATTAGTTTTAGGCTTAGGTTTAGGTTTAGGGTTAGGGTTAGAGGTTTAGTGTTTTGGTTAGGGTTAGTGTTAGGTTTAGGGTTAGGGTTAGTGGTTAGGGTTAGGGTTAGTGATAGGGCTATCATTAGGTTTAGGGTTTAGGGTTAGGGTTAGGGTTAGGATTAGGGTTAGGTTTAGTGTTAGGGTTAAGCTTAGGGTTATGGTTACAGTTAGAGTTAGGGTTAGGGATTTGGGCTATGGTTAAGTTTAGGGTTAGGGCTAGTGTTAGTGTTTGAGGTTAGGGCTCGGGTAGGGTTAGCGCTTAGGGTTAGGGTTCAGGATTAGTGGTTAGTGCTATGGGTAGTGTTAGGGTTAGTGTTAGGTTTAGGGGTTAGGGTAGGGTTAGGGTTAGGTTTAGGGTTAGGATTACAGTTAGGATTATGGTTAGGGTTAAGGTTAGAGTTAGCGTTAGGGTTAGGGTTAGGGTTAGGGTTAGGGTTAGGTTTAGGGTTATGGTTAGGGTTACGGTTACAGTTAGGGGTCAGGGCTAGGTTTAGGGTTATGTTTAATGTTAGAGTTAATTTTAGTGGTTAGTCTTAGTGATAGGATTAGGCTTAGAGTTAGGTTTAGGGTTAAGTTTAGAGGGTTAGTGTTAGTTATGGGCTTAGGTTTACCATTAGGGTTAGGGTTAGGATTAGGGTTAAGTTTAGGTGTAGGGTTAGGGTTAGGGTTAGGGTTAGGGTTTGTTTTAGAGGTAAGGATTAAGTTTTGTAATAGGGTTAACGTTAGGGTTAGGGTTTAAGGTTAGGGTTAGGGTTAGAGTTATGTTTAGGTTTAGTGTTATGGTTACGGTTAGGGTTAGTGTTAGAGTTAGGAGTAGGGATTTGGGTTAGGGTTAATATTATGGTTAGTGTTAGTGTTAGCAGTTGAGTTTAGTGTTAGGGTTAGTGTTATGTTTAGGGTTATGGTTAGGAGTTAGTGTTAGGGTTAGCGTTAGGGTTCGGGGTTAGTGTTAGTGTTAGTGTTAGTGTTAGTGTTAGTGTTAGTGTTAGTGTTAAGGTTAGAATTAGATTTCCAGTTAGGATTAAAGTCTAGGGTGTGGGTTAGGGTTAGGTTTACAGTTAGGGTTAAGGTTAGTTTTAGGATTACAGTTAGGGTTTAGGGTTATGTTTGGGTTAGGGTTAGGGTTGGGGTTAGGTTTAGGGTTAGGGTTAGGGTTAGGTTTAATGTTCGGATTACGGTTATGTTTATGGTTAGGGTTAGGTTTAGTGTTAGGTTTAGGGGTTAGGGTTCAAGGTAGGGTTAGTGTTAGGGTGAAGGTTAGGGTTAGGGCTTAGGGTTAGGGTTCGTTTAGCCTTCGTCTTAGCATTAGGGTTTTGTTAGCGTTATGGTTAGGGCTACAGTTAGGGTTAGCATTAGGATTATGTTTAGGGTTAGGGTTAGGGTTAGAGGGTTAATGTTAGTGTTAGTGTTCGGGTTAGTGTTATGGTTAGGGTTAGGTTTAGGATTAGTGTTATGGTTAGGGTTAGGGTTATGGTTAGAGGGTTAGGGTTAGGGTTAGGGTTAGGGTTAGAGTTTAGTGTTAGGGTTAGTGTTAAGATTAGGGTTAGGGTTAGGGTCATGGTTAGGGTTAGGTTTAGGGTTATGTTTAGGGTTAGGGTTAGGGTCAGGGTTAGAGTTAGGTTTAGGGATTTTGGTTGGGGTTAAGTTTAGGGTTAGGATTAGGGTTCGGGGTTGGGGTTAGGGATAGTGTTACCGTTAGGTTTATGATTAGGGTTAGGGTTAGGATTAGGGTTATGTTTAGGGTTGGGTTAGGGTTCGGTTTAGGGTTATGGTTAGAGTTAGTGTTACGATTAGGGTTAGGGTTATGGTTAGGTTTATGGTTAGTGTTAGGGTTAGGTTTAAGGTTAGGGTTAGAGGTTAGGGTTAGGGTTTGGGTTAGGTTTATGTTTACGGTTAGGTTTAGGTTTAGGTTTCTGTATAGGTTTAGATTTAGGGTTACGTTTATGGTTAGAGGCTAGTGTTAGTGTTAGGGTTAGGGTTAGCTTTAGATTTAGGGTTAGGGTTAGAGGTTAGGTTAGGTTTAGTGTTAGTGATAGTTTATCTGTAGAGTTAGGGTTTAGGGTTATGGTTAGGTTTAGTGTTAGATTTTGGGTTATTGTTAGGGTTATATTCAGGTTGAGCTTTAGATTTAGGTTTGGTTACGGTTAAGGTTAGGGTTAGGGTTACGGTTAGGGTTAGTCATAGTTTTCGGGTTAGACCTTAGGGTTAGTGATAGGTTTTGGGTTAGGATTGGGGTTAGTGAAAGGGTTATCATTACAGTTAGGGTTTAGGTTTAGGGTTAAGGTTAGTGTTAAGGTTAGGGTTAGGGTTAGGGTTATGATTACGTTTATGGTTAGGATTAGATTTATGGTTTCGGATTTGGGTTAGGGTTAATGTTCGGGTTAGGGTTAGGGTTATGGATTGAGGTTAGGATTAGGGTTAGCATCAGGGTTAGGACATAGGGTTAGGGTTTAGGGTTATCGGTAGGGTTAGGGTTAACTTTAGGTTTTGCGTTAAGGTTAGGGTTAGGGTTAGCGTTAGTATTTTGGGTTATTGTTAGGGTTAGGGTTAGACTTAGTGATAGGGTTTTCGTTAAGGTTAGGGTTTAGGGTTAGGGTTAGGGTTAGGCTTAGTGTTAGGGTGAGGTTTATTGTTATGGTTACGGTTATGGTTATGGTTAGATTTCGGTTAGGGATTTGGGTTAGAGTTAAGGCTAGGGTTATTGTTAGTGTTAGGGGTTGAGGTTAGGGTTAGGGTTTGGGTTAAGGTTAGGGTTAGGGTTTACTGTTACGGCTCATGCTTAGTGGTTAGGGTTATGGGTAGGGTTAGGGTTAGGGTTAAATGTAGGTTTAGGGTAAGGGGTTAATGTTAGGGTTAGGGTTAGGGTTAGGATTCTCAGTTAGTGTTAGTCTTTGTGTTGGAGTTAGCGTTACGGTTAGAATTAGAAGGTTAGAGTGTGGGTTAGGGTTAGGGTTAGGGTTAGGGTTAGGGTTAGAGTTAGGATTAGGCATTTGGGTTAGGGTTAAGGTTAGGGTTAGGGTTAGGGTTAGGGTTAGGGTTAGGGTTAGTCATAGCGTTCGGGTTAGACCTTAGGGTTAGGGTTATTGTTAGGGTTAGGTTTAGGGTTAAGTTTAGGGTTAGGATTAGAGGTTAGGTTTAGGGTTAGTGATAGGGTTATCGTTAGGGTTAGGGTTTAGGGTTAGTGTTAGGGTTAGCGTTAGGGCTTGGGTTAGGGTTACGGTTACAGTTAGGGTTAGTGTCAGAATTAGGGTTAGGTATTTCAGTTAGGGTTAAGGTTAGCGTTAGGGTTAGGGTTAGGGCTTAGTGTTTCAGCTCAGGTTTAGGGTTAGGGTTGTGGGTAGGGTTAGATTTATGGTTAGGGTTACAGTTAGGGTTTAGGGTTAGTGTTAGGAGCTAGGGTTAGGGTTAGTCTTACACTTTGGGTTAGGTTAATGCTTAGGGTTAGGTTTAGTTTAGGGTTATAGTTAGGGTTAGGGATTTGGATTAAGTTTAGGGTTAGGTTTAGCGTTATGGTTAGGGTTACAGTTACCGTTAGGGTTAGGGTTAAGGTTAGTGGTTAGTTTTAGTGTTAGGGTTAGGGTTAGATTTAGGATTAGGGTTAGGTTTAGAGGGTTATTGTTAGGTTTTGGGTTAGGGTTACCGTAAGGGTTAGGTTTGGGTTAGGGTTAGTATTAGTGTTAGGGCTTAAGGTTAGGGGTTAGGCTTAGGGTTCTGGCTTAAGGTTAGTGTTTAGGTTTAGGGGTTAGGATCATGGTTAGTTTAAGGGTTAGAGTTAGTGTTACGGTTAGGTTTAAGGTTAGGGTTACGGTTACGTTTAGAGATTAGGTTGAGGGTAGAGTTAGGATTACGGTTAGGGTTTCAGGTTAGTGTTAGGGTTAGGGTTAAGTTTAGGGTTAGGTTTATGGTTACGGTAAAGTTTAGATTTAGGGTTTCAGTTAGGGTTAGAGATTAGGGTTAGCGTTAGGGTTAGGGTTAGGGTTAGGGTTAAGGTTAAGTTTAGAGGGTTAGGGTTAGGTTCATGGTTAGAGGTTAGGGTCATGGTTAAGGTTAGGGTTAAAGTATGAGTTAGGGTTAGGTTAGGGTTAGGGTTAGGTGTTAGGGTGAGTCTAAATTTATGGTTCGTTTTAGTGTTACGATTATGGTTAGGGTCACGGTTAGGGTTAGGTTTAGGGTAGGGTTAGCCTTAATGTTAGGGTTAATGTTAGGGTTATGGGTTAGGCTTAGGGGTTAGGGGTTAGGATTAGGGATAGGGTTACAGCTATTTAGGGTTAGGGTTAGGGTTAGTGTTATTGTAATTTTAGGGTTAGGGTTAGAGTTAAGGGTTAGAATTTAGCGTCAGGGTTAGGGTTAGGCTTAGTTTTAAGGTTAGACTCAGGGTTAAGGTTAGGGTTAGAATTTAGTGTCAGGGTTAGAGTTATGCTTAGTGTTATTTTAGGGTTATTGTTAGGGTTAGAGTTCAGGGTTATGGTTTGGGTTAGGCTCAGAGGTTAGAGTTACGGTTAGGGTTAGGATTAGGGTTAGGTTTAGTTTTAGGGTTCGGATTAGTGTTAGGTTATAGGGTTAGTGTTTAGGGTTGGGCATTAGGGTTTAGTGTTAGTCTTAGGCTTAGGGTTATGGTTAGGGTTAGAGAGTTAGGGTTAGTGTTAGGCTTAAGGTTAGGTTTAGAGGTTAGTTTTAGGGTTAGAGCTAGGATTATGGTTATGGTTAGGGTTAGAGTTAGGGTTTAGAGTTACGGTTAGTGTTAGGGTTAGGCTTACAGTTATGGTTAGGTTTATGACTAGGGTGATGGTTAGGGTTAGGGTTAGGTTCAGTGTTAGGCTTAGTCATTAGGGTTAGGTTTAGGGGTTAGTGTTAGGGTTAGTGTTAGGTTTAGTGTTAGGGTTAAGGTTTAGGGTTAGGGTTAGAGGGTTAGGGTTAGGGTTAGGGTTAATGTTTGTTTTCTGGTTAGGGTTAAGTTTAGGGTTAGGGTTAGTGATAAGGTTATCTTTAGGTTTAGGGCTTAGGGCTAGGGTTAGGATTAGTGTATGTGTTAGGGTTAGAGCTATACTTATGGTTATTGTTAGGGTTAGAGTTAGGGTTAGGGATTTGGGTTAGGATTAAGGTTAGATTTAGGGTTAGGGTTAGGGTTTGAGGTTAGAGTTAGGGTGAGGGTTAGAGTTAGGGTTAGGGATTTGTGTTAGTGTTAGGGTTATTTTTATGGTTATGCTTAGGGTTACGGTTACAGTTAGGGCTTAGCGTTAGGTTTACGATTAGGGTTAGAGTTAGGGGTAAGTTTAGTGGTTAGGTTTAGTGTTCGGGTTAGGGTTAGAGTTAGGGTTAGGGTTAGGGATAGAGGTTTAGGGTTAGGTTTGGTGTTAGGGTTATCATTATGGTTAGGGTTAGGTTTAGAGGGTTAGGGTTATGTTTGGGGTTAGGGTTACCATTAGGGTTAGGGTCAGGTTTAGGGTTAGTGTTATTATTAGTGTTAGGGCTTAAGCTTAGAGGTTAGCTTATGGTTATGGCTTAGGGTTAGGGGTTAGGTTTAGGCCTTAGCATTATTGTTAGGTTTACGGTTCGGATTAGAATTAGAGTAAGGGTTAGGGTTAGCATTACGGTTAGGTTTAAGGTTAAGTTTAAGGTTAGGTTTGTAGATTAGGGTTAGGGTTAGGGTTAGTGTTACTGTTATTGAAAGAGTTTAGGGTTAGGGTTAGAGGTTATGTTTAGGTTTAGGGTTAAGGTTACGGTTAGGGTTAGGGTTACGGTTAGGTTTATATTTAGGCTTACAGTTAGGGTTAGAGATTAGGTTTAGCGTTAGGGTTAGGGTTAGCATTAGGGTTAGAGTGTTAGGGTAAGGTTTAGGGTTAGAGGTTAATGTTATGGTGAGGGTTCAGTTTAGGGTTAGACTTAGGGTTAGGGTTAGGGTTAGGGTTAGGTGTTATTGTTAGGGGTAGGGTTAGGGAAAGGGTTCGGGGTTAGTGTTTGTGTTAGGGTTAGAGTTAGAGTTACGGTTAGGATTAGAGAGTTAGGGTGTGGGTTAGGGTTAGGTTTATGGTTATGGTTAGGCTTAGGGTTAGGGTTAGGATTACGGCTAGGGTTAAGTTTAGGTTTGGGTTATGGTTAGGGTTTAGGGTTATGGTCAGGGTTAGAGTTAGGATTAGGTATTTGGGTTAGGGTTAAGGTTAGGGTTAGCGTTAGGGTTAGCGGTTGGGTTTAGGGATAGTGTTAGGGCTAGGTTTATCTTCTCGGTTTGGGTTAGGGTTAGGTTTAGGGGTTAGGGTTATGGTTGAGTTAGGGTTCGTTTTAAGGTTATGGTTAGTGTTAGTGTTACTGTTAGAGTTATGGTTAGGTTTAGGTTTAGTGTTATGCTTAGGGTTTGGTTTAGGGTTAGAAGTTAGGGTTAGGCTTAGGTTTAGGGTTATGATTATGGTTAGGGTTAGGGTCAGGGTTATGGTTTGGTTTAGATTTAAGGTTACGGTTAGCTTTAGAGATTAGGGTTATGGTTAGGGTTAGCATTAGGTTTAGTGTTATTGTTATAGGTTAGGGTTAGTTTTAGTGTTATGGTTAGAGTTAGGGTTAGGAATTTGGGTTAGGGTTATGGTTAGGGTTAGGGTTAGGGTTACGGTTAGTCATAGCGTTCGGGTTAGACATTAGGGTTAGGGTTAGGGTTAGGGTTAGGTTTAGGGTTAGGGTTAGAGGTTAGGGGTACGGGTAGTGGTAGGGTTATCTTTAGGGTTAGGGTTTAGGATTAGCATTCGGGTTAGTGTTAGGGTCTGAGTTAGGGTTAGTGATTTCAGTTAGCGTTAACGGTAGGGTTAGGGTTATGGTTAGGGGTTGATATTAGGGTTAGTGCTAGGGTTAAGGATAAGGCTTAGGGTTTCGGCTCAGGTTTAGGGGTTAGGGTTATGGGTAGGGTTAAGTTTGTGGTTTAGGTTGGGGTTATGTGTTATTGTTAGGGTTAGGGTTAGGGTTAGGGTTAGGGTTAGGGCTAGATTTAGGGATAGTCTTACCCTTTGGGTTAAGGTTAGGGTTAGGATTAGGGTTAGAGTTAGGGTTAGGGAAAGGTTCGGGGTTAGTGTTAGGGTTAGAGGTAGAGTTACGGTTAGGATTAGAGGGTTAGGGCATGGGTTAGGGTTAGGTTTATGGTTATGGTTAGGGTTAGGGTTAGGATTACGATTAGAGTTAAGGTTAGGTTTTGGTTAGGTTAGGGTTATGTCAGGGTTAGAGTTAGGTTTAGGTATTTGGGTTAGGGTTAGGTTTCGGGTTAGAGTCAGGGTTAGGCTTAGGACTTAGGATTTCGGCTCAGGTTTAGGGGTTAGGGTTATGGTAGGGTTACTTTTATGGTTAGATTTAGGGTTAGGTTAGTGTTAGGGTTAGGGTTAGTGGTTAGTGTTAGCGTTAGGGTTAAGGTTAGGGAAAGGTTCGGGGTTAGTGTTAGTGTTAGTGTTAGGGTTAGAGTTTGAGTTACGGTTAGGATTACAGGCTTAGGGTGTGGGTTAGGGTTAGGTTTATGGTTAGGGTTAGGGTTAGGGTTAGGATTATGGTTAGGGTTAACATTAGGTTTGGGTTTGTGTTAGGTTTAGGGTTATGGTCAGGGTTATATTTAGGATTAGGGATTTGGGTTAGCGTTAAAGTTAGGGTTAGTGTTAGGCTTAGGGTTAGGGGTTGTGGTTAGGGATAGTGTTAGGGTTCGGTTTATGGTTAGGGTTAGGGTTAGGGTTATGTTTAGGGGTTAGGGTTATAGTTGTGTTAGATTTCGGTTTAGGGTTATGGTTAGTGTTAGTGTTATGGTTATGGTTAGGGTTATGGTTAGGGTTAGGGTTAGGTTTAGGGTTAGGTTTAGGTTTAGGTTTATGGTTAGGGTTAGAGGTTAGTGTTAGGGTTAGGGTTAGGGTTATGGTTATGTTTATGGTTAGGTTTAGGTTCAGGGTTACAGTTAGGTTTAGATTTAGGATTATGGTTAGCTTTATACATTAGGGTTAGGGTTAGTGTTAGGTTTAGTGTTATTGTTAGATTTTAGGGTTAGGGTTAGTGTTAGGGTTAGAGTTAGAGTTAGGGATTTGGGTTAAGGTTAAGGTTAGTGTTAGGGTTAGGGTTAGAGATAGTCATAGCATTCGGGTTAGACCTTAGGGTTAGGGTTATTGTTAGGGTTAGGTTTAGGGTTAGGTTTAGGGTTAAGGTTAGAGGTTAGGGGTAGGGTTAGTGATAGGGTTATCATTAGGGTTAGGGTTTAGTGTTAGCGTTAGTGTTAGTGTTAGCATTTGGGTTAGGGTATGGTTACGGTGAGGGTTATTGTCAGATTTAGGGTTAGGGATTACGGTTAGTGTTTACATTAAGGTTAGTGTTAGGGTTAGGGGTTGAGGTTAGGGTTAGTGTTAGGTTAGGGTTATGGTTAGGGTTAGGTTAGGGTTAGGGTTAGGGTTTAGAGTGAGTGTAAATTTAGGGTTTGTTTCAGGGTTACGATTATGGTTAGGTTTATGGTTAGGGTTATTGTTAGGGTTAGGGTTAGTGTTAGGGTTAAGGTTAGGTTTAATGTTAGATTTAGGGTTAGGGTTAGGGGCTAGGGGTTAGGGTTAGGGTTAGGGTTAGAGCTACACAGGGTTAGTGTTAGGGTTAGTGTTATAGTAGCGTTAGAGTTAGCATTTTGGTTAGTGTTAGGTTTAGGGTTAAAGTTTAGCGTCTGGGTTAGGGTTAGGCTTAGTGTTAGAGTTAGGTTTATTGTTAGGATTAGAGGTTAGGGTTATGGTTCAGGTTAGGGTCAGAAGTTAGGGTTAGGGTTAGGGTTAGGATTAGGTTTGGTGTTAGTTTTAGGTTTCAGGTTATGGTTAGGTTTAGGATTAGTGTTTAGGGTTAGGGTTTAGGATTTAGGGTTAGGGGTTAGGGTTAGTGTTAGGGTTAGGGGTTAGGGATTAGGGTTAAGGTTTAGGGTTAGGTTTCGTGTTAGGGTTAGTGTTAGAATTAGGGTTAGGGTTAGGGGTAGGGGTAGGGTTAGAGGGTTAGGGTTAGTGCTAGGGTTAAGGTTAGGTTTAGTGGTTAGTGTTAGTGTTAGAGATAGGGTTACAATTACGGTTGTGGTTAGGGTTAGGGTTTAGAGTTACAGTTAGTGTTAGGGTTAGGGTTACAGTTTTGGTTAGGGTTATGATTACGGTGACGTTTAGGGCTAGGGGTACGTTTAGTGTTAGACTTAGGGATTAGGCTTAGGTTTCTTGTTAGGGTTAGGGTTTAGGGTTAGTGTTATGGTTAGGGTAAGTGTTAGAGTTAGGGTTAGAGGTTTGGGTTAGGGTTAGGTTAGGTTTAGGGTTTGGGTTAGGGTTTGGCTTAGGGTTCGGGGTTAGGGTGAGGGTAAATTTAGCATTCGTTTTAGGGTACGATTTGGTTTAGGGTTACGGTTATGGTTAGGGTTAGAGTTAAGGTTAGGGTTAATGTTAGGCTTACGGGTTAGGGTTAGGGGTTAGGATTAGGGTTAGGGTTAGAGCTAGACAGGGTTAGGGTTAGGGTTAGGGTTAGGGTTATCGTAGCGTTAGAGTTAGGGTTTGAGTTAAGGGTTAGAGTTTAGCGTCAGGGTTAGGGTTAGGCTTAGTGTTAGTGTTAGGGTTAGTGTTAGTTTAGCGTCAGGGTTAGGGTTAAGCTTAGTCTTAGCGTTAAGGTTATTGTTAGGGTTAGAAGTTAGGGTTATGTTTAGGGTTAGGATCAGAGGTTAGGGTTAGCGTTAGGATTAGGGTTAGGGTTATTTTTAGGGTTCAGGTTAGTGTTAGGTTTAGGGTTAGTGTTTAGGGATGGACGTTAGGGTTTAGGGTTAGTGTTAGGCTTATGTTTAGATTTAGGGTTAGGGTTAGAGAGTTATGGTTAGTGTTAAGCTTAAGGTTAGGTTTAGAGGTTAGGGTTAGGGTAAGAGATAGGGTTATAATTATGCTTAAGGTTAGCATTAGGGGTTAGGGTTACGGTTAGTGTTAGTGTTATGGTTACAGTTATGGTTATGGTTATGATTAGGGTGATGTATAGGGCTAGGGGTACATTTAGTGTTAGACGTAGTGATTAGGCTTAGGTTTCTGGTTAGGTTTAGGGGTTAGAGTTAGTGTTAGGGTTAGGGTTAGTGTTATAGTTATGGTTAGGGTAAGTGTTTGAGTTAGGGTTAGAGATTTGGGTTAGGGTTAGGTTAGGGTTAGTGTTAGGGTTTCGGTTAGGGTAAGGGTTAGGGTTAGGGGTTAGGGTGAGGGTAAATTTAGCATTCGTTTTAGGGTTACGATTAAGTTTACGGTTACAGTTAGGGTTAGGGTTAGGGTTAGGGTTAAGGTTAGGGTTAATGTTAGGCTTACGGGTTAGGGTTAGGGGTTAGGATTAGGGTTAGGGTTAGAGCTAGACAGGGTTAGGTTTAAGGTTAGGGTTAGGATTATCATAAGGTTAGAGTTAGGGTTTGAGTTAAGGGTTAGAGTTTAGCGTCAGGGTTAGGGTTAGGCTTAGTGTTAGGGTTAGGGTTAGGGTTAGAGTTTAGCGTCAGGGTTAGGGTTAAGCTTAGTGTTAGCGTTAGGGTTATTGTTAGGGTTAGAGGTTAGGGTTATGTATAGGGTTAGGGTCAGAGGTTAGGGTTAGGGTTAGGGTTCGGGTTATTTTTAGGTTTTGGGTTAGTGTTATGTTTAGGGTTAGTGTTTAGGGATAGGCGTTAGGATTTAGGGTTAGTGTTATGTTTAGGTTGAGGTTTAGGGTTAGGGTTAGAGAGTTAGGTTTAGTGTTAGGGTTAAGATTAGTTTTAGAGTTTAGGGTTAGGGTAAGAGATAGGGTTATGTTTATGGTTAAGGTTAGCGTTAGGGTTTAGGGTAATGGTTAGTGTTAGGGTTCGGGTTATGATTATGGTTAGTGTTTCGATTAGGGTGATGGTTAGTGTTAGGGTTAAGTTCAGTGTTAGGCTTAGGGATTAGTGTTATGTTTAGGGGTTAGGGTTAGGGTTAGTTTTAGGGTTAGTGTTAGGGTTAAGGGTTAGGGTTAGGGTTAGAGGGTTAGTGTTAGGTTTAGGGTTAGTGTTAGGTTTCTCGTTAGGGTTAGAAGTTAGGGTTCATGTTAGTAATAAGGTTATCATTAGGTTTAGGGCTTAGGGTTAGGATTAGTGTATGGGTTGGGGTTAGAATTATACTTACGGTTACGGTTAGCGTTAGAGTTCGGTTTAGTGATTTGGGTTAGGGTTAAGGTTAGGTTTAGGGTCAGAGTTAGGGGTTGAGGTTAGTGTTAGGGTTAGGGTTCAAGTGAGGGTTAGAGTTAGGGTTAGGGATTTGGGTTAGTGTTAGAGTTATTCTTAGGGTTATGGTTAGGGTTCCAGTTATGTTTAGGGCTTAGGTTTAAAGTTTACGATTAGGGTTAGAGTTAGGGGTAAGGTTAGTGGTTAGGTTTAGTGTTAGGGTTAGGGTTAGAGTTAGGGTTAGGGCTTGGGTTAGAGGGTTAGGGTTAGGTTTCGGGTTTGGGTTATCATTGTGGTTTGGGTTAGGGTTAGGACTAGAGGGTTAGGGTTATGTTTGGTGTTAGGGTTACCATTAGGGTTATGGTCAGGTTTAGGGTTAGTGTTAGTATTAGTTTTAGGGCTTAAGCTTAGAGGTTAGGCTTAGGGTTATGGCTTAAGGTTAAGGCTTAGGTTTAGGTGTTAGTATTATTGTTAGGGTTAGGGTTAGGGTTAGAATTAGAGTAAGGGTTAGGGTTAGCGTTACGGATAGGTTTAGGGTTAGAGTTAAGGTTAGGTTTAGAGTTTACGGTTAGGGTTAGTGTTAGGGTTACTGTTGGGTTTGAGGTTAGTGTGAGTGTTAGAGCTTAGGGTTAGGGTTAGTGTTAAGGTTTGTGTTAGGGTTAGGGTTACGTTTATGTTTAGATTTAGGCTTATGGTTAGGGTTAATTATTAGGTTTAGCGTTAGGGTTATGGTTAGCGTTATGCTTAGAGAGTTAGGGTTAGGTTTAGGGTTAGAGGTTCGGGTTATGGTTAGGGTTAAGGTAAATGTTACAGTTAGGGTTAAGGTTATGGTTAGATTAGGGTTAGGTTACGTTTAGGGTTAGTGTTAGGGATATGGTTTAGTGTTAATGTTAGTGTTAGGGTTAGGGTTAGGGAAAGTGTTTGGGTTTAGTGTTAGTGTTAGTGTTAGTGTTAGTGTTAGTGTTAGGGTTAGGGTTAGAGTTAGAGTTACGATTAGGTTTAGAGGGTTAGGGTGTGGGTTAGGGTTAGGTTTATGGTTAGGGTTAGGGTTAGTGTTAGGATTACGGTAAAGTTAAGGTTAGGTTTTGAGTTAATGTTAGGTTTAGGGTTATGGTCAGGGTTAGAGTTAGGATTAGGGATTTGAGTTAGGGTTAAGTTTAGGGTTAGGGTTAGGGTTAGGGGTTGGGGTTAGGGATAGTGTTAGGGTTAGGGTTAGGTTTAGGGGTTAGGGTTATGGTTGGGTTAGGGTTTGTTTTACCATTATGTTTAGTGTTAGTGTTATGGTTAGGGTTAGTGTTAGGGTTAGGTTTAGGGTTAGGGTTAGGTTTAGGTTTACGGTTATGGTTAACAGTTAGGGTTAGCGTTAGGGTTATGATTATGGTTATGGTTCGGGCCAGGGTTATGGTTAGGTTTAGATTTAGGGTTACGGTTAACTTTAGAGATAAGGGTTAGGGTTAGGGTTAGAGTTAGGGTTAGGGATTTTGGGTTAGGCTTAACGTTAGGGTTAGGGTTAGGGTTAGCGTTAGTCACAGCATTCGGGTTAGACCTTAGGGTTAGGGTTAGGGTTAGGTTTACGGTAAGGGTTAGGTTTAGTGTTAGGGTTATAGGTTAGGCGTAGGGTTAGTGAAAGGGTTATCATTAGGGTTACGATTTATGGTTAGCGTTAGGGTTAGTGTTAGGGTTTGTGTAAGGGTTATGGTTACGGTTAGGGTTAGGGTCAGATTTAGGTTTAGGAATTTCAGTTAGGGTTAATGTTAGTGTTAAGGTTAGGTTTAGGGGTTGAGGTTAGTGTTAAGGTTAGGGTTAGGGTTAGGGTTAGTGTTTATGGTTAGGGTTATGGGTAGGGTTAGGTTTAGGTTTAGGGTTAGGGTTAGGGTTTATGGTTAGGGTTGTGGTTAGGGGTTAGGGTTAGTCTTATGGTTACGGTAAGGGTTAGGGTCAGAGTTAGGGTTAGGAATTTCGGTTAGGGTTAATGTTAGTGTTAAGGTTAGGGTTAGGGGTTGAGGTTAGTGTTAAGGTTAGGGTTAGGTTTAGGGTTAGGGTTTCGGCTCAGGTTTAAGGGTTAGTGTTATGGGTAGGGTTAGGTTTAGCGTTAGGGTTAGGATTTATGATTAGGGTTATGGTTAGGGGTTAGGGTTAGTCTTACTCTTCAGGTTAGGGTTAGGGTTAGATTTATGGTTAGAGTTAGGGTTAGGGATTTGGATTAGGTTTAGTGTTAGGTTTAGTGTTATGGTTATTTTTACGATTACAGTTAGGGGTTAGTGTTAGGTTTAGGATTAGTGTTATGGTTAGTGTTAAGGTCCGTGGTTAGTTTCAGTTTTAGGTTTAGAGTTAGAGTTAGGGTTAGGCTTAGGGTTAGAGGGTTAGGGTTAGGTTTGGGGTTAGTGTTACCATTAGGGTTAGGGTTAGTATTAGTGTTAGGGCTTAAGATTAGAGGTTAGCCTTAGGGTTCTGGCTTAAGGTTAGTGGTTAGGTTTAGGTGTTAGGATTATGGTTAGGGTTAGGCTTAGGGTTAGTGTTATGGATAGGTTTAGGATTAGGGTTAGGGTTGCATTTAGAGATTAGGTTTAGGGCTAGGGTTAGGGTTACGTTTAGGGTTAGAGGTTAGTGTTAGGGCTAGGTTTAAAGTTAGGGTTAGGTTTAGGGTTAGGGTTAGGATTATGGTAAAGTTTAGGCTTAGGGTTACAGTTAGTGTTAGAGATTAGTGTTAGCGTTAGGGTTAGGGTTAGTGTTAGGCTTAGGGTTAAGTAGAGGATTAGAGTTAGGTTTAGGGTTATAGGTGAGGGTTATGTTTAAGGTTAGGGTTAAAGTTAGGGTTAGGGTTAGGTTAGGGTTAGGGATAGGGGTTAGTGTGGGTTTAAATTTAGGGTTCGTTTAGGGTTATGATTATGGTTGGGGATACGGCTAGGGTTAGTGTTAGGGTTAGGGTTACATTTTGGGTTAGGGTTAGGGTTAGGGTTACGGTTTAGGGTTAGAGGTTAGGGGTTAGGATTAGAGTTAGGGTTAGAGCTAGACAGGGTTAAGGTTAGGTTTAGGGTTATAATAGGGTCAGGGTTAGGGTTGGTGTTAAGGTTAAAGTTTAGTGTCAGGGTTAGGGTTAGGCTTAGTGTTATGGTTAGGGTTATTGTTAGGGTTAGAGGTTAGGTTTTATGTTCAGAGGTTAGGGTTAGGGTTAGATGTAGGGTTACAGTTATGGTTATGGTTAGGGTTAGGTGTTAGTGTTCCGGTTAGTGTTAGGGTTGGGTTACGATTATGGGTACGGTTATGATTAGGGCGATGGTTAGGGTTATGTTTAGGTTTATTGTTGGGCTTAGGGATTAGGGTTAGGTTTAGGGGTTAGGTTTAGGGTTAGTGTTAGGGTTAGTGTTAGGGTTAAGGGTTAGGCATAGGGTTAGGGTTAGGGTTAGGTTTAGGGTTAGAGGTTTTGGGTTAGGGTTAGCGTTAGTTTTTGGGTTAGGTTTAGAAGTTAAATTAGGGTTAGTTATAGTGTTTTCATTAGATTTAGGGCTTAGGGTTAGAGTTAGGTTTAGGGTTATGGTTAGGGTTAGGGTTATAGTTACTATTAGGGTTAGGGTTAGAGTTAGGGTTAGGGATTTGAGTTCGAGTTTAGGTTAGGGTTAGGGTTAGGGATTAGGGTTAGGGCTCAGGGTTAAAGGTTAGGGTTATGGGTAGTGTTAGGGTTATGTTTAGGTTTAGGGTTAGGGTTATGGTTAGGAGTACGGCTAGGGTTAGGGTTAGGTTTAGGGTTAGAGTTAGGGTTAATGATTTGGGTTAGAGTTAGTGTTAGGTTTAGGGTTATGGTTAGAGTACAGTTGCTGTTAGGGTTTAGGGTTAGGTTTACGATTAGGGTTATGGTTAGGATTAATGTTAGTGGTTAGTTTTCATGTTAAGTTTAGTGTTAGAGTTAGGGTTAGGGTTAGGTTTAGAGGATTAGGGTTAGGTATGGGGTTAGGGTTACCATTCAGTTTAGGGTTAAGTTTAGGGTTAGAGGGTTAGGTTCAGGTTTTGGGCTAGGGTTAACATTAGGGTTAGGGTTAGGTTTAGGGTTAGTGATAGTATTAGTGTTAGGGCTTAAGTTTAGGGGTTAGGCTTAGGGGTATGACTTAAGGTTAGGTATTAGGATTAGTTCTTAGGATTGTGGTTAGTTTTAGTGTTATGATTAGGGTTACGGATATGTTTAGGTTTAGGGTTATGGTTAGGTTTAGAGATTAGGGTTAGGGTTTAGCTTAGGGTTAGGGTTAGGTTTACCATTAGGGTTATGGTTAGGTTTAGCTTTAGGGGTATGTTAAGGGTTAGAGATTAGGTTTAGAGTTAGGGTTATGCTTAGATTTAGGGTTAGAGGGTTAGAGTTAGGTTTAGAGTTAGAGGTTAGTGTTAAGTTTAGGGTTAATATTAGGGTTAGAGTTAGGGTTAGGGGTTAGGGTGAGGGTAAATTTTGGATTTGTTTTAGGGTTATGATTAGGGTTAGGTTTACGGTTAGGGTTAGGGTTAGTGTTAGGGTTAGGGTTAGGGTTAGGGTTAAGGTTGGGGTTAATGTTAAGATTACGTGTTAGGGATTGGGGTTAGTGGTTAGGATTAGGTTTAGTTTTAGAGCTAGACAGGTTTTCATTTAGGTTTAGGTTTAGGTTTAGGGTTATTTTAGGGTCAGGTTTAGGATTATCATTAGGGTTAGAGTTTAGCATCAGGGTTAGGGTTAGGCTTAGTATTCGGGTTAGGATTATTGTTAGGGGTAGACGTTAGGGTTAGGGTTAGGGTCAGAGGTTAGGGTTAGGATTAGTGTTTGGATTAGGGTTAGGGTTAGTTTTAGGGTTTGGGTTAGGGTTAGGTTTATGGTTAGTGTTTAGGGTTAGGAGTTAGCGTTTATGGTTAAGGGTTAGGGTTAATGTTTGGTTTAGGGTTAGGGTTAGGATTAGGTTTAGAGTTAGAGGATGAGGGTTAGTGTTAGGCGTAAGCTTAGGTTTACAGGTTTGGGTTAGGTTTAGAGATAGGTTTATGATTATGGTTATGGTTAGGGTTTAGGGTTATGGTTAGTGTTAAGGTTAGGTTTACGGTTATGGTTAGTGTTATGATTGGGGTTATGCTTATGAATTAGGGTTCGGTTCAGGGGTTAGGTTCAGGGTTAGGTTTACTGTTAGGTTTAGACTTAGTGTTAGAGGTTAGGTGTAGGTTTAGCGATAGGGTTATCCTTAGGTTTAGGGTTTAGTGTTAGGATTAATGTTAGGGTTAGGTTTAGGGTTATGGTTACGGTTAGGGTTAGGGTTAGAGATAGGGTTAGGGATTTGTGTTAGGGTTAACGTTAGGGTTAGGGTTAGGGCCTGGTTAGGGTTAGGGTGAGGGCGTGGTTAGGGTTAGGGTTAGGGTTAAAGTTAGGGCTTAGCGTTAGGGCTCAGGGTTAGGGGTTAGGGTTATGGGTAGGGTTAGGGTTAGGTTTAGGGTTAGGTGTTAGTGTTAGGGTTAGGGTTAGAGTTAGAGTTACATTTAGGATTAGAGGGTTAGGGTGTGTGTTAGGGTAAGCTTTACGTTTAGGGTTAAGTTTAGGGTTAGGTTTAGGAATACAGTTAGCGTTAGGGTTAGTGTTGTGGTTACGGTTAGGGTTAGGTTTATGGTTAGGTTTACGGTTTGTGATATGGTAAGAGTTAAGGTTAGGGATTTGGGTTAGGATTAAGGTTAGGGTTATGTTTAGGGTTATGGTTATAGTTAGGGTTTAAGGGTTAAGGTTAGAATGAGGGTTAGGGTTAGGGTTAAGGTTAGTCATTAGTTTTATTGTTAGTGTCAGGGTTAGAGTTAGTGTTAGTGTTCAGTTTAGAGGGTTAGTTTTAGGTTTAGTGTTAGGGTTTCCAATAGGTCTAGGGTTAGGATTAGGGTTAGGGTTGGGTTTCGGGTTAGGGTTAGGGTTCGAGGTCAGGGATAGGGTTTGTGTTATGGTTATGGTTAGGGTTAGTGTTAGGGTTAGGGTTATGCTTATGTGTTGGTTTAGATTTAGGGTTTTGGTTAGGGTTAGAGATTAGGGTTAGTGTTAGGGTTAGGGTCAGCGTTAGGTTTAGGGTTAGGGTAAGTGATAGGGTTATGGTTAGGGTTAGAGTTTATGGTTAGGGTTAGTGTTAGGATCTCGGTTAGTTTTAGTGTTATTGTTAGGGTTAGGAATTTGGTTGAAGGTTAAGATTAGGTTTAGTGTTAGGCTTAGGGTTAGTCATAGCATTCGGTTTAGACTTTGGCATTAGGGTTAGTGTTAGGGTTAGGCTTATGGATAAGGTTAGGGTTAGGTTTAAGGTTAGGCTTAGGGTTAGTTTTACAGTTAGGGGTTAAGTTTAGGGGTTCGGATTATGGTTATGGTTAGGGTTAGGGTTAGGCTTACTCTTAGTTTGAGGGTTAGGGTTCCAGTTAGGTTTAGAAATTAGGGTTAGGGTTAGGGTAGTTTATGATTAATGTTAGAGGTTAGGGTTAGGGTTAGAGTTAAGATTAGGTTTACGGTTAGGCTTACAGTTTCGTTTAGATTTAGGGTTACGGTTAGGGTTAGAGATTAGGGTTAGCATTGGTGTTAGGGTTAGGGTTAGGATTAGAGGTTTAGGTTTAGTGTTAGCGTTAGGTTTAGGGTCAGGGTTAGAGTTTTGGGATATGGTTAGAGTTAGTGATAGTGTTATTGTTTGGGTTAGGGTTTAGGGGTAGGGTTAGGAGCAGTGTTAGGGTTGGGGTTAGGGTTAGGGTTATGGTTAGGCTCAGGGTTAGAGTTAGGGTTAGGAATTTGGGTTGGGGTTAAGGTTAAGGTTAGGGCTAGGGGTTGTGGTTAGGGATAGTGTTAGAGTTAGGTTTATGCTTAGGGCTAGGGTTAGGGTTAGGGGTTAGGGTTAGGGTTAGTTTTAGGGTTAGGGTTTAAGGTTAGGTTTGGCTTAGGGCTTGGTTTAAGTATATTGTTAGTGTTAGCATTACCGTTAGGGTTAGGGTTAGGGTTACGTTTAGGTTTAGCGTTAGGGTTAGGTTTACAGTTAGGGTTATGGTTATGGTTAGGTTTAGAGTTAGAGTTAGATTTAGGGTTAGGTTTAGGGTTAGTGTTAGAGTGTTAGGGTTAGGGTTAGGGTTAGGGTTAGAGTTAGGGTTAGAGTTTCGGGTTAGAGTTAGGTTTGTGTTAGGGTTAGGCTTAGTGTTAGAGTTAGGGATATGGTGAGTTGCAGTTAGGTTAGAGATTACGGTTATTTTTAGAGTTAGGGTTAGGTTTAGGCTTAGGGTTAGGGTTAAGTGTAGGGTTAGGTGTAGGGTTAGGGGTTACTGTTAGGTTTAGGGTTAGGGTTAGAGTTAGAGATAGTGTTAGGGATAGAGGATTATGGTGAGTGTTAAAGTTAGGGTTAGGGTTAGTGTTAGGGTTAGAGGGTTAGGATTAGGGTTAGCGTTAGGATTAGGGTTGGGGTTAGAGTTTAAGGATACGATTAGGGTAGTGATCTCGTTATTGTTAGGTTTAGGGTTTAGGGTTAGGTTTAGGGTTAGGGTTAGTGTTATTGTTATGGTTAGGGTTAGTGTTAGGGTTAGGGTTAGTGTTAGGGTTACGGTTCATGTCAGGGTTAGAGTTAGGATTAGGGTTAAGTTTAGGTTTAGGGTTAAGTTTAGGGTTAGGGTTATGGTTTGGGCTTAGGGATAATGTTATGGTTAGGTTTATGGTTAGAGCTAGGCTTAGGGTTAGGATGAGGTTTAGGAGTTAGTGTTAGGTTTGGGTTAGTGTTCGGTCCAGGTTTATGGTTAGTGTTAGCATTATGGTTAGGGTTATGGCTAAGGTTAGTATTAGGATTAGTTTTATGGATAGGGTTAGGGTTAGGGCTTAGGGTTAGGGGTTAGGGTTAAGATTAGGTTTAGGGTTACAGTCAGGGTTAGGGTTTATGGTTAGGGTTAGTGCAAGGGTTATGGTTCATGTTAGGGTTAGGGTGAGGGTTACATTTAGGGGTTAGGCTTATGGTTAGGATTAAGGTTAGGGTTACGGTTAGGGTTAGGGTTAGGGTTAGGTGTTGAGGTTAGGGTTAGTGTTAGGTAAGGGTTAGGGTTAGGATTAGGGTTAGGGTCATGGTTACATTTAGGGGTTAAGCTTATGGTTAGAATTACGGTTAGGGTTACGGTTAGGGTTAGGGTTAGGGTTTAGGTGTTGAGGTTAGGGTTAGTGTTAGGTAAGGGTTAGGGTTAGGATTAGGGTTAGGGTCATGGTTACATTTAGGGGTTAAGCTTATGGTTAGAATTACGGTTAGGGTTACGGTTAGGGTTAGGGTTAGGGTTTAGGTGTTGAGGTTAGGGTTAGTGTTAGGGTTAGTGTTAGGTTAGGGTTAGGGCTTAGGGTTTTGGCTCAGGTTTATGTGTTAGGGTTTTGGGTAGGGTTAGGTTTAGGTTTACGGTTAGGGTTAGGGGTTAGGGTTAGGGTTAGGGTGAGTGTTAGTCCTACCCTTTGGGTTAGGGTTAGGGTTAGGTTTACAGTTCGTGTTATGTTTAGGGTTAGATTTAGGCTTAGATTTGGATTAAGTTTAGGGTTATGGTTAGGGTTATGGGTTAGGGTTAGGGTTAGGGTTAGGGTTAGGGTTTGGGTTTGGGTTAGGGATTTGGATTAGGCTTAGGGTTAGGTTTAGCATTACTGTTAGGGTCAGGGTTAGAGTTTGGGTTAGGGATTTGGGTTCGTGGTTTGGGTTAAGGTTAGGTTTAGCGTTTGGGTTAGGGTTAGGGTTTAGGTTTAGGTTTAGGTTTAGGTTTAGTGTTAATATTAGGGTTTAAGTTAGGGTGAGGGTTAGGGTTAGAGTATTAGGGTTAGGGCTAGGGTTACAGTTAGGATTAGAGTTTTGGGTTAGCATTAGGTTCGTGTTAGGGTTAGGGTTAATGTTAGAGTTATGGTTATGGTTAGTGTTATGGTTAAGGTTAGAGTTAGGGATATGGTTAGGGTTATGGTTATGGTTACATTTAGATTTGGATTGCAGTTAGGTTCAGGGTTATGGTTAGGGTTAGTTTCAGGGTTAGGTTTAGGGTTAGGGTTAGGGTTAGCTGTAGGGTTAGGGGTTAGTGTTAGGTTTAGGATTAGGGTTAGAGTTAGAGTTAGTGTTAGGGATATAGGATTAGTGTGAGGGTTTAAGTTAGGGTTAGGGTTAGTGTTAGGGTTAGAGGGTTAGGGTTAGGGTTCACATTAGGATTAGGGTTAGTGTTAGAATTTAGGTATATGGTTAGGGTAGTGATAGGGTTATTATTAGGGTTAGTGTTTAGGGTTATGTTTAGGTTTAGGGTTAGTTTTAGGGTTACGGTTCAGTTCAGGGTTAGAGTTAGGGTTAGGGATTTGGGTTAGGGTTAAGTTTAGGGTTAGGGTTATGGTTTGGGCTTAGGGATAATGCTTTGGTTAGGTTTATGGTTAGAGCTAGGCTTAGGGTTAGGGTGAGGGTTAGGAGTTAGTGTTAGGTCTGGGTTAGTGTTTGGTCCAGGGTTATGGTTAGTGTTAGCGTTATGGTTAGGGTTATGGCTATGGTTAGCATTAGGATTAGGTTTAGGGATAGGGTTAGGGTTAGGGCTTAGGGTTAGGGGTTAGGGTTAAGATTAGGTTTAGGGTTATGGTCAGGGTTAGGGTTTAGGGTTAGGGCTAATGCAAGGGTTATGGTTCATGTTAGGGTTAGGGTGAGGGTTACATTTAGGGGTTAGGCTTATGGTTAGGATTAAGTTTAGGGTTACGATTAGGGTTAGGGTTAGGGTTAGGTGTTGAGGTTAGGGTTAGTGTTAGGTTTAGGGTTAGGGTTAGGGTTACGTTTAGGGGTTAGGCTTATGGTTAGAATTAAGGTTAGGGTTAGGGTTAGGGTTAGGGTTAGGTGTTGAGGTTAGGTTTAGTGTTAGGGTAGGGTTAGGTTAGGGTTAGGGCTTAGGGTTTTGGCTCAGGTTTAGGTGTTAGGGTTTTGGGTAGGGTTAGGTTTAGGTTTACGGTTAGGGTTAGGGGTTAGGGTTAGGGTTATTGTTAGTTCTACCCTTCGGGTTAGGGTTAGGGTTAGGTTTATGGTTTGTGTTAGGTTTAGGGTTAGATTTAAGCTTAGATATTTGGATTAAGTTTAGGGTCATGGTTAGGGTTACGGTTACAGTTAGGGGTTAGGGTTAAGTTTAGCATTAGGTTTAGGGTTAGTGTTAAGGTTACTCGTTAGTTTTAGTGTTAGGGTTAGGGTTAGGGTTAGGGTTTGAGTGTTATGCTTACGTTTGGGGTTAGTGTTACCATTAGGGTTACGGTTTAGGGTTAGAGTTAGTATTAGTGTTAGGGCTAAAGTTAAGGGTTAGTCTTAGAATTCTGGCTTAAGGTTAGTGGTTAGGTTTAGGGGTTAGGATTATGGTTTGGGTTAGTTTTAGGGTTAGTTTTATGGATAGGTTTAGGGTTAGGGTTACGGTACGTTTGGAGATTATTTTTATGGTTAGGGCTAGGGTTACGGTTAAGGTTAGAGGTTAGTGTTAGGGTTAGTGTTAAGGTAGGGTTAGTGTTAGAGTTACGGTAAGGTTTAGATTCAGGGTTACAGCTAGGGTTAGAGATTAGGGTTAGCGTTAGGGTTCAGGTTATGATTAGGGTTAGGGTTAATGTTAGAGGGTTAGGGTTAGGTTTAGGGTTGGAGGTTAGGGATTTTAGGGTTAGGGTTAGGGTTAGGGTTAGGGTTAGTTTAGGGTTAGAGTTACGGGTTAAGGTGAGTGTAAATTTAGGGTTCATTTTAGGGTTACGATTATGGTTAGAGTTACGGTTAGTGTTAGGGTTAGGGTTAGAGTTTGGGTTAAGGTTAGGGTTAATGTTAGGATTACAGGTTAGATTTTGGTGTTAGCGTTTAGGATTAGGGTTAGGGTTAGAGCTATCAGGGTTAGGGTTAGGTTTAGGGTTATAGTAGGGTTAGGGTTAGGGTTAGGGTTAAGGTTAAAGTTTCACGTCAGGGTTAGAGTTAGGGCCAGAGGTTAGGGTTAGGGTTACGGTTAGGCTCAGGGTTAGAGTTCGAGTTAGAGATTTGTGTTAAGGTTAATGTTAGGGTTAGGTTTAGGGTTAGAGTTAGGGTTAGGCTTATGGTTAGGGTCAGAGTGTTAGAGCTAGGGTTAGTGTTAGGGTGAGGGTTAGGGGTTAAGGTTAGTGTTTGGTTAGGGTTCGGTACAGGGTTATGGTTAGTGTTAGCGTTATGGTTAATGTTATGGCTAGGGTTAGCATTAGGTTTAGATTTAGGGTTAGGTTTAGTTTTGGGGTTAGGGTTAGGGGTTAGGGTTAAGGTTAGGTTTAGTGTTAAGGTTAGGGATAAGGTTTAATTTTAGAGTTAGGGTTAGGTTTAGGGTTAGGGTTAATTTTAGGGTTACGGTTATTCTGAGGGTTAGGGTTAGGGTTTGAGTATTAGGGTTATGGTTAGGTTTAGAGTTAGGGTTAGAGTTTTGGGTTAGCGTTATGTTTGTGTTAGGGTTAGGGTTAGTGTTAGAGTTAGGGTTATGGTTAGGGTTAGGGTAAGGTTTAGGGTTAGGGTTAGGGGTTAGTGTAGGGTCAGGGTTCAGGTTTGGGTTAGGTTTAGGGTTAGGTTTAGGGGTTAGCTTTAGGGTTGCCTTAGGATTCTTGTTAGGGCTTCAGTAGTGTTAGCGTTATGGTTAGGTTTACGGCTAAGTTTAGCATTAGGATTAGGTTTGAGTTAGGTTTAGGGTTAGAGGGTTAGTGTTAGGGTTAGTGTTATGGTTAGGGTTAGAGTTTAGTGTTAGTTTTCGGTTGAGTTTGAGGGCTAGGGTTAGTTTTCGGTTTAGGGTTAGGGTTAGGGTTAGCGTAAGGATTAGGGTTAGGGTTAGGGATAGGGTTACGGGTTAGGTTTGGGGATTAAGATTAGTGTTAGTGCCATTCTAAGCGTTAGGGCTAGGGTTAGAGTTAGCGTAAGGATTAGAGATTAGTGTTAGGTTTAGGGTTAGGGTTAGGATTATCGGTATGGCTTAAGGTTAGGGTTAGTGTTAGGGTTAGGGATTAGGTTAGTGTAAGGGCTAGTGTTAGGGTTGGGTTTAGTGTTAGTGTTAGGGATTAGTGTTAGGGTTAGGCTTAGGGATAGGATTCAATTTAGGCTTTGGTGAGGGTTAGGCATTGGGTTAGGGTCAGGTTAGAGATAGGGTTAGTGTTACCTTTAGAGGTAAGTGTTAGCTTTATCATTAGGGTTAGGGGTAGGGTTAAGTTTAGGGTTAGGTTTAGGGTTATGTTTATGGTTAGGGTTAGGGTTAGCGTTAGGCTTAATGTTATGTTAAAGGTCAGGTTTAGGGCTAGTGTTAGGGTTGTGGTCAGGGCTAGGGTTAGGTGTTAGGGTGAGGATTACGTGAGGGTTCTTTTTATGGTTATGGTTAGGGTTAGGGTTACGTTTAGGGATAGGGTTGGCATTAGGGTTAGGGTTAGGGTTAAGGTTAGGGTTAATGTTAGGGTTACGGGTTAGGTTTAGGTGTTAGGGGTTAAGATTAGGGTTAGGGTTAGAGCTAGACAGTGTTAGGGTCAGGTTTAGGGTTAAGGTTAGCGTTATCGTAGGGTTAGTGTTAGGGTTAGGGTTAAGGTTAGGGTTAGTGGTTAGGTTCAGGGTTATTGTTAGAGTTAGGGTTAGGGTTAGGGTTAGGGTTAGGGTTATTGTTACGTTTAACAATTAGTGTTAGAGTTATGGTTAGGGTTAGCGTTAAAGTTAGAGTTTAGGGTAAGGGTTTGTGTTAGTGTTAGTGTTAGAGGTCAGGGTTTTGGTTAGTGTTAGGGCTATGGTTAGGGTTAGTGTTAGCATTGGGATCAGTGTTCGGCTTAGGATTAGGGTTATGGTTAAGGTAAAGTTAGGGTTAGGGTTACGGTTAGGGTTTAGCATTAGAGTTAGGTTTAGGGTTAGGGTTACTGTTAGGTTTAAGGTTAGGGATTAGTCTTAGGTGTTAGGGTTTGAGTTAGGGTTAGGGTTAGAGATTGGTGTTAGGGTTAAGGTTAGTGTTAGGGTCAGGGTTAGGTTTAGGGTTTGGGTTAGGGGTTAGAGTTAGGGTTATTTTTAAGGTTATGGTTATGGTTAGGGTTAGTATTAGTGTTAGGTTTAGGGTTACCGTTTAGTGTTAGGGTTAGTTTTAGTGTTAGTTTTAGGGTTAGGGTTAGCTTTTTGGTTAGGGTTAGGGTTAGGGTTAATGTTAGGGATAGGGTTTAGGTTACAGTTCAAGGGTTAGGGTTAGTATTATGGTTAGAGGTTAGGATTATGTTTAGCTTTAAGGTTAGGATTAGAGTTAGGCTTAGGTTTAGGGTTAGGGATTAGAGTTAGTGTTAGGGTTAGTGTTAGGGTTAGGGTTAGGGATTAGAGTTAGGGTGAGGGTTAGGGTTAGCGTCAATTTGAGGGTTATTGTTTAGGGTTAGTGTTATGGTTAGGTTTAGAGTTTAGTGTTAGTGTTAGGTTTAGTTTTAGGGTTAGAGTTAGGTTTAGGGTTAGGGTTAGTGTAAGGATTAGGGTTAGGGTTAGGGTTAGGGTTAGGGTTAATGTTAGGATTAGAGTTAGGTTTAGGTTTAGGATTAGGTTTAGCATAAGGATCCAAGATTAAGTTTAGGTTTAGAGTTATGGTTTGGGTAACATTTAAGGGTATGGGTTAGGGTTAATGTTAGTGTTAGGGTTAGGGATTAAGGTTAGTGTTTTAGTTAGTGTTATTGTTTGGGTTAGGGTTAGTGTTAGGGTTAGGGTTAGAGTTTAGAGTTAAGGTTACAGTTCGAGTTAGGGTTAGGGTTAGAGGCTAGGTTTAGGGTACGGTTAAGGTTAGAGATAGGGTTATTGTTAGGTTTAGTGGTAGGGTTAGAGGTTAGTGTTAGTTTAAGTGTTAGGATTATGTTTAGTGTTACTGTTAGGCTTAGGTTTAGGGTTAGGGATAGGTTTGGGTTAGAGTTAAAGTTTAGTGTAAGGGTTAGGGTTAGGGTTAGTGTTACGATTAGGGTTACCGTTAGGGATTAGGGTTAGGTTTAGCGTTATGGTTAGGGCAAAGTTAGGGTTAGGCTTAGGGTTAGGGTTTAGGGTTAGGGTTAATTTTAGGGTTACAGTTACGTTTGGGTTAGCTGTTAGTGTTAGGGGTTAAGATTAGTGTTAGGGTTAGTGTTAGGGTTCGGGTCAGAGTTTAGTGTTAGGTTTAGGGTTAGGTTTAGTGTTAGGGTTAGGTTTAGGGTTAGTGTTAGGGTTAGGTTTAGGGTTAGGGTTAGGGTTACAGTTAGAGGGTTACACTTAGAATTAGGGTTAGAGGTTAAAGTTATGGTTAGGGTTAATGTTAGGGTTAGAGTTAGGTTTAGTTTTAGGGGTGGGGTTAGGTGTTAGGTTTAGTGTTAATGTTAGGGTTAGGGGTTAGGGTTATTGTTAGGGTTAGTGTTAGGGTTAAGGTTAGTGTTAGTCTTACGCTTAGGTTTAAAGATTATTGTTAGTGTTCAGGTTAGGGTTAGGGTTAGGATTAGGTTTAGGTTTAGGGTTAGGTTTAGGGTTAGAGTTATTGTTAGGGTTAGTGTTAGGTTTATGCTGGAGCTTAGGTGTTATGGTTAGCGGTTATGGATTAGGATTAGGGTTAGGGTTGGAGTTAGACAGGCTTAGACCTGGGTTAGGTGTAGGGTGCGGCTTACTGTTAACTTTATGTTAGGGTTTGGGTTAGGGTTAGGGTTAGGGGTTAGGGTTAAGGTTAGTGTTAGTGTTAGTGTTAGCGTTAGGGTTAGGTTTAGGGTTAGGGTTAGGTTTAGGTATTAATGTTAGTGTTAGTGTTAAGGTTAGTTTTAGGGTTAGGGTTAGGGTTAGGTTTAGTCCCAGGTTTAGGTTTAGCATTAGGGTTAGGGTAGTGTTAGCATAAGTATTAGAGATTACGGTTAGGTTTAGGTTTAGTGTTAGGGTTAGGTTTAAGGGTAGCAGTTAAGTTAATTTTAGTGTAAGTGTTATGGATTAGGGTTAGGGTTTGCGTTAGTGTTTGCATTAGGGTTAGGGTTTGTGTTAGGGTTAGTGTTAGCGATTAGGGTTTGGGTTAGTGTTAGGGATAGGGTTAAGTTTAGGGCTAGGTTGAGGGTTAGGCATCGGGTTAGGTTCAGGTTTAGTGTTAGAATTAGGGTTACAGTTCGGGGCAAAGGTTAGGGTTAGGATTAGGGTTAGGGTTATGGTTAGGGTTTAGGGTTAGGTTTAGTGTTAGGGTTATGGTTATGGTTAGGGTTAGGGTTAACATTAGGCTTAGTGTTAGTGTTAGAGGTTAGGGATAGGGCTAATGTTAGGGGTTGGGTTAGGGTTAGTATAGGGTTTAGGGTTATGTTTAGGGTTAGTGTTAGCATTAAGCTTAGTTTTAGAGTTAGTGTTTAGGGTTAGGGCTACTGTTAGGGTTAGGTTTAGGGTTAGGGTTAGGGTTTAGGGTGAGGGTTACGTTAGGGTTCTGTTTAGGGTTATGGTTAGGGTTCAGGTTATGATTAGGGTTTGGGTTAGAGTTAAGGTTAGGTTTAGTGTTACGTTTAGGGTTAATTTTAGGGTTAGGGTTAGAGTTAAGTTTAGGGTTAGTGTTACTGTTAGGGTTATGGTTAGAGTTTAGTGTTAGATTAGTGTTAGTGTTAGGGTTCGGGTTAGGTTATGGTATCGGTTAGAGTTTACTGTTTGTTTTAGGTTTAGGTTTAGGTTTAGGATAAGGGTTAGAGTTAGGTTTAAGGTTAGGGTTAGAGTTAGATTTGGGGATTAAACTTAGTGTTAGTGGTATGGTAAGTGTTAGGGTTAGGGTTAGGGTTAGGGTTAGGGTTAGGGTTAGGGTTAGGCTTAGCATACGCATCCCAGATTAAGGTTAGGTTTAGGGTTAGGGTTAGGCTTTGGGTTATGGGTTAGAGTTAGGGTTAGGGTTAGGGTTAGCGTCATGTTGAGGTTTAGTTTTATGGTTAGTGTTATGGTTAGGGTTAGAGTTTAGTGGTAGTGTTAGGGTTAGGTTTAGGGCTAGGGTTAGCTTTATTATTAGAGGTAGGGTTAGGGTTAGCATAAGGATTCTGGTTAGGGTTAAGGTTAGGTTTGGGCATTAAGGTTAGTGTTTTGTTAGGGTAAGCATTAGGGTTAGGTTTAGGGTTAGTGTTAGGGTTAGGCCTAGCATAAGGATCTGGGATTAGGGTTAGGTTTAGGTTTAGGGTTTGGGTTAGCTTTAAGGGTATGTGTTACGGTTAGGGTTAGTGTTAGGGTTAGGGATTAGGGTTAGTGTTAGTGTTAGGGTGAGGGTAAGAGGTTAGAGTCAAGATTAGGGTTAGAGTTAGGGTTAGGGTTAGGGTTATTTTTATGGTTAGAGGTTAGAGTTACAGTTAGAGTTAGGGTTAGGGTTACAGGTTAGAGTTAGGTTTACGGTTAAGGTTAGAGTTAGGGTTAGTGTTAGGGTTAGTGGTACGGTTAGAGGTTAGTGTTAGTGTAAGTGTTAGGATTATGGTTAGTTTTAGTGTTACGCTTAGGTTTAGGGTTAGGTATAGGTTTGGGTTAGAGTTAAAGTTTAGTGTAAGGTTTAGGGTTAGGGTTAGGGTTAGAGGTCAGGTTTATGGTTAGAGTTAGTGTTAGGGTTATGGTTAGGGGTTCAGTTAGGGTTAGGGTTATGGTTACTGTAAAGTTAGGGCTAGGGTTAGTGTTAGGGTTAGAGTTTAGTGTTAGATTTAAGGTTATGGTTAGGGTTAGAGTTAAGTGTTATGGTTAGGGGTTAGGGTTACGTTAGGATTAGGGTTAGAGTTTAGTGATAGGGTTAGGGTTAGGGTTAGGGTTAGGTTTAGGGTTACGGTTAGGGTAAGGGTTACAGTTAGAAAATTATGGTTAGAATTAGGGTTACAGGTTAGGGTTATGGTTAGGGTTAGGATTAGAGTTAGGCTTAGGGTTAGATTTAGTCTTAGGCTTAGGTTTAAAGATTAGTATTTGGGTTCAGGTTAGGATTACAGTTAGGGTTAGGCTTAGGGTTAGGCTTAGTGTTAGAGTTATTGTTAGGGTTAGTGTTAGGGTTATTGTGGCTGTTAGGTGTTAGTGTTAGGGCTTAAGGGTTAGGATTAGGGTTAGGTTTAGAGTTAGACAGGTATAGGGCTGGGTTAGGGGTAGCGTGAGTGTTAGTGTTAGCGTTATGTTAGGGTTAGGGTTAGGGTTAAAGATTAGGGTTAAGTTTAGTGTTAGTGTTAGTGTTAGGGTCAGGGTTAGGATTGGGTTTAGGGATTAATGTTAGTGTTAGTGTTAGTGTTAGGGTTAGGGTTAGGGTTAGTGCTAGGTTTAGTTTTAGCCTTAGGGTTATGGTTAGGGTTAGCATAAGTATTAGAGATTAGGGTTAGCTTTATGTTTAGGTTTAGGTTTAAGGGTAAGGGTCAAGGTTAGTGTTAGTGTTAGTGTTAGGGATTAGGGTTAGTGTTTGGGTTAGTTTTACGGTTAGGGTAGGGTTGGGGTTAGGCTTAGTGTTAGGTGTTAGGGTTAGGGTTATTGTAAAGGATAGGGTTAAGGTTAGATCTAGGTTGAGGGTTAGGCATTGGGTTAGGGTCAGGTTTAGGGTTAGAGTTAGGGTGACCGTTAGGGGTAAGGGTTAGAGTTAGGATTAGGGTTAGGGTTAGGGTTAGCATTAGGTTAGGGTTAAGGTGAGGGGTTAGGGTGAGTTTTAGGGTTAGGGTTAGGTTTAGTGCAAAGGTTATGGTTATGGTTAGGGTTAGGGTTAGCATTAGGCTTAGTGTTAGGGTTAGAGGTTAGGGTTAGGGACAGTGTTAGGGTTAGGGTTAGTGGTTAGGTTTAGGTTTAGGGTTAGGGTTAGTATTAGTGTTAAGGTTAGGGTTATGGTTGTGGTTAGGTTTAGGGTTAGTGTTAAGCTTAGTGTTAGTTTTAGAGGTTAGGGTTAGGGCTAGTGTTAGGGTTATTTTTAGGGTTAGGGCTTAGGGTGAGGGTTACATCAGGGTTCTGTTTAATGTTACAGTTAGGGTTAGGATTACAGTTAGGGTTAGGGTTAGGGTTAGTGTTAGGGTTAGTTTTAGTGTTAGGATTAGTGTTTGGGTTAGGGGTTACAATTAGGGTTAAGGTCAAGGTTAGCGTTAGTTTTAGGGTTAGGGTTAGGGTTAGGATTAGTGTTACGGTTAGGGTTAGAGTTTAGTGTTAGTGTTATTTTTAGGGTTAGGATTAGTGTTATTGTTAGGATTAGCGTTAGTGTTCGGATTAGGTTTCGCGTAAGGATTAGGGTTAGGGTTAGGGTTAGAGTTAGGGTTAGTTTTGAGGATTAATTTTATTGTTAGTGGTATGGTAAGGGATAGGATTAGGGTTAGGGTTAGTATTAGGTTTAGGGATTAGGGTTAGTGTTTGGGTTAGTGTTAGTGTTAGGATTAGTGTTAGGGTTAGAGTTACAGGTTAGTGTCAAGTTTAATGTTAGAGTTAGGGTTAAGATTATTGTTAGGGTTAGAGTTTAGGGTTATGGTTAGAGTTAGGGTTAGGGTTAGGGTTACAGGTTAGGGTTAGGTTTAGGGTTAAGGTTAGCGTTAGTGTTAGTGTTAGGGTTAGGGGTAGAGTTAGAGGTTAGTGTTAGTTTAAGGGTTAACGTTATGTTTAGTGTTAGTGTTAGGCTTAGGTTTAGGCTTAGGGATATGTTTGGGTTAGAGTTAGAGTTTAGTGTAAGGGTTAGGGTTCGGGTTAGAGTTAGAGGTTAGAGTTAGGGTTAGTGTTAGTGTTAGGGTTAGGGTTAGGTTTAGGGATTAGAGTTAGGGTTATGGTAAGGGTAAATTTAGCGTGAGGGTTAAGTTAAGGTTTAGAGTTAGGTTTAGGTTTAGGGTTATGGCTATGGGTAGGGTAAGTGTTAGAGTTAGGATTAGGTTTAGTGTTATGGTTAGGGTTTGGGTTAGGCTTATGTTTAGGATTAGGGTTTATGGTTAGGGGTTAGCAGTTAGGGTTATGGTTAGGGTTAGGGGTTAAGGTTTAGAGTTTAGGTTTAGTTGTTAGGGTTAGTTTTAGGGTTATGGTTATGGTTAGGGTTAGGGTTAGTGTTAGGGTTAAGGGTAGTTTTAGAGGTTAGGGTTAGTGTTAGGAATAGGGTTAGAGTTATGGTTATGGTTAGGGGTTAAGGTTAGGGTTAGTGTTAGGTTTAGGGTTACGGTTATGGTTACGGTTACGGTTAGGGTTAGGGTTAGGTTTAGTGTTAGGCTTAAGGTGTAGGGTTAGTGTTAAGGTTAGGGTTAAAGTTAGGGTTAGGTTTAGGGTTTATGGTTAGGGTTAGTGATAGGGTTAAGGTTAGGGTTAGGGTTTGGTTTAGAGATTAGTGTTAGTGTTTGAGTGAATGTTAGGGTTAGGGTTAGGTTTGGTGTTAGGGTTAGAATTTGGGATTAGGGTTAGGGTTAACTTTCTGGTTAGGGTTAGGGTAGGGTTAGGCTTAGGGTTAGGTTTAGGGATCAGGCTAGTGTTAGGGTTAGGGTTAGTGTTGCTGTTAGGCATTCAGGTTAGAATTAGGATTAGGGTTAGAGTTAGTGTTAGGGTTAGGGTTAGGGCTAGGGGTTAGCTTTAGTGTTATGGTTAGGGTTAGAGTTAGTGTTAGGGTTATGTTACGGTTAAAGGTTAGTGTTAGGTTTAGTGGTAGTGGTCTGGTTAGTGTTAGGATTATGTTTAAGGTTAAGAGTAGGGTTAGGGTTCAGGTTAGGGTTGGTGTTAGGGTTAGTTTTAAGAATTAGGGTCAGGTTTAGGGTTAGGGTTAGGTTTAGGGTTAATATTAGGCTTAGGGGTAGGTTTAGGCATCGGGTTTTTGTCAGGGATAAGTTTAGGTTTAGGGTTACCGTTAGGGGTTTGGGTTAGGGTTAGGATTAGGGTTGGGTAGGTTTAGGGTAGGGTTAGGGTTAGGTTTAGTGGTTAGGGTAAGGGTTACGGCTAGCGTTAGGGTTAAGGTCCAGTTAGAGTTTAGGGTTAGGGTTAGGGATAGGGTTAGAGTTATGGTTATGGTTAGGGTTACAGTTAGGGGTTAGGGTTAGGGTTATGGTAAATGTTAGGGTCAGAGTTACGGTTAGGATTATGATTAGCGTGACGATTAGTGTTAGGGTTAGGTTTAGTGTTAAGCTTAGGGATTATGGTTAGTGTTAAGGTTAGGTTTAAAGTTAGGGTTAGGTTTAGGGTTTAGTGTTAGGGTAAGTTTTAGGGTTAGTGATAGGGTGAAAGTTAGGTTTAGGGTTTGGTTAAGGGATTAGTGTTAGTGTTGAGTTAGTGTTAGTGTTAGGGTTAGTGTTGGCATTAGAGTTAGGGTTAGCGGTTAGGGTTAGGCTTTAGGGTTAGGATTAGGTTTAGGGTTAGGCTTAGGGTTAGGTTTAGGGATCAGGTTAGTATTATGGTTAGGGTTAGGGTTAGCATTAAGGTTAGGTTTAGGTTTAGGGATTAAGGTTAGTGGTAGTGTTAGTGTTAGGGTTAGGGTTAGAGTTAGTGTTAGGCTTAAGGTTAGGGTTAGGGTTAAGGTTAAGTTTAGGGTTAGGGTTAGGGTTATGCTTAGGGTTAGCATAAGGTTTAGAGATTAGGGTTAGGTTTAGTGTTAGGATTTGGGTTAGGTTTAATGGTAGGGGTTAAGGTTAGGGTTCGTGTAAGGGTTTGGGATTAGGGTTAGTGTTTGTGTTAGTGTTATGGTTAAGTTTGGGGTAAGGGTTAGTGTTACCCATTAGTGTTAGGGTTAAGGTTAGGGATAGGGTTAAGTTTAGGCTTAGGGTTAGGCATCGGTTTACGTTCAGGGATAGGGTTAGGGTTAGATTTAGGTTTAGGTTTAGTGTTAGGTTTAGGTTTAGGGTTAGGGTTAGGGTTAGTGTTAGGGGTTTGGGTTAGCATTAGGATTAGGGTTGGGTAGGTTTAAGGTACGGTTAGGGGTAGGGTTAGTGTTTAGGATTAGGGTTAGGTTTAGGGCTAGCATTACAGTTAGGGTCCGGTTAGAGGTTAGGTTTTGGGTTAGTGTTAGGTGAGTGTTAAGGTTAGGGGTTAGGGTGAGGTTTAATTTAGGGTTTGGTTTAGGGTTACGATTAGGGTTAGGATTACGGTTAGGTTTAGGGTTAGGTTTAGGGTTAAGGTTAAGTTTAGGATTAATGTTAGGCTTAAGGTTTAGGGTTAGGGTTAGGGGTCAGGATTAGTGTAAGTGTTGGAGCTAGACAGCGTTAGGGTTAGGGTTAGTTTTAGGTTTATCATAGGGTTAGGATTAGGGTTAGGTTTAGGGTTAGAGTTTAGGGTCAGGGTTGAGGTTAGGGTTAGTGTTAGGGTTAGGGTTATAGTTAGATTTAGAAGTTAGGGTTAGGGCTAAAGTTAGTGTTAGTGTCAGAGGTTAGTGTTAGGGTTAGGATTAGGATTAGGGTTAGGGTTATGGTTAGGGTTATGTTTAGTGTTAGGTTTTAGTGTTAGGGGTTAGGGTTTAGGGTATGGCTTAGGGTTAGTGTTAGGGTTATGGTTATGGTTATGGTTAGGGTTAGGGTTAGGGTTAGGGTTAGATGGTTCGGGTTAGTGTTATGGTTAGGTTTAGGTTTAAATGTTAGGGTTAGGGATAGGGTTACAGTTATGGTTATGATTAGGGCTAGGTTTTGGGGTTAGGGTTAAGATTAGGGTTAGTGTTAGGGTAAGGGTTATGGTTACAGTTAGTGTTATGATTAGGGTGACGTTTAGGGTTAGGTTTAGGTTTAGTGTTAGGCTTAGGGATTAGGGTTTGTGTTAAGGTTAGTGTTAAAGTTAGGGTTAGGTTTAGGGTTTAGGGTTTAGGGTTAGTGTTAGTCTTAGTGATAGGGTTAAGGTTAGGTTTAGGGTTCGGTTTAGGGATTAGTGTTAGTGTTTGAGTTAGTGTTAGGGTTAGGATTAGGGTTGCAGTTAGTGTTAGGGTTAGGGAATAGGGTTAGTCTTTAGGGTTATGGTTAGGTTTAGTTTTAGGCTTAGGTTAGGTTTAGGGATCAGGTTAGTGTTAGAGTTAGGGTTAGTTTTGCCATTAGGAATTAGGGTTTAGATTAGGATTAGGGTTAGGGTTAGGCTTAGATTTAGGGTTAGGTCTGGGGGTTACCTTTAGTGTTATGGTTATGGTTAGGATTAGTGTTCGGGTTAGGGTTATGGTTAGAGGTTAGGGTTAGGTTTAGATTTAGGGTTATGGTTAGTGTTAGGGTTAGGTTTAGGGTTAGGAATAGGGTTAGGTTTAGGGTTAAGGTCGGGGTTAGGTTTAGGGTTAGGGTTAGGGGTTAGGGTTAGGTTTAGGGTTAGGAATAGGATTAGGTTTAGGGTTAAGGTCGGGGTTAGGGTTAGGGTTAGGGATTAGGGTTAGCATTGAGGTTAGGTTTAGGGTTAGGGTTATTGATCGGGTTAGGGTTAGTTTTAGGGTTCGGGTTAGGGTTAGGCTTTGGCTTAGGGTTAGGTTTAGGTTTAGCGTTGGGCTTAGGGTTAGGGTTAGGTTTAGTGTTAGGGTTAGAGTTAGGTGTAGAGGTTAGGGTTAGTGTTAGGGTTAAATTTAAGTTTAGGCTTAGTGTTAGGGTTAGTCACAGTTTTAGGGTTAGGATTAGGGTTAGTGTTAGTGTAAGAGTTAGGATTTGGTTCAGGGGTTAGAGTTAGGGTTAGGGTTAGGGTTAGTGGTATAGTTAGGGTTAGGGATAATGGTTAGCTTTAGTTTTATGGTTACGGTTAGCGTTAGGATTAGGGTTAGGGTTAGGCTTGGGCTTAGGGTTAGGTTTAGGTTTAGCGTTGGGCTTAGGGTTAGGGTTAGGGTTAGGTTTAGGGTTAGGGTTAGAGTTAGGTGTAGAGGTTAGGGTTAGAGTTAGGTGTAGAGATTAGGGTTAGCGTTAGGGTTAAATGTAGGGTTACTCTTAGTGTTAGGTTTAGTCACAGTTTTTGGGTTAGAATTAGGGTTAGTGTTAAGAGTTAGGGTTTGGTTCAGGGGTTAGAGTTAGGGTTAGGTTTAGGGTTCGTGGTATAGTTAGGGTTAGTGCTAGGGGTTAGCTTTAGTGTTATGGTTATGGTTAACGTTAGGGTTAGGGTTTGGGTTATGGTGAGAGGTTAGGGTTAGGTTTAGGTTTAAGTTCGGGGTTAGGGTTAGGGTTAGGGTTAGGGATTAGGGTTAGCATTGGGGTTAGGCTTAGGGTTAGGGTTATGGATCGGGTTAGGGTTAGTGTTAGGGTTAGGCTTAGGGTTACGGTTAGGCTTGGGCTTAGGGTTAGGTTTAGGTTTAGTGTTGGGCTTAGGGTTAGGGTTAGGTTTAGGGTTAGGTTTAGAGTTAGGTTTAGAGGTTAGGGTTAGCGTTAGGGTTAAATTTAGGGTTAGGCTTAGTGTTAGGGTTAGTCACAGTTTCAGTGTTAGGATTAGGGTTAGTGTTAGTGTTAGAGTTAGGGTTTAGTTCAGGGGTTAGAGATAGGGTTAGGGGTAGGGTTAGGGTTAGTGGTATAGTTTGGGTTAGGGCTAGGGATTAGCTTTAGTGTTATGGTTACGGTTAGAGTTAGGGTTAGGGTTAGGGTTAGGCTTGGGCTTAGGGTTAGGTTTAGGTTTAGCGTTGGGCTTAGGGTTGGGGTTAGGTTTAGGGTTAGGGTTAGAGTTAGGTGTAGTGGTTAGGGTTAGCATTAGGGTTAAATTTAGGGTTAGGCTTAGTGTTAGGTTTAGTGAAAGTTTTAGGGTTAGGATTAGGGTTAGTGTTAGTGTTAGAGTTAGGGTTAGGGTTAGGGCTAGGGGTTAGCTTTAGTGTTATGGTTACGGTTAGCATTAGGGTTAGAGTTAGGGTTAGGGTTAGGTTTAGTTTTATTCTTTGGGTTATTGTTAGGGTTAGGGTTAGGTTTAGCGTACAAATTAGAGGTTAGGTTTAGGTTAAATGTTAGGATTTTTGTTAGAGTTAGGGTTAGGTTTAGTGTTAGGGTTAGTGTTAGTGTATGTGTTAGTGTTAGAGTTAAGGTTAGTGTTTGGGTTAGGGTTAGTGTTATGGATTAATGTTAGCATTAGGGTTATGGATAGGGATATGGTTAGGCTTAGGTTAGGGTTAGGCATCGGGTTAGGGTCAGGGATAGGGTTAGGGTTAGGGTTACCATTAGTTGTGAGTGTTAGGTTTAGGATTAGCATTAGGGGTCGGCTTATGGTTAGTGTTCGGGTTAGGGTTAGTGGTTAGGGTTAGGGTTAGGTTTAGAGATAGTGTTAGGGTTAGGATTCAGGTTACAGGTTAGTGTTAGGTTTAGTGTTATTGTTAGGGTTAGTGTTAGGGGTTATGGTGATGGTGAATTAGGGTTTGGGTTAGGGTTAGTGTTAGGGTTAGGGATAGTGTTAATATTAGGGTTAGGGTTAGGGTTAGGCTTAGGGTTAGGCTTAGGGATCAGGTTAGGGTTTGGGTTAGGGTTGGCCTTAGGGTTAGGGTTAGGGCTAGGGTTAGATTTAGAGGTTAAGTTTAGCGTTAGGGTTAAGTTTGGGGTTAGCATTAGTGTTAAGGTTAGTGGCAATTTTAACGTTAGTGTTAGGGTTAGGTTTAGGGTTAGGCTTAGGGACTGGTTTAGGGTTTAGTGTTAGGGTTAGGGTTAGGTTTAGGGTTATGGTTAGGGTTACGGTTAGAGTTGGTTTAAGGTGAGTGTCAGTGTTAGCGTTTAGTTTTATGTTTATGGTTACGGTTAGTGTTAGAATTACATTTTATTAGGTTTAGGGTTAGGGTTAGGGTTAGGGTTAGCATAAGAATTAGTGTTGGGGTGAGGGTTAGGGTTAGAGTTAGGGTTAGGTTTAGGGATTAAGTTTAGTCTTAGTGTTAGGGTTAGGGTTAGATTTGGGGTTAGAGTTACTGTTAGGGTTAGGGTTAGTGTTAGATTTAGCATAAGGATTAGAGATTAGGGTTAGGTTAAGGGCTAGGGTTTGGGTTAGGTTTAGAGTTAGGTTTAGTGTTAGTGTCTGTGTTAGTGCTAGGTTTAGGGTTAGTGTTGGGGTTAGGATTAGTGTTAGGGATTAGAGTTAGCGTTAGGGTTAAGGATAGGGTTATGGTTAGGCTTAGGGTTACAGTTAGGCATCGGTTTAGTTTCCGTGATAGTGTTAGGGTTAGGGTTACCGTTAGGGGTTAGGGTTAATGTTAGGATTAGTGTTATGGGTAGGCTTAGGGTTAGGGTTATGGTTAGTGGTTAGGGTTCGGGTTAGGGTTAGTGTTAGTGTTGGTTAAGGTTCTGTTACAAGTTAGGGTTAGTGATAGGTTTAGGGGTTATGGTGAGGGTTAATTTAGGCTTCAGTTTAGGGTTACGATTAGTGTTAGGGTTATGGTTAGTTTTTGGGTTAAGTTTAGGGTTAATGTTAAATTTACGGGTTAGGGTTAGGGTTAGGTGTTAGGATTAGTTTTAGAGCTAGAGCTAGACAGGGTATGTTAGGCTTAGGGTTAGGTTTATCATAGGGTTAGGGTTAGGGTTAGGGTTAGGAGTATGGTTAGAGTTTAGGGTAAGTGTTAGGGTTAGGGTAAGTGTTAGTGTTAGGGTTATTGTTAGGATTACAGGTCAGGGTTAGGGCTAGTGTTATGGTTAGGGTCAGAGACTGGGTTAGGGTTAATGTTAGGATTAAGGTTAGGTTTCGTGTTAGGGTTACATTTAGGGTTGGGATTTAGGGTTAAGCATTAGGGTTTAGGGTTAGGGGTTAGGGTTAGTGTTAGGATTATAGTTATGATTATCCTTTGGGTTAGGATTATGGTTATTTTAGGGTTAGGGTTAGCGTTAGAGGGTTAGTGTTAGGGTTAGGGTTAGGTTTAGCATAAGGATTAGAGATTATGGATAGGTTAAGGGTTAGGGTTTGGGTTAGGTTTAGAGTTAGGGTTAGTGTTAGTGTTAGTGTTGTGGTTAGGATTAGTGTTAGGGATTAGGGTTAGCGTTAGGGTTAGGGATAGGGTTAAGTTTAGGCTTAGGGTTATGTTTCGGGATCGGTTTAGGTTCAGGGATAGGGTTAGGGTTAGGGTTACCGTTAGGGGTTAAGGTTAGGGTTAATTTTAGGGTTAGGGGTAGGCTTAGGGTTAGGGTTATGGTTAGTGGTTAGGGTTAGGTTTCGTTTACAGGTTAGGGTTAGTGTTAGGGTTAGGGTTAGTGTTAGGGCTTATGGTGAACGTTAATTTAGGGTTCAGTTTAGAGTTATGATTAGGGTCAGGGTTAAGGTTAGGGTTAGGGCTAGGGTTAGGGTTAGGGTTAAGTTTAGGGTTAATGTTAGGTTTACGGATTAGGGTTAGGGGTTAGAATTAGTGTTAGGGTTAGAGCTGGACAGGGTTTGTGTTAGGCTTAGGTTTAGGGTTATTGTATGGTTAGGGTTAGAGTTAGGGTTATGGTTAGAGTTTAGGGTAAGGGTTAGGGTTATGGTTAGTGTTACTGTTAGGTTTATTGTTAGGTTTAGAGGGGTTAGGGTTAGGGCTATGTTAGGGTTAGGTTCAGAGGTTAGGGTTAGGGTTAGTGTAAGGATTAGGGTTAGGTTTCAGGTTAGGGTTAGGTTTAGTTTTAGGATTTAGGGTTAGGGGTTAAGGTTTACCGTTTGGGGTTAGGGTTAGTGTGAGGATTATGGTTATGGTTATGGTTATGGTTATGGTTATGGTTATGGTTATGGTTATAGTTAGGGTGAGGGTTAGGGTTTAGGGTTAAGGTTAGGGTTATTGTTAGGGTTAGGGTTACATTTATGGCTAGGATTGTGATTAGCGTGAAGCTAAGGGTTAGGTTTAGTGTTAGGCTTAGGGATTAGGGTTAGTGTTAAGGTTAGGGTAAAAGTTAGGGTTAGGTTTAGGGGTTAGGGTTAGGTTTAGTGTTAGGTTTAGTGTTAGGGTTAAGGCTGGGTAAGGTTTCGGCTTAGGGATTATTGTAAGTGTTTTAGTTAGGGTTAGGATTAGGGTTGTGTTTAAGGTTAGGTTTAGGGTTAGTGTTGCCGTTATGCATTTGGTTTAGGGTTAGGAATATGGTTAGGTTTAGGGTTAGGCTTAAGATTAGGGTTAGGGTTAGAGGTTAGGGTTACGTTTAGGGTTAGAAGTTAGGGTTAGCCTTAGGGTTAACATTAGGGTTAGGGTTAGGGTTAGGGTTAGGGTTAGGGTTAGGGGCAGGGTTATAGGCTCGTGTTAGTTTTAGTGTTAGGGTTAGGTTTAGTGTTAGGGTTAGTGTTAGGGTCAGGGTTAGGGTTTGGGTTAGGTGTTAGAGTTAGGGTTAGCGTTAGTGTTAGTGTTAGAGTTAGGTTAGTGTTAGGTTTAGGGTTAGAGTTTGGTGTTAGCATTAGAGTTACGGCTCGGGTTAGGGTTAGGTTTAGGGTTAGTTTTATGTTTAGCATAAGTATGAGGGTTAGTGTTAGGGTTAGGGTTCGGGTTAGGGTTAGGTTTAGGCTTAGGGTTAGGGTTAGGGTTAGCATAAGGATTAAGGTTAGTGTTAGGGTTAGGGTTACAGTTAGGGTTAGAGCTAGACAGGGTTAGAGTTAGGTTTAGTGTTAACATTACAAATATTGTAGGGTTAGGGTTAGGGTTAGAGGTTAGGGTCAGGGTTAAGGTTAGTGTTTGTGTTAGGGTTAGGGTTAATGTTCAGGTTAGAGGTTAGGGTTAGGGGTAGAGCTTAGGGTTAGGGTTAGGGTTAAGGTTAGGTATAGAGTTAGTGTTAGAGTTAGTGCTAGGTTTAGAGGTTAGTGTTAGCTTTAGGGTTATGGTTTTGGTTAGGGTTATGTTTAGGGTTAGGGTTAGGGTTAGAGTTTTAGGGTTAGTGTTAGGGTTAGTGTTACGTTTAGGTTTAGGGTTAGAGGTTATGGTTAGGGTTAGTGATAGTGTTATCATTAGAGTTAGGGTTTAGCGTTAGGATTAGGGTTAGGCTAAGTGTTAGGGTCAGGTTTAGGGTTGTGGTTATGGTTAGTGTTAGGGATTTGGCTTAGGGTTAATGTTAGGGTTATTTTTAAGTTTAGGGGTTGAATTTGGGTTAGGGTTATGGTTAAGGTTAGGGTTAGGGCTTAGCGTTAGGGCTCAGAGTTAGGGGTTAGGGTTATGGGTAGGGTTAGTGTTAGGGTTAGGGTTAGGGTTAAGGTAAGGGGTTATTGTTAGGGTTAGGGTTAGGATTTGGGGTTAGTGTTAGTGTTAGTATTAGGGTTAGTGTTAGAGTTATGGTTAGGATTAGAGGGTTAATGTTTTCATTATGGTTAGGTTTATGGTTAGGGTTAGAGTTAGGGTTAGGAGTACAGTTAGGGTTAGTGTTAGCTTTTGGTTAGGGCTAGGGTTAGTGTCAGTGTTAGAGTTAGGGTTAGGGATTTGGGTTAGGGTTAAGGTTAGGTTTAGGGTTAGGGTTAGGGATTGGGTTTAGTGATAATGTTAGTTTTATTTTTATGTTTAGGGTTAAGGTTAGTATTAGGGTTAGGTTTAGGAGTTAGTGTTATGGTTGGGTTTGCGTTCGGTTTAGGGTTATGGTTAGTTTTAGCGTTACAGTTAGGGTTAGGGTTAGGGTTAGGTTTAGTGTTAGAGTTATGTTTAGGTTTACGGTTAGGGATAGAGGTTAGGATTAGGGTTATTTTTATGAAAAAGTTTAAGGTCAGGGTTAAGGTTAGGTTTAGATTTGGTGGTATGGTTAGGGTTAGGATTAGAATTAGGGTTAGGGTTAGGTTTAGAGTTAGGGTTAGGGTTAGCGTTAAGGTTAGTCATAGGATTATCCTTAGGGTTAGGATTTAGGGTTAGGTTTAGTGTTAGTGTTAGTGTTAGTGTTAAGGTTAGTGTTAGGGTTTCGCTGAGGGTTAGTGTTAGAGTTAGGGTTAGGGATTTAGGTTAGGGTTATGGTTATGGTTAGGGTTAGGGTTTGTCATAGCGTTCGGGTTAAAGCTTAATGTTAGGGTTAGGGTTAGGGTTAGGTTTAGGGTTAGGGTTAGAGGTTAAGGTTAGGGTTAGTGATAGGGTTATCGTTAGGTTTAGGGTTTAGAGTTAGGGTTCGAGTTATTTTTAGTGTTATGGTGAGGGTTACTGTTGCAGTTAGTGGTTAGTGTTAGGTTTACAATTAGGGTTAGGTTTAGGATTAAGGTTACTGATTAGTTTTAATGTTAGGGTTAGGGTTAGAGTTAAGCCTAAAGTTAGGGTTAGAGGGTTAGGTTTGGGTTTAGGGTTATCATTACGGTTAGGATTAGGGTTAGAGATTTAGGGTTAGGTTTGGGTTTAGGGTTACCATTAGGGTTAGTCTTAGGTTTAAGGTTAATGTTAGTATTAGTGTTAGATCTTAAGGTTAGAGGTTATCCTTAAGGTTATGGCTTAAGGTTAGGGGTATGGTTTAGGGGTTAGAATTATGGTTAGTGTTAGGGTTAGGAGTAGAATTAGGGTTAGGGTTAGCTTTACTGTTAAGTTTAGGGTTAGGGTTACGGTTAGGTTTAGAGATCTGTGTTAGGTTTAGCATTAGGGTTACGGTTAGATTTAGATGTTAGGGTTAGGGTTAGGTTCAGGGTTATGGTTAGGTTTAGATTTAGGGTTACGGTTAGGGTTATAGATCAGGTTTAGTGTTAGGGTTAGAGTTAGGGTTAGAGTGTTAGTACTGGGTTTAGGTTTAGAGGTTGGGGTTATGGTTAGGGTTAATGTTAGGTTTAGAGTTAAGTTTAGGGTTATGTTAGGGTTAGTGTTGGGGCTAGGGTGAGGGTAAGTTTAGGGTTCATTTTAGGGTTATGATTAGGTTTAGGGTTATGGTAAGGGTTAAGTTTAGGGTTAGGGTTAGGGTTAAGGTTAGGGTTAATGTTAGTCTTACGGGATAGGGTTAAGGGTTAGGGGTTAGGATTAAGGTTAGGGTTAGAGTTAGACAGCGTTAGGGTTAGGGTTAAGGTTAGGGTTAGAGTTTAGCATCAGGGTTAGGGTTAGGGATATTGTTAGTGTTAGGGGTTAGGGTTATGGCTTGGGTTAGGGTCAGAGGTTAGGGTTAGGGTTAGGGTTAGGATTAGAGTTAGGGTTAGGGTTAGGGTTAGGGTTAGTGTTTGGTTTAGGGTTAGTGTTTAAGGTTGGCGTTAGGGTTTAGGTTAGGGATTAGGGTTTGGGTTAGGGTTAGGTTTAGTGTTTGGCTTATGGTTAGGGTTAGGGTTAGAGAGTTAGTGTTGTGTTAGGGTTAAGGTTAGATTTAGAGGTTAGGGTTAGGGTTAGAGATAGGGTTATGGTTATGGTTAGGGTAAGGGGTTAGGTTTACGGTTAGTGTTAGAGTTAGGGTTACGGTTATGGTTAGTGTTATGATTAGGGTGATGGTTAGGGTTAGGTTTAGGTTTAGTGTTAGGCTTAGGGATTAGGGTTATGTTTAGGGGTTAGGGTTAGGGTTAGTGTTTGGTGTAGTTTTAGGGTTAAAGCTTAGGTGTAGGGTTAAGGTAGTGCAGGGTTAGGGTTAGAGGGTTAGGGTTAGGGTTAGGTTTAGCTTCAGGTTTCTGCTTAGGGTTATAGGTTAGGGTTAGGTTTAGTGATAAGGTTATCATTAGGTTTATATCTTAGGGTTAGGTTTAGGATTAGTGTATTAGTTAAGGTTAGAGTTAGGGTTAGGGTTAGGGTTAGGGTTAGGGTTAGGGTTAGGGTTATGGTTAGGCTTAGGTTTAGTGTTAGGGTTTGTGTTAGGGTTAGAGGTTAGGGTTAGGGTTAGGGTTAGAGTTAAGGTTAGGGCTTAGGGTTAGGGGGCAGGGTTAGGGGTTAGGTTACGGGTAGGGTTATGGTTAGGGTTAGGTTTAGGGTAAGGGTTAAGGGTTAGGGTGAGTGTTAGGGTTAGTGTTGGGGTTAGGATTACGGTTAGGTTTAGGGTTAGTGTTACAGTTAGTGTCAGTGTTAGGTTTTAGCGTTAGAGTTAAGATTAGTGTTTGGGTCAGGGTTAGGTTTAGGGTTTGGGTTATGGGTAGAGTTAGGGCTAAAGGGTGAGGGTTATGGTTAGGATTAGGTTTAGAGTTAAGGTTAGGGTTAGGGTTAGTGTTAGTGTTAGAGTAGGGTTATAGTTTAGTGTTAGGTTTGTTGTTAGTGTTAGTGTTAGTGTTAGGGTTAGGATTAGCTTTATGGTTAGGGTTAGAGATAGTTTTAGTGTTAGGGATAGGGTTAGGTTTACGGTTAGTGGGTTAGGGTTAGAAGTATGAATCGAGGTTAGGGTTATGGTTAGGGTTAAGGTTAGGGTTAGAGTTAGGGTTAGAATTAGGGTTAAGTATTAGGGTTAGTGTTAGGGTTAGGGTTAGTGTTAGGGGTTACAGTTAGGGTTAGTGTTAGGTTTAGCATCAAGTTGAGGGTTAGGTTTATGGTTAGTGTTATGGTTAGGTTTAGAGTTTAGTGGTAGTGTTAATTTTAGGCTTAGCGTTAGGTTTAGGGTTAGGGTTAGGGTTAAGGTTAGCATTAGGGGTTAGGGTTAGCGTTATGGTTAGGGTACAGTTAGGTTTAGGGTTAGGGTTATGGTTTAACATTAGGTTTAGGTTTAGGGATAGGGTTAGTGTTAGGTTTAAGGTTAGGGTTTAGTGTTAGGTGTTAGGGTTAGCGTTAGGGTTAGTGTTAGGGTTAGGGATTAGGGTTAAAGTTAAGTTTAGTTTTAGGGTCAGGGTTAGGTTTAGGGTTTGGGTTAGGGGTTAGAGTTAGGGTTAGGTTTAAGATTATGGGTAGGGTTAGGGTTACAGTTATTGTTAGTGTTAGGGTAGGGTTACAGTTTAGTGTTAGGGTTAGTGTTATTGTTAGTGTTAGGGTTAGGGTTAGAATTAGGCTTAAGGTTAGGGTTCGAGGGTAAGGGTTAGGTTTGTGGTTAGGGTTATCATTACAGTTAGGGTTAGGGTTAGGGTTAGAGGGTTAGGCTTATGTTTGGGGTTAGGGTTATCATTATGTTTTGGGTTAGGATTAGGGTTAGAGGGTTAGGTTTAGGTTTGGAGTTATGTTTACCATTAGGTTTAGGCTTAGGTTTAGGGTTAATGTTAGTATTAGTCTTAGGGATTAAGGTTAGAGGTTAGTCTTAGGGTTATGGCTTAAGGTTAGGGTTATGATTTAGGGGTTAATATTATGGTTAGTGTTAGGGTTATGAGTAGAATTAGGGTAAGGTTAGGTTTAGGCTTAGGGTTACGGTTAGGTTTAGAGATTAGTGTTAGAGTTAGTGTTAGGGTTATGGTTAGATTTAGATGTTAGGGTTAGGGTTAAGGTTAGGATTATGGTTAGGGTAAGGGTTATGGTTAGGTTTAGATTTAGGGTTATGGTTAGGGTTATAGATTAGATTTAGTGTTAGTATTAGGGTTAGGGTTAGGGTTAGAGGGTTAGGGATAGGTTTAGGGTTAAAGGTTGTGGTTATGATTAGGGTTAAGTTTAGGGTTAGAGTTAGGTTTAGGGTTAAGTTAGGGTTAGGGTTAGGGGTTAAGGTGAGGGTAAATTTAGGGTTCGTTTTAAGGTTACAATTAGGTTTAGGGTTACGGTTAGGTTCGGTTTAGGGTTAGGGTTAGGGTTAAGGTTAGGGTTAATGTTAGGCTTACGGGTTAGGGTTAAGGGTTGGGGGTTAGGATTAGGGTTAGTGTTAGAGCTAGACAGTGTTAGGGTTAGGGTTAGGGTTAGGGTTAGGGTTTAGCGTCAGGGTTAGGTTTAAGCTTAGTGTTAGTGTTAGGTTTATTGTTATGGTTAGAGGTTAGGGTTATGGTTTCGGTTAGGGTCAGAGGTTAGGGTTAGGGTTAGGGTTATGATTAGGGTTAGGGTTAGTTTTAGGGTTCGGGTTAGTGTTTGGTTTAGGGTTAGTGTTTAAGGTTGGGCGTTAGGGTTTAGGTTAGGGGTTAGGGTTAGTGTTAGGTTAAGGGTTAAGTTTAGGGTTAGATATTTAGGGTTGTGTTAGGGTTAAGGTTAAGGTTAGAGGTTAGGTTTAGGGTTAGAGAGAGAGTTAGGGTTATGGTTGTGGTTAGGGTCAGGGGTTAGTGTTACGGTTAGTGTAAGGGTTTGGGTTACACTTATGGTTAGTGTTATGATTAGGGTGAAGGTTAGGGTTAGGTATAGGTTTAGTGTTAGGCTTAGGTATTAGGGTTAGGTTTAGTGGTTAGGGTTAGTGTTAGGGTTAAGGGTTAGGGCTAGGGTTAGGGCTAGGGTTAGGTTAGGGTTAGAGAGTTAGGGTTAGTTTTAGGGTTAGCTTTAGGTTTTTGGTTAGGGTTATAGGTTAGGGTTAGGCTTAGTGATAATGTTATCTTTAGGTTTATGTCTTAGGTTTAGGGTTAGGATAAGTGTATTGGTTAGGGTTAGAGTTATACTTATGGTTAGGGTTAGAGTTAGGGTTAGGGATTTGGGTTAGGGTTAAGGTTAGGTTAGGGTTAGGTTTTGGGGTTGAGGTTAGAGTTAGGTTTAGGGTTAGTGTTAGGGTTAGGTGTTAGGGTTAGGGGACAGGGTTGGGGTTAGGGTTTGGGTTAGGGTTAGGGGTTAGGGTTAGGGGACAGGGTTAGGGGTTAGGGTTACGGGTAGGGTTAGGGTTAGGTTTAGGTTTAGGGTTAGGTGTTAGGGTTAGGGTTTGGGTTAGTGTTAGGGTTAGGATTACAGTTAGGTTTAGGGTTAGGGTTACGGTTAGGATGAGGTTTAGGTTTTAGGGTTAGAGTTTAGGTTAGTGTTAGGGTCAGGGTTAGGTTCATTGTTTGGGTTAGGGGTAGAGTTAGGGTTAAGGTTAGGGTTATGGTAAGGATTAGGGTTAGGGTTAGGGTTAGTGTTAGGGTAGGGTTACAGTTTAGTGTTAGGTTTAGTGTTAGTGTCAGTGTTAGGGTTAGGGTTAGCTTTATGGTTAGGGTTAAGCTTAGGGTTAGTGTTAGGGGTAGGTTTAGGTTTCGGTTAGAATGTTAGGGTTAGAATTAGGGTTATAGGTTAGGGTTATTTTTAGGGTTAAGTTTAGGGTTAGAGCTAGGGTTACGATTAGGGTCCAGGATTAGGGTTTGTTTTAGGGTTAGGGTTAGTGGTTAGAGTTTGGGTTAGGGTTAGGTTTAGCATCAAGTTGAGGGTTAGTTTTAGGGTTAGTGTTATGGTTAGGGTTAGAGTTTAGGGTTATTGTTAGGTTTAGGTATAGGTTTAGGCTTAGGTCTAGGGTTAGCTTTAGGGTTAGGGCTAGGATTAGGATTAGCATTAGGTATTATGGTTAGGGTTAGGGTTATGTTTAGGGTAAAGTTAGGGTTAGGGTTAGGGTTTAGCATTAGGGTTAGGTTTAGGGTTAGGGTTAGGGTTTGGTTTAAGGCTAGGGATTAGTGTTAGATGTTAGGGATAGGGTTAGGGTTAGTGTTAGGGTTAGGGATTAGGGATAGGGTTAAGGTTAGTTTAATGTTCAGGGTTAGGTTTAGGGTTTGGGTTGGGGTTAGAGTTAAGGTTAGGGTTAGGATTACGGTTAGGGTTAGGGCTAGGGTTAGGGATATTGTTAGTGTTAGGGTAGTGTTACAGTTTAGCGTTACCATTAGTGTTATTGTTAGGTTTAGGGGTAGTGTTAGGGTTAGGGTTGGGGATTAGGGTTAGTGTTAGGGTTAGTGTTAGGGTTAGGGTTAGAGGTTAGAGTTAGTGTTAGCGTTAGGTTTAGCGTCAAGTTGAGGGTTAGGTTTAGGGTTAGTGTTATGGTTAGAGTTAAAGTTTATTGTTAGTGTTATGTTTAGATTTAAGGTTAGGGTTAGGGTTAGAGTTAGGGTTAGGTTTAGGGTTAGAGTTAGGGTTAGCATAAGGATTAGGGTTAGGGTTAGGGTTAGGGTTATGTTTGGGGATTAAGGTTAGTGTTAGTTTCCATGTATGCGTTAGTGCTAGGGTTAGGTTTAGCGTAAGGATTAGAGATTTGTGTTAGGTTTAGGATTAGGGTTAGGGTGAGGTTTAACGGTATGGTTTAAAGTTAGTGTTAGTGTTAGGGTTAGGGATTATGTTTAGGGTTTGGGTCAGTGTTAGGGTTAGGGTTAGTGTTAGGGTTGGGTTTAGGGTTAGTGTTAGGTATTAGGGTTAGGGTTAGGGATAGGGATAGGGTTAATGTTAGGCTTAGCATGAGTGTTAGGCATTGGGTTAGGGTCAGGTTAGGGTTAGGGTTAGTGTTACCATTAGAGGTAAGGGTGAGCTTTAGCATTAGGCTTAGTGTTATGTTTAGAGGTCAGGGTTAGGGCTAGTGTTAGGTTTAAGTTTAGGTATAGGGTTATGGGTTAGGGTGAGTGTTATGTGAGGGTTCTGTTTAGGGTTACGGTTAGGGTTAGGGTTACGTTTAGGATCTAGGTTTGGTGATAGGGTTAGGTTTAATGTTAGGGTTAATGTTAGGGTTACGGGTTAGGGTTAGGTGTTAGGGGTTAAGATTAGGGTTAGGGTTAGAGCTAGACAGGGTTAGGGTCAGGGTTAGGGTTAAGGTTAGCGTTATCGTAGGGTTAGTGTTAGGGTTTGGGTTAGGGTAATTTTTGGGTTCAGGGCTAGGTTTAGATTTAGGGTTAGGGTTAGGGTTATTGTTAGGTTTAGAAATTAGTGTTAGGGTTATGGTTAGGGTTAGAGTTAGAGTTAGAGTTATAGTTTAGTGTGTTAGTGTTAGTGTTAGTGTTAGTGTTAGTGTTAGTGTTAGTGTTAGAGGTCAGGGTTTGGGTTAGTGTTAGGGTTAAAGTTAGGATTAGTGTTAGGGATTAAGGTTAGTGTTAGCGTTATGGTGAGGGTAAAGTAAGCGTTTGGGTTATGGTTACGGTTTAGCGTTAGGGTTAGTTTTAGGGTTAGGTTTAGCTGTAAGGTTAGGGATTAGTGTTAGGTGTTAGGGTCAGGGTTAGGGTTAGGGTAGTGTTAGGGATTAGTGTTTGGGTTAAGGTTAGTGTTAGGGTCAGTGTTAGGTTTAGGGTTTGGTTTAGCAGTTAGAGTTAGGGTTAGGGTTATGGTTAGGGTTAGGGTTAGGTTTAGGGTTAGTGTTATGGTTCGGGTTAGTGTTAGTGTTAGTGTTAGTGTTAGGGTTAGGTTAGGGTTAGCTTTATGGTTAGGTTTAGGATTAGGGTTAGGGTTAGTGTTAGGGATATGTTTAGGGTTTTGGTTAGAAGGTTAGGATTACAATTACAGTTAGAGGTTAGGGTTATGGTTAGGGTTAAGTTTAGGGTTAGAGTTAGTGTTAGGGTTATAGTTAGCATCAAGTTGAGGGTTATTGTTTAGGGTTAGTGTTATGGTTAGATTTAGAGTTTAGTGTTAGTGTTAGGTTTAGGTTCAGGGTTAGGGTTAGGGTTAGCATTAGGGTTAGGGTTAGGGTTAGTGTTAAGGTAAGGATTAGGGTTAGCGTTAGTGTTAGGGTTAGGTTTGGGGATTAAGATTAGTGTTAATGTTAGGGTAAGAGTTAAGGTTAGGGATAGGGTTCGTGCTAGGATTAGGGTTATGGTTAGGGTTAGGTTTAGCATAAGGTTCCGAGATTAGGGTTAGTTTTAGGGTTATGGTTTATGTTATATTTAAGGGTATGTGTTAGGGTTAGGGTTAGTGCTTGGGTTAGGGATTAGGGTTAGTGTTTAGGTTAGTGTTAGTGTTTGGGTTAATGTTAGGGTTAGGGTTAGGGTTAGAGTTTAGAGTCAAGGTTAGGGTTAGAGTTAGGGTTAGGATTAGGCTTATTGTTAGGGTTAGAGTTTAGGGTTAGGGTTAGGGTTACAAGTTAGGGTTAGGGTTACGGTTAAGGTTAGAGTTAGGGTTAGTGTTAGGTTTAGTGGTAGCGTTAGAGGTTAGTGTTAGTTTAAGGGTTAGGATTATGGTTAGTGTTAGTGTTAGGCTTAGGTTTAGCGTTAGTGATAGTTTTGGGTTAACGGAGTTTAGTGTAAAGGTTAGGGTTAGGGTTAGGGTTATATGTCAGGGTTAGGGTTAGGGTTAGGAGTAGGGATTAGGGTTAGGGTTAGCATTATGGTTAGGTTAAAGTTAGTGTTAGGGTTAGGGTTTAGGGTTAGGTTTAGGTTTAGGATTATGGTTGTGGTTAGGTTTGGGTTAGGTGTTAATGTTAGGTGTTAGGGTTAGGGTTAGGGTTAGGGTTAGGGTTAGGGTTAATGTTAGGGTTAGGGTTAGGGTTTAGTGTTAGGGTTAGGGTTAGGGTTAGTATTAAAGTTAAGGTTAGGTTTAATGTTAGGGTTAGGGTTAGGTTTAGGTTTAGGGTTAGGTTCATGGTTAGAAGGTTACAGTTAGAATTAGGGTTAGAGGTCAAGGTTATGGTTAGGGTTAAGGTGAGGTTAGAGTTAGGGTTAGGGTTAGGGTTAGTGTTGGGGTTAGGTGTTAGGGTTAATGTTAATGTTAGGGTTAGGGATTAGGGTTAGTGTTAGGTTTACAGTTCAGTTTAGGGTTTGGGTTAAGGATTAGAGTTAGGTTTAGGGTTAGCTTTAGCGTTAGTGTTAGGGTTAGGGTTAGTGTTAGTCTTAGGCTTTGGTTTAGAGATTAGCGTTAGGGTTCATGTTAGGTTTAGGGTTAGGTTGAGGATTATGGTTAGGGCTAGGGTTAGGGTTAAAGTGATTGTTAGAGTTACGGGGAGGTTAGGTGTGAGGGTTAGCAGTTACAGGTTAGGATTAGGGTTAGGGTTAGAGTTAGACATGGTTAGGGCTGGGTTAGGTGTAGGGTGAGGGTTACTGTTTGTGTTATGTTAGGGTTAGGGTTAGTTTTAGGGTTAGGATTAGGGTTATTGCCAGGTTTCCGGTTAGCATAGAGTTAGGGTTGGGTTAGCGTAAGTATTAGAGATTACGGTTCGGATTAGGTTTAGGGTTAGGGTTAGGTTTAAGGGTAGCAGTTAAGATTAGGTTTAGTGTAAGGGTTAGGGATAAGGGTTTGGTTTTGGGTTAGTGTTATTGTTAGGGTTAAGGTTCGCGTTAGGGTTACTGTTAGTGATTAGGGTTAGGGTTAGTTTTAGGGATAGGGTTCAGGTTAGGGCTAGGTTGAGGGTTAGGCATCGGGTTAAGTTCAGGGTTAGGGTTAGAGTTAGGTTTACTGTTAGGGGTAAAATTTAGGGTTAGGGTTAAGGTTAGGGTTAGGTTTAGGGTGAGGGTTAGGGTTAGGTTTAGTGTTAGGGTTTTGGTTATGGTTATGGTTAGGGTTAGCGTTAGGCTTAGTGTTAGGGTTAAAGGTTAGGGTTAGGGCTAGTGTTAGGGTTAGGGTTAGGGTTAGTGTTAGGCTTAGAGATTAGGGTTTGGGTTAAGGTTCATTTTTGGGTCAGGGTTAGGTTTAGGGTTTGGGTTAGGGGTTAGAGTTAAGGTTAGGGTTAGGATTATGGTTACGGTTATTGCTAGGTTTAGGGATATTGTTAGTGTTAGAGTAGCGTTACAGTTTAGCATTAGGGTTAGTTTTAGTGTTAGTGTTAGGTTTAGGGTTAGCTTCATGGTTAGGGTTAGGGTTGGGATTCGGGTTAGTGTTAGGGATAGGTTTAGAGTTACGCTTATATGGTTTGGGTTAGAATTATGGTTAGAGGTTAGGGTTATGGTTAGGGTTAAGGTTAGCGTTAGTGTTAGTGTTAGGTTAGGGTTAGGGACTAGGGTTAGTGTTAGGGTTAGTGTTAGGGTTAGGGTTAGGGGTTAGAGTTAGTGTTAGGTTTAGGGTTAGCGTCAGGTTGAGGGTTAGGTTTAGGGTTAGTGTTATGGGTAGGGTTAGAGTTTATTGTTAGTGTTAGGTTTAGACTTAGGGTTAGGGTTAGGGTTAGGTTTAGGGTTAGGTTTAGGGTTAGAGTTAGGGTTAGCGTAAGGATTAGGGTTAGGGTTAGGTTTGGGGATTAAGGTTAGTGTTAGTGTCCGTGTATGCGTTAGGGCTAGGGTTAGGTTGAGCCTAAAGATTAGAGATTAGTGTTAGGTTTATCGTTAAAGTTAGGGTTAGGTTTAACGGTATGGTTTAATGTTAGGGTTAGTGTTAGGGTTAAGGATTATGTTTAGGTTTTGGGTCAGTGTTAGTGTTAGGGTTAGGGTTAGTGTTAGGGATAGGGTTAAGGTTAGGCTTAGGGTGAGGGTTAGGCATTGGGTTAGGGTCAGGTTAGGGTTAGGGTTAGTGTTACCTTTAGAGGTAAGGGTTAGCTTTAGCATTAGGTTTATGGGTAGGGTTAAGGTTAGGGTTAGCTTTACGGTTATGTTTATGGTTAGGGTTCGGGTTAGCATTAGGCTTAGTGTTATGTTTAGAGTTCAGGGTTAGGGCTAGTGTTAGGGTTAGGGTTAGGGTTAGGTATAGGGTTAGGGGTTAGGGTGAGGGTTATGTGAGGGTTCTGTTTAGGGTTATGGTTAGGGTTAGGGTTACGTTTAGGGTTAGGGTTGGTGTTAGGGTTAAGTTTAATGTTAGGGTTAATGTTAGGGTTATGGGTTAAGTTTAGGTGTTAGGGGTTAAGATTAGGGTTGGGGTAGAGCTAGACAGTGTTAGAGTCAGGGTTAGGGTTAAGGTTAGCATTATCGTATGGTTAGTATTAGGGTTTTGTTTAGGGTAATTTTTTCGGTTCAGGGCTAGGTTTAGAGTTAGGGTTAGCGTTAGGGTTATTGTTAGGTTTAGAAATTAGTGTTAGTGTTACGGTTAGGGTTAGGGTTAGAGTTAGAGTTTAGGGTAAGTGTTAGTGTTAGTGTTAGTGTTAGTGTTAGTGTTAGTGTTAGAGGTCAGGGTTTGGGTTATTGTTAGAGTTAGGGTTAGGGTTAGTGTTAGGGATTAGGGTTAGTGTTAGTGTTATGGTTAGGGTAAAGTTAGGGTTTGGGTTAGGGTTAGGGTTTAGCGTTAGGGTTAGGTTTAGGGTTAGGATTTGGGTTAGGTTTAAGGTTAGTGATTAGGGTTAGGTGTTAGGTGTTAGGGTTAGGGTTAGGGTTAGGTTAGTGTTAGGCATTAGGGTTTGGGTTAAGGTTAGTATTAGGGTCAGTGTTATGTTAGTGTTACGTTTAGGGTTAGGGTTAGGGTTAGGTTTAAGGTTCGGGATTAGTGTTAGGTGTTAGGGTTAGGGTTAGGGTTAGGGTAGTGTTAGGGATTAGGGTTAGGGTTAAGTTTAATATTAGGGTCAGTGTTAGGTTTAGGGTTTGGGTTAGGGTTAGAGTGAGGATTATGGCTAGGATTTTGGTTAGGGTTAGGTTTAGGTTTAGGGTTAGGGTTAGGGTTACGGTTAGGGTTCATGTTAGTGTTAGGGTTAGGGTTACAGTTTAGTGTTAGGGTTAGTGTTAGTGTTAGGTTTAGGGTTAACTTTTTGGTTAGGGTTAGGGTTAGTGTTAGGGATAGGGTTAGGATTTCGGTTAGAAGGTTAGGGTTAGAATTATGGTTAGAGGTTACGGTTATGTTTGGGTTTAAGGTTAGGGTTAGAGTTATGGTTAAGGTTAGGGTTAGGGATTAGGGTTAGTGTTAGGGTTAGTGTTAGTGTTTGTATTAGGGTTAGGGTTAAGGGTTAGAGATAGTGTTAGGGTTAGGGTTAGCGTCAAGTTGAGGGTTATTGTTTTGGGTTAGTGTTATGGTTAGGTTTAGAGTTTAGTGTTAGTGTTAGGTTTAAGTTCATGGTTAGGGTTAGGGTTAGGGTTAGAGTAAGGATGAGGGTTAGGGTTAGTGTTAGGGTTAGGTTTGGGGATTAAGATTAGTGTTAGTATTAGGGTAAGAGTTAGGGTTAGGGTTAGCGTTAGTGCTAGGATTAGGAATAGGGTTAGGTTTAGGGTTAACATAAGGTTCCGAGATTAGGCTTAGTTTTAGGGTTCTGGTTTGTGTTATATTTAAGGATATTTGTTAGGGTTAGGGTTAGTGTTAGGATTAGGGATTAGGGTTAGTGTTTAGGTTAGTGTTAGTTTTTGGGTTAGTGTTAGGGTTAGGGTTATGGTTAGAGTTTAGAGTCAAGATTAGGGTTAGAGTTAGGGTTAAGGTTAGGCTTATTGTTAGGGTTAGAGTTTAGGGTTATAGTTAGATTTAGGGTTAGGGTTAGGGTTACAAGTTAGGGTTAGGGTTATGGTTAAGGTTAGAGTTAGAGTTAGTGTTAGGTTTAGTGGTAGGGTTAGAGGTTAGTGTTAGTTTAATGGTTAGGATTATGGTTAATGTTAGTGTTAGGCTTAGGTTTAGCTTTAGTGATAGTTTTGGGATAGAGTTGGAGTTTAGTGTAAAGGTTAGGGTTAGGGTTAGGGTTAGAGTTCAGGGTTAGGGTTAGCGTTATGGTTAGGGTAAAGTTAGTGTTAGGGTTACGGTTAGGGTTAGGGTTAGAGTTTAGAGTTAGGGTTAGTTTTAGGATTCTGGTTATGGTTAGGTTTGGGTTAGGTTTTAGTGTTAGGGGTTAGGGTTAGGGTTAGGGTTAATGTTAGGATTAGGGTTAGAGTTTAGTGTTAGTGTTAGGGTTACTGTTAGGACTAGTTTTAAAGTTAAGGTTAGGTTTAGGGTTAGGTTCAGGGTTAGGGTTAGGTTTATGGTTAGAGCATTAGGGTTAGAATTCAGGTTAGAGGTTAAGGTTAAGGTTAGGGTTAAGGTTAGGGTTAGAGTTAGGGTTAGGGTTAGGGTTGGGGTTAGGTTTTAGGGTTAATGTTAATGTTAGGGTTAGGGATTAGGGTTAGTGTTAGGGTTAGGGTTCAGTTTAGGGTTTGGGTTAGAGATTAGATTTAGGTTTAGGGTTAGGGTTAGCGTTAGTGTTAGGGTTAGTGTTTGTGTTAGTCTTAGGATTAGGTTTAGAGATTAGTTTAGGGTTCATGTTAGGGTTAGGTTGAGGATTATGGTTATGGTTAGGTTTAGGGTTAAAGTTACTGTTAGGGTTAGTGTTAGGGTTACAGGTTTTAGGTGTTAGGGTTAGCAGTTACCGGTTAGGATTAGTGTTAGGGTTAGAGTCAGATGGGTTTAGGGCTGGGTTAGGTGTTGGGTGAGGTTTACTGTTAGTGTTATGTTAGGGTTAGTTATAGGGTTAGGATTAGGGATTAGGGTTAAGGTTTGTGTTAATGTTAGTGTTAGGGTTAGGGTTACGTTTAGGTATTAAGGATAGTGTTAGGGTTAGGGTTAGGATTAGGGTTAGGGTTAGTGCCACGTTTAGGGTTAGCATTAGGTTTAGGGTAGGGTTAGCATAAGTATTAGAGATTACGGTTCGGTTTAGGTTTTGCGTTAGGCTTAGGTGTAAGGGTAGCGGTTAAAGTTAGGTTTAGTGTAAGGGTTAGGGATAAAGGTTAGTGTTTGGGTTAGTGTTAGGGTTATGGTTAGATTTCACGTTAGGGTTAGTGTTAGTGATTAGGGTTAGGGTTAGTATTAGGGATAGGGTTAAGGTTAGGGCTAGGTTGAGGGTTAGGCATCGGGTTAGGGTCAGGGTTATGGTTAGAGTTAGGTTTATTGTTAGGGGTAAAATTTAGAGTTAGGATTAGGGTTAGGGTTAGGGTTAAGTTTAGTGTTAGGGTTATGGTTATGGTTAGGGTTAGGGTTAGCATTAGGCTTAGTGTTAGGGTTAAAGATTAGGGTTAAGGCTAGTGTTAGGGTTAAGGTTAGGGATTAGTGGTTAGGGTTAGGGTTAGGGTTAATGGTTAGGTTTAGGGTTCGGGTTAGTGTTAGGGTTAGTGTTATGGTTATGGTTAGGGTTAGGGTTATTGTTAAGCTTAGTGTTAGTGTTAGAGGTTAAGGTTAGGGCTAGTGTTAAGGTTAGGTTTAGCATAGGGTTAGGGGCTAGGGTGAGGGTTACGTCAGGGTTTTGTTTAGTGTTACGGTTAGGGTTAGGTTTAGGGATTAGGGTTAGTGTTAGGTTAGTGTTAGTGTTAGGGTTAGGGTTAGGGTTTGGGTTAGTGGTTAGAGTTAGGGTTAAGGTCAGGGTTAGCATTAGAGTCAAGGTTAGGGTTATGCTTAGTGTTAGGGTTAGGGATAGACTTTAGTGTTAATGTTAGATTTAGGTTTAAGGGTTAGGGTTAGTGTTAGTGTTAGGGTTAGCGTTAGTGTTAGTGTTAGGGTTAGCGTAAGGAATAGGGTTAGGGTTAGGGTTAGGGTTAGTGTTAGGTTTGCAGATTAAGGTTAGTGTTAGTGGTATCATAAGGGATAGGGTTAGGGTTAGGTTTAGTATTAGGGTTAGGGATTAGTTTAGTGTTTGCATTATTGTTAGTGTTAGGGTTAGGGTTAGTGTTAGGGTTAGGGTTACAGTTTAGGGTCAAGTTTAGGGTTAAAGTTAGGGTTAGGGTTGTAGTTAGGGTTAGAGGTTAGGGTTGCGGTTTGAGTTAGGTTAGGGGTACGGTTACAGTTTAGGCTTAGATTTAGGGTTAAGGTTAGGGTTATGGTTACTGTTAGGGTTAGTGGTACATTTAGAGGTTAGTGTTAGTTTCAGCGTTAGGGTTATGTTTACTGTTAGTGTTAGGCTTAGGTTTAGGTTTAGGGATTGGGTTGGGTTAGAGTTAGAGTTTAGTGTAAGGGTTAGGGTTAGGGTTAGGGTTAGAGGTCAGAGTTACTGTTAGTTTTAGGATTAAGTTTAGGGTTAGGGATTAGGATTAGGGTTATGGTAAGGGTAAATTTAGGGTTAGGCTTAGGGTTAGGGTTTAGAGTTAGGTTTAGGTTTAGGGTTATTGTTATGGGTAGGGTAAGGGTTAGGGTTAGGGTTAGGATTAAGGTTAGGGTTATGGTTATGGTTGGTTAGGGTTATGTTTAGGATTAGGATTGACAGTTAGGTTTTAGTGGTTAGAGCTTAGGGTTAGGGGTTAGGGTTAGTATTAGGGTTAAGGTTAGGGCTAGGGTGAGGGTTAGGCATCGGCTTAAGGTCAGTGTTAGGGTTCGGTTAGTTTTACCATTATGGGTAAGTGTTAAGATTAGGATCAGTGTTAGGGTTAGGGTTAGTGTTGTGGTTAGGGTTAGGGCTTAAGGTTAGGGTTAGGGTTAGTGTTAGGCTTAGGGTTATGGTTATGGTTAGGCTTAGGTTTAGTGTTAGGGTTTGTGTTAGGGTTAGAGGTTAGGGTTAGGACCAGTGTTAGGGTTAGGGTTAGGTTTAGGATTAGGGGTTAGGGTGAGGGTTAAGTTAGGGTTCTGTTTAGGTTTACGCTTAGGGTTATGGTTACGGTTAGGGTTACGGTTAGGGTTACGGTTAGGTTTAGGTTTATGTTTAGGGTTAATGTTAGGGTTACGGGTTAGGGTTAGGAGTTAGGGGTTAGGATTAGAGTTAGGGTTAGAGCTAGACAGAGTTAGGTTTATGGTTAGTGTTAGGGTTAGGGTTAGAGGTTAGGGTCAGGTTTAAGGTTAGTGTTAGTGTTAGGGTTAGGGTTAATGTTCGGGTTAGAGATTACGGTTAGGGTTATGGGTAGAGGTTAGGGTTAGGTTTAAGGATAGGTAAAGAATTAGTCTTAAGGTTAGTGGTAGTGTTAGAGGTTAGTGTTAGGTTTAGGGTTAGGGTTTTGGTTAGTGTTAGGGTTAGGTTTAGGTTTAGGTTTAGGGTTAGGATTAGCATTAGGTTGAGTGTTTAGGGTAACGGTTATGGTTAGAGGTTAGGGTTAGTGTTAGTGTTAGGATTAGTGTTAGGTTTAGGAGTTAGGGTTAGGGTTAGTGCTATGGTTAGTGTTAGGGTTAGTGTTATGTTTCCGGTTAGGTTTAGGTTTAGGGTTACCTTTAGAGGGTTAGGGTTTGAATTAGGATTAGAAGTTAAATATAAATTTAGGGTTAAGGTTAGGGTTCGAATTAGGGTTAGGATTAGGGTCATTGTTAGGGTTATTAAAAAGGTTAGGGTTTGAGTTAGGGTTAGAGTGTGGGTTATTGTTAGGGTTACCATTAGGGTTAGGGTTAGTGTTAGGGTTAGGTTTAGAGTTTAGTGTTAGGGTTAGGGTTACGTTTTCGGTTAGGTTTAGGGTAACGTTTAGGTTTAGGGGTAGGGTTAGCGTAAGGATTAGGGTTAGGGTTAGGTTTAGGGTTAGGATTAGGTTTAGCATTAGGGTTAGCTTTAGGTTTAGGGATTAAGATTAATGGTAGTGTTAGGGTTAGGGTTATGGTTAGGGTTAGACTTAGGTTTAGGGTTAGTGTTAGGGTTAGGGATAGGTTTAGGGTTAGTGTTAGGGTTAGGGTTAAGTTTAGGGTTAGGGGTAGGTTTAGCATAAGGATTAGAGATTTGGGTTAAGTTTAAGTTTAGGAGTTAAGGTTAGGGCTAGTGTAAGTGTTAGGGATTAGGGTTAGTGTTTATGTTAGTGTTAGGGTTAGGATTAAGGTTGGGGTTAGGGTTAATATTACCCCTTAGGTTTAGGGTTAGGGTCAGGTATAGGGTTAGGGTTAGAGTTAGGGTTAGGATTAGGGTTAGGGTTAGGGCTAGCGTTAGGGTTAAGGTTAGGTTTAGTGTTAGAGTTGGGGTTAGGGTTAGTGTTAGGATTAGGTTTAGGCTTAGGGTTAGGGTCAGGGTTATGGTTAGGCATAGGGTTAGGCTTCGGATTTAGTTAGGGTTAGGTTTACCAATAGGGTTGGGGTTAGGGTTAGGATTATGGTTCGATAGGTTTAGGGTAGGGTAAGGTTAGTGTTATTGGTTAGGGTTAGGGCTATAGGGGTTATGGTTAGGGTATTGTTAGGGTTAGGGTTAGGGTTGGTGTTAGGGTTAAGTTTAGGCTTAGTATCAAGTTTAGGCTTAATGTTAGGGTTACGGGTTATGGTTAGGGTTAGGGGTTAGGATTATTGTTAGGATTAGAGCTACACAGGGTTAGGGTTAGGGTTACTGGTAGGTTTTTCATATGGTTAGGATTAGGGTTACGTTTCGGGTTTGAGTTTAGGGTCAGGATTGGGGTTAGGGGTATTGTTAGGGTTAGAGTAATTGTTAGGTTTAGAGGTTAGGTTTAGGGCTGGGTTTAGGTTTAGGTTCAGAGGTTAGCATTAGGGTTAGGGTTAGGATGAGGCTTAGGGTTAGGATTATAGTTAGGGTTAGGGTTAGTGTTAGAGGGTTAGGGTTAGTGTTACGGTTAACGTTAGGTTTAGAGTTTTAGGTTAAGGTTAGGAATAGGGTTAGAGTTATGGTTAGGGTTAGGGTTAGGGTTAGGGGTTAAGGTTAGTGTTACGGTTAGTGTTAGGGTTAGGGTTACTGTTATGGTTAGGGTTATGATTAAGGTGATGGTTAGGGTTAGGGTTAGGTTTAGTGTTAGGCTTTGGGATTAGGGTTAGTGTTATGGTTAGGGTTAAAGTTACGGTTAGGTTTTGGTTTTATAGTTATGGTTAATTATAGGGTTAAGGTTAGGTTTTATGGTTAGGGCTAGGGGTTAGCTTTAGTTAGGGTTTGGGTTACTGTTATGGTTAGGGTTAGGGTTAGAGGTTATGGTTAGGTTTAGGGTCAGGGTTATGGTTAGTGTTAGGGTTAGGTTTAGTGTTAGGAGTAGGGTTAGGGTAGTGTTAGTGTTGGGGTTAGAGTCAGGGTTAGGGATTAGGGTTAGCATTAGGGTTAGGCTTAGCGTTAGTTTTAGGGATCAGGTTAGGGTTAGTGTTAGGGTTAGGGTTGGTCTTAGGGTTATGGTTAGGGTTAGAGTTAGGTTTAGGTTTAGGGTTGCCGCTAGGGTTAAAGTAAGGGTTACGCTTAGTGTTAGGGTTAGTCGCAGTTTTATGGTTAGGATTAGGGTTAGGATTAGGGTTAGTGTTAGTGATAGAGTTAGGGTTTGATTCAGGAGTTAGAGTTAGGGTTAGGGTTAGGTTTAGGGTTAGTGTTATGGCTAGGGTTAGGGCTAGGGGTTAGCTTTAGTGTTATGGTTACTGTTAGGGTTAGTGTTATAGTTAAGGTTAAGGTTAGTGTTAGGTTTAGGGTTAGTGTTAGTGTTAGGGTTAGGGTTAGTGTTAGGTTTAGTGTAAGAATTAGAAGTTAGTGTTAGTTTAAGTGTTAGGGTTTGGGTTATGATTAGGGTTAGGGTTAGTGTTAGGGTTATGGTTAGTGTCTGTGTTAGTGTTAGGGTTAGGGCTAGTGTTGTGGTTATGGTTTGTGTTAGGGATTAGGTTTAGCATTAGGGTTAAGAATAGGGTTAAGGTTATGCTTAGGCATTGGGTTATGATCAGGGATAGGGTTAGGGCTAGGGTTACCATTAGGGGTGAGTGTTAGGTTTAGGATTAGCGTTATGGGTAGGCTTTGTGTTAGGGTTAGTGGTTAGGGTTAGGTTTAGGGATAGCGTTAGTGCTAGGGTTCATGTTAGAGGTTAGTGTTAGGGTTAGTGTTAGTATGAGGGTTAGGGTTAGGAGTTATGGTGATGGTGAATTATGGTTAGGATTAGGGTTAGGGTTATGTTTAGGGTTAGTGTAGGGTTAGGGTTAATCTTAGGTTTAGGGTTGAGGTTAGGGTTGGGCTTAGGTTTAGGTTTAGGGTTAGGGTTAGGTTTAGAGGTTAGTGTTAGCATTAGGGTTAAGGGTAGGATTAGCATTAGTGTTAGCGTTAGTGGAAGTTTTAGGGTTAGGGTTAGGCTTAGGTTTAGGGTTATGGTTAGGGATTGGTTTAGGGTTTAGCAATATGTTTATGGTTATGGTTATGGTTAATTTTAGTGTTGTGGTTAGGTTTAGGGTTAGGGTTAGTTTTAGGGTGAGTGTCAGTGTTAGTGTTAGAGTTTAGTGTTATAGTTACGGTTACGGTTAGCGATAGGATTACTTTTAGGTTTAGGTTTAGAATTAGGGTTAGCATAAGGATTAGTGTTGGGGTGAGTGTTAGGGTTAGGGTTAGGGTTAGGTTTAGGTTTAGTGTTAGGGTTAGCATTAGGGTTAGTTTTAGCGTAAGGATTAGAGATTAGTGTTAGGTTAAGGGTTAGGTTTTGGTTAGGTTTAGAGTTAGGGTTAGTGTTAGTGTCTGTTTTAGTGCTCGGGTTAGTGTTAGTGTTGGGGTTAGGGTTAGTGTTAGGGATTAGGGTTAAAGTTATGGTTAGGGATAGGGTTAAGGTTAGGCTTAGGGTTATGGTTAGGCATCAGGTTAGGTTCAGGGATAGAGTTAGAGTTAGTGTTACAGTTAGGGGTTAGGGTTAGGGTTAGTGGTACGCTTAGAGTTTAGGGTTAGTGGTTAGGGTTAGGGTTAGCGTTAGGGTTAGGGTTCAGTTACAGGTTAGGGTTAGTGTTAGGGTTAGGGTTAGGGTTAGGGTTAGGGGTTATGGTGAGGGTTAATTTAGGGTTCAGTTTATTATTACAATTAGGATTTGTTTATGGTTAGGGTTATGGTTAGGGTTAAGTTTAGGGTTAATGTTAGGTTTACAGGTTAGGGTTAGGGTTAGGGCCTAGGATTAGTGTTAGGATTACTGCTAGACAGGTTTTGGTATAGACTTCGGGTTAGGGTTATCGTAGGGTTAGGGTTAGGGTGAGGGTTAGTGTTATGGTTAGATTTTAGGGTAAGGGTTAGGGTTAGGGTTAGTGTTAGGGTAAGGGTTATTGTTAGGGTTACAGGTCAGGGTTAGGGCTAGTGTTAGGGTTAGGGTCAGAGGTTAGGGTTAGTGTTAGGATTAGGGTTAGGTTTATGGGTAGGTTTTGGATTAGGGTTACATTTAGGGTTAGTATTTAGGGTTGGGGTTAGGTTTTAAGCTTAGGGGTTAGGGTTAGTATTAGGATTATGGTTATGGTTATGGTTATGGCTATAGTTATGGTTATGGTTAGGGTTATGGTTACTTTTGGGTTAGGGTTAGGGTTATGTTTATAGGGTTAGGTTTAGTGTTAGGTTTAAGGTTACATTTAGAGTTTAGGGTTAGTGTTAGTGAGAGGTTTAGAGTTATGATTATGTTTAGGTTTAGGGTTAGGTGTTAGGGTTAAGGTTAGGGTTATTGTTAGTCTTAGGGTTACGGTTTTGGCTAGCATTGTGATTAGGATGACGGTAAGTGTTAGGGTTATGTTTAGTGTTAGGCTTAGGGATTAGGGTTAGTGTTAAGGTTAGGGTTAACAGGGTTAGGTTTAGGGATTAGGGTTAGGGTTAGTGTTAGGGTTAGTGTTAGGGTTAAGGCTGGGTGAGGGTTCATTTTAGGGATTAGTGTCAGTGTTTGAGTTAGGCTTAGGGTTAGGGTTGTGTTTAGGGTTAGGTTTAGGTTTAGGGTTAGGGTTAGTGTTGCCGTTAGGCATGAGGTTTAGGGTTAGGATTAGGGCTAGGGTTAGGGTTAGGGTTAGGATTAGGGTTAGGGTTAGTGTTTAGGATTAGGTTTAGGGTTAGAGTTTATGGTTAGCATTAGGGTTAAGGTTAGGGTTAGAGTTAGTGTTAAGGTTATTGGCATATTTATAGGTTAGTGTTAGTTTTAAAGTTAGGGTTATGGTTATGGTTAGGGTTAGGGTTAGTGTTAGGGTTAGTGTTAGGGTTAGCGTTAGGGTTAGTGTTAGGTTTAAGGTTAGAGTTTAGTGTTAGAGTTAGGGTTCCGGTTCGGGTTGGGGTTAGGTTTAGGGTTAGGGTTAAGTTCAGCATAAGTCTTAAGGTTAGTGTTAGGGTTAGGTTTAGGTTTAGGTTAGGGTATGCATAAGGATTTGGGTTAGTGTTATGGTTAGGATTAGAGTTAGGGTTAGAGCTAGACAGGGTTAGCATTAGGGTTAGTGTTAAGGTTACGGTTATTGTAGAGTTAGGGTTAGGGTTAGGGTTAGAGGTTCGGGTCAGGGTTAAGGGTAGTGTTAGGGTTAATTTTCGGGTTAGAGTTTAGGTTTAGGGTTAGGGTTTGGATTCAGGTTAGTGTTAGTGTTAGTGTTAGTGTTAGAGTTAGAGTTACGGTTAGGATTAGAGGGTTAGGGTGTGGGTTAGGGTTAGGTTTACGGTTAGGGTTAGGGTTAGGTTTAGGTGTACGGTTAGGGTTAGAGTTAGGTTTGGGTTAGGATTATGGTAAGAGTTATGGGTAAGGTCATTGTTAGGGTTATGGTTAGGGTCAGGGTTAGAGTTAGGGTTAGGGATTTGGGTTAAGATTAAGGTTAGGGTTAGGGTTAGGGTTAGTGGTTGGGGTTAGGGATAGTGTTAGCGTTTGTTTTATGTTTAGGGTTAAGGTTAGGATTAGGGTTAGGTTTAGGTGTTAGTGTTATGGTTGGGTTAGTGTTCGGTTTAGGGTTATGCTTAGTGTTAGCATTACGGTTAGGGCTAGGGTTAGCTTTAGGTTTAGGGTTAGGTTTAGGTTTACATTTAGGGTTAGAGGTTAGGGTTAAGGTTAGGTTTAGAGTTATGGTTATGATAAGATTTAGGGTCAGGGTTACGGTTAGGTTTCGATTTAGGGGTATGGTTAGGGTTAGAGATTATGATTAGGGTTAGGTTAGGGTTAGCATTAAATTTAGGGTTAGGGTTAGAGGTTATAGTTAGTGTTAGGGTTAGTGATAGGGTAATCCTTAGGGTTAGGTTTTAGGGTTAGGTTTAGTGTTAGTGTTAGTGTTAATGTTAGTGTTAGAGTTACGGTTAGTGTTAGGGTTAGAGTTAGCGTTAGGGATTTGGATTAGGGTTAAGGTTAGCTTTAAGGTTAGGGTTGGGTTAGTCATAGCGTTCTGGTTAGACATTAAGTTTAGTGTTAGGGCTATGGTTAGGGTTAGGGTTAGAGGTTAGGGTTAGGCTTAGTGATAGGATTATCGTTAGGTTTAGGGTTTAGGGTTAGGGTTCTAGTTATTTTTAGGTTTTTGGTTGGGTTTACGGTTACAGTTAAGGGTTAGTTTTAGGTTTACAATTAGGGTTAGGGTTAGGGTTAAGGTAACTGATTAGTTTTAGTGTTAGTGTTAGGGTTAGAGTTAGGCTTAGGGTTAGGGTTAGAGGGTTAGGGTTAGTTTTGTGGTTAGGGCTATCATTACGTTAGTGTTAGGGTTATGGTTACAGGGTTAGGGTTAGGTTTGGGGTTAGGGTTACCATTAGAGTTAGGGTTAGGTTTAGGGTTAGTGTTAGTATTAGTGTTTGGGCTTAAGATTAGAGGTTAGTCTTAGGGTTTTGGCTTAAGGTTAGGGGTTTGGTTTAGGGGTTAGGATTATGGTTAGTGTTAGGATTAGAATTAGGGTTAGGGTTAGGTTTAGGGTTACGGTTAGGTTTACGGTTAGGGTTACACTTAGGTTTAGAGATTAGTGTTAGGGTTAGCCTTTGGGTTATGGTTTGGTTTAGAGGTTAGTGTTAGGCTTAGGGTTAAGTTTAGTGTTAGGGTTAGGGTCAGTGTTATGGTTAGGTTTAGATTTAGGGTTACAGTTAGGATTATAAATTAGGTTTAGTGTTAGGGTTAGTGTTAGGGTTAGGGTTCTAGTGTTAGGGTGAGGTTTAGTGTTAGTGGTTAGTGTTATGGTTAGGGTTAAGATTAGGGTTAGAGTTAGGTTTAGGGTCAGGTTAGGGTTAGGGTTAGGGATTTGAGTGAGGCTAAATTTAGGATTCATTTTAGGGTTATGGTTAGGTTTAGGGCTAAGGCTGGGGTTAACGTTGGGTTTAGGGGTTAGGGGTTAAGTTTAGGGTTAGAGTTATGGTTACAGCTACAAAGGGTTAGGGTTAGGGTTAGTTTTAGGGTTATCGTAAGGTTAGGGTTAGGGTTAGAGTTTAGGGTCAGGGTTAGCGTTAAGCTCAGTGTTAGGGTTAGGGTTATTGTTAGGGTTAGAGGTTAGGGTTATGGTTTGGGTTAGGGTCAGATGTTAGGGTTAGGGTTAGGATTAGGGTTAGGGTTAGTTTTAGGTTTCAGATTAGTGTTAGGTTTAGTTTTAGTGTTTAGGGTTTGGCATTAGGGTTTAGGTTAGGGGTAAGTTTTAGTGTTAGTGTTAGGGTTACGGTTAGAGAGTTAGGGTTATTGTTAGGGTTATGGTTAGCTTTAGAGGTTAGGGTTAGAGTTAGAGATAGGGTTATTGTTATGGTTATGGTTAGGGTTAGGTGTTAGGGTTACTGTTAGTGTTAGGGTTAGGGTTACGGTTAGGGTTAGGTTTAGGTTTATTGTTAGGCTTAGGGATTAGGGTTAGGTTTAGGTTTATTGCTAGGCTTAGGGATTAGGGTTAGGTTTAGGCCTTAGGATTATGGTTAGGGTTAGGGTTAGGATTAGAATTAGGGTAAAGGTTAGGGTTAGCGTTACGGTTAGGTTTAGGGTTAGGATTACAGATTATGGTTAGGGTTAGGGTTACAATTAGGGTTAGAGGTTAGCCTTAGGATTAGAGGTTAGGTTTAGGTTTAAGGTTAGGGTTAGGGTTAGGTTTAGATTTAGGCTTCTGGTTAGGGTTAGAGATTAGGTTTAGCGTTAGAGTTAGGGTTAGCGTTAGAGTTAGAAAGTTAGGGTTAGGTTTATGGTTAAAGGTTATGGTTATGTTTAGGGTTAAGGTTGGGGTTAGAGTTGGGGTTAGGATTAGGTTAGGATTAGGGTTAGAGTTAGGGTTCAGGGTTAGTGTTAGGGTTAGTGTTAGGGAAAGGGTTCGGGGTTTGTGTTAGCATTAGAATAACAGTTACAGTTACAGTTAGGTTTAGAGGGTTTGGGTGTGGGTTAGGGTTAGGATTACGGTTAGGGTTAGGTATAGGTTTAGGTTATGGTTAGAGTTAGGCTTATGGTCAGGGTTAGAGTTAGGATTGGGGATTTTGGTTAGGGTTAAGGTTTGGGTTAGGGTTAGGTGTTGGGGTTAGTGATAGTGTTAGGGTTAGATTTATGGTTATGGTTAGGGTTAGAGTTAGCATTAGGGTTAGGTTTAGGGTTTAGGATTATGGTTGGGTTAGGGTTTAGTTTAGTGTTATGGTTAGTGTTAGTGTTACGGTTAGGGTTAGAGTTAGTGTTAGCGTTAGGGTTTGGTTTAGGGGTTAGGGTTATGGTTGGGTTAGGGTTCGGTTCAGGCTTATGGTTAGTGTTAGTGTTACATTTATTGTTAGGATTAGGGTTAGGTTTAGGGTTAGGGTTAGGTTTAGGCTTACATTTAGGGTTAGAGGTTAGGGTTAGGGTAAGGTTTAGGGTTATGATTATGGTTAGGATTAGGGTCAGGGTTATGGTTAGGTTTAGATTTAGGGTTATGTTTAGCTTTAGAGATTAGGGTTAGTGTTAGGGTTAGGGTTAAAATTAGGTTTAGTGTTAAGGTTAGTGGTTAGGTTTAGGGTTAGTGTTAGGGTTAGAGTTAGGGTTAGGGATTTGGATTAGGGTTAAGCTTAGGGTTAGGGTTAGGTTTACTCATAGTGTTTAGGTTAGGGTTATGGTTGGGTTAGGGTTCGGTTCAGGCTTATGGTTAGTGTTAGTGTTACATTTATTGTTAGGATTAGGGTTAGGTTTAGGGTTAGGGTTAGGTTTAGGCTTACATTTAGGGTTAGAGGTTAGGGTTAGGGTAAGGTTTAGGGTTATGATTATGGTTAGGATTAGGGTCAGGGTTATGGTTAGGTTTAGATTTAGGGTTATGTTTAGCTTTAGAGATTAGGGTTAGTGTTAGGTTTAGGGGTTATGGTTTAGGTTTAGGGCTTAGGGTTAGTGCTAGGGTTAGGGTTAGGGTTAGTGTTAGAGGGTTAGGGCTCTTGTTAGGGTTAAGGTTAGGTTTAGAGGTTAGGGTTAGGGTTAGGGTTAGGGTTAGAGATAGGGTTATGTTATGGTTATGGTTAGGGTTATGGGTTAGGCTTACGGTTAGTGTTTGTGTTAGGTTTATGGTTATGGTTAGGGTTATGATTAGGGTGACATTATATTTAGTGTTAGGCTTAGGGATTAGGGTTAGGTTTCAGGCTAAGTTTAGTGTTAGTGTTAAGGTTAGGGTTATAATTACGGTTAGGGTTAGGGTTAGAATTAGGGTTAGGGTTATAGTTACAGTTAGCGTTAGGGTTAGATCTAGGCTTAGGGATATTGTTTAGGGTTAAAGTTAGGGTAAGTGTTAGGGATTGGATTACAGTTAGGGTTAGTGTTAGGGTTAGGGTTAGGGGTTAGGATTAGGGTTAATTTATTGTTTGTTTTAGGGTTACTATTAAGTTTAGGGTTACAGTTAGGGTTAGGGTTAGGGTTAGGGTTAAGGTCAGGGCTAGGGTTAGGGTTAGGGTTACAGTAAGGTTTACATTTAGGGTTAGGGTTAGGGTCAGAGATTAGGATTAGTGTTAGGGTTAGGGTTCGGGTGAAGGTTAGAGTTAGGGTTAGAAGGTTAGGGTTAGGTTTAGGGTTAGAGGTTAGGGTTATGGTTTGGGTTAAGTTTAGGGTTAGAGTTACCGTTAGGGTTAGGTTAGGGTTAGGGTTGGGGTTTGGGTGAGGGTAAATTTAGGGTTCGTTTTAGTGTTATGATTAGTGTTAGTGTTACGGTTAGAGTTAGGGTTAGGATTAGAGTTAAGGTTAGGGTTAATATTAGGGTTATGGGTTAGGGTTAGGAGTTAGCGGTTAACATTAGGATTAGGTTAGAGCTAGACTGGGTTAGGGTTAGGATTAGAATTGAAGTTATGCTAGGGTTAGGTTTAAGGTTAGGGTTAGGGTTAGAGTTTAGCGTCATGGTTAGGGTTAGGCTTAGTGTTAGGGTTAGGGTTATTGTTAGGTTTAGAGGTTGGGTTATGTTTACAGTTTGGTTCAGAGGTTAGGGTTAGATTTATTTTTAGGATTAGAGTTAGGATTAGTTTTAGGGTTCGGGTTAGGGTTAGGTTTAGAGTTAGCGTTTAGGGTTAGAGGTGAGTGTTTAAGGCTAGGGTTAGGGTTAGGGTTAGGTTTAGGTTAGTTTTAATGTTAGGGTTAGAGTATTAGGGTTAGTGTTAGGGTTAAGGTTTGGTTTAGAGGTTAGGGTTAAGGTTAGAGGTAGAGTTATGGTTATGGTTATGGTTAGGGTTAGGACTTAGGGTTCCGGTTAGTGTTAGATTTAGGGTTACAGTTATGGTTAGGGTTATGATTAGGGTGACGTTTAGGGTTAGGGTTAGGTTTAGTGTTAGGCTTAGGGATTAGGGTTATGTTTAGGGGCTAGGGTTAGGGCTAGTGTTAGGGTTAGGGTTAGGTTTAGGTTTAGGGTTACGGTTAGGTTTAGGCTTAGGTTTAGCAAAAGGATTAGAGATTAGGGTTAGGTTTAATGTTACGGTTTGGGTTAGGTTTAAGGTTAGGTATTAAGGTTAGGGTTAGTGTAAGGGTTAGGAATTAGGGTTAGTGTTTGTGTTAGTGTTAGTGTTACGGTTTTGTTTGGGGTTAGGGTTAGTGTTACCCATTAGGGTTAGGTTTAGTGTTAGAGATAGGGGTAATGTTAGGCTTAGGTTTTGGCATCGGGTTAGGTTCAGGGATAGGGTTATGTTTAGGCTAAGGGTTAGGTTTAGTTTTAGGGTTAGGGTTAGGGTTAGTGTTAGGGCTAGATTTAGGGTTAGGCTTAGGGTTAGGGTTACGTTTTGGGTTAGGGTTAGTATTCAGGTTAGGGTTAGGGTTCGGGTTAGGGTTAGCGATAAGGTTAGTCTTAGGTTTAGTGTTAGGCATCGAGTTAGTGTCAATGATAAGTTTAGGGTTAGGGTTACCATTAGGGGTTTGGGTTAGGGTTAGGATTAGGGTTGGGTAGGTTTAGGGTAGGGTTAGGGTTAGGCTTATTGGTTATGGTTAGGGTTAGGTTTATGGCTAGCGTTAGGGTTAGGGTCCGGTTGGAGGTTAGGGTTAGGGTTAGTGTTAGGCTGAGGCTTAGTGTTAGGTGTTAGGGTGACGTTTAATTTAGGGTTCGGTTTAGGTTTACGACTAGGGTTAGGTTTATGGTTAGGTTTAGGGTTAGGGTTAAGTTTAGGGTTAATTTTATGGTTAAGGGTTAGGGTTAGGTTTAGGTGTTAGGATTAGTGTTAGGGTTTTAGCTAGACAGGGTTAGGTTTAGGGTTATTTTTAGGTTTATCGTAGGGTTAGGATTAGGGTTAGGGTTAGGGTTAGAGTTTAGGGTCAGGTTTGGGGTTAGGGTTAGTTTTAGGGTTAGGGTTATTGTTAGGATTAGAGGTTAGGGTTAGGGCTAGGGCTAGGGTTAGGGTTAGGGTCAGAGGTTAGTGTTAGGGTTAGGGTTAGGATTAGGTTTATCATTTTGGTTAGGGTTTGGGTTAGGGTTATGTTTAGGGTTAGGTTTTAGGGTTAGGGCTTAGGGTTTAATTTTTAGGGTTAGGGCTTAGGGTTCGTGTTAGGGTTAGGTTTAGGGTTAGGAGTAGGGTTACGGTTAGGGTTAGGGTTGGGGTTAGGTTTATTGTTAGGGATTAGGGTTAGCATAAGGGTTAGGCTTAGGCTTAGGGTTAGGGATTGGGTTAGAGTTAGTGTTAGGGTTAGGGTTAGGCTTAGGGTTAGGGTTGGGCTTAGTGTTAGGGTAAGGTTTAGGGTTCGGTTAGGTTTAGAGTTAGCGTTGGAGGTTAGGATTAGCGTTAGTGTTAAAGATAGGTTTAGGCTTAGTGTAAGGGTTAGTGGCACTTTTAGGGTTAGGATTAGGGTCAGAGTTAGGGTTAGTGTTAGTGTTAAAGTTAGGGTTTGGTTCAGAGGATAGAGTTAGGGTTAGGGTTAGGGTTAGTGTTAGTGTTATGGTTAGGGTTAGGGCTAGGCGTTAGCTTTAGTGTTATGGTTAGCGTTAGGATTAGTGTTAGAGTTAGGGTTAGGGTTAGGATTAGGTTTAGCGTAAGAATTAGAGATTAGGGTTAGGTTAAGTGTTAGGGTTTGGGTTAGGGTTAAGTTTAGTGTTAGGTTTAGCGTTAGTGTCTCTGTTAGTGTTAGGGTTAGGGTTATGGTGTTGGGGTTAGGGTTAGTGTTAGAGATTAGGGATAGCATTAGGGTTAATGATAGGGTAAGGTTAGGCTTAGGTTTAGGGTTAGGCATGGGGTTAGGGTCAGGGATAGGGTTAGGGTTAGGGTTATCTTTAGGGGTGAGTGTTAGGGATAGGATTAGCATTAGGGGTAGGCTTAGGGTTAGGGTTAGTGTTTAGGGTTAGTGATAGGTTTAGGGATAGCATTATGCTTAGGGTTCAGGTTAGAGGTTAGTGTTAGGGTTAGTGTTAGTGTTAGGATTAGGGATAGGGGTTATAATGAGGCTCAATTAGCGTTAGGTTTAGGTTTAGTGTTGGGGTTAGGGTTAGGGTTAATGTTAGGGTTAGGGTTAGGGTTAGAGTTAGGGTTAGGCTTAGCATTAGGGCTAGGGATTGGTTAGGGTGAGTGTTAGGGTTAGGGTTAGGATTGGGCTTAGGGTTTGGTTTAGGGTTAGGTTTAGGGTTAGGGTTTGTGTTTAGGGTTAGCGTTAGGGTTAAGGTTAGGGTTATTGTTAGTGTTAGGGTTAGTGGCAGTTTTAATTTTAGGGTTAGGGTTAGGTTTGGGGTTAGGGTTAGGGATTGGTTTAGGGTTTAGCGTTAGGGTTCAGGTTAGGGTTAGGGTTAGGGTTAGGTTTTGGGTAATGTTTATGGTTAGGGTTTGGGTTAGGTTTAGGGTGAGTGTCAGTGTTAGTGTTAGAGTTTAGTGTTACGGTTACGGTTACGGTTAGGGATAGGATTACGTTTAAGTTTAGTGTTAGGGTTACTGTTATGGTTAGCATAAGTATTGGTGTGGGGTGAGGGCTATGGTTAGGTTTAGGGATTAAGGTTAGTGTTAGTGTTAGAGTTAGGGTTAGGTTTAGGGTGAGGGTTAGTGTTAGGGTTAGGGTTAGTTTTACCGTAAGTATTAGAGATTAGGGTTAGGTTAAAGGTTAGTGTTTGGGTTAGGTTTAGAGTTAGGGTTAGTGTTAGTGTCTGTGTTAGTGCTAGGGTTAGGGTTAGTGTTGGGGTCAGGGTTAGTGTTAGGGATTAGGGTTAGCATTAGGGTTAGGGATAGGGTAAGGTTAGGCTTAGGTTTAGGGTTAGGCATGGGGTTAGGGTCAGGGATAGGGTTAGGGTTAGGGTTATCTTTAAGGGTGAGTGTTAGGGATAGGATTAGCATTAGGGGTAGGCTTAGGGTTAGGGTTAGTGTTTAAGGTTAGTGATAGGTTTAGGGATAGTGTTACGCTTAGGGTTCAGGTTAGAGGTTAGTGTTAGGGTTAGTGTTAGTGTTAGGATTAGGGATAGGGGTTATAATGAGGCTCAATTAGCGTTAGGTTTAGGTTTAGTGTTGGGGTTAGGGTTAGGGTTAATGTTAGGGTTAGGGTTAGGGTTAGAGTTAGGGTTAGGCTTAGCATTAGGGCTAGGGATTGGTTAGGGTTAGTGTTAGGGTTAGGGTTAGGATTGGGCTTATGGTTTGGTTTAGGGTTAGGTTTAGGGTTAGGGTTTGTGTTTAGGGTTAGCGTTAGGGTTAAGGTTAGGGTTATTGTTAGTGTTAGGGTTAGTGGCAGTTTTAATTTTAGGGTTAGGGTTAGGTTTAGGGTTAGGGTTAGGGATTGGTTTAGTGTTTAGCGTTAGGGTTCAGGTTAGGGTTAGGGTTAGGTTTTGGGTAATGGTTATGGTTAGGGTTTGGGTTAGGTTTAGGGTGAGTGTCAGTGTTAGTGTTAGAGTTTAGTGTTACGGTTACGGTTACGGTTAGGGATAGGATTACGTTTAAGTTTAGTGTTAGGGTTACTGTTATGGTTAGCATAAGTATTAGTGTTGGGGTGAGGGTTATGGTTAGGTTTAGGGATTAAGGTTAGTGTTAGTGTTAGAGTTAGGTTTAGGTTTAGGGTGAGGGTTAGTGTTAGGTTTAGGGTTAGTTTTAGCGTATTAGAGATTAGCGTTAGGTTAAAGGTTAGTGTTTGGGTTAGGTTTAGAGTTAGGGTTAGTGTTAGTGTCTGTGTTAGTTCTAGGGTTAGGGTTAGTGTTGTGGTCAGGGTTAGTGTTAGGGATTAGGGTTAGCATTAGGGTTAGGGATAGGTTTAAGTTTAGGCTTTGGGTTACGGTTAGGGATCTGGTTACGTTCAGGGATAGGGTTAGGGTTAGGGTTACCATTAGGGGTTAGGGTTATGGTTAGGATTAGGGTTAGGGTTAGGCTTAGGTTTAGGGTTAGGTTTAGTGGTTAGGGTTAGGGTTAGGATTAGGATTAGCATTAGGGTTAGTGTTCGCTTACAGGTTAGGGTTAGTGCTAGGTTTAGGGTTAGGGGTTATGGTGACTGCTAATTTAGGGTTCAGTTTTGGGTTACGATTAGGGTTAGGGTTATGGTTATGTTTAGGGTTAGGTATAGGTTTAGGGTTAGTTTTAAGTTTAGGGTTAATGTTAGGTGTAATGGCTAGGGTTACCTTTAGGGGTTGGGATTAGTGTTAGTGTTTGAGCTGGACAGGGTTTGGGTTAGGCTTAGGGTTTGGGTTATCGTAGGGTTAGGTTTAGGGTTAGGGTTCGGGTTATGGTTAGAGTTTAGGGTAAGGGTTAGGGTTATGGTTAGTGTTAGTGTTAGGGTTATTGTTAGGGTTAGAGGTCAGGGTTAGGATTCGCATTAGGGTTATGGTCAGAGGTTAGGGCTAGGTTTAGTGTTAGTGTTAGTGTTAGGTTTATGGTTAGGTTTCGGGTTAGGGTTACATTTAGGTTTAGAATTTAGGGTTATGGGTTAGGGTTTAGGGTTAGCGGTTATGGTTAGTGTTAGGATTATGGTTATGGTTATGGTTATGGTTATGGTTATGGTTATGGTTATTTTAGGGTTAGGGTTAGGGTTATTTTAGGGTTAGGGTTAGGTTTAGATGGTTAGGGTTAGTGTTAGGTTTAAGGTTATGTTAAAGTTTAGGGTTAGGTTTAGTGATAGGGTTAGAGTTATGGTTATATTTAGGGTTAGGGTTAGGGTTAGGGTTAGGGTTTAGGGTTAGGATTAGGGTTATTGTTAGGGTTAGGGTTACCCTTATGGCTAAGATTGTGATTAGGTTGACGGTAAGGGTTAGGTTTAGGTTTAGTGTTAGGTTTAGGGATTAGGGTTAGTGTTAAGGTTAGGTTTAAATTTAGGGTTAGGTTTAGGTGTTAGGCTTAGTGTTAGTGTTAGGGTTAAGGCTTGGTTAGGTTTTGGTTTAGGGATTAGTGTTAGTGTTTGAGTTAGGGTTAGGGTTAGTGTTGTGTTTAGGGTTAGGTTTAGGATTGGGCTTAGGGTTTAGTTTTGCCATTAGGCATTAGGTTTAGGGTTGGGATTAGTGTTAGGTTTAGGGTTAGGGTTAGGATTAGGGTTAGGGTTAGATGTTAGAGTTAGGTTTAGAGTTAGAGGTTAGGGTTTGCGTTAGGGTTATGTTTAGGGTTAGTGTTAGTGTTAGGGTTAGCGGCAGGGTTATAGGTTAGTGTTAGTTTTAGGGTTAGGGTTACGATTAGTGTTAGGGTTAGGGTTAGGTTTTGGGTTAGGTGTTAGAGATAGGGTTAGGGTTAGGGTTAGTGTTAGGGTTAGATTTAGGGTTAGTTTTAGGTTTAGGGTTAGAGTTTAGTGTTAGGGTTAGGTTTACGGTTCGGGTTAGGGTTAGGTTTATGGTTATGGTTAGGTTTAGCATAACTATTAGTGTTAGGGTTAGGTTTAGGGTTAGGGTTAGCATAAGGATTAGGGTTAGTGTTAGGGTTACGATTAGATTTAGTGTTAGAACTAGACAAGATTAGTGTTAGGGTTAGTGTTAAGGGTACGGTTATCGTAGGGTTAGGGTTAGGGTTAGGGTTAGGGTTAGGGTTAGGGTTAGAGTTAGAGGTTAGGGTCAGGTTTAAGGTTAGTGTTAGTGTTAGGGTTAGGGTTAATGTTTGGGTTAAAGGTTAGAGTTAGGTTTAGGGGTAGAGGTTAAGGTTAGGGTTAGTGTTAAGGTTAGGTATAGAGTTAGTGTTATGGTTAGTGGTAGGTTTAGAGGTTTGTGTTAGGTTTAGGCTGAGGGTTTTGGTTAGTGTTAGGGTTAGGTTTAGTGTTAGTGTTAGGGTTAGGGTTAGGGTTAGAGTTCTATGGTTAGTGTTATGTTTAGCATTGCGTTTAGGTTTAGGGTTAGAGGTTAGGCTTAGGGTTAGTGATAGGGTTATCTTTAGGGTTAGGGTTTAGTGTTAGGGTTAGGGTTAGGCTTAGGTTTATGGTTGTGGTTACGGTTAGGGTTAGGTTTAGATTGAGGGATAGGGATTTGGGTTAGGATTAAGGTTAGGGTTATTGTTAGGGTTAGGGGTTCGTTTTAGGGTTAGGGTTAGGGTTAAGGTTAGGGTTAGGGCTTGGCGTTAGCGCTCAGGGTTACGGGTAAGGTTATGGGTATGGTAGGATTCGGGTTAGGGTTAGGGTTTGGGTTAGGGTAAGGGGTGAATGTTAGGGTTAGGGTTAGGTTTAGCGATAAGGTTAAGATTCAGAGTTAGTGTTAGTGTTAGTGTTAGAGTTCGAGTTATGGTTAGGATTAGAGAGTTAGGGTGTGGGTTAGCGTTAGGTTTACGGGTAGGGTTAGGGTTAGGTTTAGGAGTAAGGTTAGGGTTAGGGTTAGGTTTGCATTAGAGTTAGGGTTAGGGTTAGGTTTAGGAGTAAGTTTAGGGTTAGGATTAGGTTTGTGTTAGAGTTAAAGTTAGGGTTAGAGTTTGGGTCAGGGTTAGAGTTAGGGTTAGGGTTAAGGTTAGGGTTAGGGTTAGGCGTTGGGTTTAGTGATAGTGTTAGGGTTAGTTTTATGTTTAGGGTTAAGGTTAGGATTAGGGTTAGGTTTAGCGATTAGGGTTATGGTTGTGTTTGGGTTCAGTTTAGGCTTACGGTTAGTGTTACTGTTACTGTTAGGGTTAGGGTTAGGGTGAGGCTTAGGGTTAGGGTTAGGTTTACATTTGCGGTTAGGTTTAGATTTTAGGGTTAGGGTTTGGGTTATGTTTATGATAAGGTTTAGGGTCAGGGTTACGGTTAGGTTTAGATTTAGGGTTACTGTTAAAGATAGAGATTAGGGTTAGGGTTAGGGTTAAGTTTAGTGTTAGATTTAGGGTTAGGGTTAGCGTTATGGTTAGTTATAGGGTTATCCTTAAGGTTAGGGTTTAGAGTTAGGTTTCGTGTTAGTGTTACTGTTAAGGTTATCATTAGGGTTATGGTTATGGTTAGGGTTAGGGTTAGGGTTAGGGTTAAGATTATGGTTAGGGTTAGAGATTAGGGTTAGGGTTAGAATTTCAGATTAGTGTTAGGGTTAAAGTTAGGGTTATAGTTACGGTTAGTTTTAGATTTAGGCTTATGGTCAGGGTTAAAGATTAGGTTTATCATTAGGGTTAGGGTTAGCATTAGGGTTAGAGTGTTAGGATTAGGGTTAGAGGTTAGGGTTATGTTTCGGGTTAAGGTTAGGGCTAGAGTTATGTTTAAGGTTAGGTTAGTGTTAGGGTTAGAGTTAGGGTTAGGGGTTAGTGTTAAGGTTAGGGTTAGGGTTAGAGTTAGGGTTAGAGATTAGGTTTAGAGTTAGGGTTAGGGTTAGGGTTAGAGTTAGGGTTAGATGTTAGGGTTAGCATTTGTTTTAAAGTTTGTTTTAGGCTTAGTGTTAGGGTTAGTCGCACTTTTAGGGTTAGGATTAGGGTTAGAGTTAGTGTTAGTGTTAGTGTTATTTTTAGAGTTTGGTTTTGGTTCAGAGGTTAGAGTTAGGGTTAGGGTTAGGGTTAGTGTTAGTGTTATGGTTAGGGTTAGGGCTAGGTGTTAGCTTTAGTGTTATGGTTAGCGTTAGGGTTAGTGTTAGAGTTAGGGTTAGGATTAGGTTTAGCGTAAGAATTAGAGATTAGGGTTAGGTTAAGTGTTAGAGTTTGGTTTAGGGTTAGGGTTAGTGTTAGGGTTAGGGTTAGTGTCTGTGTTAGTGTTAGGGTTAGGGTTAGTGTTGGGGTTAGGGTTAGTGTTATTGATTAGGGTTAGCATTAGGGTTAGGTATATGGTTAAGTTTAGGCTTAGGTTTATGGTTAGGCATGGGGTTAGGTTCAGGGATAGGGTTAGGTTTAGTGTTATCTTTAGGGGTATGTGTTAGGGTTAGGATTAGCATTAGGGGTAGGCTTCGGTTTAGGTTTAGTGTTTAGAGTTAGTGTTAGTTTTAGGGATAGCATTATGGTTAGGGTTCACTTTAGAGGTTAGTGTTAGGGTTAGGGTTAGTGTTAATGTTAGGATTAGGGATAGGGGTTATAATGAGGGTGAATTATGGTTAGGTTTAGGTTTATTGTTCAGGTTAGGGTTAGGGTTAGGGTTAATGTTAGGGTTAGGGTTAGTGTTAGAGTTAGGGTTAGGCTTAGCATTTGGGCTAGGGATCAGTTAGCGTTAGTGTTAGGGTTAGAGTTAGGATTGGGTTTAGGATTAGGGTTAGTGTTAGGTTTAGGTTTAGGGTTTGTGTTTAGGGTTAGCGTTAGGGTTAAGGTTAGGGTTATTGTTAGTGTTAGGGTTAGTGGCAGTTTTAGGGTTAGGGTTATGGTTAGGTTAGGGTTAGAGTTAGGGTTAGGTTTAGGGTTAGGGTTAGGGATAGATTTAGGGTTTAGCGTTAGTGTTCGGGTTAGGGTTAGGGTTAGGTTTTGGGTAATGGTTAGGTTTAGGGTTTGGGTTAGGTTTAGGGTGAGTGTCAGTGTTAGTTTTAGAGCTTAGTGTTATGGTTACTGTTATGGTTAGGGATAGGATTACATTTAGTTTTAGTGTTAGGGTTACGGTTATGGTTAATATAAGTATTAGTTTTGGGGTGAGGGTTAGGGTTAGGTTTAGGGATTAAGGTTAGTGTTAGTGTTAAAGTTAGGGTTAGGTGTAGGGTGAGGGTTAGTGTTAGGGTTAGGGTTAGTTTAACGTAAGGATTAGAGACTAGGATTAGGTTAAGAATTAGCGTTTGGATTAGGTTTAGAGTTAGGGTTAGTGTTAGTGTCTGTGTTAGTGCTAGGGTTAGGGTTAGTGTTGGGGTCAGGGTTAGTGTTAGGGATTAGGATTAGCATTAGGGTTAGGGATAGGGATTTGTTTAAGTTTAGGCTTAGTGTTACGGTTAGGCATCGGGTTAGGTTCAGGGATAGGGTTAGGGTTAGGGTTACCGTTAGGGGTTAGGAATAGGGTTAGGATTAGTGTTAGGGGTAGGCTTAGGTTTAGGGTTAGGGTTAGTGGTTAGGTTTAGGGTTAGGATTAGGATTAGCATTAGGGTTAGTGTTCGCTTACAGGTTAGGGTTTGTTCTAGGTTTACGGTTAGTGTTAGGGGTTATGGTGACTGTTAATTTAAGGTTCAGTTTGGGGTTACGATTAGGGTTAGGGTTATGGTTATGGTTATGGTTATGGTTAGGTATAGGTTTAGGGTTAGGTTTAAGTTTAGGTTAATTTTAGGTTTACTGGTTAGGGTTAGCGTTAGGGGTTAGGATTAGTGTTAGTGTTTGAGCTGCACAGGGTTTGGGTTAGGTTGAGGGTTAGGGTTCGGGTTATGGTTAGAGTTTAGGGCAAGGCTTAGGGTTATGGTCAGTGTTAGGGTTATTGTTAGGGTTAGAGGTCAGAGTTAGGGTTCGCGTTAGGTTTATGGTCAGAGGTTAGGGCTAGGGTTAGGGTTAGGGTTAGGGTTAGGGTTAGAGGTTTAGGGTTAGTGTTAGGGTTAAGGTTAGGTCTATGGTTTAGGGTTAGGGTTAGAGATAGGGTTTTGTTATAGTTATGGTTAGGGTTAGGGTTTAGGGTTACTGTTAGTGTTAGGGTTAGGGTTATGTTTATGGTTAGGGTTATGATTAGGGTGACGTTTAGAGCCTGGGTTACGTTTAGTCTTAGGCTTAGGGATTAGGAATAGGTTTCGGGTTAGGTTTAGAGGTTAGGGTTACTTTTAGGGTTAGGGTTAGGATTATAGTTACTGTAGGGTTAGGGTTAGAGTTAGGGTTAGGGATTTGGGTTAGGGTTAAGGTTAGGGTTAGGGTTTGGGTTTGGGTTAGGGTTAGGTTTATGGTTAAGGTTAAGGTTCATGTTAGGATTACAGGTTAAGGTTAGGGGTTAGTGGTTACGATTAGGGTTAGGGTTAGAGCTAGACAGTGTTAGGGTTAGGATTAGGGTTAGGCTTAGTGTTAGGGTTAGGGTTATTGTTAGGGTTACAGGTTAGGGTTATGGTTAGGGTTGTGGTCAGAGGTTAGAGTTAGATTTAGGGTTAGGATTAGGGTTAGGGTTAGTTTTAGTGTTCGGGTTAGGGTTAGTGTTAGTGTTAGGGTTAGGGTTAGGGTGAGGTTTAGGGTTAGGGTTAGAGGGTAGTGTTAGTGTTAGGGTTAAGGTTAGGTTTATAGGTTAGGGTTAGGATTAGAGATAGGGTTATGTCTATGGTTATGGTTAGTGTTAGGGGTTATGGTTACTGTTAGTGTTATTGTTAGGGTTAGGGTTAGGGTTTGGATTAGGATAATGGGTTAGTGTTAGGGTTAGGGTTAGGGTTCGGGGTTAGTGTTACTGTTAGGGTTAGAATTAGAATTATGGTTAGGATTAGATAATTAGTGTGTGGAATAGGGCTTGGTTTACGGTTAGAGTAAGGGTTAGGGTTAGGATTACGGATAGGTTTAGGGTTAAGTTTGGGTCAATGTTAAGGTTAGGGTTAGGTTTAGGGTCAGGTTTAGAGTTAGGTTTAGGGATTTGTGTTAGTGTTAAGGTCAGGTTTAGGGTTACAGTTAGGGGCTGGGGTTAGGGATAGTGTTAGGGTTAGGTTTATGGTTAGAGTTAGGCTTAGGGTTAGGGTTAGCTTTAGGGGTTAGGATTAAGGTTGGGTTAGTTTTCGGTTTAGGGTTATGGTTTGAGTTAGCGTTATGTTTACGGTTAGGGTTAGGGTTAAGTTTAGAGTTAGGATTAGGTTTAGGTTTACGGTTAGGGTTAGAGTTTAGGGTTAGGGTTAGATTTAGGGTTATGATTATAGTTAACTTTAGGGTCAGGGTTATGGTTAGGTTTAGATTCTGGGTTATGGTTAGTGTTAGAGATTAGTGTTAGGGTTAGTGTTAGCGTTAGCATTAGGTTTAGGGTTAGGGTTACTGGTTATGGTTAGGGTTAGGGTTAGTGATAGGGTTTTCCTTAGGGTTAGGGATTATAGTTAGGTTTAGGGTTAGTGTTAGTGTTAGGATTAGTGTTAGGGTTAGGGTTAGGGTTAGGGTTAGAGTTAGGTTAAGGCATTTGGGTTAGAGTTAAGTTTAGGTTTAGGGTTAGCGTTAGGGTTAGTCATAGCCTTCGGGTTAGACCTTAGGGTTAGAGTTAGGGTTAGAGGTTAGGGTTAGTGTTAGTGATAGGGTTATCATTAGGGTTAGGGTTTAGGGTTAGGGTTTTGGTTAGTGCTAGGGTTTGGGTTAGGGTTATGGTTATGGTTAGGGTTATGGTTAGAGTTAGGTTTAGGGATTTGGGTTAGTGTTAAGGTCAGGGTTAGGGTTATGTATAGGGGTTGAGGATAGGGTTAGGGTTATGGGTAGGGTAAGGATTAGGGTTAGGGTTAGGTTTAGTTTTAGGGTAGGATTACAGTTAAGGTTAGAGTTAGGGTTAGGTTTAGGGTTTGGTTTAGGGTTAGAGTTAGGGTTAGAGATTTTGGTTAGGGTTAGGGTTAGTTTTCGGGTTATGGTTAGGGTTACGTTTACAGTTAGGGGTTAGTGTTAAGTTTAGCGTTAAGCTTAGGGTTAGGGTTAAGGTTAGTGGTTAGTTTTAGTGTTAGGGTTAGTGTTAGAGTTAGATTTAGAGTTAGGCTTAGAGGCTTAGAGTTAGGTTTGGGTTTAGGGTTACCATTAGAGTTATTGTTAGGGTTACGGTTAGAGTTAGTATTAGTGTTCAGGCTTAAGGTTAGGGGTTAGGCTTCGGGTTATGGATTAATGTTAGTTGTTAGTTTTAGTGGTTAGGAATATGGTTATGGTAAGTGTTAGGGTTAGGGTTAGGATTAGGGTTATGGTTAGGGTTAGAAGTTAGGTTTAGGGTTAGGGTTAAAGTTAGGGTTAGGGTTACGGTTAAGATTAGGGTTACGGTAAGCTTTAGATTTAGGGTTAGGTTTAGGGTTAGAGATTATGGTTAGTGTTAGGGTTAGGGTTAGAGGGTTAGGGTTGGGTTTATGGTTAGAGGTTAGGGTTATTGTCAGGGTTAAGTTTAGGGTTAAGGTTAGGGTTAGGGTTAGGTTAGTGTTAGGGTTAGGGGGTAGGGTGAGGGTAAATTTAGGGTGCATTTTGGTGTTATGATTAGGGTTAGGGTTACGGTTAGGGTTAGGGTTAAGCTTAGGGTTAATGTTAGGGTTATGGGTTAGGGTTAGGGTTTAGGGTTTAGCATTAGGGTTAGGTTAGAGCTAGACAGGGTTAAAATTAGGGTTATGGTTGGGGTTATTGCAGGGTTAGCGTTAGGGTTAGGGTTAAGGTAGAGTTTAGCATCACGGTTAAGGTTAGCCTTAGTGTTAGGGTTAGGGTTATTGTTAGGGTTAGACGTTAGGGTTATGGTTAGGATTAGGGTCCGAGGTTAGGGTTAGGTTTAGGGTTACGATTACGGTTAGGATTAGTTGTAAGGTTCTGGTTAGTGTTAAGTTTAGAGTTAGCATTTAGGGTTAAGGGTGAGGGTTTCGGGTTAGGGGTTAGGGTTAGGGTTTGGGTTAGTGTTAGCTTTAGGGTTAGGGTTAGACAGTTTGGGTTAGGGTTAGGGTTACGGTTATGGTTAGGCTTCTGATTAGGGTGTCGGTTAGGCTTCGGTTTCGGTTTAATGTTAGGCTTAGGGATTAGAGTTTTGTTTAGGGGTTAGCGTAAGTGTTAGCGTTAGAGTTAGTGTTAGGGTTAAGGGTTAGGGTTAGGGTTAGGTTTAGTGTTAGGGTTAGGTTTAGGGTTAGAGGTTTAGGGCTAGGTTTAGCGTTAGGTTTCGGGTTAGGGTTAGAGTTTATATTAGGGTTAGTGATAGGGTTATCGTTAGGTTTAGGGCTTAGTGTTGTGGATAGGTTTAGGTTTAGGGTTATGGTTATAGTTACGGTTAGGGTTGGGGTTACGGTTAGGGTTGGGGTTAGTGTTCGGGTTAGGGATTTGAGTTAAGGTTAAGGTTAGGGTTAGGGTTAGGGTTAGGGCTCAGGTTAGGGTTAGGGTTAGAGTTAGGAATTAGGGTAAGGTCTCATGGTTAAGGGTTAGGGTTATGGGTAGAGTTAGGGTTAGGTTTAGTGTTATGGGTAGGGTTAGGGTTAGGTGTTAGGGTTAGGGTTAGGGTTAGGGTTAACATTACAGTTAGGGTTAGGGTTAGGGTTAGGGTTTGTGTTAAGGTTAGGGTTAGCGTTAGGGTTAGGTTTATGGTTAGAGGGTTAGGGTTAATGTTAGCATTAGGTTTCAGGTTAGGGTTAGAGTTTAAATTAGAGTTAGTGATAGGGTTATCGTTAGGTTTAGGGCTTACTGTTAGGGTTAGGTTTAGGGTTAGGGTTATGGTTATAGTTACGGTTAGGTTTGGGTTTGGAGTTAGGGTTAGGGATTTGAGTTAGGGTTAAGGTTAATGTTATGGTTTGGGTTAGGGCTCAGGGTTAAGGGTTAGGGTTAGGGTTAGAGTTAGGAATTAGGGTTAGGGCTCAGGGTTAAGGGTTAGGGTTATGGGTATAGTTAGGTTTAGGGTTAGGTTTAGGGTTAGGGTTAGGGTTAGGGTTAGGTGTTAGGGTTAGGTTTAGGGTTAGGGTTAACATTACGGTTATGGATAGGGTTAGGTTTTGGGTTAGGTTTAGGGCTACGGATTTGGGTTAGTGTTAGTGTTAGGTTTATGGTAATGGTTAGGGTTACGGTTACAGTTAAGGGTTAGGGTTAGGGTTAGGGTTAGGGTTAGAGGATTAGGGTTAGTTTTCGAGTTAGAGTTACCATTAGGTTTAGGATTAAGGTTAGGGTTAGTGGCTTAGGTTTAGGTTTGGGGATAGGGTTACCATTAGGGTTAGCGTTAAGTTTAGTGTTAGTGGTAGTACTAGTGTTAGGGCTTAAGTTTAGGGGTTAGGCTTACGGTTATGACTTAAGCTTAGGGATTAGGATTAGGGTTTAGTATTATGGTTAGTGTTAGTGTTAGGATTAGGGTTTTGGATAGTTTTAGGTTTAGGGTTTCAGTTAGGTTTAGAGATTAGGGTTAGGGTTAGGGTTAAGGTTAGGCTTAGGTTTATGGTTAGGGTTAAAAGTTAGGGCTAGTGTTAGGGTTAAGGTTAGGGTTAGGGCTAGAATTACCGTTAGGGTTATGGTTAGGTTTAGGTTTTGTGTTATGTTTAGGGTTAGAGATTAGGTTTAGCGTTAGGGTTAGGGTTAGAGATAGGGTTTGGGTTAGACTGTTAGGGTTAGGTTTAGGTTTAGAGGTTAGGGTTATGGTTAGGTTTAAGGTTAACGTTAGATTTAGGGTTAGGGTTAGGGTTAGTGCTTAGGGTGAAGGTAAATTTAGGGTTCATTTTAGGGTTATGGTCAGGGTTAGGGTTACGAATAGGGTTAGGGTTAGTGTTAGGGTTAGCATTAGGGTTAAGGTTAGGGTTAATGTTAAGGTTACGGGTTAGGGATAGGGGTTAGTGGTTAGGATTAGGGTTAGAGCTATACAGGGTTAGTTTTAGGTTTAGGGTTAGGGTTATTGTAGGGTCAGGGTTAGGGTTATGGTTAGGGTTAGAGTATAGCATCAGGGTTAGGATTAGGCTTAGTACAAGGGTTAGGGTTGTTGTTAGGTATAGAGGATAGGGTTATCATTTATGTTAGGGTCAGAGGTTAGGGTTAGGTTTAGGGTTTGGATTAGTGTTAGGGTTAGTTTTAGTTGTTGCGTTAGGGTTAGGTTTAGGGTTAGTGTTTAGGGTTAGGGGTTAGCGTTTATGGTTAGGGGTTAGGGATAGGGTTAGGGTTAGGGTTAGGGTTAGGGTTAGGGTTAGGGTTAGAGTTAGGTTTAGAGTGTGAGGATTAGTGTTAGGGTTAAGGTTAGGTTTCCAGGTTAGGGTTAGGGTTAAAGATAGCATTATGGTTATGGTTATGGTTCGGGTTAGGGTTTAGGGTTACCGTTAGGGTTAGGGTTAGGGTTACGGTTAGGGTTAGGGTTATGATTAGGGTTAGGCTTAGGGATTAGCGTTAGGTTCAGTGGTTAGGGTTAGGATTAGCGTTAGGTTTAGCGTTAGGTTTAGGGTTAGTGTTAGAGGTTAGGGGTTGGGTTAGTGATAGTGTTATCCTTAGGGTTATGGTTTAGGGTTATGGTTAGTGTTAGGGTCAGTTTTACGGTTATGGTTATGGTTAGGGTTAGAGTTAGGATTCGGGATTTGGGTTTGGGTTAAAGTAGGGTTAGATTTTGGGGTTGAGGTTAGGGTTAGGATTAGAGTTATGGTTAGGGTTAAAGTTAGGACTTCGAGTTAGGGCTCAGTGTTAGGGCTTAGGGTTAGGGTTATGGGTAGGGTTAGGGTTAGGTTTAAGGTTCGGGTTAGCGGTTAGGGTTATGGTTATGGTTAGGGTTAGGTTTCAGTGTTAGTGTTAGTGTTAGGGTTAGAGTTAGAGATACGGTTAGGATTAGAGGGTTAGGGTGTGGGTTACGGTTAGCTTTACAGTTAGGGTTAAGTTTAGGGTTAGGGTTAGAATTACAGTTAGCGTTAGGGTTAGGGTTACGGTTGCGGTTAGTGTTTAGGATTAGGTTTAGGTTTAGGTTTAGGGTTTGGGTTAGGGTTAAGGTTAGTGGTTATTTTTAGCCTTAGTGTTAGGGTTAGAGTTAGTGTTAGGGTTCGGGTTAGAGGCTTAGTTTTAGGTTTAGTGTTAGGGTTTCCAATAGGGTTAGGGTTAGGGTTTTGGTTAGGGATAGTTTTAGAGGTCAGGGATAGGGTTTGTGTTAGGTTTATAATTAGGGTTTGTTTTAGGGTTAGCGTTATGCTTATGGTTCGGTTTAGATTTAGGGTTATGGTTAGGGTTAGAGATTAGGGTTAGTGTTAGGGTTAGGGTCAGCGTTAGGTTTAGGGTTAGGCTTAGAGGTTAGGGTTAGGGTAAGGCTTCGGATAGGGTTATCATTAGGGTTAGTGTTTATGGTTAGGGTTAGTGTTAGTGTTAGGGTTAGTGTTAGGATTACAGTTAGGTTTAGGGTTATTGTTAGGGTTAGGGTTTTGGTTTAGGGTTAAGGATAGGGTTAGGGTTGGGCTTAGGGTTAGTCATAGCATTCAGGTTAGAATTTAGGGTTAGTGTTAGTGTTAGGGTTAGGCTTAGGTTTATGGTTAGGTTTAGGTTTAAGGTTAGGTTTAGGATTAGGATTACGGTTAGGGGTTCCCTTTGGGGGTTAGTATTATGGTTAGTTTAGGGTTAGTGTTAGTCTTACTGTTAGGTTTAGTTTTAGGGTTCCAATTAGGTTTAGATATTAGGGTTAGGGTTAAGGTTAGGGTTAGGTTTAGGGTTAGGTTTAGGGTAGGTTACGATTAAGATTAGAGGTTAGGGTTAGGGTTAGAGTTAAGATTAGTTTTACCGTTATTCTGAGGGTTAGGTTTAGATTCAGGTTTTCTGTTAGGGTGAGAGATTAGGGTTAGTGGGTTAGGGTTAGAGGTTTAGATTTATGGTTATTGTTAGGTTTAGGGTTAGGGTTAGAAGTTTGGGATATGGTTAGGGTTAGTGATAGGGTTATTGGTAGGGTTAGGGTTTAGGGTTAGGGTTAGGAGTAGTGTTAGGGTTAGGGTTAGGATTAGGGTTAGAGTTAGCCTCCATTAGAGTTAGGGTTAGGGATTTGGGTTAGGGTTGAGGTTAGGGTTAGGGTTGGGTTTAGAGGTTGTGGTTAGGGATAGTGTTAGGGTTAGGTTTATGGTTAGGGCTAGGGTTAGGGTTAGGGATTTGGGTTAGGGTTGAGGTTAGGGTTAGGGTTGGGTTTAGAGGTTGTGGTTAGGGATAGTGTTAGGGTTAGGTTTATGGTTAGGGCTAGGGTTAGGGTTAAGGGTTAGGGTTAGGGTTAGTGTTAGGGTTTAGGGTTAGGGTTGGCTTAGGGTTCGGTTTAGGTATATGGTTAGAGTTAACGTTACGGTTAGTGTTAGGGTGAGGTGTAGGTTTATGTTTAGCATTAGGGTTAGGTTTACGGTTAGGGTTAGAGGTTAGGGTTAGGGTTAGGTTTATGGTTATGGTTAGGGTTAGGGTTACTGTTACATTTAGAGTTTAGTGTTAGGGTTAGCATTAGGGTTAGGGTTACGGTTAGTGTTAGAGGTTAGAGTTAGTGTTAGTGTTAAGGTTAGGGTTAGTGTTAGGGTTAGCGGTAGGTTTAGGGTGACAGGTTTAGATTTAGTGTTACGGTTAGGGTTAGAGATTATGGTTAGGGTTAGGTTTAGGGTTACGTTAGGGTTAGGGTTAGGGTTTAGTGTTAGGGTTCAGACTATGGTTAGGGTTAGTATTATGGTTAGGTTTAGGGTTAGTGTTAGATTTAGTGTTAGTTTTAGGGTTAGGGTTCCTGTTAGAGGTTTAGTGTTAGAATTAGGGTTAGAGGTTAGTGTTATGGTTATGGTTAAGGTTAGGTTTAGCGTTAGGGTTAGGTTTACGGTTAAGGTTTGGGCTGCGGTTAGGTGTTAGGGTTATTGTTAGGGTAGGGTTATGGATTAGGTTTAGGGTTAGTGTTAGTATTAGAGTTAGGGTTAGGGTTATGGTTTGGGTTAAGGGTTAAAGTTAGGGTTAGGGTTGTGGTTAGGGTTAGGGTTAAGGTTAGTGTTAGGTTTAGATATTAGTTTTAGGGTTAATGTTAGGGTTAGTGTTAGTGTTAGGGTTAAAGTTATGGTTAGGGTTACGGTTAGGATTATGGCTGGTGTTAGGTTTTTGGGCTATGGTTAATGGGTTAGGATTAGGGTTAGGGTTAGAGTTAGACAGGGTTAGGCCTGGCTTAGGGGTAGGTTAGTGTTAGCGTTATGATATAGTTAGGGTTATGGTTATGATAGGGTTAGGGTTAGGGTTAAGGATTAGGGTTAAGGTTAGTGTTAGTGTTAGTGTTAGGGTTAGGGTTAGGTTTAGGGATTAAGGTTAGTGTTAATGTTAGGGTTAGCATTATGGTTAGAGTTAGGGTTAAGGCTTTTGTTAGGTTTAGGGTTAGGGTTAGCATTAGGGTTTGCGTAAGAATTAGAGATTCGGGTTAGATTTAGGATTAGGGTTAGGGTTAGGTTTAAGGTTAGGGATTAACATTAGGGTTAGGTATAGAGGTCAGTGTTAGGGTTAGTATTAGGCTTAGGGTTAGGGTTAGGATTGGGGATTAGGTTTAGGGTTAGGTTTAGGTTTATGGTTCGGGTAAATTTAGGGTTAGGGTTATGGTTTAGGGTGAGCTTTAGGTTTAGGGTTAGGGTTAGTGTTACGGTTAGAGGGTTAGGGTTAGAATTAGGATTAGAGGTTAGGGTTGTCGTTAGGGTTAAGGTTAGGATTAGAGTTATGGTTAGGTTTAGGGTTAGGGTTAGGGCTGGGGTTTGGTGTTATGGTTAGGGGTTATCTTTAGGGTAGGGTTAGGTTTAGGGTTAGGGTTATGGTTAGTGTTAGGGTTAGCGGTTAGCGTTAGTGTTAGGGTTAGCGTTAGGTTTAGGGATTAGGGCTAGGGTCCAGGTTATGATTAGGGTAAAGTTCAGGGTTAAGGTTTAGGGTTAGGCTTAGGTTTACGGTTAGGGTTATGGTTAGGGTTAGGATTAGTGGTAGGGTAAGTGGTTATGGTTAGGGTTAGTGTTAGGATTAGGTTTAGGGTTACAGTTAGAGGGTTAGGGTTAGAATTAGGGTTAGAGGTTTGCATTATGGTTAGAGTTAAGGTTAGGGTTAGAGTTAGGGTTAGGTTTAGGTTTAGGGTTAGGGCTGGGGTTAGGTGTTAGGGTTAGGGTTAGTGTTAGCATCAGGGTTATGTTTAGGGATTACGTTTAGTGTTCAGGAAAGTGTTAGGGTTAGGGTTAGGGTTCGTGTTTCAGTTAGGGGTTAGAGATAGGGTTAGGGTTAGGTTTAGTGTTAGGTTTAGGGACAGTGTTAGTGTTAGGGTTAGTTTTGGAGTTTAGTGTTAGTGTTAGGGTTAGGGCTAGACTTAGTGATAGGGTTAGGTTTAGATTTAGGTTTAGAGTTATGATTAGGTTTAGGGTTTGGGTTATGGCTGTGGTTATGTGCTAGGGATAGGGGTCACGGGTTAGGATTAGGATTAGGGTTAGAGTTAGACAGGTTTAGGCCTGGGTTAGGGGTAGGGTGAGGTTTAGTGTTAGCGTTATGATAGGGTTAGTGTTAGGGTTAGGGTTAGGGATTAGGTTTAAGGTTAGTGTTAGTGTTAGTGCTAGGGTTAGTGTTAGGTTTAGGGATTAATGTTAGTGGAAGTGTTAGGGTTAGGGTTAGGATTAGGGTTAGGGTTAGGGTTAGGGTTAAGTTAGGGTTAGCATAAGGATTAGATATTAAGGTTAGTTTTCAGGGTAGGTTTAGGATAAGAGTTACGGTTATGGTTAATGTTTGTTCTAGGTTTAGGGTTAGCATTAGGTTTAGGGTTAGGGTCAGCATAAAGTTTAGAAATTAGGGTTAAGTTTAGGGTTATGGTGAGGGTTAGGTTTAAGTGTAGGTGTTAAAGGTAGTGTTAGTGTTAATTTTAGGTATTAGGGTTAGTGTTTGGGTTAGGGTTAGGGTTAGGGTTAGGGTTACTGTTAGCCATCGGGTTAGGTTCAGGGTTAGAGTTAGGGTTAGCGTTACTGTTAGTGGTTAGGGTTAGGTTTAGGTTTAGGGTTACTGTTAGGGTTAGGGTTAGGTTAGGTGTTAGGGTGAGGGTTAAGTTAGGGTTCTGTTTAGGGTTAGGGTTATGGTTAGGGTTAGAATTAGGTTTAGCGTTAGGGTTAAGGTTAGGCTTAGGGATAAGGTTAGAGTTAATGTTAGGGTTACGGGTTAGAATTAGGAATTAGGGGTTTGGATTAGAGTTAGGGTTAGTGCTAGACAGGGTTAGGGTTAAGGTTAGGGTTATTGTAGCATTAGCGTTAGGGTTAGGGTTAGAGTTAGGGTTAACGTTAGGGTTAGAGTTAGAGTTTAGGGTAAGGGTTATGGTTAGGGTTAGTTTTAGAGGTCAGGGTTATGGTTAGTGTTAGGCTTAGGGTTAGGGTTAAGGTTAGGGTTAGGGATTAGGATTAGGGTTAGGGTTAGGGTTAGGTTAAAGTTAGGGTTATGGTTAGGGTTAGGATTTAGGGTTAGTGTTAGGTTTAGTGTTAGGTTTAGAGTTACGGTTAGAGGGTTAGGCTTAGAATAAGGGTTAGAGGGTAGGGTTATGGTTATGGTTAAGGTTAGGGTTAGAGTTAGGGTTAGGGCTGGGATTAGGTGTTAGTGTTAGTGTTAGATTTAGGGTTAGGGATTAGGGGTAGGGTTAGTGTTACTGTTAGGGTTTGGCTTAGGGGTTAGAGTTAGGGTTAGGGTTAGGGTAAGGGTTAGGGTTAAGTTTAGAGATTAGTGTTAGTGTTAGGATTAGGGTTAGTGTTAGGTTTAGGCTTAGGGGTTAGAGATAGGCTTAGGGTTAGGGTAAGGGTTAAGGTTAGTGTTAGTGTTAGGGTTAGGTTTAGAGATTAGTGTTAGTGTTAGGATTAGGGTTACGGTTAGTGTTAGGGTTAGTGCTAGGTTATGGTTAGCATTAGTGATAGGGTTAGGATTAGCGTAAGGATTAGGGATTAGAGTTAGGTTCAGGGTTAGGGTTAGGTTTAGGTTTAAGAGTAGGTGTTAAAGTTAGTGTTAGTGTTAGGAATTAGGGTTAGTCTTTGGGTTAGGTTTAGGGTTAGTGTTAGGCTTAGCGTTAGGGTTAGGCATCGGGTTAGGTTCAGGGTTAGTGTTAGGGTTAGGGTTACCATTAGGGTTTAGGGTTAGGTTTAGTATTAGGGTTAGTGTTAGGGTTAGGGTTACAGGTAGGGGTTAGGGTGAGTGTTAAGTTAGGGTTCTGTTTAGGGTTACTGTTAGGGATAGGGTTACGGTTAGGTTTAGGGTTAGGGTTATGGTTAGGGTTTGGGTTAGGCTTAGGGTTAAGGTTTGGGTTAATGTTAAGGTTACGGATTTGCGCTAGGGATTTGGGGTTCGGATTAGGGTTAGTATTAGAGCTAGATAGGGTTAGGGTTTTGGTTGGGGTTAAGGTTATGGTTTTTGTACCATTAGTGTTAGGGTTAGGGTTAGATTTAGGGTTAGGGTTAGGGTTAGAGTTACAGTTTAGGGTAAGGCTTACGGTTAGGGTTAGGTATATAGGTCAGGGTTAGGGTTAGTATTAGGCTTAGGCTTAGGGTTAGGGTTGGGAATTAGGGTTAGAGTTATGGTTATGGTTAGGGTAAAGTTAGGGTTAGTGTTAGGGTTTAGGGTGAGTGTTAGGTTTAGGGTTAGGGTTAGGGTTACGGTTAGAGCTTTAAGGTTAGAATTAGGATTAGAGGTTAGGGTTATGGCTAGGGTTAAGTTTAGGGTTAGAGTTAGCATTAGGCTTAGAGTTAGGGTTAGGGCTTGGGTTAGGTGTTAGGGTTATGGTTTAGCTTTAGGGTTAAAGTTAGTGTTATTTTAGGGTTAGGGTTATGGTTAATGTTAGGGCTAGGCGTTAGGGTTAGTGTTTGGGTTCGGGTTAGGTTTAGGGATTAGGGCTAGGGTCAGGGTTATGGTTAGGGTAAATGTTAGGGTTAAGGTTAGGGTTAAGGTTTAGGGTTAGGGTTAGATTTAGGATTAGGGTTATGGTTAGGGTTAGGGTTAGTGGAAGGGTTATGGGTTATTGTTAGGGTTAGTGATAGGGTTAGGGTTAAGATTAGGTTTAGGGTTACAGTTAGAGGGTTAGGGTTAGAATTAGGGTTAGAGGTTCACGTTATGGTTGATTTATGGTTAGGATTAGATTTAGGGTTAGGGTTGTGGTTAGAATTAGGGCTGCGGTTAGGTGTTAGGTTTAAGGTTAGTGTTAGAGTCAGGGTTAGGTTTAGGTATTAGGGTTAGTGTTAGGGTTAGAGTTAGGGTTTGTGTTTCAGTTCGGGGTTTGAGTTAGGTTTAGGTTTAGTGTTAGGGGTAGTATTAGGGTTAGGGTTAATGTTAGTGTTAGGGTTAGGTTTAGAGTTTATTGTTAGTGTTAGGGTTAGGGTTAGGTTTAGTGATAGGGTTAGGTTTAGTTTTAGGGTTAGAGTTATAGTTAGGTTTAAGGTCGGGTTATGGCTGTGGTTAGGTGCTAGGGACAGGGGTTATGGGTTAGAATTAGGGTTATGGTTAGAGTTAGACAGGTTTAGTCCTGGGTTCGGGGTAGGGTGAGGTTTAGTGTCAGCATTATGATAGGGTTAGTGTTACTGTTAGTGTTAGGGATTAGGTTTAAGGTTAGTGTTATGGTTAGTGTTAGATTTAGGGATTAATGTTTGTGGAAGTGTTAGGGTTAGTTTTAGGATTAGAGTTAGGATCAGGGTTAGGTTTAGGGTTAGCATAAGGATTAGATATTAGGGTTAGGTTTCAGGGTAGGTTTAGGGTAAGGGTTACAGTTAAGGTTAGTTTTATTTCTAGGTTTAGGTTTAGCATTAGGTTTAGGGTTAGTGTTAGCATAAGGATTAGAAATTAGTGTTAGGTTTAGGGTTAGGGTGAGGGTTAGGTTTAAGAGTAGGTGTTAAAGTTAGTGTTAGTGTTAATTTTAGGTATTAGGGTTAGTGTTTGGTTTAGGGTTAGGTTTAAGGTTAGGCTTAGTGTTAGGGTTAGCCATCGGATTAAGGTCAGTGTTAGGGTTAGGGCTAGGGTAAACATTAGGGGTTAGGGTTAGGTTCAGGATTAGGGTTACTGTTAGAGTTAGGGTTAGGTTTAGGTGTTAGGGTGAGGGTTAAGTTAGGGTTCTGTTTAGGGTTATGGTTAGGGTTACGGTTAGGGTTAGGTTAGGGTTAGGGTTAGGGTTAGGGTTAGGTTTAAGTTAGGCTTAGGAATAAGGTTAGCTTTAAGTTAGGGTTTCGGGTTAGCATTAGGATTTAGTGGTTCAGATTAGAGTTAGGGTTAGTGCTAGACAGGGTTAGTGTTAGGGTTTGGGTTAAGGTTAGCATTATCATAGTATTAGGGTTAGGGTTAGAGTTAGGGTTAGCGTTAGAGTTAGAGTTAGAGTTAGAGTTTAGGGTAAGGGTTACGGTTAGGGTTAGTTTTAGAGGTCAGGGTTAGGGTTATTGTTAGGCTTAGGATTAGGTTTAGCATTAGGGATTAAGGTTAGGGTTATAGTTAGTGTAAAGTTAGGGTTACAGTTAGGGTTAGGATTTAGGGTTAGCGTTAGGTTTAGTGTTCGGGTTAGAGTTACAGTTAGAAGGTTAGGCTTAGAATTAGGGTTAGAGGTTAGGGTTATGGTTAGGGTTTAGGTTAGGCTTAGAGTTAGGGTTAGGTTTAAGTTTAGGGTTAGGGCTGGGGTTAGGTGTTAAGGTTAGTGTTAGGCTTAGGGTTAAGGTTAGGGTTCGGGTTAGGGTTAGGTTTCGGGTTAGAGATTAGTGTTAGTGTTAGTGTTAGTGTTAGGGTTAGGGTTAGGGTTAGGTTTTGGGTTAGGTTTAGTGATAGGTTTAGGGTTAGAGTTAGGGTTAGGGTTAGCGTTCTGGCTGGGGTTAGCTGTTAGTGTTAGGGGTTACGGGTTAGGATTAGAGTTAGGATTACAATTAGACAGGGTTAAGGCTGGGTTAGGGTTAGGGTGAGGGTTAGTGTTAGTGTAAAGTTACGGTTAGCGTTTGGGTTAGGGATTAGAGTGAAGGTTAGTGTTAGTGTTAGGGTTAGGGTTAGGGTTACAGTTAGGTTTGGGGATTAAGGTTAGTGTTAGGGTTAGGGTTAGTGTTAGTTAGGGTTAGGTTTAGGGTTTGTGTTAGGTTTATGGTTAGGGTTAGTGTTAGTGTTATGGTTAGTGTAAGGATTAGAGATTATGGTTAGCTTTTAGGATTAGGGTTAGGGTTAGTGTTAGATTTAGGGTTAGTCTTAGGGTTAGGCTTAGGGTTAGCATAAAGATTAGAGATTAGGGTTAGGTTTAGTGTTAGGGTTTGGGTTAGGTTTAAGTGTAGGGCTTAAGGTTAGGGTTAGTGTTAGTGTTAAGGATTAGGGTTAGTCTTTGTGTTTGTGTTAGTGTTAGGGTTAGGGTTGGTGCTAGGGTTAGTGTTAGGGATTTGGGCTAGGTTTAGTTTTAAGAATAGGGTTAATGTTAGACTTAGGGTGAGGTTTACGCATCGGGTTAGGGTCAGGGTTCGGGTTAGGCTTAGGGTTACCGTTAGGGGTTAGGGTTAGGGGTAGAGTTAGCTTACGGTTAGGTTTAGGCTTAGGGGTTAGGGTTAGCGTTAGGGTTAGTGTTATGGTTAGCGTAATGGTTATGGTTATGGTTATTGTTAGGGTTAGCGTTAGGCTTAGTGTTATGTTTAGAGGTCAGGGTTAGGGCTAGTGTTAGGATTAGGGTTAGGTTTAGAGTTAGGTTTAGGGTTAGGGTTAAGGGTGAAGGTGACGTTAGGGTTCTGTTTAGGGTTACGGTTAGGGTTAGGGTTACAGTTAGGGTTAGGGTTAAGTTTAGGTTTAGGATTAGGGTTAGGGATTAGGGTTAGTGTCAGGGTTATGTTTAGGGTAACGTTAGGGTTAGGGTTAGTGTTAGGGTTTAGGGTTAGCGTTAGGTTTATGATTAGGGTTATGGTTATGGTTAGAAGGTTAGGGTTAGCATTAGGGTTAGAGGTATGAGTTATCATTAGGGTTAAGGTTTGGGTTAGAGTTAGGGTTATGGTTAGGGTTTGGGTTAGGGCTGGGGTTAGGTGTTAGGGTTAGTGTTAGGGTTAGGGTTAGGGATTAGGGTTAGGGTTAGTGTTAATGTTCATGTTAGTGTTTAGGTTAGGGTTAGAGTTATGGTTAGGGGTAGTGTTAGGGTTATGGCTGGGGTTAGGTGTTAGGGTTAGTGGTTACGGGTTATGATGAGGGTTAGGCTGAGTTGTACACAGGTTTTGGCTGGGTTAGGGGTAAGGAGAGGGTTAGTGTTAGCGTTATGATAGAGTTGGGGTTAGGGTTAGGTTTAGGGTTAGGGATTGTGGTCAAGGTTAGGGTTAGGGTTAGAGTTAGGTTTAGGGATTAATGTTAGTGTTAGTGTTAGGCTTAGTGCTAGTGTTTGTGTTAGGTTTACGGTTAGGGTTAGTGTTAGGGTTATGGTTAGTGTAAGGATTAGAGATTACGGTTAGGTTTAGGGTTAGGGTTTGGTGTAAGGGTAGGGGTTGAGATTAGGGTTTGTGTTAGCAATAAGGATTAGGCTTAGTGTTTGTGTTAGTGTTATGGTTATGGTTAGGGTTGGGGTTAGGGTTAGTATTAGGGATTGGGGTTAGGGTTAGTGTTAGGGATAGGGTTAAGTTTTGGCTTAGGTTGAGGGTTAGGCATCGGGTTAGGGTCAGGTTTAGTGTTAGGGTGAGGGTTACTGTTAGGGGTTACGGTTAGGGTTAGGATTAGGATTTCGGGTAGGGTTAGGTTATGGTTAGGTTTAGGCTTAGGGTTTAGGGTTACCTTTATGGTTAGGGTTATGGTTAGGGTAAGGGTTATGTTTATGGTTAGTGTTAGGGTTAGTGTTAGGCTTAGTGTTACGTTTAGAGGTCACTGTTAGGGCTAGTGTAAGGGTTAGGTTTATGGTTAGGTTTAGGGTTTAGGGTAAGTGTTCTGTTAGGGTTCTGTTTAGGGTTACAGTTAGGGTTATGGTTAAGTTTAGGGTTAGGGTTAGGGATTAGGGTTAGTGTCAGGGTTATTTTTAGGGCAACGTTAGGGTTAGGGTTAGTGTTAGGGTTTAGGGTTAGCATTAGGTTTATGGTTAGGGTTAGGGTTACGGTTAGAGGGTTAGGGTTAGCATTAGGGTTAGAGGTATGGGTTATCATTAGGGTTAAGGTTGGGGTTAGAGTTAGGGTTATGGTTAGGGTTTGGGTTAGGGCTGGGGTTAGGTGTTAGGGTTAGTGTTAGGGTTAGGGTTAGGGATTAGGGTTAGGGTTAGGGTTAGTGTTAATGTTCGTGTTAGTGTTTAGGTTAGGGTTAGAGTTATGGTTAGGGGTAGTGTTAGGGTTACGGCTGGGGTTAGGTGTTAGTGTTAGTGGTTACGGGTTATGATTAGGGTTAGGCTGAGTTTTAGACAGGGTTTTGGCTGGGTTAGGGGTAAGGTGAGGGTTAGTGTTAGCGTTATGATAGAGTTAGGGTTAGGGTTAGGGTTAGGGTTAGGGATTGTGGTCAAGGTTAGGGTTAGGGTTAGAGTTAGGTTTAGGGATTAATGTTAGTGTTAGTGTTAGGCTTAGTGCTAGTGTTTGTGTTAGGTTTACGGTTAGGGTTAGTGTTAGGGTTATGGTTAGTGTAAGGATTAGAGATTATGTTTAGGTTTAGGGTTAGGGTTTGGTGTAAGGGTAGGGGTTGAGATTAGGGTTAGTATTAGCATTAAGGATTACGCTTAGTGTTTGTGTTAGTGTTATGGTTATGGTTAGGGTTGGGGTTAGGGTTAGTGTTAGGGATTAGGGTTAGGGTTAGTGTTAGGGATAGGGTTAAGTTTTGGCTTAGGTTGAGGGTTAGGCATTGGGTTAGGGTCAGGTTTAGGGTTAGGGTTAGGGTTACTGTTAGGGGTTAGGGTTAGGATTAGGATTAGGGGTAGGGTTAGGTTATGGTTAGGTTTAGGCTTAGAGTTTAGGGTTAGCTTTAGGGTTAGGGTTATGGTTAGGGTAAGGGTTATGTTTATGGTTAGTGTTAGGGTTAGTGTTAGGCTTAGTGTTACATTTAGAGGTCACTGTTAGGGCTAGTGTAAGGGTTAGGTTTATGGTTAGGTTTAGGGTTTAGTGTAAGTGTTCTGTTAGGGTTCTGTTTAGGGTTACAGTTAGGGTTAGGGTTAGGGTTAGGTTTAAGGTTAGGGTTAATGTTAGGGTTACGGGTTTGGGTTACGTGTTAGGGGTTAGGATTAGGGTTAGGGTTAGAGCTAGACAGGCTTAGAGTCAGAGTTAGGGTTAAGGTTAGGGTTATCTTAGGGTTAGGGTTAGATTTAGAGTTAGGGTTAGAAGTTAGGGTCAGGGTTAGGGTTAGACTTAGGGTTAGGGTTACAGTTATTGTTAGGTTTAGAGGTTAGGGTTAGGGTTAGGGTTAGGGTTAGGGTTATGCTTACGGTTAGTGTTAGCGTTAATGTTAGGCTTAGTGTTAGGGTTAGAGGTTTGGTTTAGAGCTAGTGTTTGGGTTAGGGTTATGGTTAGGGTTAGGGTTAGGGTTAGGCTTAGTTGTTAGGGTTAGGGTTCTGGTTAGTGTCAGTGTTAGTGTTAAGGTTGTGGTTATCGTTAGGGTTAGGGTTAGCATTAAGCTTAGTGTTAGGGTTATAGGTTAGGGTTAGGGCTAGCCTTAGGGTTAGGTTCAGGGTTAGGGTTAAGGGTGAGGGTGAGGTTTACGTTAGGTTTCTGCTTAGGGTTATGTTTAGGGTTAGGGTTATGGTTATGGTTAGGGTTGGGATTATTTTTTGTGTTAAGTTTAGGGTTAATATTAGGGTTAGGGTTTGAGTTAGGGTTAGAGTTAGTGTTAGTGTTAGGTTTAGGGTTAGACTCTATTGTTCGGGTTAGTGTTAGTGTTACTGTTAGGGTTTGGGTTAGGTTTATGGTTAGGGTTAGGTTTAGGGGTATGGTTAGTGTTAGGGATAGGGTTAACGGTTACGATTACAGGTTTAGGGTTAGAATTATGGTTAGAGGTTAGGGTTATGGTTAGGGTTTAGGTTAGGATTACAGTTAGGGTTAGGGTTAGTGTTAACATTAGGACTGGGTTAGGTGTTAGGGTTAGGGGATTATTGTTAGGTATTGGAGTTAATGTTAGGGTTAGTGTTAGCGTTAGGGTTCAGGTTAGGGTTTGGTTTAGGTGTTAGAGTTAGGGTTAGGGTCAGGGTTAGCATTAGGATTAGGGTTATGGTGAGTGTTAGTGTTACAGTTAGGGGTAGAGTTTAATGTTAGTGTTAGGTTTAGGTTTAGGACTAGGATTAGTTTGAGGGTTAGTGTTAGGTTTAGGGTTAGGGTGAGCATAAGGATTAGTGTTAGGGTTAGGGTTAGGGTTAGGGTTAGATTTGAGGATTAAGCTTAGTATTAGTGGTAGTATAAGGCTTAGGGTTAGGGTTAGAGTTAATATTAGGGTTAAGATTAGAGTTAGGGTTAGGCTTAGCATAAGCATCCGAGATTAGGGTTAGGTTTAGGGTTACTGTTGGGGTTGGGGTTAGGGGTTAGTTTAGGGTTAGGGTTAGGGTTAGTGTTGGGGTTAGGGTTAGGGGTTAGAGTTAGGGTTAGGGTTAGGGTTAGCGTCAAGTTGAGGGTTAGGATTAGGGTTAGTGTTATGGTTAGGGTTAAGTGTTAGGTTTAGGGTTAGGTTTATGGTTAATGTTAGCGTAAGGATTAGGGTTAGGGTTAGGATTAAAGTTAGGTTTGGGGATTAAGGTTAGTGGTAGTGTAAGGGTAAGTGTTAGGGTTACAGTTAGGGTTATGGTTAGTGTTAGTGTTAGGGTTAGTGTTAGGGTTAGCTTAAGGATCCGAGATTAGGGTTAGGTTTTTCTTTAGGGTTTGGGTTAGGTTTAAGGATATGGGTTAGGGTTAGGTTTAGTGTTAGGGTTAGGGATTAGGGTTGGTGTTTGGCTTAGTTGTAGTGTTAGTGTTAGTGTTAGGGTTAGGATTAGACGTTAGAGTCAAGGTTAGGGTTAGAGTTAGGCTTAGGTTTAGGGTTATTTTTAAGGTTAGACGTTAGGGTTACGGTTAGAGTTAGTGTTAGGGTTAGGGTGACATTTAGGGATTAGGGTTAGGGTTAGCGTTATGTTAGATTAAAGTTAGGGTTCGGGGAGGGTTAGCGTTAGGGTTAGGTTTGGGGTTATGCTTATGGTTCCGGTTAGGATTAGGTGTTAGTGTTAAGGGTTAGGGTTTGTGTTAGGGTGAGTGTTAGGGTTAGAGTTTATTGTTAGTGTTAGGTTTAGGGTTAGGGTTAGGGATATGGTTAGAGGGTTACGTTTAGAAATAGTGTTAGAGGTTAGGGTTCTGTTTAGTGTTAAGGTTATGGTTAGTGTTAGGGTTAGGGTTAGGGTTAGTGTTAGGGTTAGGGTTAGGGATTAGGATTAGTGTTAGGGTTAATGTTAGGTTTAGGGTTAGGTTTAGTGTTTGGGTTAGGGGTTATAGTTAGGCTTAGGGTTAGGTTTATTGTTAGCGTTAGTGTTAGGGTTAGGGTTAGTGTTAGTCTTAGGCTTAGGTATAGAGATTAGTGTTAGGGTTCAGGTTAGGGTTAGGGTTACGTTTAGTTTTAGTTTTAGGGTTAGGATTAGGGTGAGGGTTAGAGTTATTTTTAGGGTTAGTGTTAGTGTTAGGGTTAGGGTAAGTATTAGAGATTAGGGTTAGGTTTAGATTTAGGATTAGTTTTAGGTTTAAGCGTAGGGGTTAAGGTTAGAGTTTGTGTTAGTGTTAGGGATTAGGATTATGGTTTGGGTGAGTCTTAGGGTTAGGGTCATGGTTGGGGCTAGGGTTATTGTTAGGGATTAGGGTCAGTGTTAGTTTTAAGGATAAGGTTAATGTTAAGGCTAGGTTGAGGTTTGGCATCAGGTTAGGGTCAGGGTTATAGTTAGAGTTAGAGTTACCATTAGGGGAAAGGTTCAGGTTATTATTAAGGTTAGGGTTAGGGTTAGGTGTTAGGGTTTGTGTTAAGGTTAGGTTTAACGTTAGGGTTATGGTTATGGTTAGGGTTAGGGTTAGCGTTAGGCTTAGTGTTAGGGTTAGAAGTTAGGGTTAGGGCTAGTGTTAGGGTTAGGTTTAGGGTTAGTGTTTGTGTTAGGGTTAGTGCTATGGTTATGGTTAGGGTAAGGGTTAGCATTAACCTTAGTGTTAGTGTTAGAGGTTAGGTTTAGGGATAGTGTTAGGGTTAGGTTTAGGGTTAGGGTGAGGGGTTAGGGTGAGTGTTACATTAGGGTTCTGTTGAGGGTTAGGGTTAGGGTTATGGTTAGGTTTAGGGATTAGGGTTAGTGTTAGGGTTAGTGCTAGTGTTAGGGTTAGGGTTAGGGCTTTGCTTAGGGGTTAGAGTTAGGTTTGAGGTCAGGGTTTGCGTTAGGGTTAGGGTTATTGCTACGGTTAGGGTTAGAGTTTAGTGTTAGGTTTAGGTTTATTGTTAGGATTAGGGTTAGGTTTAGGGTTAGTGTAAGGATTAGGTTTAGGGTTAGGGTTAGGGTTAGGGTTAGGTTTGAGGATTAAGGTTAGTGATAATGCTAGGGTAAGGGATAGGGTTAAGGTTATGTTTATTGTTAGGGTTAAGGTTAGGGTTATGTTTAGCATAAGCATCTGAGATTAGGGTTAGGTTTAGGGTTAGGGCTTGGGTTAGGTTTAAGGGTAGGAGTTAGGGTTAGTATTAGTGTTAGGGTTAGGGAGTAGGGTTAGTGTTTGGGTTAGTGTTAGTGTTACGGTTAGGTTTAATGTTAGGGTTACAGGTTACAGTCAAGATTAGGGTTAGAGTTAGGGTTAGGGTTAGGTTTAGTGGTAGAGGTAAAGGTTAGTGTTAGTTTAAGAGATAGGGTTATTGTTAGTGTTAGTATTAGGCTTATGTTTAGGGTTAGGAATAGGGTTGTGTTAGAGTTAGGGTTAGGGTTAGGGTTAAGGTTAGGGTTAATGTTAGGGTTACGGGTTTGGGTTAGGTGTTAAGGATTAGGATTACGGTTTGGGTTAGAGCTAGACAGGCTTAGGGTAGGAGTTAGGGTTAAGGTTAGGGTTATCTTAGGGTTACGGTTATGTTTAGGGTTAGGGTTAGAGGTTAGGGTCAGGGTTAGGGTTAGACTTAGGGTTAGGGTTACCGTTCATGTTAGGTTTAGATATTAGGGTTAGGGTTAGGGTTAGTGTTATGCTTACGGTTAGGGTTAGCGTTAATGTTAGGCTTAGTGTTAGGGTTAGAGGTTTGGTTTAGTGCTAGTGTTTGGGTTAGCGTTAGGGTTAGGTTTAGGGTTAGGGTTAGGGTTAGGCTTAGTTGTTAGTGTTAGTGTTCTTGTTAGTGTCAGTGTTAGTGTTACGGTTGTGGTTATCGTTAGGGTTAGGGTTAGCATTAAGCTTATTGTTAGGGTTATAGGTTAGGGTTAGGGCTAGCCTTAGGGTTAGGTTCAGGGTTAGGGGCAAGGGTGAGGGTGAAGGTTACGTTAGGTTTCTGTTTAGGGTTATGTTTAGGGTTAGGGTTATGGTTATTGTTAGAGTTAGGATTATTTTTAGTGTTAAGGTTAGGGTTAATATTAGGGTTAGGGTTTGAGTTAGGGTTAGAGTTAATGTTAGTGTTAGGTTTAGGGTTAGAGTCTAGTGTTCGGGTTAGTGTTAGTGTTACTGTTAGGGTTTGGGTTAGGTTTATGGTTAGGGTTAGGTTTAGGGGTATGGTTAGTGTTAGGGATAGGGTTAGGATTACGACTACAGGTTTAGGGTTAGAATTATGGTTAGAGGTTAGGGTTATGGTTAGGGTTTAGGTTAGAATTGGAGTTAGGGTTAGTGTTAACATTAGAACTTGGTTAGGTGTTATGGTTAGGGGACTAGGGTTAGGTATTGGAGTTAATGTTAGGGTTAGTGTTAGCGTTAGGGTTCAGGTTAGGGTTTGGTTTAGGTGTTAGAGTTAGGGTTAGGGTCAGGGTTAGCATTAGGATTAGGGTTATGGTGAGTGTTAGTGTTACAGTTAGGGATAGAGTTTAATGTTAGTGTTAGGTTTAGGTTTAGGACTAGGATTAGGTTTCGGGTTAGAGTTAGGTTTAGGGTTACGGTGAGCATAAGGATTAGTGTTAGGGTTAGGGTTAGGGTTAGGGTTAGATTTGAGGATTAAGGTTAGTGTTAGTGGTAGTATAAGTGTTAGGGTTAGGGTTAGAGTTAATATTAGGGTTAAGATTAGGGTTAGGGTTAGGCTTAGCATAAGCATCCGAGATTAGGGTTGGTTTTAGGGTTAGTGTTGGGGTTAGGGTTAGGGGTTAGATTTAGTTTTAGGGTTAGGGTTAGCGTTGTGGTTAGTGTTAGGGGTTAGAGTTAGGGTTAGGGTTAGGGTTAGCGTCAAGTTGAGGGTTAGGATTAGGGTTAGGGTTAGCGTTGGGGTTAGTGTTACAGGTTAGAGTTAGGGTTAAGGTTAGAGTTAGCGTCAAGTTGAGGGTTAGGATTAGGGTTAGGGTTATGGCTAGTGGTTCGCTTTAGTGTTATGCTTAGTGTTAGGGTTAGTGTTAGGGTTAGGGTTAGAGGTTAGGGTTAGATTTAGGGTTAGGAGTAAGTTTCGGGTTAGAGCTAGGGTTAGGGTTATGGTTAGGGAAAATTTAGGGTTAGGGTTAGGGTTAGGAATTAGGCTTAGCGTTAGGGTTAGGCTTAGTGTTATGGTTAGGAATAGGGTTGGGTTAGAGTTAGATTTTAGTTTAGGGTTTAGTGTTAGGGTTAGGGTTAGATGTCAGAGTTAGGGTTAGTGTTAGGATTAGGGTGAGTGTTAGGGATTAATGTTAGGGTTAGGGTAAATTTAGGGTTAGGTTTGGGGTTAGGGTTTAGAATTAGGTTTAGTTTTAGGGTTATGTTTATGGTTAGTGTAAGGGTTAGGTGTTAGGGTTAGGTGTTAGGATTAGGGTTAGGTTTAGGGTAGGGTTAGGTTAGGGTTAGAGTTTGGTTTTAGGGTTAGGGTTCAGGTTAGGGTTAGGGTTATTGTTAGGGTTTGGTTTAGGGGTTAGAGTTAGGCTTAGGGTTAGGGTTAGTGTTAGGTTTACATTTAGTGTTAGGGTTAGTGTTAAACTTAGGGTTAGGTTTAGAGACTAGTGTTAGGGTTCAGGTTAGGGTTAGGGTTATGATTCGGTTTAGTGTTAGTGTTAGGGTTAACTTTAGAGTTATTGTTAGGGTTAGGGTTAGGTTTAGGGTTAAGGTTAGTGTTAGGTTTATGGTTAACGTTAGGGCTATTGTTATGGTTAGGGTTAGCGTAAGGATTAGAGAATCGGGTTATTTTTAGGTTTAGATTTAAGGGTAGGTATTAACGTTACGGTTAGTATTAGTGTTATGGATTAGGGTTAGTGTTAAAGTTAGTGTTAGGGTTAGGGATAGGGTTAAGTTTAGGGTGAAGTTGATGGTTAGGCATCGGGTTAAGGTAAGGGTTAGGGTTCAGTTAGGGTTACCGCTAGGGGTAAGTGTTAAGAGTAGGATTAATGTTAGGACTAGGGTTACGGTTTGGGTTAGGGTCATGGTTAGTGGCTAGGGTAAGGTTTAGGCTTAGTGTTAGTGTTAGTGTTAGGGTTAGTGTTATGGTTACTGTTAGCGTTAGGGTTAGGGTTTAGGCTTAGTTTTAGGGTTATTGGTTAGGGTTAGGGTTAGGGTTAGAGTTAGGGTTAGGGTTAGGTTTAGTGGTTAGGGTTAGGGTAGGGTAGGGTTAGCGTTAGTGTTAGGGTTATGGTTATGGTTATACTTAGGGTGAACTTTAGGGTTAGTGTTAGGTTTAGAGATTAGGGTTAGTACTAGTGTTAGGTTTAGGATTAGGGGTTAGGTTGAGGGTTACGTTAGGATTCTCTTTAGGGTTATGGTTAGGATTAGAATTATTGTTAGGGATATGGTTAGGGTTAGGGTTAGGTTTAGCATCAAGTTTAGGGTTAATGTTAGGGTTACTGATTAGGGTTAGGTGTTAGGGGTTAGGATTAGATTTTGGCTTAGATCTAGAGAGGGTTAGGGTTAGGATTAGTGTTAAGGTTACGGTTATCGTAGTGTTAGGGTTAGGGTTATGGTTAGGGTTAGGGTTAGAGGGTAGGGTCCGGGTTAAGGTTAGTGTTATGGTTAGGGTTAGGATTCATGTTCGGGTTAGAGGTTATGGTTAGGGCTAGGGCTAGAGGTTAGGGTTAGGGTTACGGTTAGGGTTAGGTATAGGGTTAGTGTTAGCGTTAGTATTAGGGTTAGAGGTTATTGTTATCTTTAGGGTTAGGGTTTTGGTTAGAGTTAGGGTTAGGATTAGCGTTAGGTTTAGAGTTTAGGGTAAGGCTTAGGTTTAGGGTTAGGGTTAGAGGTCAGGGTTAGTGTTAGTGTTAGTATTAGTGTTAGTGGTTAGGGTTAGGGTTAGGGTTAGGGGTTAGGGTTAGGGTTAGTGCTATGGTTAGGGTTAGGGTAAGGTTTAGGGTTAGGGTTATGTTTAGGGTTAGGTTTAGGGTCAGTGTTACGGTTAGAGGTTTAGGGTTAGAAGTTAGGGTTATATTTATGCTTAAGTTTAAGGTTAAAGTTATGGTTCGTGTTAGTATTAAAGTTAGGGCTGTTCTTAGATGTTAGGATTATTGTTAGTGTTAGGGTTAGAGATTAGGATTAGGGTTAGGGTGAGTGTTAGGTTTAGGATTAGGTTTAGAGTTTGGTTTAGGGGTTAGAGTTAGGTTTAGGGTTAGGGTTAGTGTTAGTGTTAGGGTTAGGGTTAGAGTTTAGTGTTAGGGTTAGAGTTACAGTTAGGGTTTGGGTTAGGTTTAGGGTTATGGTTAGGGTTAGCGTAAGGATTAGGGTTAGGATTAGGGTTAGTGTTAGTGTTAGTCTTAGTGTTAGGATTAGGAATAGGCTTCGGTTAGAGTTAGAGTTTAGTGTAGGGGTTAGGGTTAGGGTTAGGGTTAGATATCAGAGTTAGGGTTGGTTTTAGGATTAGGGTGAGGGTTAGGGATTAGTGTTAGGGTTAGTGTAAATTTAGGGTTAGGGTTAGGTTTAGGGTTAGGGTTTAGAATTAGGTTTAGTTTTAGGTTTATGGTTATTGTTAGTGTAAGGTTAGGTGTTAGGGTTAGGGGTTAGGATTAGGGTTAGGTTTAGGGTTAGGGTTAGGTTAGGGTTAGAGTTTGGTTTTAGGGTTAGAGTTAAGGATAGGGTTAGGGTTATTGTTAGGGTTTGGTTTAGGGGTTAGAGTTAGGCTTAGGGTTAGGGTTAGTGTTAGGGTTACATTTAGGGTTAGGGTTAGTGTTAATCTTAGGGTTAGGTTTAGAGACTAGTGTTAGGGTTCAGGTTAGGGTTAGGGTTAGGATTCGGTTTAGTGTTAGTGTTAGGGTTAGGTTTAGAGTTATTGTTAGTGTTAGGGTTAGGGTTAGGTTTAGGGTTACGGTTAGGGTTAGGGTTAGTGCTATGTTTAGGGTTAATGTTTGGGCTATTGTTAGGGTTAGGGTTAGCGTAAGGATTAGAGAATAGGATTATTTTTTGGGTTAGGTTGAGGTCTAGGTTTAAGGGTAGGGATAAACGTTAGGGTTAATATTAGTGTTATGGATTTGGCTTAGGGTTAGGGTTAGTGTTAGTGTTAGCATTAGTGTTACGGTTGGGGTTAGGGTTAGTGTTATGGATTAGTGTTAGGGTTAGAGTTAGTGTTAGGGTTAGGGATAGCGTTAAGTTTAGGTCGAGGTTGATGGTTAGGCATCTGGTTAAGATAAGGGTTAGGGTTCAGTTAGGATTGCTGCTAGGGGTAAGTGTTAAGAGTAGGATTAGTGTTAGGACTAGGGTTACGGTTAGGGTTAGGGTTAGGGTTAGTGGCTAGGGTAAGGGTTAAGTTTAGGTTTAGTGTTAGTGTTAGGGTTATGGTTATGGTTAGGTTTAGGGTTAGTGTTAGGTTTAGGATTAGGTTTAGCGTTAGGGATTAGGGTTAGGGTTATAGTTAGTGTAAAGGTAGGGTTACGGTTAGGGTTAGGATTTAGGGTTAGCGTTAGGTTTAGTGTTCGGGTTAGAGTTACAGTTAGAGGGTTAGGCTTAGAATTAGGGTTAGAGGTTAGGGTTATGGTTAGGGTTAAGTTTAGTGTTAGAGTTAGGGTTGGTTTAAGGTTAGGGTTAGGGCTGGGGTTAGGTGTTAAGGTTAGTGTTAGGCTTAGGGTTAAGGTTAGGGTTCGGGTAACGGTTAGGTTTCGGGTTAGAGATTAGTGTTAGTGTTAGTGTTAGTGTTAGGGTTAGGTTTTGGGTTAGGTTTAGGGATAGGTTTAGGGTTAGAGTTAGGGTTAGGGTTAGCGTTATGGCTGGGGTTAGCTGTTAGTGTTAGGGGTTACGGGTTAGGATTAGATTTAGGATTAGAGTTAGACAGGTTTAAGGCTGGGTTAGGGTTAGGGTGAGGGTTAGTTTTAGCGGAAAGTTAGGGCTAGCGTTTGGGTTAGGGATTAGAGTGAAGGTTAGTGTTAGTGTTAGGGTTAGGGTTACAGTTAGGTTTGGGGATTATGGTTAGTGTTAGTGTTAAGGTTAGTGTTAGGGTTAGGGTTAGGGATTGTGTTAGGTTTATGGTTAGGGTTAGTGTTAGTGTTATGGTTAGTGTAAGGATTAGAGATTATGGTTAGCTTTTAGGATTAGGGTTAGTGTTAGATTTAGAGTTAGTCTTAGGGTTAGGCTTAGGGTTAGCATAAAGATTAGAGATTAGGGTTAGGTTTAGTGTCAGGGTTTGGGTTAGGTTTAAGTGTAGGGCTTAAGGTTAGGGTTAGTGTTAGTGTTAAGGATTAGGGTTAGTCTTTGTGTTTGTGTTAGTGTTAGGGTTAGGGTTGGTGCTAGGGTTAGTGTTAGGGATTTGGGCTAGGTTAAGTTTTAAGAATAGGGTTAATGTTAGACTTAGGGTGAGGTTTACGCATCGGGTTAGGGTCAGGGTTCGGGTTAGGCTTAGGGTTACTGTTAGGGGTTAGGGTTAGGGGTAGGGTTAGGTTACGGTTAGGTTTAGGCTTAGGGGTTAGGGTTAGCATTAGGGTTAGTGTTATGGTTAGGGTAATGGTTATGGATATGGTTATTGTTAGGGTTAGCGTTAGGCTTAGTGTTATGTTTAGAGGTCAGGGTTAGGGCTAGTGTTAGGATTAGGGTTAGGTTTAGAGTTAGGTTTAGGGTTGGGGTTAAGGGTGAAGGTTACGTTAGGGTTCTGTTTAGGGTTATGGTTAGGGTTAGGGTTAAGTTTAGGATTAGGGTTAGGGATTAGGGTTAGTGTCAGGGTTATGTTTAGGGTAACGTTAGGGTTAGGGTTAGTGTTAGGGTTTAGGGTTAGCATTAGGTTTATGATTAGGGTTATGGTTATGGTTAGAGGGTTAGGGTTAGCATTAGGGTTAGAGGTATGGGTTATCATTAGGGTTAAGGTTGGGGTTAGTTATAGGGTTATGGTTAGGGTTTGGGTTAGGGCTGGGGTTAGGTGTTAGGGTTAGTGTTAGGGTTAAGGTTAAGGATTAGGGTTAGGGTTAGGGTTAGTTTAAATGTTCGTGTTAGTGTTTAGGTTAGGGTTAGAGTTATGGTTTGTGGTAGTGTTAGGGTTATGGCTGGGGTTAGGTGTTAGTGTTAGTGGTTATGGGTTATGATTAGGGTTAGGCTGAGTTTTAGACCGAGTTTTGGCTGGGTTAGGGGTAAGGTGAGGGTTAGTGTTACCATTATGATAGAGTTAGGGTTAGGGTTAGGGTTAGGGTTAGGGATTGTGGTCAAGGTTAGGGTTAGGGTTAGAGTTAGGTTTAGGGATTAATGTTAGTGTTAGTGTTAGGCTTAGTGCTAGTGTTTGTGTTAGGTTTATGGTTAGGGTTAGTTTTAGGGTTATGGTTAGTGTAAGGATTAGAGATTATGGTTAGGTTAAGGGTTAGGGTTTGGTGTAAGGTTAGGGATTGAGATTAGGGTTAGTGTTAGCATTAAGGATTAGGCTTAGTGTTTGTGTTAGTGTTATGGTTATGGTTAGGGTTGGGGTTAGGGTTAGTATTAGGGATTAGGGTTAGGGTTAGTGTTAGGGATAGGGTTAAGTTTTGGCTTAGGTTGAGGGTTAGGCATCGTGTTATTGTCAGGTTTAGGGTTAGGTTTAGTGTTACTGTTAGGGGTTAGGTTTAGTGTTAGGATTAGGATTAGGCATAGGGTTAGGTTATGATTAGGTTTAGGCTTAGGGTTTAGGGTTAGCTTTAGGGTTAGGGTTATGGTTAGGGTAAGGGTTATGTTTATGGTTAGTGTTAGGGTTAGTGTTAGGCTTAGTGTTACGTTTAGAGGTCTCTGTTAGGGCTAGTGTTAGGGTTAGTGTTATGGTTAGGGTTAGGGTTTAGTGTAAGTGTTCTGTTAGGGTTCTGTTTAGGGTTACAGTTAGGGTTAGGTTTAGGGTTAGGGTTAAGGTTAGGGCTAATGTTAGGGTTACGGGTTTGGGTTAGGTGTTAGGGGTTAGGATTAGGCTTAGGGTTAGAGGTAGACAGACTTAGTTTCAGAGTTAGGGTTAAGGTTAGGGTTATCTTAGGGTTAGGGTTATGTTTAGGGTTAGGGTTAGAGGTTAGGGTCAGGGTTAGGGTTAGACTTAGGGTTAGGGTTACGGTTATTGTTAGGTTTAGAAGTTAGGGTTAGGGTTAGGGTTAGGGTTATGCTTACGGTTAGGGTTAGCGTTAATGTTAGGCTTAGTGTTAGAGTTAGATGTTTGGTTTAGAGCTAGTGTTTGGGTTAGGGTTAGGGTTAGGTTTAGGGTTAGGGTTAGGCTTAGTTGTTAGGGTTAGGGTTCTGGTTAGTGTCAGTGTTAGTGTTAAGGTTGTGGTTATCGTTAGGTTTGGGTAAGCATTAAGCTTAGTGTTAGGGTTATAGGTTAGGGTTAGGGCTAGCCTTAGGGTTAGGTTCAGGGTTAGGGTTAAGGGTGAGGGTGAAGGTTACGTTTGGTTTCTGTTTAGGGTTATGTTTATGGTTAGGGTTATGGTTATGGTTAGGGTTAGGATTATTTTTAGTGTTAAGGTTAGGGTTAATATTAGGGTTAGGGTTTGAGTTAGGGTTAGAGTTAGTGTTAGAGTTAGGTTTAGGGTTAGAGTCTAGTGTTCGGGTTAGTGTTAGTGTTACTGTTAGGGTTTGGGTTAGGTTTATGGTTAGGGTTAGGTTTAGGGGTTTGGTTAGTGTTAGGGATAGGGTTAGGGTTATGATTACAGGTTTATGGTTAGAATTATGGTTAGAGGTTAGGGTTATGGTTAGAGTTAAGTTAGGATTAGAGTTAGGGTTAGGGTTAGTGTTAACATTAGGACTTGGTTAGGTGTTAGGGTTAGGGGACTAGGGTTAGGTATTGGAGTTAATGTTAGGGTTAGTGTTAGCGTTAGGGTTCGGGTTAGGGTTTGTTTTAGGGGTTAGAGTTAGGGTTAGGGTCAGGGTTAGCATTAGGATTAGGGTTATGGTGAGTGTTAGTGTTACAGTTAGGGATAGAGTTTAATGTTAGTGTTAGGTTTAGGTTTAGAACTAGGACTAGTTTGAGGGTTAGTGTTAGGTTTAGGGTTAGGGTGAGCATAAGGATTAGTGTTAGGGTTAGGGTTAGGGTTAGGGTTAGATTTGAGGATTAAGGTTAGTGTTAGTGGTAGTATAAGTGTTAGGTTTAGGGATAGAGTTAATATTAGGGTTAAGATTAGGGTTAGGTTAGGCTTAGCATAAGCATCCGAGATTAGGGTTAGGTTTAGGGTTAGTGTTGGGGTTAGGGTTAGGGGTTAGAGTTAGGGTTAGGGTTAGGGTTAGTGTTGGGGTTAGGGTTAGGGGTTAGAGTTAGGGTTAGGGTTAGTGTTAGCATCAAGTTGAGGATAAGGATTAGGGTTAGTGTTATGGTTAGGGTTAATTGTTAGGTTTAGGGTTAGGGTTATGGTTAATGTTAGCGTAAGGATTAGGGTTAGGGTTAGGATTAAGGTTAGGTTTGGGGATTAAGGTTAGTGGCAGTGTTAGGGTAAGTGTTAGGGTTACAGTTAGGGTTAGGGTTAGTGTCAGTGTTAGGGTTAGGGTTAGGGGTAGCTTAAGGATCCGAGATTAGGGTTAGGTTTATTTTTAGGGTTTGGTTTAGGTTTAAGGGTATGGGTTAGGGTTAGGTTTAGTGTTAGGGTTAGGGATTAGGGTTGTTGTTTAGCTTAGTTTTAGTGTTAGTGTTAGGGTTAGGGTTAGGGTTAGTGGTTAGAGTCAAGGTTAGGGTTAGAGATAGGCTTAGGTTTAGGGTTATTTTTAAGGTAAGATTTTAGGGTTACGGTTAGAGTTAGTGTTAGGGTTAGGGTTACAGTTAGGGATTAGGGTTAGGGTTAGCGTTATGTTAGGGTAAAGTTAGGGTTCGGGTAGGGTTTAGCGTTAGGGTTAGGTTTGGGGTTATGCTTATGGTTCCGGTTAGGATTAGGTGTTAGTGTTAGGGGTTAGAGTTTGTGTTAGGGTGAGTGTTAGGGTTAGAGTTTATTGTTAGTGTTAGGGTTAGGGTTAGGTTTAGGGTTAGGGTTAGGGTTATGGTTAGAGGGTTACGTTTAGAATTAGTGTTAGAGGTTAGGGTTCTGCTTAGTGTTAAGGTTATGGTTAGTGTTAGGGTTAGGGTTAGGGTTAGTGTTAGGGTTAGGGTTAGGGATTAGGATTAGTGATAGGGTTAATGTTAGGTTTCGGGTTAGGTTTAGTGTGTGGGTTAGGGGTTATAGTTAGGCTTAGGGTTAGGTTTATTGTTAGCGTTAGTGTTAGGGTTAGGGTTAGTGTTAGTCTTAGGCTTAGGTATAGAGATTAGTGTTAGGCTTCAGGTTAGGGTTAGGGTTACGTTTAGTTTTAGTTTTAGGGTTAGGATTAGGGTGAGGGTTAGAGTTATTTTTAGGGTTAGTGTTAGGGTTAGGGTAAGTATTAGAGATTAGGGTTAGTGTTAGTGTTAGGGTTAGGGTAATTAGCAGAGATAAGGGTTAGGTTTAGGTTTAGGTTTAGTTTTAGGCTTAAGCGTAGGGGTTAAGGTTAGAGTTAGTGTTAGTGTTAGGAATTAGTATTATGGTTTGTGTGAGTCATAGGGTTAGGGTCATGGTTGGGGCTAGGGTTAGTGTTAGGGATTAGGGTTAGTGTTCATTTTAGGGATAAGGTTAAGGTTAGGGCTAGGTTGAGGTTTGGCATCAGGTTCGGGTCAGGGTTATAGTTAGAGTTAGGGTTACCGTTAGGGGTAAGGGTTCAGGTTATTATTAGGGTTAGGGTTAGGGTTAGGGTTAGGTGTTAGGGTTTGGGTTAAGGTTAGTTTTAGCGTTAGTGTTATGGTTATGGTTAGGGTTAGGGTTAGCGTTAGGCTTAGTGTTAGGGTTAGAAGTTAGGGTTAGGGCTAGTGTTAGGGTTAGGTTTAGGGTTAGTGTTAGTGTTAGGGTTAGTGCTATGGTTATGGTTAGTGTAAGGGTTAGCGTTAAGCTTAGTGTTATTGTTAGAGCTTAGAGTTAGGGCTAGTGTTAGGGTTAGGTTTAGGGTTAGGGTGAGGGGTTAGGGTGAGTGTTACATTAGGGTACTGTTGGGGGTTAGGGTTAGGGTTACGGTTAGATTTAGTGGTAGAGGTAGAGGTTAGTGTTAGTTTAAGAGATAGGGTTATTGTTAGTGTTAGTATTAGGCTTATGTTTATGGTTAGGGATAGGGTTGTGTTAGAGTTAGGGTTAGGGTTAGGGTTAGGGTTAAGGCTAGTGTTTAGCTTTAGTGTTATGCTTAGTGTTAGGGTTAGTGTTAGGGTTAGGGTTAGAGGTTAGGGTTAGGTTTAGGGTTAGGAGTAGGTTTAGGGTTAGAGCTAGGGTTAGGGTTATGGTTAGGGAAAATTTAGGGTTAGGGTTAGGGTTAGGAATTAGGCTTAGCGTTAGGGTTAGGCTTAGTGTTAGGGTTAGGAATAGGGTTGGGTTAGAGTTAGATTTTAGTTTAGGGTTTAGTGTTAGGGTTAGGGTTAGATGTCAGAGTTAGGGTTAGTGTTAGGATTAGGGTGAGTGTTAGGGATTAATGTTAGGGTTAGGGTAAATTTAGGGTTAGGTTTGGGGTTAGGGTTTAGAATTAGGTTTTGTTTTAGAGTTATGTTTATGGTTAGTGTAAGGGTTAGGTGTTAGGGTTAGTGGTTAGGATTAGGGTTAGGTTTAGGGTAGGGTTAGGTTAGGGTTAGAGTTTGGTTTTAGGGTTAGGGTTAAGGTTAGTGTTAGGGTTATTGTTAGGGTTTGGTTTAGGGGTTAGAGTTAGGCTTAGGGTTAGGGTTAGTGTTAGGGTTACATTTAGGGTTAGGGTTAGTGTTAATCTTAGGGTTAGGTTTAGAGACTAGTGTTAGGGTTCAGTTTAGGGTTAGGGTTATGATTCGGTTTAGTGTTAGTGTTAGGGTTAGGTTAAGAGTTATTGTTCGGGTTAGGGTTAGGTTTAGGGTTAGGGTTAGGGTTAGGGTTAGTGCTAGGTTTATGGTTAACTTTAGGGCTATTGTTAGGGTTAGGTTTAGTGTAAGGATTAGAGAATAGGGTTATTTTCAGAATTAGGTTTAAGGGTAGGTATTAATGTTACGGTTAGTATTACTCTTATGGATTAGGGTTAGTGTTAGTGTTAGCTTAGTGTTACGGTTGGGGTTAGGGTTAGTGTTATAGATTAGGGTTAGGGATAAAGTTAGTGTTAGGGTTAGGGATAGGGTTAAGTTTAGGGTGAGGTTGATGATTAGGCATCGGGTTAAGGTAAGGGTTAGGGTTCATTTAGGGTTACCGCGAGGGGTAAGTGTTAAGAGTAGTATTAGTGTTAGGACTAGGGTTACGGTTAGGGTTAGGGTCATGGTTCGTGGCTAGGGTAAGGTTTAGGCTTAGTGTTAGGGTTAGTGTTCGGGTTAGGGTTATGGTTATGGTTAGGGTTAGGGTTAGCATTTAGGCTTAGTTTTAGGATTGGAGGTAAGGGTTAGGAATAGTGTTAGAGTTGGGGTTAGGGTTAGGTTTAGTGGTTAGGGTTAGGGTATGGTAGGGTTAGCGTTATGGTTAGGGTTATGGTTATGGTTAGACTTAGGGTGAACTTTAGGGTTAGAGTTAGGTTTAGAGATTAGGGTTAGTTTTAGTGTTAGGATGAGGATTAGGGGTTAGGTTGAGGGTTACGTTAGGGTTCTCTTTAGGGTTATGGTTAGGATTAGAATTATTGTTAGGGTTATGGTTAGGGTTAGGGTTAGGTTTAGCATCAAGTTTAGGGTTAATGTTAGGGTTACTGATTAGGGTTAGGTGTTAGGGGTTAGGATTAGATTTTGGCTTAGATCTAGAGAGGGTTAGGGTTAGGATTAGTGTTAAGTTTACGGTTATCGTAGTGTTAGGGTTAGGGTTAGGGTTAGGGTTAGAGGGTAGGGTCCGGTTAAGGTTAGTGTTATGGTTAGGGTTAGGATTCATGTTCGGGTTAGAGGTTATGGTTAGGGCTAGGGCTAGAGGTTAGGGTTAGGGTTACGGTTAGGGTTAGGTATAGGGTTAGTGTTAGCGTTAGTATTAGGGTTAGAGGTTATTGTTATCTTTAGGGTTAGGGTTTTGGTTAGAGTTAGGGTTAGGGTTAGGGTTAGGATTAGCGTTAGGTTTAGAGTTTAGGGTAAGGCTTAGGTTTAGGGTTAGGGTTAGAGGTCAGGGTTAGTGTTAGTGTTAGTATTAGTGTTAGTGGTTAGGGTTAGGGTTAGGGTTAGGGGTTAGGGTTAGGGTTAGTGCTATGGTTAGAGTTAGGGTAAGGTTTAGGTTTAGGGTTATGTTTAGGGTTAGGTTTAGGGTCAGTGTTACAGTTAGAGGTTTAGGGTTAGAAGTTAGGGTTATATTTATGCTTAATTTTAAGGTTAAAGTTATGGTTCATGTTAGTATTAGAGTTAGGGCTGTTCTTAGATGTTAGGATTATTGTTAGTGTTAGGGTTAGAAATTAGGATTAGGGTTAGGGTGAGTGTTAGGGTTAGGATTAGGTTTAGAGTTTGGTTTAGGGGTTAGAGTTAGGTTTAGGGTTAGGGTTAGTGTTAGTGTTAGGGTTAGGGTTAGAGTTTAGTGTTAGGGTTAGAGTTACAGTTAGGGTTTGGGTTAGGTTTAGGGTTATGGTTAGGGTTAGCGTAAGGATTAGGGTTAGGGTTAGGGTTAGTGTTAGCATTAGTCTTAGTGTTAGGGTTAGGAATAGGCTTGGGTTAAAGTTAGAGTTTAGTGTAGGGGTTAGGGTTAGGGTTAGGGTTAGATATCAGAGTTAGGGTTGGTTTTAGGATTAGGGTGAGGGTTAGGGATTAGTGTTAGGGTTAGGGTAAATTTAGGGTTAGGGTTAGGTTTAGGGTTAGGGTTTAGAATTAGGTTTAGTTTTAGGGTTATGGTTATTGTTAGTGTAAGGTTAGGTGTTAGGGTTAGGGGTTAGGATTAGGGTTAGGTTTAGGGTTAGGGTTAGTTTAGGGTTAGAGTTTGGTTTTAGGGTTAGAGTTAAGGTTAGGGTTAGGGTTATTGTTAGGGTTTGGTTTAGGGGTTAGAGTTAGGCTTAGTGTTAGGGTTAGTGTTAGGGTTACATTTAGGGTTAGGGTTAGTGTTAATCTTAGGTTTAGGTTTAGAGACTAGTGTTAGGGTTCAGGTTAGGGTTAGAGTTAGAATTCGGTTTAGTGTTAGTGTTAGGGTTAGGTTTAGAGTTATTGTTAGTGTAAGCGTTAGGGTTAGGTTTAGGGTTACAGTTAGGGTTAGGGTTAGTGCTATGTTTAGGGTTAACGTTTGGGCTATTTTTAGGGTTAGGGTTAGCGTAAGGATTAGAGAGTAGGATTATTTTTAGGGTTAGGTTGAGGGTTAGCTTTAAGGGTAGGGATAAACGTTAGGGTTAATATTAGTGTTATGGATTTGGCTTAGGGTTAGGGTTAGTGTTAGTGTTAGCATTAGTGTTACGGTTGTGGTTAGGGTTAGTGTTATGGATTAGTGTTAGGGTTAGAGTTAGTGTTAGGGTTAGGGATAGCGTTAAGTTTAGGGCGAGGTTGATGATTAGGCATCGGGTTAAGGTAAGAGTTAGGGTTCAGTTAGGGTTGCCGCTAGGGGTAAGTGTTAAGAGTAGGATTAGTGTTAGGACTAGGGTTACGGTTAGGGTTAGTGTTAGGGTTAGTGGCTAGGGTAAGGGTTAAGTTTAGGTTTAGTGTTAGGGTTAGGGTTATGGTTATGGTTATGGTTAGGGTTAGTGTTAGGTTTAGGATTAGGTTTAGCGTTAGGGTTTAGGGTTAGGGTTATAGTTATTGTAAAGTTAGGGTTACGGTTAGGGTTAGGATTTAGGGTTAGCGTTAGGTTTAGTGTTCGGGTTAGAGTTACAGTTAGAGGGTTAGGCTTAGAATTAGGTTTAGAGGTTAGGGTTATGGTTAGGGTTAAGGTTAGGGTTAGAGTTAGGGTTGGTTTAAGGTTAGGGTTAGTGCTGGGGTTAGGTGTTAAGGTTAGTGTTAGGCTTAGGGTTAAGGTTAGGGTTCGGGTTACGGTTAGGTTTCGGGTTAGAGATTAGTGTTAGTGTTAGTGTTAGTGTTAGGGTTAGGGTTAGGGTTAGGTTTTGGGTTAGGTTTAGTGATAGGTTTAGGTTTAGAGTTAGGGTTAGGGTTAGCGTTATGGCTGGGGTTAGCTGTTAGTGTTAGGGGTTACGGGTTAGGATTAGATTTAGACAGGTTTAAGGCTGGGTTAGGGTTAGGGTGAGGGATAGTTGTAGCGTAAAGTTAGGGCTAGCGTTTGGGTTAGGGATTAGAGTGAAGGTTAGTGTTAGTGTTAGGGTTAGGGTTACAGTTTGTTACAGTTAGGTTTGGGGATTATGGTTAGTGTTAGTGTTAGGGTTAGTGTTAGGGTTAGGGTTAGGGTTTCTGTTAGGTTTATGGTTAGGTTTAGTGTTAGTGTTATGGTTAGTGTAAGGATTAGAGATTATGGTTAGCTTTTAGGATTAGGGTTAGTGTTAGATTTAGAGTTAGTCTTAGGGTTAGGCTTAGGGTTAGCATAAAGATTAGAGATTAGGGTTAGGTTTAGTGTTAGGGTTTAGGTTAGGTTTAAGTGTAGGGCTTAAGGTTAGGGTTAGTGTTAGTGTTAAGGATTAGGGTTAGTCTTTGTGTTAGTGTTAGTGTTAGGGTTAGGGTTAGGGTTAGGGTTCGGGTTAGGATTAGTTTAGAGGTTAGGGTCAGGGTTAAGTTTAGTGTTAGTTTTAGGGTTAGGGTTAATGTTCGGGTTAAAGGTTAGAGTTAGGGTTAGGGGTCGAGGTTAGGGTTAGGGTTAGGGTTAGCTTTAGGGTTAGGGTCAAGTTTAGGGTTAGTGTTAGCATTAGGGTTAGGTTTAGGTTTAGGGATTAAGGTTAGTTGCAGTGTTACGGTTAGGGTTAGGATTAGGGTTAGGGTTAGGGTTAGTGTTAGGCTTAGGGTTTGGGTTACGGTTTGGGTTAAATTTATGGTTAGGGTTAGCATAAGGATTAGAGATTAGTGTTAGGTTTAGTGTAAGGTTTGTATTAGGTTTAAGGTTAGGTGTTAAGGTTAGTGTTAGTGTTAGGGTTAGGGTTAAGGTTAGGCTTAGGGTTAGGGTTAAGCATCGCATTAGGGTCAGGAATCGGGTTAGGGTTAAGCTTATCAGTATGAGTTTGTGTTAGGGTTAGATTAGGGTTTGGTAGGTTTAGGGTAGGGTTATGGTTAGGGTTAGTGTTTAGGGTTAGGGTTAGGGTTAGGGCTAGCGTTAGGGTTGGGATCTGGTTAGAAGTTAGGGTGTGGGTTAGGGTTAGGGTTAGTGGTTAGGGTGAGGCTTAATTTATGGTTCGGTTTAGGGTTACGATTAGGATTAGGATTATGGTTATGTTTGGGGTTATGGTTAGGGTTAGGGTTCAGTTTAGGGTTAATATTAGGGTTATGGGTTAGGGTTAGGATTAGGGTTAGGGTAAGTGTTAGAGTTATTGTTAGGGTTAGGGATAGGATTACGACTGGGGTTAGGTGTTAGAGTTAGGGGTTTCGCATTAGGACTAGGGTTAGGGTTAGAGTTAGACGGGGTTAGGGCTAGGTTAGGGGTCAGGTGAGTGTTATTGTTAGCATTATGATAGGGTTAGAGTTAGGGTTAAGGATTAGGATTAAGGTTAGTATTAGTGTTAGGATTAGGTTTAGGGATTAAAGTTAGTTTTAGTGTTAGAGTTAGGGTTAGCGCTAAGTTTAGGGTTAGCGTTAGGGCTAGGGTTATGTTTAGTGTAAGGATTAGAGATTAGGGTTAGGTTTAGGGTTTCTGTTAGGGTTAGGTTTATGTGTAGGGTTTAAGGTTAGGATTAGTGTTAGGGTTAGGGATAAGGGTTAGGGTTTGGGTTACTGTTAGGGTTAGGGTTAGGGTTAGGGTTGGGGTTAGGGTTAGTGTTAGGGATTAGTGTTAGGGTTTGTGTTAGGGATAGGGATAAGGTTAGGCTTAGAGTGAGGGTTAGGCATCGGGTTAGGGTCAGGTTAGGGTTAGGGTTAGGGTTACCATTAGAGGTAAGGGTTAGGGTTAGGGTTAGGATTAGTGTTAGTGGTAGGGTTAGGGTTAGGGTTAGGGGTTAGGCTTAGGTTTAGGGTTAGGGTTAATGTTAGGGTTCAGGTTATGTTTAGGTTTAGGGAGAGTGTTAGACTCAGTGTTAGAGTTAAAGTTTAGGGTTAGGGCTAGTGTTAGGGTTATTGTTAGGGTTAGGGTTAGGAGTTAGGGTGAAGGTTACGTTAGGGTTCTGTTTCGGGTTATGGTTAGGGTTAGGGTTACGGTTAGGGTTACGGTTAGGGTTAGGCTTAGCGTTAGGGTTAGGTTTAGGGATAAGTTTAGATTTAATGTTAGGGTTATGGCTTAGGGTTAGGTGTTAGGGGTTAGGATTTGTGTTAGAGTTAGGGTTACGGTTAGGGTTAGGTTTAAGGATAGGGGTTAAGTTTAGGGTTAATGTTATTGTTAGGGATTGGGGTTATTGTTTGGGTTAGTTTTAGGGTTAGGGTTAGGGTTGGGCTTAAGGTTAGTGTTTGGGAATAGGGTAAGAGTAAGGGTTAATGATAGGCTTAAGTTTAGGTTTACGGTGAGGTTTAGGCATCGGGTTAGGTACGGGGGTAGGGTTAGTGTTAGGGTTAGGGTTAGGTTTAGGGGTTAGGGTTAAGAGCATGGTTAGGGCTAGGGTTAGGCTTAGGGTTATGTTTATGGTTAGGGTTAGGCTTAGCATTAGCCTTAGTGTTATGGTTAGAGGTCAGGGTTAGTGCTAGTGTTAGGGTTATGGTTATGGTTAGGTTTAGGGGTTAGGGTGAGGGTTATGTGAGGGTTCTGTTTAGGGTTATGGTTATGGTTAGGTTACGGTTAGGATAAGGGTTATGGTTAGGGTTTGGGTTAAGGTTAGGGATAATGTTAGGATTACGGGTTAGGTTAAATGTTAGGGGTTAGGATTAGGGTTAGGGTTAGAGCTAGACGGGTTTAGGGTCAGCTTTAGGGTTAAGGTTATGGTTATTGTAGGGTTAGTGTTAGGGTTAGGGTTAACGCTAGGGTTAGTTTAGTGTTAGCTTTAGGGTTAGTGGTAGGGTTAGGTTATGGTTAGGGTTAGACTTAGGGTCTATGGTTAGGTTTAGGGTTAGTTTTATGATTAGCGTAGTGGTTATGGTTATGGTTAGTTTTAGGGTTAGCATTAGGATTAGTGTTATGTTTAGCGGTCAGGGTTAGTGCTAGTGTTAGGGTTATGGTTATGGTTAGGTTTAGGGGTTAGGGTGAGGGTTATGTGAGGGTTCTGTTTAGGGTTATGGTTAGGGTTAGGTTACGGTTAGGATTAGGGTTATGGTTACGGTTTGGGTTAAGGTTAGGGTTAATGTTAGGATTACGGGTTAGGTTAAATATTAGGGGTTAGGATTAGGGTTCCGGTTAGAGCTAGACGGGTTTAGGGTCAGGTTTAGGGTTAAGGTTATGGTTATCGTAGGGTTAGTGTTAGGGTTAGGGTTAACGCTAGGGTTAGTTTAGTGTTAGCATTAGGGATAGTGGTAGGGTTAGGTTATGGTTAGGGTTAGACTTAGGGTCTATGGTTAGGTTTAAGGTTAGTTTTATGGCTAGCGTAGCGGTTATGGTTATGGTTAGCTTTAGGGTTAGCATTAGGATTAGTGTTATGTTTAGCGGTCAGGGTTAGGGCTAGTGTTAGGGTTAGGGATCGGGTTAGGTTTAGAGTTAGTGTTAGGTTTAATTTTAGGGTTAGGGTTAGGTTTAGGGTTAGTGTTAGGGCTAGTGTTAGGGTTTGGTTTAGGGTTAGTGTTAGGGCTAGTGTTAGGGTTTGGTTTAGGGTTAGTGTTGGTTGGGGTTAGGGTTAGTGTTAGGGATTAGTGTTAGGGTTAGTGTTAGGGTTAAGGTTAGGCTTATGGTTAGGGTTAGGCTTCGGGTTAGTATCAGGGATAGGTTTAGAGTTAGTGTTACCATTAGGGGTTTGTGTTAGGGTTAGGATTAGGCTTGGGTAAGTTTAGGGTAGTGTTAGGGTTAGGGTTATTATTTAGGGTTAGTTTTAGGGTTAGGGTTAGTCTTAGGGTTATGCATGAGGATTAATTTAGCGTTTGGTTTAGGGTTACGATTAGGGTTAGGATTATGGTTAGGGTTAGGGTTACAGTTAGGGTTAAGTTTAGGGTTAATGTTAGGGTTATGGGTTAGGGTTAGGTTTAGGGGTTAGTATTAGTGTTAGGGTTGGAGCTAGACAGGGTTAGGGTTAGGGTTAGTGTTAGGTTTATACTAGGGATAGGATTAGAGTTAGGGTTAGGGTTAGAGTTTAGGGTCAGGTTTTGGGTTATGGTTAGTGTTAGGGTAAGGGTTATTGTTAGGTTTAGAGGTTAGTGTTTGGGCTAGGGTTAGGGTTATGGTCAGAGGTTAGCATTAGGGTTAGTGTTAGAATTAGGTTTAGGGTTATGGTTAGGGTTTGGGTTAGGGTTATGTTTAGCGTTAGGTTTTAGGGTTAGGGGTTAGGGTTTAGAGTTTATGGTTAGGGTTAGGGTTAGTGTTAGGGTTATGGTAAGGGTTAGGGTCAGGGTAGGGTTTTTGGGTTAGGGTTAGTGTTAGGGTTAAAGTTAGGTTTAGAGGTTAGGGATAGGGTTAGAGTTATGGTTATGGTTATGGTTATGGTTAGGCTTAGGGGTTAGGGTTAGAGTTAGGGTTAGGGTTAGTTTTAGGGTTTGGGTTATGGTTATGGTTAGGGTTATGATTAGTGTGACGGTTAGGTTTAGGGTTAGGTTTAGTGTTAGGCTTAGGGATATGGTTAGTGTTAAAGTTAGGGTTAAATTTAGGGTTAAGTTTAGGGTTTAGTGTTAGGTTAGTAATAGGGCTAATGTTAGGTTTAGGGTTTGCTTTAGGGATTAGGGTTAGTGTTTGAGTTAGTGTAAGGTTTTGGGTTAGGGTTGGGTTTATGGTTAGGGATAGAGATTAGGGTTAGGCTTTAGGGTTAGGGTTAGGATTAGGGTTAGGCTTATTGTTAGGTTTAGGGATGAGGTTAGTGTTAGTGTTAGGGTTAGTGTTAGGGTTATTGTTGCTGTTAGGCAATAGGGTAAGTGTTAGGATTAGGGTTTTAGTTATGGTTAGGGTTAGGTTTAGGGTTAGGCTTAGGGGTTAGCTTTACTGTTATGGTTAGGTTGAGGGTTCGTGTTCATGTTAGGGTTCGGGTTAGATGTTAGTGTTAGGTTTAGGGTTAGGGTTAGTTTAGTGTTAAGGTTGGGTTTACGGTTCAGAGTAGGGTTAGGCTTAGGGCTAGGGTTAGGGATGAGGTTAGGTTTAGGGTTGGGGTTAGTGTTAGGCTTAGGGATTAGGGTTAGCGTTAGGGTTAGGCTTAGGCCTAGGGTTAGGGACTGGATTAGGGTTAGTGTTAAGTTTAGGGTCAGGTTTAGGTTTGGGCTTAGGGTTTTGGTTAAGGTTAGGGTTAGGGTTAGAGGTTATGGTTAGCATTAGGGTTAAGGTGAGGTTTAGTGTTAGTGTTATGGTTAGTGGCAGTTTTAGGCTTAGGGTTAGGGTTAGGTTTAGGGTTAGGGTTAGGGATTGGTTTAGGGTTTAGCATTAGGGTTAGGGTTAGGATTAGGATTAGGGATTAAGGTTAGTGTTTGTGTTAGTGTTAGCATTAGTTTTAGGGTTAGTTTTAGGGTTAGGGTTAGTGTTAGGTTTAGCGTAAGGATTAGAGATTTGGGTTAGTTTAAGGGTTAGGGTTTGTGTTAGGTTTAGGGTTAGGGTTAGTGTTAGTGTCTGTGTTAGTGCTAGGGTTAGGGTTAGTGTTGGGGTTAGGGTTAGTGTTAGTGATTAGGATTAGCATTAGGGTTAGGGATAGGGTTAAGGTTGGCTTAGGGTTACGGTTCAGGGATAAGGTTAGGGTTAGGGTTACCTTTAGGGGTTAGGGTTAGAGTTAGAATTACGGTTAGGGGTAGGCATAGGGTTAGTGTTAGGGTTAGTGGTTAAGGTTAGGGTTAGGTTTAGGGCTAGGGTTAGCATTAGGGTCAAGGTTTGGTTAGAGTTTAGGGCTTAGTGTTAGGGTTAGGGTTAGTGTTAGTGGTTATGGTGAGGGTTAATTTAGTGTTTAGTTTAGGGTTACGATTAAGGTTAGGGTTATCGTTAGGATTAGGGTTAGGGTTAGGGTTAAGTTTAGGGTTAGTGTTAGGTTTACGGCTTAGTGTTAGGGTTAGGGATTAGGTTTAGTGTTAGGGTTAGAGCTAGACAGGATTTGGGTTAGGCTTAGGGTTAGGGTTATTGTAGGGTTAGGGTTAGGGTTAGGGTTAGGGTTAGGGTTATGGTTAGAGTTTAGGGTAAGGGTTAAGGTTAGGGTTAGTGTTAGGTTTAGGGTTCTTGTTAGGGTTAGAAGGCAGGATTAGGGTTAACGTTAGGGTTAGGGTCAGAGGTTAGGGTTAGGGTTAGTGGTAGGATAGGGTTAGGTTTATGGTTAGGTTTCAGGTTAGGGTTACATTTAGGGTTAGGATTTAGGGTTAGTGGTTACTGTTAGGGTTAGGCTTAGGGTTAGTGTTAGTGTTAGTGTTAGGCTTAGGGTTAGGATTATGGTTATGGTTATGGTTACGGTTAGGGTTATGGTTAGAGTTAGGGTTAGGGTTAGGTATAAAGGGTTAGGGTTAGTGTTAGGTTTAAGCTTACGTTTAGAGGTTAGGGTTACGGTTGGTGATAGGGTTAGTGATATGGTTATGTTTAGGGTTAGGGTTAGGGATTAGGGTTAGGGTTAGGGTTATTGTTAGGGTTATGGTTACAGTTATGGTTAGGATTGTGATTACAGTGACGTTAAGGCTTAGGGTTAGGTTTCGTGTTAGGCTTAGGGATTAGGTTTTGTGATAAGGTTAGGTTTAAAGTTAGGATTAGGTTTAGGGGTTAGGGTTAGTGTTGTTAGGGTTAGTGTTAGGGTTAAGGCTGGGTTAGTGTTTGGTTTAGGGATTAGTGTTAGTGTTTGAGTTAGAGTTAGTGTCAGTGTTGGGTTTAGGGTTAGGTTTAGGGTTAGGGTTAGGTTTAGTGTTGCCATTAGGCATTAAGTTTAGTGTTAGGATTAGGGTTAGGTTTAGTGTTGGGTTAGAATTAGGATTAGGTTTAGAGGTTAGGGTCAGGTTTACGGTTAGAGGTTAGGGTTAGGGTTAGTGTTAGGGTTAGTGGCAGGGATATATGTTAGTGTTAGTTTTAGGGGTAGGGTTATGTTAGTGTTAGTGTTATAGTTAGGGTTAGGGTTTGGGATTGTTGTTAGAGTTAGGGTTAGTGTTGCCATTAAGTATTAAGTTTAGTGTTAGGATTAGGGTTAAGGTTAGGGTTAGGGTTACGGTTAGAGGTTTGGGTCAGGTTTAGGGTTAAGGTTAGGGTTTGGGTTAGTGGTAGGGGTAGTGGCAGGGTTATATGTTAGTACTAGTTTTAGGTTTAGTGTTAGTGTTAGTGTTATAGTTAGGGTTAGGGTTTGGGTTAGGTGTTAGGGTTAGGGTTAGGGTTAGTGTTAGGGTTAGAGTTAGTGTTAGTGTTAGGTTTAGGGTTACGGTTCGGGTTAGAGTTAGGGTTAGGTTTAGGTTTAGGGTTAGGGTTAGCATAAGGTTTATGGTTAGTGTTAGGGTTAGGGTTCGCCTTAGGGTTAGGTTTAGGGTTAGGGTTAGGGTTAGCATAAGGATTATGGTTACTGTTAGGGTTAGGGTTCGGGTTAGGGTTAGGTTTAGGGTAGGGTTAGGGCTAGCTTAAGCATTAGGGTTAGTGTTAGGTTTAGGATTAGAGTTAGGGTTAGAGCTAGACAGGGTTATGGTTAGGGTTAGTGTTAAGGTTACTATTATCATAGGTTTAGGGTTAGGGTTACTTTTAGGGTTTGAGGTTAGGGTCAGGTTTAAGGTTAGTGTTAGTGTTAGGGTTAGGGTTAATGTTCGAATTAGAGGTTAGGATTAGAGTTAGTGGTAGAGTTTAGGGTTAGGTTTGAGGTTAGATATAGAGTTAGTGTTAGGGTTAGTGGTAGGGTTAGAGGTTAGTATTAGGTTTAGTGTTAGGGTTTTGGTTAGTGTTATGTTTAGGGTTAGGTTTAGGGTTAGGATTAGCATTAGGGTTAGAGTTTAGTATAAATTTAGGGTTAGGGTTAGGATTAGAGGCCAGGGTTACTGTTTATGTTCGGATTAGTGTTAGGGTTATGGGTTAGGGATCGGGTTAGTGCTACGTTTAGGTTTAGGGTTAGGGTTATGTTTCTGGTTAGGTTCAGTGTTAGGGTTACGGTTAGAGGGTTAAGGTTAGAATTAGGGTTAGAAGTTAGGGCTTTATGTAGGTTTAAGTTTAGGGTTAGAGTTAGGGTTAGGGTTAGGGTTAGTGTTAGGGTTAGGGTTGGGGTTAGGTGTTAGTGTTATTGTTAGGGTTAGGGTTAGAGATTAGTGTTAGGTTTAGTGTGAGTGTTAGTGTTAGGAAAAGGGTTAAGGTTTGAGTTAGGGGTTAGGGTTAGGGTTAGGGTTACTGTTAGGTTTAGGGTTATTGTTAGTGTTAGGGTTAGAGTTTAGTGTTAGGGTTAGGGTTACGGTTTGCGTTAGGTTTAGGGTTAGTGTTAGGGATAGGGTTAGGGTTAGCACAAGGATTAGGGTTAGGATTAGGCTTAGGTTTATGGGTTAGGGGTTAATGTTTAGGGTTTAGGGTTAGGGGTTAGGGTTAGTGTTAGGTTTATGGTTATGGTTAGGTTTAGGGTGAAGGTTAGGTTTAGGTTTCGGTTTAGAGGGTTAGGGTTAGTGTTAGGGTTAAGGTTATGTTTAGAGGTAAGGGTTAGGGTTAGGATCAGGGTTAGAGTTATGGTTATGGTTAGGGTTAGGTGTAGGGGTAGGGTTAGGGTTAGTGTTAATGTTAGGGTTAGGGTTATGGTTAGGGTTATGATTAGGTTGACGGTTAGGCTTAGGTTTAGGTTTAGTGTTAGTCTTAGTGATTAGGGTTAATTTTAAAGTCAGGGTTAATGTTAGGGTTAGAATTGGTCTTTAGGATTAGGGTTAGTGTAAGGGTTAGTGATAGGGTTAAAGTTAGGGTTAGGGTTAGGTTGAAGCATAAGTATTAATGTTTGAGTTAGTGTCATGGTTAGGGTTGGGGTTAAGGTTAGGGTTAGGGATTAGGGTTAGGGTTAGTATTAGGGTTATGTTTAGGGTTAGGAGTAGGGTTAGGGTTAGGTTTGGTGTTAGGGTTAGCGTTAGGGATTAGGGTTAGCGTTAGGGTTTGGCTTAGAGTTAGGGTTAGTAATAGGGTTGGGTTAGAGTTAGAATTTAGTGTAAGGGTTAGAGTTAGGGTTAGGGTTAGGGTTCTGTTGAAGCATTAGTATTAGTGTTTGAGTTTGTGTTAGGGTTAGGGTTAGGGTTAGGGATTAGGGTTAGGGTTAGCGTTAGGGATAATGTTAGGGTTATGTTTAGGGTTAGAAATAGGGTAGGGTTAGGGTTGGTGTTAGGGTTAGAGTTAGGGATTAGGGTGAGCGTTAGTGTTCGGCTTAGCGTTAGGGTTAGGGATAGGGTTGGGTTAGAGTTAGAATTTAGTGTAAGGTTTAGAGTTAGGGTTAGTGTTAGACGTCAGAGTTAGGTTTAGTGTTAGTGTTAGGGTTAGGGTTAGGGTTAGGGATTAGGGTTAGATTTAGTGTTAGGGTTAGAGTTATGGTTAGGGTAAATTTAGGGTTAGGGTTAGGGTTTAAAGTGAGGTTTAGGTTTAGGGGTATGTTTATGGTTAAGGTAAAGGTTAGGTGTTAGTGTTAGTGGTTAGGGTTAGGGTTAGGATTAGAGTTTGGTGTTAGGGTTAGGGTTAGGTTCAGTGTTAGCGTTTGGGTTAGGGGTTAGAGTTAGGGTTAGGTTTATGGTTAGTGTTAGGGTTAGGCTTAGGGTTAGGTTTATCATAGGGTTAGGGTAAGGGTTAGGGTTATGTTTAGAGTTTAGGGTAAGGGTTAACGTTAGGGTTAGTGTTAGGGTTAGGGTTATTGTTAGGGTTAGAGGTCAGGGTTAGGGTTAACGTTAGGGTTAGGGTCAGAGGTTAGGGTTAGCGTTAGTGGTAGGATAGGTTTAGGTTTACGGTTAGGTTTCAGTTTAGTGTTACGTTTAGGGTTAGGATTTAGCATTAGTGCTTACTGTTAGGGTTAGGGTGAGTGTAAGTGTTAGTGTTAGGGTTAGGGTTAGGGTTGGATTATGTTTATGGTAATGGTTAGGGTTGGGGTTATGGTTAGAGTTAGGGTTAGGGTTAGGTTTAAAGGGTTAGGGTTAGTGTTAGGTTTAAGGTTACGTTTAGAGGTTAGGGTTACGGTTGGTGATAGGCTTAGTGTAATGGTTATGGTTATGTTTAGGGTTAGAATTTAGGGATTAGGGTTATGGTTAGGGTTATTGTTAGGGTAATGGTTACGGTTATGGTTAGGATTGTGATTACGGTGACTGTAAGGCTTAGCGTTAGGTTTCCTGTTAGGCTTAGGGATTAGGATTTGTGATAACATTAGGGTTAAATTTAGGATTAGGTTTAGGGGTTAGGGTTAGTGTTAGTGTTAGGGTTAAGGCTGGGTTAGAGTTTGGTTTAGGGATTAGTGTTAGTGTTTGAGTTAGTGTTAGTGTTAGTGTTGTGCTTAGGGTTAGGGTTAGGGTTAGGGTTAGGGTTAAGGCTGGGTTAGAGTTTGGTTTAGGGATTAGTGTTAGTGTTTGAGTTAGTGTTAGTGTTTGTGTTGTGCTTAGGGTTAGGGTTAGGGTTAGCTTTAGTGTTGCCATTAGGCATTAAGTTTAGTGTTAGGATTAGGGTTAGGTTTAGGGTTGGGTTAGGATTAGGGTTAGGTTTAGAGGTTAGGGTCAGGTTTACGGTTAGAGTTTAGGGTTAGGGTTAGTGTTAGGGTTAGTGGCAGGGTTATATGTTAGTGTTAGTTTTAGGGTTAGGGATATGTTAGTGTTAGTGTTATAGTTAGGGTTACGGTTTGGGATTGTTGTTAGAGGTAGGGTTAGTGTTGCCGTTAGGCATTAAGTTTAGCGTTAGGATTAGGGTTAGGGTTAAGTTTAGGGTTACGGTTAGAGGTTAGGGTCAGGTTTAGGGTTAAGGTTAGGTTTTGGCTTAGTGTTAGGGTTAGTGGAAGGGTTATATCGTAGTATTAGTTTTAGGGTTAGGGTTAGGGTTAGTGTTAGTGTTATAGTTAGGGTTAGGGTTTGGGTTAGGTGTTAGAGTTAGGGTTATGGTTAGTATTAGGTTTTGAGTTAGTGTTAGTGTTAGGTTTAGGGTTATGGTTCCGATTAGGGTTAGATTTAGGGTTAGGGTTAGTGTTAGCATAGTGATTATGGTTAGTGTTAGGGTTAGGGTTCGGGTTAGGGTTAGGTTTAGGGTAGGGTTAGGGCTAGCATAAGGATTAGGGTTAGTGTTAGGTTTAGGATTAGAGTTAGCGTTAGAGCTAGACAGGGTTATGGTTAGGGTTAATGTTAAGGATACTGTTATCATAGGTTTAGGGTTAGGGTTAGTTTTATGGTTTGAGGTTAGGGTCAGGGTTAAGGTTAGTGTTAGTGTTATTGTTAGGGTTAATATTCGGATTAGAGGTTAGGATTAGGGTTAGTGGTAGAGTTTAAGGTTAGGGTTGAGGTTAGGTATAGAGTTAGTGTTAGGGTTAGTGGTAGGGTTAGAGGTTAGTATTAGGTTTAGTGTTAGGGTTTTGGTTAGTGTTATGTTTAGGGTTAGGGTTAGGATTAGCATTAGGGTTAGTGTTTAGTATAAATTTAGGGTTAGGGTTAGGATTAGAGGCCAGGGTTACTGTTAATGTTCGGATTAGTGTTAGGGTTATGCGTTATGGATAGGGTTAGTGCTACGTTTAGGTTTAGGGTTAGGGTTATGTTTCTGGTTAGGTTCAGTGTTAGGGTTACGGTTAGAGGGTTAAGGTTAGAATCAGGGTTAGAAGTTAGGGCTTTATGTAGGTTTAAGTTTAGGGTTAGAGTTAGGGTTAGGGTTAGGGTTAGTGTTAGGGTTAGAGTTGGGGTTAGGTTTTAGTGTTATTGTTAGGGTTAGGGTTAGAGATTAGGGTTAGGTTTAGTGTGAGTGTTAGTGTTAGGAAAAGGGTTAAGGTTTGAGTTAGGGTTTAGAGTTAGGGTTAGGGTTACTGTTAGGTTTAGGGTTATTGTTAGTGTTAGGGTTAGAGTTTAGTGTTAGGGTTAGGGTTACGGTTTGCGTTAGGTTTAGGGTTAGTGTTAGGGATAGGGTTAGGGTTAGCGTAAGGATTAGGGTTAGGGTTAGGATTAGGGTTAGGTTTATGGGTTAGGGTTTAAGGTTTAGGGTTTAGTGTTAGGGGTTAGGGTTAGTGTTAGGTTTATGGTTATGGTTAGGTTTAGGGTGAAGGTTAGGGTTAGGGTTAGTGTTAGGGTTAAGGTTATGTTTAGAGGTAAGGGTTTAGGTTAGGATCAGGGTTAGAGTTATGGTTATGGTTAGGGTTAGGTGTAGGGGTAGGGTTAGGGTTAGTATTAATGTTAGGGTTAGGGTTATGGTTAGGGTTATGATTAGGTTGACGGTTAGGCTTAGGTTTAGGTTTAGTGTTAGTCTTAGTGATTAGGGTTAATTTTAAAGTCAGGGTTAATGTTAGGTTTAGAATTGGTCTTTAGTGTTAGGGTTAGTGTAAGGGTTAGTGATAGGGTTAAAGTTAGGGTTAGGGTTAGGTTGAAGCATTAGTATTAATGTTTGAGTTAGTGTTAGGGTTAGGGTTGGGGTTAAGGTTAGGGTTAGGGATTAGGGTTAGGGTTAGGGTTAGGGTTAGTATTAGGGTTATGTTTAGGGTTAGGAGTAGGGTTAGGGTTAGGGTTGGTGTTAGGGTTAGCGTTAGGGATTAGGGTTAGCGTTAGTGTTTGGCTTAGAATTAGGGTTAGTAATAGGGTTGGGTTAGAGTTAGAATTTAGTGTAAGGGTTAGAGTTAGGGTTAGGGTTAGGGTTCTGTTGAAGCATTAGTATTAGTGTTTGAGTTTGTGTTAGGGTTAGGGTTGGGGTTAGGGTTAGGGTTAGGGATTAGGGTTAGGGTTAGGGTTAGGGATAGTGTTAGGGTTATGTTTAGGGTTAGTAGTAGGGTAGGGTTAGGGTTGGTGTTAGGGTTAGAGTTAGGGATTAGGGTTAGTGTTAGGGTTTGGCTTAGCGTTAGGGTTAGGCATAGGGTTGGGTTAGAGTTAGAATTTAGTGTAAGGTTTAGAGTTAGGGTTAGGGTTAGACGTCAGAGTTAGGTTTAGTGTTAGTGTTAGGGTTAAGGTTAGGGTTAGGGATTCGGGTTAGATTTAGGGTTAGGGTTAGAGTTATGGTTAGGGTAAATTTAGGGTTAGGGTTAGGGTTTAAAGTGAGGTTTAGGTTTAGGGGTATGTTTATGGTTAGGGTAAAGGTTAGGTGTTAGTGTTAGGGTTTAGGGTTAGGGTTTGGATTAGAGTTTGGTGTTAGGGTTAGGGTTAGGCTCAGTGTTAGCGTTTGGGTTAGGGTTAGAGTTAGGCTTAGGTTTAGGGTTAGTGTTAGATTTAGGCTTATGGTTAGGTTTATCGTAGTGTTAGGGTTAGGGTTAGGGTTATGGTTAGAGTTTAGAGTAAGGGTTAATGTTAGGGTTAGTGTTAGGGTTAGCGTTATTGTTAGGGTTAGAGGTCAGGGTTAGGGTTAACGTTAGGGTTAGGGTCAGAGGTTAGGGTTAGGGTTAGTGGTAGGATAGGTTTAGGTTTATGGTTAGGTTTCAGTTTAGTGTTACATTTAGGGTTAGGATTTAGCATTAGTGCTTACTGTTAGGGTTAGGGTGAGTGTTAGTGTTAGTGTTAGGGTTAGGGTTAGGGTTGGATTATGTTTATGGTAATGGTTAGGGTTGGGGTTATGGTTAGAGTTAGGGTTAGGGCTAGGTTTTAAGGGTTAGGGTTAGTGTTAGTTTTAAGGTTACGTTTAGAGGTTAGAGTTATGCTTGGTGATAGGCTTAGTGTAATGGTTATGGTTATGTTTAGGGTTAGAATTTAGGGATTAGGGTTATGGTTATGGTTATTGTTAGGGTAATGGTTACGGTTATGTTTAGGATTGTGATTACGGTGACGGTAAGGCTTAGGGTTAGGTTTCGTTTTAGGCTTAGGGATTAGGATTTGTGATAACATTAGGGTTAAATTTAGGATTAGGTTTAGGGGTTAGGGTTAGTGTTAGTGTTAGGGTTAGTGTTAGGGTTAAGGCTGGGTTAGAGTTTGGTTTAGGGATTAGTGTTAGTGTTTGAGTTAGTGTTAGTGTTAGTGTTGTGCTTAGGGTTAGGGTTAGGGTTAGGGTTAGGGTTTAGGTTTAGTGTTGCCATTAGGCATTAAGTTTAGTGTTAGGATTAGGGTTAGGTTTAGGGTTGGGTTAGGATTAGGGTTAGGTTTAGAGGTTAGGGTCAGTTTTACGGTTAGAGGTTAGGGTTAGGGTTAGTGTTAGGGTTAGTGGCAGGGTTATATGTTAGTGTTAGTTTTAGGGTTAGGGATATGTTAGTGTTAGTGTTATAGTTAGGGTTAGGGTTTGGGATTGTTGTTAGGGGTAGGGTTAGTGTTGCCATTAGGCATTAAGTTTAGCGTTAGGATTAGGGTTAGGGTTAATTTTAGGGTTACGGTTAGAGGTTAGGGTCAGGTTTAGGGTTAAGTTTAGGGTTTGCCTTAGTGTTAGGGTTAGTGGAAGGGTTATATCTTAGTATTAGTTTTAGGGTTAGGTTTAGGGTTAGTGTTAGTGTTATAGTTAGGGTTAGGGTTTGGGTTAGGTGTTAGAGTTAGGGTTATGGTTAGTATTAGGTTTTGAGTTAGTGTTAGTGTTAGGTTTAGGGTTATGGTTCCGGTTAGGGTTAGATTTACGGTTAGGGTTAGTGTTAGCATAACGATTATGGTTAGTGTTAGGGTTAGGGTTTGGGTTAGGGTTAGGTTTAGGGTAGGGTTAGGGCTAGCATAAGGATTAGGGTTAGTGTTAGGTTTAGGATTAGAGTTAGGGTTAGAGCTAGACAGGGTTGTGGTTAGGGTTAGTGTTAAGGTTACTGTTATCATAGGTTTAGGGTTAGGGTTACTTTTAGGGTTTGAGGTTAGGGTCAGGGTTAAAGTTAGTGTTAGTGTTATTGTTAGGGTTAATATTTGGATTAGAGGTTAGGATTAGGGTTAGTGGTAGAGTTTAAGGTTAGGGTTGAGGTTAGGTATAGAGTTAGTGTTAGGGTTAGTGGTAGGGTTAGAGGTTAGTATTAGGTTTAGTGTTAGGGTTTTGGTTAGTGTTATGTTTAGGGTTAGGGTTAGGATTAGCATTAGGGTTAGTGTTTAGTATAAATTTAGGGTTAGGGTTAGGATTAGAGGCCAGGTTTACTGTTAATGTTCAGATTAGTGTTAGGGTTATGCGTTATGGATAGGGTTAGTGCTACGTTTAGGTTTAGGGTTAGGGTTATGTTTCTGGTTAGGTTCAGTGTTAGGGTTACGGTTAGAGGGTTAAGGTTGGAATTCGGGCTAGAAGTCAGGGCTTTATGTAGGGTTATATTTAGAGTTAGGGTTAAGGTTCAGGCTAGGATGAGGGTTAGGGTTAGGGACAGGGGTAAATGGTAAGGTTAGGGTTAGGTTAGGGTTAAGTTTAGGTTTAGAGTTAGGGTTAGAGTTAAGGTTAGTGTTAGGTTTAGGTTTAGGGATTAAGGTTAGTGATAGTGGTAGGGTTAGGGTTAGGGTTAGTGTTAGGCTTAGGTTTTGGGTTAGGGTTAGGTTTAGGGTTAGGCTTAGGGTTAGCATAAGTATTAGAGCTTAGAGTTAGCTTTAGTGTTAGGACTTGGGTTAGGTTCAAGTGTAGGGGTTAAGGTTAGGTTAGTATAAGGGTTAGGGATTAAGGTTAGTGTTTGTGTTAGTGTTATTCTTAGAGTTAATTTTGGAGTTAGGGTTAGTGTTATCCATTAGGGTTAGGGTTAGTGTTAGGCATCGGGTTAGGGTCAGGGATAGGGTTAGGGCTAGGGTTACCGTTAGGGTTTTGTGTTAGGATTAGGATTAGGGTTAGATAGGTTCAGGGAAGAGTTACTGTTAGGGTTAGTCGTTAGTGTTAGGATTATTGTTACGTTTAGAGGTTAGGGTTAGGGCTACATTTAGGGTTAGGGTCAAAGTTTAGTGTTAGGGTTAGGGTTAGGATTTTGTTTAGGTTTATGGTTAGGGTTGGGCTAGGGTTATGTTTAGGGTTAGGTTTTAGTGTTAGGGTTAGGGTTAGGGTTAGGGTTAAGGTTAGGTTTAGTGGTTAGTGTTAGGGTTAGAGATAGGTTTAGGGTAATGGTTATTTTTATGGTTAGGGTTAGGGGTTAGCATTAGGTTTAGGTTTAGTGGTAGGCTTAGGGATTAGGGTTAGTGTTAAGGTTAGGGTTAATTTAGGGTTACATTTAGGATTTAGGGTTAGGGTTAGTGATAGGGTTAGTGATAGGGTTAAGGTTAGGTTTAGGGTTCGGTTTAGGGATTAGGGTTAGTGTTTGATTTAGTGTTATGGTTAGGGTTGGTGTTAGCATTAGGGGTTAGGGCTAGGTTTAGGGTTAGTGTTAGGGTTAGGGTTAGGGTTAGGTTTTGTGTTTGGGATTAGAGTTTGGCTTAGGTTTAGGGTTAGTGATAGGGTTAGTGTTAGTGTTAGTGTTAGTCTTAGGGTTAGCTATAGAGTTTAGTGTTAGGGTTCGTGTTAAGTTTAGGTTTAGGTTTAGGGTTAGGGTTTGTGTTTGGGATTAGAGTTTGGATTAGGTTTAGGGTTAGTGTTAGGGTTAGGGTTAGTGTTAGTGTTAGTCTTAGGGTTAGCTTTAGAGTTTAGTGTTAGTTTTCCTGTTAAGGTTAGGTTTAGGTTTAGGGTTAGGTTTAGGGTAAGATTTACTATTAGGGTTAGGGTTAGGGTTAGGTTAGTGCTAGGTTTGTGTTAGCATTATAGTTAGGTTTAGGCTTAGGGTTAGGGTTAGAGGTTATGGTTAGGTTTAGGGTGAGTGTTAGAGTTAGGAAAAGGGTTAAGGTTTGAGTTAGGGGTTAGAGTTTGGGTTAGGGTTACTGTTAGGTTTAGGGTTATTGTTAGTGTTAGGGTTAGAGTTTAGTGTTTGGGTTAGGGTTACCGTTTGCGTTACGTTTAGGATTAGTGTTAGGATTAGGGGTAGGGTTAGGGTTAGCGTTAGGGTTAGTTTTAGGTTTAGGGATTAAGTTTAGTGGTAGGGTTAGGGTTAGGGTTAGAGTTAGGGTTAGGTTTAGTGTTAGGGTTAGGGTAAGGGTTAGGGTTAGCATAAGGATTAGAATTTAGGGTTAGGTTTAGGGTTAGGGTTTGGGTTAGGGTTAAGTGTAGGGGTTAACGTTAGTGTTAGTGTAAAGGTTAGGGATTAGGGTTAGTGTTTATGTTAGTGTTAGGGTTTGGGTTACAGTTGGCGTTAGGTGTAGTATTACCAATTAGGATTAGGGTTAGGTTCAGGGATAGGGTTAGGGTTAGTGTCAAGTTTAGGGCTAATGTTAGGGTTACGGGTTACGGTGAGGGCTAGGGGTTAGGATTAGTGTTATGGTTAGAGCTAGACAAGGTTAGGGTTAGGGTTAGAGTTAGGGTTAGGTTTAGAGTTTAGGGTCAGGGTGGGGTTTAGGGTTACTGTTAGGGTTAGGGTTATTGTAAGGTTTAGAGGATAGGGTTAGGGCTAGGGTTAGGTTTAGGGTCAGAAATTAGTGTTAGGTTTAGCGTTAGGATGAGGTTTAGTGTTTTGGGTAAGGTTTTGTGTTAGGGTAAGTTTAGGGTTAGGTTCTAGGGTTAGAGTTTAGGGTTTAGGGTTAGGGTTTAGGTTTAGTGTTAGGGTTATGGTTATGGTGATGGTTATGGTTATGGTTAGAGTTAGGGTTAGAGGTTTTCGGTTAGTGATCGGTTAAGGTTCGGTTTAGAGGTTAGGGTTAGGGTTAGGGATAGGGTTAGAGTTATAGTGATGGTCAGGGTTAGGTTTAGGGTTTAGGGTTAGGGTAAATGTTAGTGTTATTGATAGGGTTAAGGTTAGATTTCGGGTTCGGTTTAGGGATTAGTGTTAGTGTTTGAGTTAGTGTTAGGGTTAGGGCTGGTGTTAGTGTTAGGGTTAGGGATTAGGGTTAGGCTTTATGGTTAGGGTTATGGTTAGGCGTAGAGTTAGGGTTAGGGTTAGGGATCAGGTTAGTGTTAGTGTTAGGGTTAGTGTTGTTGTTAGGCATTAGGGTTGGGGTAGGATTAGGGTTACAGTGAGTGTTAGGGTGAGGGTTCGGATTAGGGCTAGGTGTTAGCTTTAGTGTCATGTTTAGGGTTAGGGTTAGTGTTAGGATTAGGTTAGGATTAGAGGTTAGGGTTAATTTAGTGTTAGGGTTATCGTTAGTGTTAGGTTTATGTTTAAGGTAGGAGTAGCGTTAGGGTTAGGGCTGGGTTGGGGTTAGGATTAGCATTAGGGATTAGTGATAGCGTTAGGGTTCGGCTTAGGGTTATGGTTAGGAATACGGTTGGGTTATAGTTACAATTTAGTGTAAGGGAAGGTTAGAGGTAAGACTTAGGTTTAGGGTTAGGGTTAGGGTTTAGGGTTAGGGTTAGTGTTAGGGTTACAGTCAGGGTAAATTTAGCGTTACGGTTAGGGTTATAGTTTAGAGTTAGGTTTAGGTTTAGGTGTATGATTATGGTTAGCGTAAGGGTTAGGTGTTAGCGTTAGGGGTTACGGCTAGGGTTATGGTTAGGGTTAGGGTTAGAGTTTGTGTTTGGGATTAGAGTTTGGCTTAGGTTTAGGGTTAGTGTTAGGGTTAGGGTTAGTGTTAGCCTTAGGGTTAGCTATAGAGTTTACTGTTAGGGTTCGTGTTACGGTTAGGTTTAGGTTTAGGGTTAGGGTTAGGGTTTGTGTTTGGGATTAGAGTTTGGCTTAGGTTTAGGGTTAGTGTTAGGGTTAGGGTTAGTGTTAGTGTTAGTCTTAGGCTTAGCTTTAGAGTTTAGTGTTAGTGTTCCTGTTAAGATTAGGTTTAGGTTTAGGGTTAGGTTTAGGGTTAGTTTACAGTTAGGGTTAGGGTTAGGGTTAGTGCTAGGTTTGGGTTAGCATTAGAGTTAAGTTTAGGCTTAGCGTAAGGATTAGAGAATGGGGTTAGGTTTAAAGTTAGGGTTTGGATTAGGTTTACGGGTAGGTGTTAAGGTTAGGGTTAGTGTTAGTGTTAGGGATTAGGGTTAGGTTTTGGGTTAGGGTTACGGTTAAGGTTACGGTTCGGTTTAGGGTTAGTGTTAGGGATTCTTGTTAGGGTTAGGGTTAGGCTTAGGGTTAAGGTTCAGCCTAGGATGAGTGTTAGGTTTAGGAACAGGGGTAGAGGGTATGTTTAGGGTTAGGGTTAGTGGCAGGGTTATATGTTAGTGTTAGTTTTAGCTTTAGGGTTATATTACTGTTAGTGTTATAGTTAGGGTTAGGGTTTGGGATTGGTGTTAGAGTTAGGGTTAGTGTTGCCATTAGGCATTAAGTTTAGTGTTAGGATTAGGGTTAGGGTTAGGGTTAGGTTTAGGATTAGGGTTAGGGTTAGAGGTTAGGGTCAGGTTTAGGGTTAAGGTTAGGGTTTGGGTTAGTGTTAGGGTTAGTGGCAGGGTCATATGTTTGTATTAGTTTTAGGGTTAGGGTTAGTGTTAGTGTTAGTGTTATACTTAGGGTTAGGTTTTGGTTTAGGTGTGAGAGTTAGGGTTAGGGTTAGTGTTAGGGTTAGAGTTAGTGTTATTGTTAGGTTTAGGGTTATGGTTCGGGTTACATTTATGTTTAGGGTTAGGGTTAGGGTTAGCATAAGGATTATGGTTAGTGTTAGGTTTAGGGTTCGGGATAGGAATAGGTTTGGGTTTAGGGTTAAGGCTAGCATAAGGATTACAGTTAGTGTTAGGTTTAGGATTAGAGTTAGGGTTAGAGGTAGACAGGGTTATGATTAGGGTTAGTGTTAAGGTTACTGTTATCATAGGTTTAGGGTTATTGTTAGTTTTAGGGTTTGAGGTTAGGGTCAGGGTTAAGGTTAGTGATAGTGTTAGGGTTAGGGTTAATATTCGGTTACAGGTTAGGATTAGGGTTAGTGGTAGAGTTTCGGGTTAGGGTTGAGGTTATGTATAGAGTTAGTGTTATTGTTAGTGGTAGGGTTAGAGGTAAGTATTAGGTTTAGTGTTAGGGTTTTGGTTAGTGTTAGGTTTAGGTTTAGGGTTAGGTTTAGGATTAGCATTAGGGTTAGAGTTTAGTATAAATTTAGGGTTAGGGTTAGGATTAGAGGCCAGGGTTACTGTTTATGTTCGGATTAGTGTTAGGGTTATGCGTTAGGGATTGGGTTAGTGCTACGTTTAGGTTTAGGGTTAGGGTTATGTTTCCGGTTATATTCAGTGTTAGGGTTACGGTTAGAGGGTTAAGGTTAGAATTAGGGTTAGAAGTTAGGGCTTTATGTAGGTTTTAGGTTAGGATTAGAGTTAGGGTTCGGGTTAGTGTCATGTTTAGGGATGGGGTTAGGTGTTAGTGTTATTGTTAGGGTTAGAGTTAGAGGTTTGGGTTAGGTTTAGGGTGAGTGTTAGTGTTAGGAAAAGGGTTAAGGTTTGAGTTAGGGTTTAGAGTTAGGGTTAGGGTTACTGTTAGGTTTAGGGTTATTGTTAGTGTTAGGGTTAGAGTTTAGTGTTAGGGTTAGGGTTACGGTTTGCATTAGGTTTAGGGTTAGTGTTAGGGATAGGGTTAGGGTTAGCGCAAGGATTAGGGTTAGTGTTAGGATTATGGGTAGGGTTAGGATTAGCGTTAGGGTTAGTTTTAGGTTTAGGGATTAAGTTTAGTGGTAGTGTTAGGGTTAGGGTTAGGGTTAGATTTAGGGTTATGTTTAGTGTTAGGGTTAGGGTAAGGGTTAGGGTTAGCATAAAGATTAGAATTTAGGGTTAGGTTTAGGGTTAGGGTTTGGGTTAGTGTTAAGTGTAGGGTTTAACGTTAGTGTTAGTGTAAGGGTTAGGGATTAGGGTTAGTGTTTATGTTAGTGTTTGGGTTGGGGTTAAAGTTGGCATTAGGGGTAGTATTACCAATTAGGATTATGCTTAGGTTCATGGATAGTGTTAGGGTTAGTGTCAAGTTTAGGGCTAATGTTAGGGTTACGGTTTACGGTGAGGGCTAGGGGCTAGGATTAGTGTTATGGTTAGAGCTAGACAGGGTTAGGGTTAGGGTTAGAATTAGGGTTAGATTTAGAGTTTAGGGTCAGGGTTGGGTTTAGGGTTACTGTTAGGGTTAGGGTTATTGTAAGGTTTAGAGGATAGGGTTAGGGCTAGGGTTAGGTTTAGCGTCAGAGATTAGCGTTAGGTTTAGCGTTAGGATGAGGTTTAGTGTTTTGGGTAAGGTTTTGTGTTAGGGTAAGTTTAGGGTTATGTTCTAGGGTTAGGGTTTAGGGTTTAGGGTCAGGGGTTAGGTTTAGTGTTAGGGTTATGGTTATGGTGATGGTTATGGTTATGGTTAGAGTTAGGGTTAGAGGTTTACGGTTAGTGATCAGTTAAGGTTCGGTTTAGAGGTTATGGTTAGGGTTAGGGATAGGGTTAGAGTTATGGTTATGTTTAGGGTTAGGTTTAGGGTTTAGGGTTAGGGTTAATGTTAGGGTTATTGATAGGGTTAAGGTTAGATTTAGGGTTCGGTTTAGGGATTAGTGTTAGTGTTTGAGTTAGTTTTAGGGTTAGGGCTTGTGTTAGCTTTAGGGTTAGTGATTAGGGTTAGGCTTTATGGTTAGGGTTATGGTTAGGCTTAGAGTTAGGGTTAGAGATCAGGTTAGTGTTAGTGTTAGGGTTAGGGTTAGTGTTGTTGTTAGGCATTAGGTTTAGAGGTAGGATTAGGGATACAGTGAGTGTTAGGGTGAGGGTTAGGATTAGGGCTTGGTGTTATCTTTAGTGTTATGTTTAGGGTGAGGGTTAGTGTTAGGATTAGGTTAGGATTAGAGTTTAGGGTTAATTTAGTGTTAGGGTTATCGTTAGGGTTATGTTTAAGGTTATGAGTAGTGTTAGGGTTAGGCTGGGTTGGGTTTAGGATTAGCGTTAGGGATTAGTGATAGCGTTAGGGTTCGGCTTAGGGTTACCGTTAGGGATACGGTTGGGTTATAGTTACAATTTAGTGTAAGGGAAGGTTAGAGGTCAGACTTAGGTTTAGGGTTAGGGTTGGGGTTTAGGGTTAGGGTTAGTGTTAGGGTTACAGTCAGGGTAAATTTAGCGTTAGGGTTAGGGTTATAGTTTAGAGTTAGGTTTAGGTTTAGGGGTATGATTATGGTATGCGTAAGGGTTAGGTGTTTGTGTTAGGGGTTAGGGCTAGTGTTAGGTTTAGGGTTAGGGTTAGAGTTTGTGTTTGGGATTAGAGTTTGGCTTAGGTTTAGGGTTAGTGTTAGGGTTAGGGTTAGTGTTAGCCTTAGGGTTAGCTATAGATTTTACAGTTAGGGTTCGTGTTAAAGTTAGGTTTAGGTTTAGGGTTAGGGTTAGGGTTTGTGTTTGGGATTAGAGTTTGGCTTAGGTTTAGGGGTAGTGTTAGGGTTAGGGTTAGTGTTAGTGTTAGTCTTAGGGTTAGCTTTAGAGTTTAGTGTTAGTGTTCCTGTTAAGGTTAGGTTTAGGTTTAGGGTTAGGTTTAGGGTTAGATTTACAGTTAGGGTTAGGGTTAGGGTTAGTGCTAGGTTTTGGTTAGCATTAGAGAGGTTTAGGCTTAGCGTAAGGATTAGAGAATGGGGTTAGGTTTAGAGTTAGGGTTAGGATTAGGTTTACGGGTAGGTGTTAAGGTTAAGGTTAGTGTTAGTGTTAGGGATTAGGGTTAGGTTTTGGGTTAGGGTTAGGGTTAAGGTTACGGTTGGCGTTAGGGTTAGTGTTAGGGAATCTTGTTAAGTTTAGGGTTAGGCTTAGGGTTAAGGTTCAGGCTAGGATGAGTGTTAGGTTTAGGGACAGGGGTAGAGGTTATGGTTAGGGTTAGTTTTAGTGGCAGGGTTATATGTTAGTGTTAGTTTTAGGGTTAGGGTTATGTTACTGTTAGTGTTATAGTTAGGGTTAGGGTTTGGGATTGGTGTTAGAGTTGGGGTTAGTGTTGCCGTTAGGCATTAAGTTTAGTGTTAGGATTAGTGATAGGGTTAGGGTTAGGGTTAGGATAAGTGTTAGGGTTAGAGGTTAGAGTCAGGTTTAGGGTTAAGGTTAGGGTTTGGGTTAGTGTTAGGGTTAGTGGCGGGGTTATATGTTAGTATTAGTTTTAGGGTTATGTTTAGGGTTAGTGTTAGTGTTATACTTAGGGGATAGGGTTTGGGTTAGGTGTTAGAGTTAGGGTTAGGGTTAGTGTTAGAGTTAGAGTTAGAGTTAGTGTTAGTGTTAGGTTTAGGGTTATGGTTCATGTTAGGGTTAGGTTTAGGTTTAGGGTTAGGGTTAGCATAAGGATTATGGTTAGTGTTAGGTTTAGGGTTCAGGTTAGGGTTAGATTTAGGTTTAGGGTTAGGGCTAAAATAAGGATTAGAGTTAGTGTAAGGTTTAGGATTAGAGTTAGGGTTAGGGCTAGACAGGGTTATGGTTAGGGTTAGTGTTAAGGTTACTGTTATCTTAGGTTTAGGGTTAGGGTTAGTTTTAGGGTTTGAGGTTAAGGTCAGGGTTAAGGTTAGTGTTAGTGTTAGGGTTAGGGTTAATGTTCGGTTTAGAGGTTAGGATTAGGGTTAGTGGTAGAGTTTAGGGTTAGGGTTGAGGTTAGGTATAGAGTTAGTGTTAGGGTTAGTGGTAGGGTTAGAGGTTAGTATTAGGTTTAGTGTTAGGGTTTTGGTTAATGTTAGGTTTAGGTTTAGGTTAGGGTTAGGATTAGCATTAGGGTTAGTGTTTAGTATAAATTTAGGGTTAGGGTTAGGATTAGAGGCCAGGGTTACTGTTTATGTTCGGATTAGTGTTAGCGTTATGCTTTAGGGATAGGGTTAGTGCTACGTTTAGGTTTAGGGTTAGGGTTATGTTTCTGGTTAGGTTCAGTGTTAGGGTTACGGTTAGAGGGTTAAGGTTAGAATTAGGGTTAGAAGTTAGGGCTTTATATAGGTTTGAGGTTAGGGTTAGAGTTATGGTTAGGGTTAGTGTTAGGGTTAGGGTTCGGGTTAGGTGTTAGTGTTATTGTTAGGGTTAGGGTTAGAGATTAGGGTTAGGTTTAGGGTGAGTGTTAGGGTTAGGAAAAGGGTTAAGGTTTGAGTTATGGGTTAGAGTTAGGGTTAGGGTTACTGTTAGGTTTAGGGTTATTATTAGTGTTAGGGTTAGAGTTTAGTGTTAGGGTTAGGGTTACGGTTTGCGTTATGTTTAGGGTTAGTGTTAGGAATAGGGTTAGGGTTAGCACAAGGATTAGGGTTAGGGTCAGGATTAAGGTTAGGATTAGGGTTAGTGTTAGGGTTAGTTTTAGTTTTAGGGACTAAGTTTAGTGGTAGTGTTAGGGTTAGGGTTAGGGTTAGGGTAAGAGTTAGGGTTAAGTTTAGTGTTAGGTCTAGGGTAAGAGTTAGTGTTAGCATAAGGAGTAGAATTTAGGGTTAGGTTTAGGGTTAGGGTTTGGGTTAGGGTTAAGTGTAGGGCTTAACATTAGTGTTACTGTAAGGCTTAGGGATTAGGGTTAGTGTTTTTCTTAGTGTTAGGGTTAGGGTTAAAGTTGTTGTTAGGGGTAGTATTACCAATTAGGGTTAGGTTTAGGTTCAGGGATAGGGTTAGGGTTAGTGTCAAGTTTAGGGTTAATGTTAGGGTTACGGGTTACGCTTAGGGCTACGGGATAGGATTAGTGTTATGGTTAGAGGTAGACAGCGTTAGAGTTGGGGTTAGTGTTAGGTTTATCGTAGGGTTAGGGTTAGGGTTAGGGTTAGGTTTAGGTTTAGGGTTAGAGTTTAGGGTCAGGGTTGGGGTTAGGGTTAGTGTTAGGGTTAGGGTTATTGTGAGGTTTAGAGGAGAGGGTTAGGCTAGGGTTAGGGTTAGGGTCAGAGATTAGCGTTAGGTTTAGCGTTAGGATTAGGTTTAGTGTTTTGGTTAGGGTTTTGTGTTAGGGCTAATTTTAGGGTTAGGTTTTAGGGTTAGGGGTTAGGGTTTAGGGTTTAGGGTTAGGAGTTAGGTTTAGTGTTAGGGTTATGGTTATGGTGATGTTTATGGTTATGGTTAGAGTTAGGGTTAGAGGTTTACGGTTAGTGATAGGGGTAAGTTTCGGTTTAGAGGTTAGGGTTAGGGATAGGGTTAGAGTTATGGTTATGGTTAGGTTTAGGGTTTAGGGTTAGGGTTAATGTTATGGTTGTTGATATGGTTAACTTTAATTTTGGTTTCGGTTTAGGGATTAGTGTTAGTGTTTGAGTTAGTGTTAGGGTTAGGGTTGGTGTTAGCGTTAGGGTTAGGGATTAGGGTTAGGCTTTATGGTTAGCGTTATGGTTAGGCTTAGAGTTAGGGTTAGGGTTAGGGATCAGGTTAGTTTTAGTGTTAGGGTTAGTGTTAGTGTTGTTGTTAGGCATTAGGGTTAGGGTTAGGATTAGGGTTAGAGTTAGTGTTAGGGTGAGGGATAGGATTAGGGCTAGGGGTTAGCTTTAGTGTTATGTTTAGGGTTAGGGTTAGTGTTAGGATTAGGTTAGGATTAGAGGTTAGGGTTAGGTTATGGTTAGAGTTATTGTTAGTGTTAGGGTTATGTTTATGGTTAGGTTTAGGATTAGGGTTAGGTTTAGGGTTAGGGTTGGGGTTAGGATTAGCGTTAGGGATTAGTGATTGCATTAGGGTTCGGCTTAGGGTTACGGTTAGGGATAGGGTTGGGTTATAGTTACAATTTAGTGTAAGGGGAGATAAGAGTTCAGACTTAGGGTTTGGGTTAGTGTTAAGGTTTAGGGATAGGGTTAGTGTTAGGTTTACAGTCAGGTAAATTTAGTGTTAGGGTTAGGGTTATAGTTTAGAGTTAGGTTTAGTTTTAGGGGTACGTTTATGGTTAGCGTAAGGTTTAGGTGTTAGCGTTAGGGTTTAGGGCTAGGGTTAGGGTTAGGGTTAGGGTTAGGGTTTGTGTTTGGGATTAGAGTTCGGCTTAGGTTTAGGGTTAGTGTTAGGGTTATAGTTAGTGTTAGTGTTAGTCTTAGGCTTAGCTTTAGAGTTTACTGCTAGCGTTCGTGTTAAGGTTAGGTTTAGGTTTAGGGTTAGGGTTAGGATTTTTGTTTGGGATTAGAGTTTGGCTTAGGTTTAGGGTTAGTGTTAAGGTTAGGGTTAGTGTTAGTGTTAGTTTTAGGGTTATCTTTAGAGTTTAATGTTAGGGTTCCTGTTAAGATTAGGTTTAGGTTTAGTGTTAGGTTTAGGGTTAGATTTACTATTAGGTTTAGGATTAGGGTTAGTACTAGGTTTGTGTTAGCATTAGAGTTAGGTTTAGGCTTAGCATAATCATTAGAGAATGGGGTTAGGTTTAGGGTTAGGGTTAGGATTAGGTTTAAGTGTAGGTGTTAAGGTTAGGGTTAGTGTTAGTGTTAGGTATTAGGGTTAGGTTTTGGGTTATGTTTAGGGTTATGTTTACGGTTGGGGTTAGGGTTCGTGTTAGGGATTCGTGTTAGGGTTAGAGTTAGGCTTATGGTTAAGGTTCAGGCTAGGATGAGTGTAAGGTTCAGGCTAGGATGAGTGTTAGGTTAGAGGGTAGGGTTAGGGTTAGGGTTAGTGGCAGGGTTATATGTTAGTGTTAGTTTTAGGGTTAGGGTTATGTTAGTGTTAGTGTTATAGTTAGGGTTAGGGTTTGGGATTGGTGTTAGTGTTAGAGTTAGTGTTGCCGTTAGGCATTAAGTTTAGTGTTAGGATTAGTGTTAGTGTTAGTGTTAGGGTTAGGATTAGGGTTAGGGTTAGAGCTTAGGGTCAGGTTTAGGGTTAAGTTTAGGGTTTTGGTTAGTGTTAGGATTAGTGGAAGGGTTATATCTTAGTATTAGTTTTGGGTTAGGGTTAGGGTTAGGGTTAGTGTTAGTGTTATACTTAGGGTTAGGGTTTGGGTTAGGTGTTAGAGTTAGGGTTAGTGTTAGTGTTAGGGTTAGAGTTAGAGTTACTGTTAGGTTTAGGATTACGGTTTGTGTTAGAGTTAGGTTTAGGTTTAGGGTTAGGGTTAGCATAAGGATTATGGTAAGTGTTAGGTTCAGGGTTCGGGTTAGGGTTATGTTTAGGTTTAGGGTTAGGGCTAGCATAAGGATTAGAGTTAGTTGTAGGTTTAGGATTAGACTTAGGGTTAGAGGTACACAGGGTTATTGTTAGGGTTAGTGGTAAGGTTACTGTTATCATAGGTTTAGGGTTAGGGTCAATTTTAGGGTTTGAGGTTAGGGTTAGGGTTAAGGTTAGTGTTAGTTTTAGGGTTAGGGTTAATGTTCGGTTTAGAGTTTAGGATTAGGTTTAGTGGTAGAGTTTAGGATTAGGGTTGAGGTTAGGCATAGCGTTAGTGTTAGGTTTAGTGGTTGGGTTAGAGGTTAGTATTAGGTTTAGTGTTAGGGTTTTGGTTAGTGTTAGGTTTAGGTTTAAGGTTAGGGTTAGGATTAGCATTAGGGTTAGAGTTTAGTATAAATTTAGGGTTAGGGTTAGGATTAGAGGCCAGGGTTACTGTTAATGTTCGGATTAGTGTTAGGGTTATGCTTTATGGATACGGTTAGTCCTACGTTTAGGTTTAGGGTTAGGGTTATGTTTCCGGTTATGTTCAGTGTTAGGGTTATGGTTAGAGGGTTAAGGTTAGAATTAGGGTTAGAAGTTAGGGCTTTATGTAAGTTTAAGGTTAGGGTTAGAGTTAGGGTTAGGGTTAGGGTTAGGGTTGGGGTTAGGTGTTAGTGTTATTGTTAGGGTTAGGGTTAGGGTTAAACTTGGCATTAGGGTTTGTATTACCAATTAGGGTTAGGTTTAGAGTCAGGGATAGGGTTAGGGTTAGTGTCAAGTTTGGGGTTAATGTTAGAGTTACGGGTTACAGTTAGTGCTAGGGGTTAGGATTAATGTTATGGTTAGAGCTAGACAGTGTTAGGGTTAGGGTTAAGGTTAGGTTTATCATTATGGTTAGGGTTAGTGTAAGGGTTAGGATTAGAGTTTAGGGTCAGGGTTGGGGTTAGGGTTACTGTTAGGGTTACAGGTATTGTAAGGTTTAGAGGTTAGTGTTAGGGCTAGGGTTAGGGTTAGGGTCAGAGATTAGCCTTAAGTTTAGCGTTAGGATTAGGTTTAATGTTTTGGGTAGGGTTTTGTGTTAGGGCTAAGTTTAGGTTAGGTTTTAGGGTTAGGGGTTAGGGTTTAAAGCTTAGGGTTAGGGGTTAGGTTTAGTGTTAGGGTTATGGTTATGGTTATGGTTATGGTTATGGTTATGGTTATGTTTAGAGTTAGGGTTAGAGGTTTACAGTTAGTGATATGGTTATGTTCGGTTTAGAGGTTAGGCTTAGGTTTAGGGATAGGGTTAGAGTTATGGTTATGGTTAGGGTTAGGTTTAGGGTTTAGGTTTAGGGTTAGTGTTAGGGTTATTGATAGGGTTAAGGTTAGATTTAGGGTTCGGTTTAGGGATTAGTGTTAGTGTTTGAGTTAGTGTTAGGGTTAGTTTTGTGTTTAGCATTAGGGTTAGGGATTAGGGTTAGGCTTTATGGTTAGGGTTAGGGTTAGGCTTAGAGTTAGGGTTAGGGTTAGGGATCAGGTTAATGTTAGTGTTAGTGTTATGGTTAGTGTTGCTGTTAGCCATTAGGTTTAGGGTTAGGATTAGTGTTAGAGTTAGTGTTAGGGTGAGGGTTGGGGTTAGGGCTAGGGTTTAGCTTTAGTGTTATGTTTAGGGTTGGGTTAGTGTTAGGATTAGGTTAGGATTAGAGGTTATTGTTAGGTTTAGGGTTAGGGTTATCGTTAGTGTTAGGCTTACATTTAAGGTTAGGAGTAGGGATAGGGTTAGGTTTGGAGTTAGGATTAGCGTTAGGGATTAGTGATCGCGTTAGTGTTTGGCTTAGGGTTACGGTTAGGGATACGGTTGGGATATAGTTACAACTTTGTGTAAGGGAAGGTTAGAGGTCAGACTTAGGGTTAGGGTTAGAGTTAGGGTTTAGGGTTAGGGTTAGTGTTAGGGTTACGGTCAGGGTAAATTTAGCGTTAGGGTTAGGGTTATAGTGTAGAGTTAGGTTTAGGTTTAGGGGTATGTTTAATGTTATGGTAAGGGTTCGGTGTTAGCGTTAGGGGTTAGGGCTAGGGTTAAGGTTAGGGTTAGTGTTAGGGTTAGGGTTTGTGTTTGGGATTAGAGTTTTGCTTAGGTTTAGGGGTAGTGTTAGGGTTAGGGTTAGTGTTAGTGTTAGTCTTAGGGTTAGCTTTAGAGTTTAGTGTTAGGGTTCGTGTTAAGGTTAGGTTTAGGTTTATTGTTAGGGTTTGTGTTTGGGATTAGAGTTCGGCTTAGGTTTAGGGTTAGTGTTAGTGTTAGGGTTAGTGTTAGTGTTAGTCTTAGGGTTAGCTTTAGAGTTTAGTGTTAGGTTCCTGTTAAGGTTAGCTTTAGGGTTAGGGTTAGGTTTAGGATTAGATTTACTATTAGGGTTTGGGTAAGTGCTAGGTTTTGGTTAGCATTAGAGTTAGGTTTAGGCTTAGCGTAAGGATTAGAGAATGGGGTTAGGTTTAGGGTTAGGGTTAGGATTAGGTTTAAGGGTAGGTGTTAAGTTTAGGGTTAGTGTTAGTGTTAGGGATTTGTGTTAGGTTTTGGGTTAGGGTTAGGGTTAAGGTTACGGTTGGGGTTATGGTTAGTTTTAGGGATACATGTTTGTTCGGGTTAGGCTTAGGGTTAAGGTTCAGGCTAGGATGAGTGTTAGGTTTAGTGACAGGGGTAGAGGTTTGTGTTAGGGTTAGTGTTAGTTGCAGGGTTATATGTTAGTGTTAGTTTTAGGGTTAGGGTTATGATAGTGTTAGTGTTATAGTTAGGGTTAGGGTTTGGGATTGTTGTTAGAGTTAGGGTTAGTGTTGTCGTTAGGCATTAAGTTAAGTGTTAGGATTAGGGCTAGGGTTAGGGTTAGGGTTAGGGTTTGTGTTTGGGATTAGAGTTTGGCTTGTGTTTAGGGTTAGTGTTAGGGTTACGGTAAGTGTTAGTGTTAGTACTAGGGTTAGCTATAGAGTTTAGTGTTAGGGTTCCTCTTAAGGTTAGGTTTAGGTTTAGGGTTAGGTTTGGGGTTAGATTTACTCTTAGGGTTAGGGTTAGGGTTAGTGCTAGGTTTGGGGTAGCATTAGAGTTAGGTTTAGGCTTAGCGTAAGGATTAGAGAATGGGGTTAGGTTTAGGGTTAGGGTTAGGATTAGGTTTAAGTGTAGGTGTTAAGGTTAGGGTTAGTGTTAGTGTTAGGGATTAGGGTTAGGTTTTGCTTTAGGGTTAGGGTTAAGGTTACGGTTGGTGTTAGGGTTAGTGTTAGGGATTCATGTTAGGGTTAGTGTTAGGCTTAGGGTTAAGGTTCAGGTTAGGATGAGTGTTAGGTTTAGGGATAGGGGTAGAGGTTTGGGTTAGGGTTAGTTTTAGGGTTAGTTTTAGGGTTAGGGTTATAATTGTGTTAGTGTTATAGTTAGGGTTAGGGTTTAGGATTGGTGTTAGGGTTAGTGTTGCCGCTAGTCATTAAATTTAGTGTTAGGATTAGGGCTAGGGTTAGGGTTAGGGTTAGGGTTAGGGTTTGTGTTTGGGATTAGAGTTTGGCTTAGGTTTAGGGTTAGTGTTAGGGTTAGTGTTAGTGTTAGTATCAGGGTTAGCTTTAGAGTTTGGTGTTAGGGTTCCGGTTAAGGTTAGGTTTAGGTTTAGGGTTAGGTTTAGGGTTAGATTTACTATTAGGGTTAGGGTTACGTGTTAGTGCTAGGTTTTGGGTAGCATTAGAGTTAGTTTTAGGCTTAGCGTAAGGATTAGAGAATGGGTTTAGGTTTAGGGTTAGGGTTAGGATTAGGTTTAAGTGTAGGTGTTAATGTTAGTGTTAGTGTTAGTGTTAGGGATTAGGGTTAGGTTTTGGGTTAGGATTAGTGTTAAGGTTACGTTTGGTGTTAGGGTTAGTGTTAGGGATTCATTTTAGGGTTAGGGTTAGGCTTTGGGTTAAGTTTCAGGCTAGGATGAGTGTTAGGTTTAGTGACAGGGTTAGAGGGTAGGGTTAGGGTTAGGGTTAGTGGCTAGGTTATATGTTAGTGTTAGTTTTAGGGTTAGGGTTATATTAGTGTTAGTGATATAGTGAGTGTTAGGGTTTGGGATTGGTGTTAGAGATAGTGTTAGTGTTGCCGTTAGGCATTAAGTTTAGTGTTAGGATTAGGTTTAGGGTTAGGGTTTGGGTTAGGGTTAGGGTTAGGGTTAGAGGTTAGGGTCAGGTTTAGGGTTTGGATTAGTGTTAAGGTTAGTGGCAGGGTTATATGTTAGTATTAGTTTTAGGGTTAGGGTTATGGTTAGTGTTAGTGTTATACTTAGGGTTAGGGTTTGGTTTAGGTGTTAGAGTTAGGGTTAGGGTTAGTGTTAGGGTTAGAGTTAGTGTTAGTGTTAGGGTTAGGGTTACGGTTCGGGTTAGGGTTAGGTTTAGGTTTAGGGTTAGGGTTAGCATAAGGATTATGGTTAGTGTTAGGTTTAGGGTTCGGGTTAGGGGTAGGTTTAGGTTTAGGGTTAGGGCTAGCATAAGGATTAGAGTTAGTGTTAGGTTTAGGATTAGAGTTATGGTTAGAGCTAGACAGGGTTATGGTTAGGATTAGTGTTAAGCTTACTGTTATCATAGGTTTAGGGTTATTGTTAGTTTTAGGGTTTGAGGTTAGGGTCAGGGTTAAGATTAGTGTTAGCGTTAGGGTTAGGGTTAATGTTCGGTTTAGAGGTTTGGATTAGGTTTAGTGGTAGAGTTTAGGGTTAGGGTTGAGGTTAGGAATAGAGTTAGTGTTAGGGTTAGTGGTAGGGTTAGAGGTTAGTATTAGATTTAGTGTTAGGGTTTTGGTTAATGTTAGGTTTTGGGTTAGCATAAGGGTTAGGAGTAGCATTAGGGTTAGAGTTTAGTATAAATTTAGGGTTAGGGGTTAGGATTAGAAACCAGGGTTACTGTTAATATTTGGATTAGTGTTAGGGTTATGCGTTAGGGATAGGGTTCGTGCTACGTTTAGGTTTAGGGTTCGGTTATGTTTCTGGTTAGGTTCAGTGTTAGGTTTACGCTAGAGGGTTAAGGTTAGAATTAGGGTTAGAAGTTAGGGCTTTAAGTAGGTTTAAGGTTAGGGTTAGAGTTAGGGTTAGGGTTAGTGTTAAGATTAGGGTTGGCGTTAGGTGTTAGTGTTATTGTTAGGGTTAGGGTTAGAGATTAGGGTTAGGTTTAGGGTGAGTGTTAGTGTTAGGAAAAGGGTTAAGGTTTGAGTTAGGGGTTAGAGTTAGGGTTAGGGTTACTGTTAGGTTTAGGGTTGTTAGTGTTAGGGTTAGAGTTTAGTGTTAGGGTTAGGGTTACGGTTTGCGTTATGTTTAGGGTTAGTGTTAGGGATAGGGTTAGGGTTAGCGCAAGGTTTAGGGTTAGGGTTACGATTAGGGTTAGTGTTAGGGTTAGCGTTAGGGTTAGTTTTAGGTTTAGGGACTAAGTTTAGTGGTAGTGTTAGGGTTAGGGTTAGGGTTAGGGTTAGATTTAGGGTTAGGTTTAGTGTTAGGGTTAGGGTTAGGGTAAGGGTTAGGGTTAGCATAAGGATTAGAATTTAGGGTTAGGTTTAGGGTTAGGGTTTGTGTTAAGCTTAAGTGTAGGTGTTAACGTTAGTGTTAGTGTAAGTGTTAGGGATTAGGGTTAGTGTTTTTGTTAGTGTTAGGGTTAGGGTTAAAGTTGGCGTTAGGGGTAGTATTACCAATTAGGGTTAGAGTTAGGGTCAGGGATATGGGTAGGGTTAGTGTCAAGTTTAGGGTTAATGTTAGGGTTACGGGTGACGGTTAGTTCTAGGGGTGAGGATTAGTGTTATGGTTAGAGCTAGACAGGGTTAGGGTTAGGGTTAGTGTTAGGTTTATCGTAGGGTTAGTGTTACGGTTAGGGTTAGGGTTAGGGTTAGGTTTAGAGTTTAGAGTCAGGGTTGGGGTTAGGGTTAGTGTTAGGGTTAGGGTTATTGTAAGGTTTAGAGGTTAGGGTTAGGGCTAGAGTTAATGTTACGGTCAGAGATTAGCATTAGGTTTAGCGTTAGGATTAGGTTTAGTGTTTTGGGTAGGGTTTTGTGTTAGGGCTCAGTTTAGGGTTAGGTTGTAGGGTTAGGGTTTAGGGTTTAGGGTTTAGGGTTAGGGATTAGGGTTAGTGTTAGGGTTATGGTTATGGTTATGGTTATGGTTATGGTTATGGTCATGGTTATGGTTAGAGTTAGGTTTAGAGGTTTACGGTTAGTGATAGGGTTAAGTTTCGGTTTAGAGGTTAGGGTTAGGGTTAGGGATAGGGTTAGAGTTATGGTTATGGTTAGGGTTAGGTTTAGGGTTTAGGGTTAGGGTTTATGTTAGGGTTATTGATAGGGTTAAGGTTAGATTTAGGGTTTGGTTTAGGGATTAGTGTTACTGTTTTCGTTAGTGTTAGGGTTAGGGTTGTGGTTAGGCTTAGAGTTAGGGTTAGGGTTAGGGATCAGGTTAGTGTTAGTGTTAGTGTTAGGGTTAGTGTTGTTGTTAGGCATTAGGGTTACGGTTAGGATTAGGGTTAGAGTTAGTGTTAGGTTGAGGGTTAGGATTAGGGCTAGGGTTTAGTTTTAGTGTTATGTTTAGGGTTAGGGTTAGTGTTAGGATTAGGTTAGGATTAGAGGTTAGGGTTAGGTTTAGGGTTAGGGTTATCATTAGTGTTAGGGTTATGTTTAAGGTTAGGAGTAGGTTTAGGTTTAGGGTTAGGATTAGCGTTAGGGATTAGTGACAGCATTAGAGTTCGGCTTAGGGTTATGATTAGGGATAGGGTTGGGTTATAGTTACAATTTAGTGTAAAGGAAGGTTAGAGGTCAGACTTAGGGTTAGGGTTAGGGTTAGGGTTTAGAGTTAGGGTTTGTGTTAGGGTTACGGTCAGGGTTAAGGTAACGTTAGGGTTAGGGTTATAATTTAGAGTTAGGTTTAGGTTTAGGAGTATGTTTATGGTTAGGGTAAGGGTTAGGTGTTAGCGTTAGGGGTTAGGGCTAAGGTTAGGGTTAGGGTTAGGTTTAGGGTTTGTGTTTGGGATTAGAGTTTGGCTTAGGTTTAGGGTTAGTGTTAGGGTTAGGGTTAGTGTTAGTGTTAGTCTTAGGGTTAGCTTTAGAGTTAATGTTATGTTTCCTGTTAAGGTTAGGTTTAGGTTTAGGGTTAGATTTACTCTTAGGGTTAGGGTTAAGGTTAGTGATAGGTTTGGCTTAACATTAGAGTTAGGTTTAGGTTTAGCGTAAGGATTAGAAAATGGCGTTAGGTTTAGGGTTAGGGTTAGGATTAGGTTTAAGGGTAGGTGTTAAGGTTAGGGTTAGTGTTAGTGTTAGGGATTAGGGTTAGGTTTAGGGTTAGGGTTAGAGGTTAGGGTCAGGTTTAGGGTTAAGGTTAGGGTTTGGGTTAGTGTTAGGGTTAGTGGCAGGGTTATATGTTAGTATTAGTTTTAGGGTTAGGGTTAGATTTAGTGTTAGTGTTATACTTAGGGTTAGGGTTTGGGTTAGGTGTTAGAGTTAGGGTTAGGGTTAGTGTTAGGGTTAGAGTTAGTGTTAGTGTTAGGTTTAGGGTTACGGTTCGGTTTAGGGTTAGGTTTAGGGTTATGGTTAGGGTTAGCATAAGGATTATGGTTAGTGTTAGGTTTAGGGTTCGGCTTAGGGGTAAGTTTAGGTTTAGGGTTAGGGCTAGCATAAGGATTAGAGTTAGTGTTAGGTTTAGGATTAGAGTTAGGGTTAGAGCTAGACAGGGTTATGGTTAGGGTTAGTTTTAAGGTTACTGTTATCATAGATTTAGGGTTAGGGTTAGTTTGAGGGTTTGAGGTTAGGGTCAGGGTTAAGGTTAGTGTTAGTGTTAGGGTTAGGGTTAATGTTCGGTTTAGAGGTTAGGATTAGGGTTAATGGTAGAGTTTAGGGTTAGGGTTGAGTTTAGGTATAGAGTTAGTGTTAGGGTTAGTGGTAGGGTTAGAGGTTAGTATTAGGTTTAGTGATATGGGTTTGGTTAGTGTTAGGTTTAGGTTTAGGGTTAGGTTTAGGATTAGCATTAGGGTTAGAGTTTAGTATAAATTTAGGGTTAGGGTTAGGATTAGAGGCCAGGGTTACTGTTAATGTTCGGATTAGTGTTAGGGTTATGCGTTAGGTTTAGGGTTAGTGCTACATTTATGTTTAGGGTTAGGGTTATGCTTCCGGTTAAGTTCAGTGTTAGGGTTACGGTTAGAGGGTTAAGGTTAGAATTTGGGTTAGTAGTTAGGGCTTTATGTAGGTTTATGGTTAGGGTTGGAGTTAGGGTTAGGGTTAGTGTTAGTTTTAGGGTTTGGCTTAGGTGTCAGTGTTATTGTTAGGGTTAGTGTTAGAGATTAGTGTTAGGTTTAGGGTGAGTGTTAGGGTTAGGAAAAGGATTAAGGTTTGAGTTAGGGTTTAGAGTTAGGTTTAGGGTTACTGTTAGGTTTAGGGTTATTGTTAGTGTTAGATTTAGAGTTTAGTGTTAGGGTTAGGCTTATGGTTTGTGATTCGTTTAGGGTTAGTGTTAGAGATAGGGTTAGGGTTAGCGCAAGGATTAGGGTTAGGTTTAGGGTTAGCATTAGGGTTAGTTTTAGGTTTAGGGAATATGTTTAGTGGTAGTGTTAGTGTTAGGGTTAGGGTTAGGGTTAGAGTTAGGGATAGGTTTAGTGTTAGGTTTAGGGTAAGGGTTAGGGTTAGCATAAGGATTAGAATTTAGGGGTAGGTTTAGTGTTAGGGTTTGGGTTAGTGTTAAGTGTAGGGGTTAACGTTAGTGTAAGTGTAAGTGTTAGGGATTAGGGTTAGTGTTTTTGTTAGTGTTCGGGTTAGGGTTAAATTTGGCGTTACGGGTAGTGTTACCAATTAGGGTTAGATTTAGGGTCAGGGATAGGGGTAGGGTTAGTGTCAAGTTTAGGGTTAATGTTAGGGTTACGGGTTACGGTTAGGGCTAGGGGTTAGGATTAGTGTTTTGGTTAGAGCTAGACAGGATTAGGGATAGGGTTAGTGTTAGGTTTATCTTAGGGTTAGGGTTAGGGTTAGGGTTAGGGTTAGAGTTTAGGGTCAGGTTTGGGTTAGGGTTAGTGTTACCGTTAGGGTTATTGTAAGGTTTAGAGGTTAGGGTTAGGGCTAGGGTTAGGGTTAGGGTTAGGGTTAGGGTTAGAGTTTAGGGTCAGGTTTGGGTTAGGGTTAGTGTTACCGTTAGGGTTATTGTAAGGTTTAGAGGTTAGGGTTAGGGCTAAGGTTAGGGTTAGGGTCAGAGATTAGTGTTAGGTTTAGCGTTAGGATTAGGTTTAATGTTTTGGGTAGGGTTTTGTGTTAGGGCTAAGTTTAGGGTTAGGTTTTAAGGTTACGGGTGAGGGTTTAGGGTTTAGGGTTAAGGGTTAGGTTTAGTGTTAGGGTTATGGTTATGGTTATGGTTATGGTTAGAGTTAGGGTTAGAGGTTTACGGTTAGTGATAAGGTTAAGTTTCGGTTTAGAGGTTAGGGTTAGGGTTAGGGATAGGGTTAGAGTTATGGTTATGGTTAGGGTTGGGTTTAGGGTTTAGGGTTAGGGTTAGTGTTAGGGTTATTGATAGGGTTAAGGTTAGATTTAGGGTTCAGTTTAGGGATTAGTGTTAGTGTTTGAGTTAGTGTTAGGGTTAGGGTTGTGTTTAGCATTAGGGTTAGGGATTAGGGTTAGGCTTTATGGTTAGGGTTAGGGTTAGGCTTAGAGTTAGGTTTAGGGTTAGGGATCAGTTTAGTGTTAGTGTTAGGGTTAGGGTTAGTGTTGCTTTTAGGCATTAGGGTTAGTGTTAGGCTTAGGGTAAGAGTTAGTGTTAAGGTGAGGGTTAGGATTAGGGCTAGAGGTTCGATTCAGTGTTATGTTTAGGCTTAGGGTTAGTGTTAGGATTAATTTAGGATTAGATATTAGGGTTAGGTTTAGTGTTAGGTTTATCGTTAGTGTTAGGGTTATGTTTAAGATTAGTAGTAGGGTTAGGGTTAGGGTTAGGGTTGGGGTTAGCATTAGCGTTAGGGATTAGTGATAGTGTTAGGTTTCGGCTTAGGGTTACGGTTAGGGATACGGTTGGGTTATAGTTACAATTTAGTGTAAGGGAAGGTTAGAGGTCAGACTTAAGGTTTGGGTTAGGGTTAGGGTTTATGGTTAGGGTTATTGTTAGGTTTTGTGTTTGGGATTAGTGTTTGGCTTAGGTTTATGTGTAGTGTTAGGGTTAGGGTTAGTGTTAGTGTTAGTCTTAGGGTTAGCTTTAGAGTTTAGTGTTAGGGTTCGTGTTAAGGTTAAGTTTAGGTTTAGGGTTAGCGTTGGGGTCTGTGTTTGGGAATAGAGTTTGGCTTAGGTTTAGGGTTAGTGTTAGGGTTAGGGTTAGTGTTAGCGTTATTCTTAGGGTTAGCATTAGAGTTTAGTGTTAGGGTTCCTGTTAAGGTTAGGTTTAAGTTTAGGGTTAGGTTTAGGTTTAGATTTACTATTAGGGTTAGTGTTAGGGTTAGTGCTAGGTTTGGGTTAGCATTAGAGTTAGGTTTAGGCTTAGGGTAAGGATTAGAGAATGGGGTTAGGTGTAGGGTTAGGGTTAGGATTAGGTTTAAGGGTAGGTGTTAAGGTTAGGGTTAGTGTTATTGTAAGGGATTAGGGTTAGGTTTTGGGTTATGGTTAGGGTTAAGGTTATGGTTGGGGTTATGGTTAGTGTTAGGGATTCTTGTTAGATTTAGGGTTAGGCTTAGGGTTAAGGTTCAGGCTAGGATGAGTGTTAGGTTTAGGGACAGGGGTAGAGGGTAGAGTTAGGGTTAGGGTTAGTGGCAGGGTTATATGTTAGTGTTAGTTTTAGTGTTAGGGTTATGTTAGTGTTAGTGTTATAGTTAGGGTTAGGGTTTGGGATTGGTGTTAGAGTTATTGTTAGTGTTGCCGTTAGGCATTAAGTTTAGTGTTACGATTAGGGTTAGGGTTAGGGTTAGGGTTGGGCTTAGAGGTTAGGGTCAGGTTTAAGGTTAAGGTTAGGGTTTGGGTTAGTGTTAGGGTTAGTGTCAGGGTTATGTGTTAGTATTAGTTTTAGGGTTAGGGTTAGGGTTTGTGTTTGGGATTAGAGTTTGTCTTAGGTTTAGGGTTAGTGTTAGGGTTAGGGTTAGTGTTAGTGTTAGTCTTAGGGTTAGCTTTAGAGTTTAGTGTTAAGGTTCGTGTTAAGGTTAGGTTTAGGTTTAGGGTTAAGTTTAGGGTTTGTGTTTGGGATTAGAGTTTGTCTTAGGTTTAGGGTTAGTGTTAGTGTTAGGGTTAGTGTTAGTGTTAGTCTTAGGGTTAGCTTTAGAGTTTAGTGTTAGGGTTCCTGTTAAGGTTAGGTTTAGGTTTAGGGTTAGGTTTAGGGTTAGATTTACTATTTGGTTTAGGGTTAGGTTTAGTGCTAGATTTGGGTTAGCATTAGAGTTAGGTTTCGGCTTAGCCTAAGGATTAGAGAATGGGGTTAGGTTTAGGGTTAGTGTTTAGGGTAGGTTAGGATTAGGTTTAAGGGTAAGTGCTAATGTTAGGGTTAGTGTTAGTGTTAGGGATTAATGTTAGGTTTTGGGTTAGGGTTAGGGTTACGGTCACGGTTGGTGTTAGGGTTACTGTTAGGGATTCATGTTAGGGTTAGGGTTAGGCTTAGGGTTAAGGTTCAGGCTAGGATAAGTGTTAGGTTTAGGGACAGGGGTAGAGGGTAGGGTTAGGTTTAGTGGCTGGGTTATATGTTAGTGTTAGTTTTAGGGTTAGGGTTGTGTTACTGTTAGTGTTATAGTTAGGGTTAGGGTTTGGGATTGGTGTTAGAGTTAGGGTTAGTGTTGCCATTAGGCATTAAGTTTAGTATTAGTATTAGGTTAGGGTTAGGGTTAGGGTTAGTGTTAGGGTTAGGGTTAGAGTGTAGGCTCAGGTGTACGGTTAAGGTTAGGGTTTGGGTTAGTTTTAGGGTTAGTTGCAGGGTTATATGTTAGTATTAGTTTTAGGGTTAGGGTTAGGGTTAGGTTTAGTGTTATTGTTATACTTCGGGTTAGGGTTTTGTTAGGTGTTAGTGTTAGGGTTAGGGTTAGTGTTACGGTTAGAGTTAGTGTTAGTGTTAGGTTTAGGGTTACGGTTCGGGTTAGGGTTAGGTTTAGGTTTAGGGTTAGGGTTAGCATAAGGGTTATGGTTACTGTTAGGGTTAGGGTTCGAGTTAGGGTTAGGTTTAGGGTTAGGGTTAGGGCTAGCATAAGGATTAGAGTTAGTGTTAGGTTTAGGATTAGAGTTATGTTTAGAGCTAGACAGGGTTATGGTTAGGGTTAGTGTTAAGGTGACTGTTATCATAGGTTTAGGGTTAGTTTGAGGTTTTGAGGTTAGTGTCAGGGTTAAGGTTAGTGTTAGTGTTAGGGTTAGGGTTAATGTTCGGTTTACAGTTTAGGATTAGGGTTAGTGGTAGAGTTTACGGTTAAGGTTGAGGTTAGGTATAGAGTTAGTGTTTGGGTTAGTGGTAGGTTTAAAGGTTAGTATTAGGTTTAGTGTTTGGGTTTGGGTTAGTGTTAGGTTTAGGTTTAGGGTTAGGTTTAGGATTAGCATTAGGGTTAGAGTTTAGTATAAATTTAGGCTTAGGGTTAGGATTAGAGGCCAGGGTTACTGTTAATGTTCGGATTAGTGTTAGGGTTATGCTTTAGGGATAGGGTTAATGCTACATTTAGGTATAGGGTTAGGGTTATGTTTCGGGTTAGGTTTAGTGTTAGGGTTACGGGTAGAGGGTTAGGTTAGAATTAGGGTTAGAAGTTAGGGCTTTATGTAGGTTTAAGGTAGGGTTAGAGTTAGGGTTAGTGTTAGTGTTAGGGTTAGGGTTGGGGTTAGGTGTCAGTGTTATTGTTAGGGTTAGTGTTATAGATTAGGGTTAGGTTTAGTGTGAGTGTTAGGGTTAGGAAAAGGATTAAGGTTTGAGTTAGGGGTTAGAGTTAGGGTTAGGGTTACTGTTATGTTTAGGGTTATTGTTAGTGTTAGGGTTAGAGTTTAGTGTTAGGGTTAGGGTTATGGTTTGCGTTAGTTTTATGGTTAGTGTTAGGAATAGGGTTAGGGTTAGCGCAAGGATTAGGGTTAGGGTTAGGATTAGGGTTAGGGTTAGGGTTAGCATTAGGGTTAGTTTTAGGTTTAGGGATTAAGTTTCGTGGTAGTGTTAGAGTTAGGGTTAGGGTTAGAGTTAGGGTTAGGTTTATGTTAGGGTTAGGGTAAGGGTTAGGGTTAGCATAAGGATTAGAATTTAGGGTTAGGTTTAGGGTTAGGGTTTGGGTTAGGGTTAAGTGTAGGCGTTAACTTTAGCATTAGTGTTAGTGTAAGGCTTAGGGATTAGGGTTAGTGTTTTTGTTAGTGTTAGGGTTAGGGTTAAAGTTGGCGTTAGGGGTAGTATTTCCAATTAGGGTTAGGGTTAGGGTCAGGGATAGGGTTAGGGTTAGTGTCAAGTTTAGGGTTAATGTTAGGGTTACGGGTTACGGTTAGGGCTAGGGGTTAGGATTAGTGTTATGGTTAGAGCTAGTCAGGGTTAAGTTTAGGGTTAGTGTTAGGTTTATCGTAGGTTTAGGTTTAGGGTTAGAGATTTACAGTTAGTGATAGTGTTAAGGTTCGGTTTAGAGGTTAGGGTTAGGGTTAGGGATAGGGTTAGACTTATGGTTATGGTTAGGGTTCGGTTTAGGGTTTAGGGTTAGGGTTAGTGTTAGGGTTATTGATATGGTTAAAGTTAGATTTAGGGTTCGGTTTACGGATTAGTGTTAGTGTTTGAATTAGTGTTAAGGTTAGGGTTGGTGTTTGCGTTAGGGTTAGGGATTAGAGTTAGGCTTTGTAGTTAGGGTTAGGGTTAGGCTTAGAGTTAGGGTTAGGGTTAGGGATCAGGTTAGTGTTAGTGTTAGGGTTAGGGTTAGAGTTTCTGTTAGGTATTAGGGTTAGGGTTAGGATTAGGGTTAGCGTTAGTGTTAGTGTGAGGCTTAGGATTAGGGCTAGGGGTTAGGTTTAGTGTTATGTTTAGGGTTAGGGTTAGTGTTAGGTATTGGTTAGGATTAAAGGTTAGGGTTAGGTTTAGGATTAGGGTTAATCTTAGTGTTAGGCTTATGTTTAAGGTTAGGAGTAGGGTTATGGTTAGGGTTAGGGTTGGGCTTAGGATTAGCGTTAGGGATTATTGATCGTGTTAGGGTTCGTTTTAGGGTTACGGTTAGGGATAGGTTTGGGTTATAGTTACAATTTAGTGTAAGGGAAGGTTAGAGGTCAGACTTAGGGTTAGGGTTTAGAGTTAGGGTTAGTGTTAGGGTTACGGTCAGGGTAAATTTAGTGTTAGGGTTAGGGTTATAGTTTAGAGTTAGGTATAGGTTTAGGCGTATATTTATGGTTAGGGTAAGGGTTAGGTGTTAGTGTTAGGGTTTAGGGCTAGGGTTAGGTTTAGGGTTAGGGTTAGGATTAGGTTTAAGTGTAGGTGTTAGGTATTAGGGTTAGGTTTTGGGTTAGGGTTAGGGTTAGGGTTACGGTTACGGTTGGTGTTAGGCTTAGTGTTAGAGATTCATATTAGGGTTAGGGTTAGGCTTAGGGTTAAGGTTCAGGCTAGGAGGAGTGTTAGTTTTAGGGACAGGGGTAGAGGGTAGGGTTAGGGTTAGGGTTAGTGGCAGGGTTACATGTTAGTGTTAGTTTTAGGGTTAGGGTTATGTTAGTGTTCGTGTTATAGTTAGGGTTAGGGTTTGGGATTGGTGTTAGAGTTAGGGTTAGTGTTGCCATTAGGCATTAAGTTTACTGTTAGGATTAGTGTTAGGGTTAGCGTTAGGGTTAGGATTAGGGTTAGGGTTAGAAGTTAGGGTCAGGTTTAGGGTTAAGGTTAGGGTTTGGGTTAGTGTTAGGGTTAGTGCCAGGGTTTTATGTTAGTATTAGATTTAGGGAAAGGGTTAGGGTTAGTGTTAGTGTTATACTTAGTGTTAGGGTTTGGGTTAGGTGTTAGAGTTAGGGTTAGGTTTAGTGTAGCGTTAGATTTAGTATTAGTGTTAGGTTTAGGGTTACAGTTCCGGTTAGGGTTAGGTTTAGTGTTACGGTTAGGGTTAGCATAAGGATTATGGTTAGTGTTAGGGTTAGGGTTCGGGTTAGTGTTAGGTTTAGGTTTAGGGTTAGGGCTAGCATAAGTATTAGAGTTAGTGTTAGGTTTAGGATTAGAGTTAGGGTTAGAGCTAGACAGGGTCATGGTTAGGGTTAGTGTTAAGGTTACTGTTATCATAGGTTTAGGGTTAGGGTTAGTTTTAGGTTTTGAGGTTAGGGTCAGGGTTAAGGTTAGTGTTAGTGTTAGGGTTAGGGTTAATATTTGGTTTAGAGGTTAGGATTAAGGTTAGTGGTAGAGTTTAGGGTTAGGGTTGAGGTTAGGTATAGAGTTAATGTTAGGGTTAGTGGTAGGGTTAGAGGTTAGTATTAGGTTTATTGTTAGGGTTTTGGTTAGTGTTAGGTTTAGGTTTAGGGTTAGGGTTAGGATTAGCAGTAGGGTTAGAGTTTAGTATAAATTTAGGGTTACTGTTAATGTTTGGATTAGTGTTAGGGTTATGCGTTAGGGATCGGGTTAGTGCTACCTTTAGATTTAGGGTTAGGGTTATGTTTCCGGTTAGGTTCAGTGTTAGCGTTACGGTTAGAGGGTTAAGGTTAGAATTAGGATTAGAAGTTAGGGCTTTATGTAGGTTTAAGGTTAGGGTTAGGGTTAGGGTTAGGGTTAGGGTTAGGGTTAGTGTTAGTGTTAGGGCTGGGGTTAGGTTTTAGTGTAATTGTTAGGGTTAGGGTTAGAGATTAGGATTAGGTTTATGGTGAGTGATAGGGTTAGGAAAAGTGTTAAGGTTTGAGTTGGGGTTAGAGTTAGGGTTAGGGTTACTGTTAGGTTTAGGGTTATTGTTAGTGTTAGGGTTAGAGTTTAGTGTTAGGTTTATAGTTACGGTTTGCATTAGGTTTAGGGTTAGTGTTAGGGATAGGGTTAGTGTTAGCGCAAGGATTAGGGTTAGGTTTAGGGTTTGGGTTAGGGTTAGCGTTAGGGTTAGTTTTAGGTTTAGGGATTAAGTTTAGTGGTAGTGTTAGTGTTAGAGTTAGGGTTAGAGTTAGGGTTACGTTTAGTGTTAGGGTTAGGCTAAGGGTTAGGGTTAGCATAATGATTAGAATTTAGGGTTAGGTTTAAGGTTAGGGTTTGTGTTAGGGTTAAGTGTAGGGGTTAACAGTAGTGTTTATGTAAGGGTTAGGGATTATGGTTAGTGTTTTTGTTAGTGTTAGGGTTAGGGTTAATGTTGGAGTTAGGGGTAGTATTACCAATTAGTGTTAGGTTTAGGGTCATGGATAGGTTTAGGGTTAGTGTCAAGTTTAGTTTTAATGTTAGGGTTACGGGTTACGGTTAGGGCTAGGGGTTAGGATTAGTGTTATGTTTAGAGCTAGACAGGGTTAGGGTTAGGGTTAGTGTTAGGTTTATTGTAGGGTTATGGTTAGGGTTAGGTTTAGTGTAAGGGTTATTGTAAGGTTTAGAGGTTAGGGATAGGGCTAGGGTTAGGTTTGGGGTCAGAGATTAGCGTTAGGTTTAACGTTAGGGTTAGAGTTAGGGTTAAGTTTAGTGTCAAGTTTATGGTTAATGTTAGGGTTACGGGTTACGTTTAGTTCTAGGGTTTAGGATTAGTGTTACGGTTAGAGCTAGACCTGGTTAGGGTTAGGTTTAGTGTTAGGTTTATTGTAGGGTTAGGGTTAGGGTTAGAGTTTAGGGTCAGGGTTGGGGTTAGGGTTAGTGTTAAGGTTAGGGTTATTATTAGGTTTAGATTTTAGGATTAGGGTTTGGATTAGGGTTAGGGTCAGAGGTTAGCGTTAGGGTTTTGATTCGGATTAGGTTTAGGGTTTTTGGGTAGAGTTTGGGTTAGGGCTATGTTTAGGTTTAGGTTTTAGGGTTTGGGGTTAATGTTTAGGGTTTAAGGTTAGGGGTTAGGGTTAGTGTTAGGTTTATGGTTATGGTTAGGTTTAGGGTGAAGGTTAGGGTTAGGGTTAGCTTTAGGTTTAGCAGGTTAGGGTTAGTGTTAGGGTTAAGTTTAGGTTTAGAGGTAAGGGTTAGGGTTAGGAATAGGGTTAGAATGATGGTTATGGTTAGGGTTAGGGGTAGGGGTAGGGGTTATGTTAGGGTTAGTGTTAATGTTAGGATTAGTGTTAGGGTTAGGGTTATGATTAGTGTGATGGTTAGGCTTAGGTTTAGGTTTAGTGTTAGTCTTAGTGATTAGGGTTAATGTTAAGGTCAGGGATAAAGTTAGGGTTAGGATTGGGCCTTGGTGTTATTTTTAGTGTTAGGGTTAGTGATAGGGTTAAAGTTAGGGTTAGGGTGGGGTTGAAGCATTAGTATTAATGTTTGAGTTAGTGTTAGGGTTAGGGTTGGGGTTAGGGTTGGGGTTAGGGTTAGTGTTAGGTTTAGGGATTAGGGTTAGGGTTAGGGTTAGTGTTAGGGTTATGGTTAGAGTTAGGAGTAGGGTTAGGGTTAGGGTTGGTGTTAGGTTAGCATTAGGTATTAGGATTCACGTTACAGTTTGGCTTAGAGTTAGGGTTAGGAATAGGGTTGGGTTAGAGTTAGAATTTAGTGTAAGGGTTAGAGTTAGTGTTAGGGTTAGGGTTCGGTTGAAGCATTAGTATTAGTGTTTGAGTTTGTGTTAGGGTTGGGGTTGGGGTTAGGGATTAGGGTTAGCGTTAGGGTTCAGTTTAGAGTTAGGGTTAATGATAGGGTTTGGTTAGAGTTAGAATTTAGTGTAAGGGTTAGAGTTAGGTTTAGGGTTAGAGGTCAGAGTTAGGGTTAGTGTTAGTGTTAGGTTTCGGGTTAGGGTTAGGGTTAGGGATTAATGTTAGATTTAGGGTTAGGGTTAGAGTTATGGTTAGGGTAAATTTAGGGTTAGGGTTAGGGTTTAAAGTTAGGTTTAGGTTTAAAGGTATATTTATGGTTAGGGTAAAGTTTAGGTGTTAGAGTTAGGGTTTAGTGTTAGGGTTAGGATTAGAGTTTGGTGTTAGGGTTAGGGTTAGGTTTAGTGTTAGCGTTTGGGTTTTGGGTTAGAATTAGGCTTAGGTTTAGGGTTAGTGTTAGGGTTAGGGCTAGGGTTAGTGTTAGTGTTATTCTTAGGTTAGGTTTAGAGTTTAGTGTTATGGTTTGGGTTAGTTTTAGGGTTAGGGTTAGGTTTATGGTTAAGGTTAGTTTTCGGGTTAGGGTTACATTTATTGTTAGGGTTACAGTTAGGGTTAGGGTTAGTTCTAGGGTTAGGGTTGGCATTAGCATTAGGTTAGGGTTAGCGTAAGGATTAGAGAATGGGGTTAGGTTTAGGGTTAGGTTTAAGGGTAGGTGTTAAAGTTAGGGTTAGTGTTAGTGATTAGGGTTAGGATTTGGGTTAGTGTTAGGATTAAGGTTATGGTTGGGGTTAGGGTTAGTGTTAGGGATTAGGGTTAGGTTTAGGTTTAGGGACAGGGTTAAGGTTAGGGCTAGGGTGAGGATTAGGGTTAGGCTTAGGGGTAGAGGTTAGGGTTAGGGTTATGTTTAGGGTTAACTTTAGGTTTAGGTTTAGGGTTAGGGATTAAGGTTAAGGGTAGTGCTAAGTTTAGAGTTAGTGTTAGGGTTAGGCTTAGGCTTAGGGTTAGGGTTAGGGTTAGTTTTAGGCTTAGTGTTAGGGTTAGGCTTAGGGTTAGGTTTAGGGTTAAGTTTAGGTTTAAGGTTCGGGTTAGGTTTAGGGTTAGTTTTAGGCTTAGGTTTAGTTTTAGGGTGAGGATTCGGTTTAGGTTTAGGGTTATGGTTAGTCTTAAGGTTAGCATAAGGATTAGATATTAGGGTTAGGGTTAGGGTTAGGGTCAGTGTTAGGGTTATGTTTAGTGTTAGAAGTAGGTTTAGAGTTAAGTTTGGGGTTAGGGTTAGCGTTAGGAATTAGGGTTAGCGTTAGGGTTCGGCTTAGGGTTAGGTTTAGGTATAGGTTCGGGTTAGGCTTAGAGTTTAGTGTAAGGTTTATTGTTAGGTTTAGCGTTAGGGTTAGGGTTAGGGTTTGGATTATGGTTAGGGTAAATTTAGTGTTAGGGTTAGGGTTAGGGTTTAGAGTTATGTTTAGGTTTAGCCTTATGGTTATGGGTAAGGTAAGGGCTAGAGTTAGGGTTAGGATTAGGTTTAGAGTTGTGGGTATGGTTTCCTTTAGGCTTATGTTTATGGTTAGGTTTTGGTGTTAGGTGTTAGGGTTTAGGGTTTATTGTTAGGGCTTAGGGTTAGTGTTAAGGTTATGGTTAGGATTAATGTTAGCGTTAGTGTAAGGATTAGAGAATAGGGTTAGGTTTAGGTTAGGCTTATGGTTAGGTTTAATGGCAGGGGTTAAGGTTAGAGTTAGTGTTAGTGTTAGGGATTAGGGTTAGTTAGGATTACAGTTGTGGTTAGGGTTAGTGTTAGGGATTAGGGTTTTTGTTATGGGTAGGGATAGGGTTAAGTTTCGGTCTAGGGTGATGGTTAGGCATCTGCTTAAGGTCAGGGTTAGGGTTCGGTTAGGGTTACTTTTATGGGTAAGGTTTAAGTTTAGGATCAGTGTTAGGGTTAGAGTTAGGGTTAGGGTTAGGTTTAGGGTTAAGGTTAGGTATAGCGTTAGTGTTAGGTTTAGTGGTAGGGTTAGAGGTTAGTGTTAGGTTTAGGTTTAGGGTTTGGGTTAGTGTTAGGGTTATGGTTAGGCTTAGGTTTAGGGTTAGGATTAGCATTAGGTTTAGAATTTAGCGTAAGGGTCAGGGTTAGGGTTAGAGTTAGAGGTCAGGGTTAGTGTTAGTGTTAGAATTAGTGTTTGGGTTACAGGTTAGGGGTAGTGTTAGTGCTATAGTTTGGGTTAGGGTTTGTTTTAGGGTTAGGGTTATATTTCCAGTTAGGTTTAGAGTTAGAGTTACGGTTAGAGGGTTAGGCTTAGAATTAGGGTTAGAAGTTAGGGTTAAGGTTAGGGTTATAGCTAGGGTTAGGGTTAGTGTTAGGGTTAAGGCTGGGGTAGGTGTTAGGTTTATTCTTATAGTTAGGGTTAGTGACTAGGGTTAGGGTTAGGGTGAGTTAGGGTTAGTAAAAGGGTTAGGGTTTGAGTTATGTGTTAGAGTTAGGGTTAGGGTTTAGGGTTAGGGCTAGGGTTAGCGTTAGGGTTAGTTTTAGGTTTACTGATTAAGGTTAGTGGTTAGGGTTAGGCTTAGGGTTAGTGTTAGAGTTAGGGTTAGGTTTAGTGTTAGGGTTAGGGTTAGGTTTAGGGTTAGCATAAGGATTAGTGATCAGGGTTAGGTTTAGGGTTAGGGTTTGTGTTAGGTTTAAGTGTAGGGCTTAAGGTTAGTGTTTGTATAAGTGTTAGGGATTAGGGTTAGTTTTTTTGTTAGTGATAGGGTTAGGGTTAAGGTTGGGGTTAGGTGTAGTGTTACCAATTAGGGTTAGAGTTAGGTTCAGGGATAGGGTTAGCGTTCGTTGCAAGTTTAGGGTTATTGTTAGAGTTATGGGTTACGGTTAGGACTAGGTGTTAGGATTAGTGTTAGGGTTAGAGCTAGACAGTGTTAGGTTTAGGGTTAGTCTTAGGTTTATCGTAGGGTTAGCGTTAGGGTTAAGGTTAGAGTTTCGTGTCATGGTTGGGGTTAGTGTTAGTGTTAGGGTTATGGTTATTGTTAGGTTTAGAGTTTAGGGTTAGGACTAGGGTTAGTGTTAAGGTCAAAGGTAAGCATTAGGGTTAGGGTTAGGATTAGGTTTAGAGTTTTGGGTAGGGTTTTGTGTTAGGGCTATGTTTAATGTTAGGTTTTAGGGTTAGGCGTTAGAGTTTAGGGTTTAGGGTTAGTGGTTATGGTTATGGTTATGGTTATGGTTATGGTTATGGTTAGGGTTAGTGTTAGTGTTAGTGTTAGGGTTAGGGTTACGGTTATGTTTAGTGTTATGATTAGGATGACGGTGAGTGTTAGGATTAAGTGTAGTGTTAGGCTTAGGGAATATGGTTAGTGTTAAGGTTAGGGTTAAATTTAGGGTTAGTTTTAGTGTTTAGGGTTAGGGTTAGTGTTAGTTTTAGGGTTATCTTTAGTGTTCATTGTTAGGGTTTTTGTTAAGGTTATGTTTAGGTTTAGGGTTAGGGTTAGGGTTTGTGTTTGGGATTAGAGATTGGCTTAGGTTTAGGGTTAGTGTTTTGGTTAGGGTTAGTGTTATTGTTAGTCCTAGGGTTAGCTTTAGAGTTTAGTGTTAGGGTTCCTGTTAAGGTTAGGATTAGGTTTAGGGTTAGGTTTAGGGTTAGATTTACTATTAGGGTTAGGGTTAGGGTTAGTGCTAGGTTTGGGTTAGAATTAGAGTTAGGTTTCATCTTAGCGTAAGGATTAGAGAATGGGGTTAGGTTTAGGGTTAGGGTTAGGATTAGGTTTAAGTGTAGGTGTTAAGGTTAGGGTTAGTGTTAGTGTTAGGTATTAGGGTTAGGTTTTGGGTTAGGGTTAGGGTTACGGTTACGGTTGGTGTTAGGCTTAGTGTTAGGGATTCATGTTAGGGTTAGGGTTAGGCTTAGGGTTAAGGTTCAGGCTAGGAGGAGTGTTAGTGTTAGGGACAGGGGTAGAGGGTACGGTTAGGGTTAGGGTTAGTGGCAGGGTTACATGTTAGTGTTAGTTTTAGGGTTAGGGTTATGTTAGTGTTCGTGTTATAGTTAGGGTTAGGGTTTGGGATTGGTGTTAGAGTTAGGGTTAGTGTTGCCATTAGGCATTAAGTTTAGTGTTAGGATTAGTGTTAGGGTTAGTGTTAGGGTTAGGATTAGGGTTAGGGTTAGAGGTTAGGGTCAGGTTTAGGGTTAAGGTTAGGGTTTGTGTTAGTGTTAGGGTTATTGCCAGGGTTTTATGTTAGTATTAGTTTTAGGGAAAGGGTTAGGGTTAGTGTTAGTGTTACACTTAGGGTTAGGGTTTGGGTTAGGTGTTAGAGTTAGGGTTAGGTTTAGTGTAGCGTTAGATTTAGTATTAGTGTTAGGTTTAGGGTTACAGTTCGGGTTAGGGTTAGGTTTAGTGTTACGGTTAGGGTTAGCATAAGGATTATGGTTAGTGTTAGGGTTAGGGTTCGGGTTCGGGTTAGGTTTAGGTTTAGGGTTAGGGCTAGCATAAGTATTAGAGTTAGTGTTAGGTTTAGGATTAGAGTTAGGGTTAGAGCTAGACAGGGTTATGGTTAGGGTTAGTGTTAAGGTTACTGTTATCATAGGTTTAGGGTTAGGGTTAGTTTTAGGTTTTGAGGTTAGGGTCAGGGTTAAGGTTAGTGTTAGTGTTAGGGTTAGGGTTAATGTTTGGTTTAGAGGTTAGAATTAGGGTTAGTGGTAGAGTTTAGGGTTAGGGTTGAGGTTAGGTATAGAGTTAATGTTAGGGTTAGTGGTAGGGTTAGAGGTTAGTATTAGGTTTATTGTTAGGGTTTTGGTTAGTGTTAGGTTTAGGTTTAGGGTTAGGGTTAGGATTAGCAGTAGGGTTAGAGTTTAGTATAAATTTAGGGTTACTGTTAGGATTAGAGGCCAGGGTTCCTGTTAATGTTTGGATTAGTGTTAGGGTTATGCGTTAGGGATCGGGTTAGTTCTACCTTTAGATTTAGGGTTAGGGTTATGTTTCCGGTTAGGTTCAGTGTTAGCGTTATGGTTAGAGGGTTAAGGTTAGAATTAGGATTAGAAGTTATGGTTTTATTTAGGTTTAAGGTTAGGGTTTGAGTTAGGCTTAGGGTTAGTGTTAGGGTTAGGGCTGGGGTTAGGTTTTAGTGTTATTGTTAGGGTTAGGGTTAGAGATTAGGATTAGGTTTATGGTGAGTGATAGGGTTAGAAAAAGTGTTAAGGTTTGAGTTGGGGCTAGAGTTAGGGTTATGGTTACTGTTAGGTTTAGGGTTATTGTTAGTGTTAGGGTTAGAGTTTAGTGTTAGGTTTATAGTTACGGTTTGCATGAGGTTTAGGGTTAGTGTTAGGGATAGGGTTAGTGTTAGCGCAAGGATTAGGGTTAGGTTTAGGGTTTGGGTTAGGGTTAGCGTTAGGGTTAGTTTTAGGTTTAGGGATTAAGTTTAGTGGTAGTGTTAGTGTTAGAGTTAGGGTTAGAGTTAGGGTTACGTTTAATGTTAGGGTTAGGCTAAGGGTTAGGGTTAGCATAATGATTAGAATTTAGGGTTAGGTTTAGGGTTAGGGTTTGTGTTAGGGTTAAGTGTAGGGGTTAACAGTAGTGCTAGTGTAAGGGTTAGGGATTATGGTTAGTGTTTTTGTTAGTGTTAGGGTTAGGGTTAAAGTTGGAGTTAGGGGTAGTATTACCAATTAGTGTTAGGTTTAGGGTCATGGATAGGTTTAGGTTTAGTGTCAAGTTTAGTTTTAATGTTAGGGTTACGGGTTACGGTTAGGGCTAGGGGTTAGGATTAGTGTTATGTTTAGAGCTAGACAGGGTTAGGGTTAGGGTTAGTGTTAGGTTTATTGTAGGGTTATGGTTATGGTTAGGGTTAGTGTTAGGGTTAGGGTTAGGGTTAGGTTTAGGGTTATTGTAAGGTTTAGAGGTTAAGGATAGGGCTAGGGTTAGGTTTGGGGTCAGAGATTAGCGTTAGGTTTAGCGTTAGGGTTGGAGTTAGTGTTAAGGTTAGTGTCAAGTTTATGGTTAATGTTAGGGTTACGGGTTATGTTTAGTTCTAGTGTTTAGGATTAGTGTTACGGTTAGAGCTAGACCGGGTAAGGGTTAGGTTTAGTGTTAGGTTTATTGTAGGGTTAGGGTTAGGGTTAGACTTTAGGGTCAGGGTGGGGTTAGGGTTAGTGTTAAGGTTAGGGTTATTATTAGGTTTAGATTTTAGGATTAGGGTTTGGATTAGGGTTAGGGTCAGAGGTTAGCGTTAGGGTTTTGGTTCGGATTAGGTTTAGGGTTTTTGGGTAGAGTTTGGGTTAGGGCTATGTTTAGGTTTAGGTTTTAGGGTTTGAGGTTAAGGTTTAGGGTTTAAGGTTAGGGGTTAGGGTTAGTGTTCGTTTTATGGTTATGGTTAGGTTTAGGGTGAAGGTTAGGGTTAGGGTTAGCTTTAGGTTTAGCGGGTCAGGGTTAGTGTTAGGGTTAAGTTTAGGTTTAGAGGTAAGGGTTAGGGTTAGGAATAGGGTTAGAATTATGGTTATGGTTAGGGTTAGGGTTAGGGGTAGGTTTAGGGATTGGGTTAGGGTTAGTGTTAATGTTAAGGTTAGTGTTAGTGTTAGGGTTATGATTAGTGTGATCGTTAGGCTTAGGTTTAGGTTTAGTGTTAGTCTTAGTGATTAGGGTTAATGTTAAGGTCAGGGATAAAGTTAGGGTTAGGATTGGGCCTTGGTGTTAGTTTTAGTGTTAGGGTTAGTGATAGGGTTAAAGTTAGGGTTAGGGTGGGGTTGAAGCATTAGTATTAATGTTTGAGTTAGTGTTAGGGTTAGGGTTGGGGTTAGGGTTAGGGTTAGGGTTAGGGATTAGGGTTAGGGTTAGGGTTACTGTTAGGGTTATGGTTAGAGTTAGGAGTAAGGTTAGGGTTAGGGTTGGTGTTAGGTTAGCATTAGGTATTAGGATTAACGTTACGGTTTGGCTTAGAGTTAGGGTTAGGAATAGGGTTGGGTTAGATTTAGAATTTAGTGTAAACGTTAGAGTTAGTGTTAGGGTTAGGGTTCGGTTGAAGCATTAGTATTAGTGTTTGAGTTTGTGTTAGGGTTGGGGTTGGGGTTAGGGTTAGGGTTAGGGATTAGGGTTAGCGTTACGGTTCGGTTTAGAGTTAGGGTTAATGATAGGGTTTGGTTAGAGTTAGAATTTAGTGTAAGGGTTAGAGTTAGATTTAGGGTTAGAGGTCAGAGTTAGGGTTAGTGTTAGTGTTAGGGTTCGGGTTAGGGTTAGGGTTAGGGATTAATGTTAGATTTAGGGTTAGGGTTAGAGTTATGGTTAGGGTAAATTTAGGGTTAGGGTTAGGGTTTAAAGTTATGTTTAGGTTTAGAGGTATATTTATGGTTAGGGTAAAGTTTAGGTGTTAGGGTTAGGGTTTAGTGTTAGGGTTAGGATTAGAGTTAGGTTTAGTGTTAGCGTTTGGGTTTTGGGTTAGAATTAGGCTTAGGTTTAGGGTTAGTGTTAGGGTTAGGGTAGGGTTAGTGTTAGTGTTATTCTTAGGTTAGGTTTAGAGTTTAATGTTATGGTTTGGGTTAGTTTTAGGGTTAGGGTTAGGTTTATGGTTAAGGTTAGGGTTCGGGTTAGGGTTACATTTATTGTTAGGGTTACAGTTAGGGTTAGGGTTAGTTCTAGGGTTAGGGTTGGCATTAGTGTGAGGTTAGGGTTAGCGTAAGGATTAGAGAATGGGGTTAGGTTTAGGGTTAGGTTTAAGGGTAGGTGTTAAAGTTAGGGTTAGTGTTAGTGATTAGGGTTAGGATTTGGGTTAGTGTTAGGATTAAGGTTATGGTTGGGGTTAGGGTTAGTGTTAGGGATTAGGGTTAGGTTTAGGTTTAGGGACAGGGTTAAGGTTAGGGCTAGGGTGAGGATTAGGGTTAGGCTTAGGGGTAGAGTTTAGGGTTAGGGTTAGGGTTATGTTTAGGGTTAACTTTAGGTTTAGGTTTAGGGTTAGAGATTAAGGTTAAGGGTAGTGCTAGGTTTAGAGTTAGTGTTAGGGTTAGGCTTAGGCTTACGGTTAGGGTTAGGGTTAGTTTTAGGCTTAGTGTTAGGGTTCGGCTTAGGGTTAGGTTTAGGGTTAAGTTTAGGTTTAAGGTTCGGGTTAGGTTTAGGGTTAGTTTTAGGCTTAGGTTTAGTTTTAGGGTGAGGATTCGGTTTAGGTTTAGGGTTATGGTTAGTCTTAAGGTTAGCATAAGGATTAGATATTAGGGTTAGGGTTAGGGTTATGGTCAGTGTTAGGGTTATGTTTAGTGTTAGAAGTAGGTTTAGAGTTAAGTTTGGGGTTAGGGTTAGCGTTAGGAATTAGGGTTAGCGTTAGGGTTCGGCTTAGGGTTAGGGTTAGGTATAGGTTCGGGTTAGGCTTAGAGTTTAGTGTAAGGTTTATTGTAAGGTTTAGCGTAAGGGTTAGGGTTAGGGTTATGATTATGGTTAGGGTAAATTTAGTGTTAGGGTTAGGGTTAGGCTTTAGAGTTATGTTTAGGTTTAGCGTTATGGTTATGGGTAAGGTAAGGGCTAGAGTTAGGGTTAGGATTAGGTTTAGAGTTGTGGGTATGGTTTGCTTTAGGCTTATGTTTATGGTTAGGTTTTGGTGTTAGGTGTTAGGGTTTAGGGTTTATTGTTAGGGCTTAGGGTTAGTGTTAAGGTTATGGTTAGGATTAATGTTAGCGTCAGTGTAAGGATTAGAGAATAGGGTTAGGTTTAGGTTAGGCTTATGGTTAGGTTTAATGGCAGGGGTTAAGGTTAGGGTTAGTGTTAGTGTTAGGTATTAGGGTTAGTTAGGATTACAGTTGTGGTTAGGGTTTGTGTTAGGGATTAGGGTTTTTGTTATGGGTAGGGATAGGGTTAAGTTTCAGTCTAGGGTGATGGTTAGGCATCGGGTTAAGGTCAGGGTTAGGGTTCGGTTAGGGTTACTTTTATGGGTAAGGTTTAAGTTTAGGATCAGTGTTAGGGTTAGGGTTAGGGTTGGTTTAGGGTTAGGGTTAGGGTTAAGGTTAGGTATAGCGTTAGTGTTAGGTTTAGTGGTAGGGTTAGAGGTTAGTGTTAGGTTTAGGTTTAGGGTTTGGGTTAGTGTTAGGGTTATGGTTAGGCTTAGGTTTAGGGTTAGGATTAGCATTAGGTTTAGAATTTAGCGTAAGGGTCAGGGTTAGGGTTAGAGTTAGAGGTCAGGGTTAGTGTTAGTGTTACAATTAGTGTTTGGGTTACAGGTTAGGGGTAGTGTTAGTGCTATAGTTTGGGTTAGGGTTTGTTTTAGGGTTAAGGTTATATTTCTGGTTAAGTTTAGGGTTAGACTTACGGTTAGAGGGTTAGGCTTAGAATTAGGGTTAGAAGTTAGGGTTATATTTAGGGTTAAGGTTAGGGTTATAGCTAGGGTTAGGGTTAGTGTTAGGGTTAAGGCTGGGGTAGGTGTTAGGTTTATTCTTATAGTTAGGGTTAGTGATTAGGGTTAGGGTTAGGGTGAGTTAGGGTTAGTAAAAGGGTTAGGGTTTGAGTTATGTGTTAGAGTTAGGGTTAGGGTTTAGGGTTAGGGTTAGGGTTAGTTTTAGGTTTAGGGATTAAGGTTAGTGGTTAAGGTTAGGCTTAGGGTTAGTGTTAGAGTTAGGGTTAGGTTTAGTGTTAGGGTTAGGGTTAGGTTTAGGGTTAGCATAACGATTAGTGATCAGGGTTAGGTTTAGGGTTAGGGTTTGGGTTAGGTTTAAGTGTAGGGGTTAAGATTAGTGTTAGTATAAGTGTTAGGGATTAGGGTTAGTTTTTTTGTTAGTGATAGGGTTAGGGTTAAGGTTGGGGTTAGGTGTAGTGTTACCAATTAGGGTTAGAGTTAGGTTCAGGGATAGGGTTAGCGTTCGTTGCAAGTTTAGGGTTATTGTTAGGGTTATGGGTTACGGTTAGGACTAGGTGTTAGGATTAGTGTTAGGGTTAGAGCTAGACAGTGTTAGGTTTAGGGTTAGTCTTAGGTTTATCGTAGGGTTAGGGCTAGGGTTAAGGTTAGAGTTTCGTGTCATGGTTGGGGTTAGTGTTAGTGTTAGGGTTAGGGTTATTGTTAGGTTTAGAGTTTAGGGTTAGGACTAGGGTTAGTGTTAAGGTCAAAGGTTAGCATTAGGGTTAGGGTTAGGATTAGGTTTAGAGTTTTGGGTAGGGTTTTGTGTTAGGGCTATGTTTAGTGTTAGGTTTTAGGGTTAGGCGTTAGGGTTTAGGGTTTAGGGTTAGTGGTTATGGTTATGGTTATGGTTATGGTTATGGTTATGGTTTTGGTTATGGTTATGGTTAGGGCTAGTGTTAGGGTTAGGGTTAGGGTTAGGGTTACGGTTATGTTTAGGGTTATGATTAGGATGACGGTGAGTGTTAGGATTAAGTGTAGTGTTAGGCTTAGGGAATATGGTTAGTGTTAAGGTTAGGGTTAAATTTAGGGTTAATTTTAGTGTTTAGGTTTAGGGTTATTGTTAATTTTATTGATAGGGTTAAAGTTAGGTTTAGGGTTCCATTTAGGGATTAGTGTTAGTTGTTGAGTTAATGTTAGTGTTAGGGTTGGGGTTAGTGTTAGTGTTAGGAATTAGGGCTAGGCTTTAGGGTTAGGGTTAGGGTTAGGCTTAGGGTTAGGGTTAGGCTTAAAGATCAGGTTAGTGTTAGGGTTAGTGTCAGGGTTAGGGTTAGGGTTAGTGTTGCTGTTAGGCATTAGTGTTAGGGTTAGGATTAGGGTTAGAGTTAGTGTTAGGGAGAGGGTTAGGATTAAGGCTAGGGGTTAGGTTTAGTGTTATGGTTAGTGTTAGTGTTAGTGTTAAGTTTAGGTTAGGGTTAGAGGTTAGGTTTAGGTTTAGGTTTAGTGTTAGCATTAGTGTTAGGGTTATGTTTAAGGTTAGGAATAGGGTTAGGTTTAGGGTTAGTGTGGAGGTTAAGGTTAGCATTAGGGATTAGTGTTAGCATTAGGGTTCATCTTAGGGTTAGGTTTAGGGATAGGGTTGACTTATAGTTACAATTTAGTGTAAGGGTTAGGGTTAGAGGTCAGACTTAGGGTTAGTGTTAGGATTAGGTTTTGGGTTAGGGTTTAGGGTTAGGGTTAGTGTTAGGGTTATGGTCAGGGTAAATTTAGTGTTAGGGTTAGGGTTATAGTTTAGAGTTAGGTATAGGTTTAGGGGTATGTTTATGGTTAGGGTAAGGGTTAGGTGTTAGCGTTAGTGTTTAGGGCTAGGGTTAGGGTTAGGGTTAGGGTTAGGGTTTGTGTTTGGGATTAAAGTTTGGCTTAGGCTTATGGTTAGTGTTAGGGTTAGGGTTAGTGTTAGTGTTAATCTTATGGTTATTTTTAGTGTTCAGTGTTAGGGTTTTTGTTAAGGTTAGGTTTAGGTTTAGGGTTAGGGTTAGGATTTGTGTTTGGGATTAGAGATTGGCTTAGGTTTAGGGTTAGTGTTTTGGTTAGGGTTAGTGTTATTGTTAGTCCTAGGGTTAGCTTTAGAGTTTAGTGTTAGGGTTCCTGTTAAGGTTAGGATTAGGTTTAGGGTTAGGTTTAGGGTTAGATTTACTATTAGGGTTAGAGTTAGGGTTAGTGCTAGGTTTGGGTTAGAATTAGAGTTAGGTTTCGGCTTAGCGTAAGGATTAGAGAATGGGGTTAGGTTTAGGGTTAGGGTTAGGATTAGGTTTAAGTGTAGGTGTTAAGGTTAGGGTTAGTGTTAGTGTTAGGTATTAGGGTTAGGTTTTGGGTTAGGGTTAGGGTTAGGGTTACGGTTGGTGTTAGGCTTAGTGTTAGGGATTCATGTTAGGGTTAGGTTAGGCTTAGGGTTAAGGTTCACGCTTGGAGGAGTGTTAGTTTTAGGGACAGGGGTAGAGGGTAGGGTTAGGGTTAGGGTTAGTGGCAGGGTTACATGTTAGTGTTAGTTTTAGGGTTAGGGTTATGTTAGTGTTCATGTTATAGTTAGGGTTAGGGTTTGGGATTGGTGTTAGAGTTAGGGTTAGTGTTGCCATTAGGCATTAAGTTTAGTGTTAGGATTAGTGTTAGGGTTAGCGTTAAGGTTAGGATTAGGGTTAGGGTTAGAGGTTATGGTCAGGTTAAGGTTAAGGTTAGGGTTTGGGTTAGTGTTAGGGTTAGTGCCAGGGTTTTATGTTAGTATTAGTTTTAGGGAAAGGGTTAGTGTTAGTGTTAGTGTTATACTTAGGGTTAGGGTTTGGGTTAGGTGTTATAGTTAGGGTTAGGTTTAGTGTAGCGTTAGATTTAGTATTAGTGTTAGGTTTAGGGTTACAGTTCGGGTTAGGGTTAGGTTTAGTGTTACGGTTAGTGTTAGCATAAGGATTATGGTTAGTGTTAGGGTTAGGGTTCAGGTTCGGGTTAGGTTTAGGTTTAGGGTTAGGGCTAGCATAAGTATTAGAGTTAGTGTTAGGTTTAGGATGAGAGTTAGGGTTAGAGCTAGACAGGGTTATGGTTAGGGTTAGTGTTAAGGTTACTGTTATCATAGGTTTAGGGTTAGGGTTAGTTTTAGGTTTTGAGGTTAGGGTCAGGGTTAAGGTTAGTGTTAGTGTTAGGGTTAGGGTTAATGTTTGGTTTAGAGGTTAGGATTAGGGTTAGTGGTAGAGTTTAGGGTTAGGGTTGAGGTTAGGTATAGAGTTAATGTTAGGGTTAGTGGTAGGGTTAGAGGTTAGTATTAGGTTTATTGTTAGGGTTTTGGTTAATGTTAGGTTTAGGTTTAGGGTTAGGGTTAGGATTAGCAGTAGGGTTAGAGTTTAGTATAAATTTAGGGTTACTGTTAATGTTTGGATTAGTGTTAGGGTTATGCGTTAGGGATCGGGTTAGTGCTACCTTTAGATTTAGGGTTAGGGTTATGTTTCCGGTTAGGTTCAGTGTTAGCGTTATGGTTAGAGGGTTAAGGTTAGAATTAGGATTAGAAGTTAGGGCTTTATGTAGGTTTAAGGTTAGGGTTAGGGTTAGGGTTAGTGTTAGGGTTAGGGCTGGGGTTAGGTTTTAGTGTTATTGTTAGGGTTAGGGTTAGAGATTAGGATTAGGTTTATGGTGAGTGATAGGGTTAGGAAAAGTGTTAAGGTTTGAGTTGGGGTTAGAGTTAGGGTTAGGGTTACTGTTAGGTTTAGGGTTATTGTTAGTGTTATTGTTAGAGTTTAGTGTTAGGTTTATAGTTACGGTTTGCATGAGGTTTAGGGTTAGTGTTAGGGATAGGGTTAGTGTTAGCGCAAGGATTAGGGTTAGGTTTAGGGTTTGGGTTAGGGTTAGCGTTAGGGTTAGTTTTAGGTTTAGGGATTAAGTTTAGTGGTAGTGTTAGTGTTAGAGTTAGGGTTAGAGTTAGGGTTACGTTTAGTGTTAGGGTTAGGCTAAGGGTTAGTGTTAGCATAATGATTAGAATTTAGGGTTAGGTTTAGGGTTAGGGTTTGTGTTAGGGTTAAGTGTAGGGGTTAACAGTAGTGTTAGTGTAAGGGTTAGGGATTATGGTTAGTGTTTTTGTTAGTGTTAGGGTTAGGGTTAAAGTTGGAGTTAGGGGTAGTATTACCAATTAGTGTTAGGTTTAGGGTCATGGATAGGTTTAGGGTTAGTGTCCAGTTTAGTTTTAATGTTAGGGTTGCGGGTTACGGTTAGGGCTAGGGGTTTGGATTAGTGTTATGTTTAGAGCTAGACAGGGTTAGGGTTAGGGTTAGTGTTAGGTTTATTGTAGGGTTATGGTTAGGGTTAGGGTAAGGGTTAGTGTTAGGTTTAGGGTTATTGTAAGGTTTAGAGGTTAGGGATAGGTCTAGGGTTAGGTTTGGGGTCAGAGATTAGCGTTAGGTTTAGCGTTAGGGTTAGAGTTAGGTTAAGGTTAGTGTCAAGTTTGTGGTTAATGTTAGGGTTACGGGCTATGTTTAGTTCTAGGGTTTAGGATTAGTGTTACGGTTAGAGCTAGACCAGGTTAGGGTTAGGTTTAGTGTTAGGTTTATTGTAGGGTTAGGGTTTAGGGTCAGGGTTGGGGTTAGGGTTAGTGTTAAGGTTAGGGTTATTATTAGGTTTAGATTTTAGGATTAGGGTTTGGATTAGGGTTAGGGTCAGAGGTTAGCGTTAGGGTTTTGGTTCGGATTAGGTTTAGGGTTTTTGGGTAGAGTTTGGGTTGGGGCTATGTTTAGGTTTAGGTTTTAGGGTTTGGGGTTAATGTTTAGGGTTTAAGGTTAGGGGTTAGGGTTAGTGTTAGGTTTATGGTTATGGTTAGGTTTAGGGTGAAGGTTAGGGTTAGGGTTAGCTTTAGGTTTAGCAGGTTAGGGTTAGTGTTAGGGTTAAGTTTAGGTTTAGAGGTAAGGGTTAGGGTTAGGAATAGGGTTAGAATGATGGTTATGGTTCGGGTTAGGGGTAGGGGTAGGGGTTGGGTTAGGGTTAGTGTTAATGTTAGGGTTAGTGTTAGGGTTAGGGTTATGATTAGTGTGATGGTTAGGCTTAGGTTTAGGTTTAGTGTTAGTCTTAGTGATTAGGGTTAATGTTAAGGTCAGGGATAAAGTTAGGGTTAGGATTGGGCCTTGGTGTTAGTTTTAGTGTTAGGGTTAGTGATAGGGTTAAAGTTAGGGTTAGGGTGGGGTTGAAGCATTAGTATTAATGTTTGAGTTAGTGTTAGGGTTAGGGTTGGGGTTAGGGTTAGGGTTAGGGTTAGGGATTAGGGTTAGGGTTAGGGTTACTGTTAGGGTTATGGTTAGAGTTAGGAGTAGGGTTAGGGTTAGGGTTGGTGTTAGGTTAGCATTAGGTATTAGGATTCACGTTACGGTTTGGCTTAGAGTTAGGGTTAGGAATAGGGTTGGGTTAGAGTTAGAATTTAGTGTAAGGGTTAGAGTTAGTGTTAGGGTTAGGGTTCGGTTGAAGCATTAGTATTAGTGTTTGAGTTTGTGTTAGGGTTGGGGTTGGGGTTAGGGTTAGGGTTAGGGATTAGGGTTAGCGTTACGGTTCGGTTTAGAGTTAGGGTTAATGATAGGGTTTGGTTAGAGTTAGAATTTAGTGTAAGGGTTAGAGTTAGGTTTAGGGTTAGAGGTCAGAGTTAGGGTTAGAGTTAGTGTTAGGGTTCGGGTTAGGGTTAGGGTTAGGGATTAATGTTAGATTTAGGGTTAGGGTTAGAGTTATGGTTAGGGTAAATTTAGGGTTAGTGTTAGGGTTTAAAGTTAGGTTTAGGTTTAGAGGTATATTTATGGTTAGGGTAAAGTTTAGGTGTTAGGGTTAGGGTTTAGTGTTAGGGTTAGGATTAGAGTTTGGTGTTAGGGTTAGGGTTAGGTTTAGTGTTAGCGTTTGGGTTTTGGGTTAGAATTAGGCTTAGGTTTAGGGTTAGTGTTAGGGTTAGGGCTAGGGTTAGTGTTAGTGTTATTCTTAGGTTAGGTTTAGAGTTTAGTGTTATGGTTTGGGTTAGTTTTAGGGTTAGGGTTAGGTTTATGGTTAAGGTTAGGGTTCGGGTTAGGGTTACATTTATTGTTAGGGTTACAGTTAGGGTTAGGGTTAGTTCTAGGGTTAGGGTTGGCATTAACGTTAGGTTAGGGTTAGCGTAAGGATTAGAGAATGGGGTTAGGTTTAGGGTTAGGTTTAAGGGTAGGTGTTAAAGTTAGGGTTAGTGTTAGTGATTAGGGTTAGGATTTGGGTTAGTGTTAGGATTAAGGTTATGGTTGGGGTTAGGGTTAGTGTTAGGGATTAGGGTTAGGTTTAGGTTTAGGGACAGAGTTAAGGTTAGGGCTAGGGTGAGGATTAGGGTTAGGCTTAGGGGTAGAGGTTAGGGTTAGGGTTATGTTTAGGGTTAACTTTAGGTTTAGGTTTAGGGTTAGGGATTAAGGTTAAGGGTAGTGCTAGGTTTAGAGTTAGTGTTAGGGTTAGGCTTAGGCTTACGGTTAGGGTTAGGGTTAGTTTTAGGCTTAGTGTTAGGGTTAGGCTTAGGGTTAGGTTTAGGGTTAAGTTTAGGTTTAAGGTTCGGGTTAGGTTTAGGGTTAGTTTTAGGCTTAGGTTTAGTTTTAGGGTGAGGATTCGGTTTAGGTTTAGGGTTATGGTTAGTCTTAAGGTTAGCATAAGGATTAGATATTAGGGTTAGGGTTAGGGTTACGGTTAGGGTCAGTGTTAGGGTTATGTTTAGTGTTAGAAGTAGGTTTAGAGTTAAGTTTGGGGTTAGGGTTAGTGTTAGGAATTAGGGTTAGCGTTAGGGTTCGGCTTAGGGTTAGGGTTAGGTATAGGTTCGGGTTAGGCTTAGAGTTTAGTGTAAGTTTTATTGTTAGGTTTAGCGTTAGGGTTAGGGTTAGGGTTAGGATTATGGTTAGGGTAAATTTAGTGTTAGGGTTAGGGTTAGGGTTTAGAGTTAGGTTTAGGTTTAGCGTTATGGTTATGGGTAAGGTAAGGGCTAGAGTTAGGGTTAGGATTAGGTTTAGAGTCGTGGGTATGGTTTCCTTTAGGCTTATGTTTATGGTTAGGATTTGGTGTTAGGTGTTAGGGTTTAGGGTTTATTGTTAGGGCTTAGGGTTAGTGTTAAGGTTATGGTTAGGATTAATGTTAGCGTTAGTGTAAGGATTAGAGAATAGGGTTAGGTTTAGGTTAGGCTTATGGTTAGGTTTAATGGCAGGGGTTAAGGTTAGGGTTGGTGTTAGTGTTAGGGATTAGGGTTAGTTAGGATTACAGTTGTGGTTAGGGTTAGTGTTAGGGATTAGGGTTTTTGTTATGGGTAGGGATAGGGTTAAGTTTCGGTCTAGGGTGATGGTTAGGCATTGGGTTAAGGTCAGGGTTAGGGTTCGGTTAGGGTTACTTTTATGGGTAAGGTTTAAGTTTAGGATCAGTGTTAGTGTTAGGGTTAGGGTTAGGGTTAGGGTTAGGGTTAAGTTTAGGTATAGCGTTAGTGTTAGGTTTAGTGGTAGGTTTAGAGGTTAGTGTTAGGTTTAGGTTTAGGGTTTGGGTTAGTGTTAGGGTTATGGTTAGGCTTAGGTTTAGGGTTAGGATTAGCATTAGGTTTAGAAATTAGCGTAAGGGTCAGGGTTAGGGTTAGAGTTAGAGGTCAGGGTTAGTGTTAGTGTTAGAATTAGTGTTTGGGTTACAGGTTAGGGGTAGTGCTAGTGCTATATTTTGGGTTAGGGTTTGTTTTAGGGTTAGGGTTATATTTCCTGTTAGGTTTAGGGTTAGAGTTACGGTTAGAGGGTTAGGCTTAGAATTAGGGTTAGAAGTTAGGGTTAAGGTTAGGGTTATAGCTAGGGTTAGGGTTAGAGTTAGGTTTAGGGTTATTGTTAGGGTTAAGGCTGGGGTAGGTTTTAGGTTTATTCTTATAGTTAGGGTTAGTGATTAGGGTTAGGGTGAGTTAGGGTTAGTAAAAGGGTTAGGGTTTGAGTTATGTGTTAGAGTTAGGGTTAGGGTTTAGGTTTAGGGTTAAGGTTAGCGTTAGGGTTAGTTTTAGGTTTAGGGATTAAGGTTAGTGGTTAGGGTTAGGCTTAGGGTTAGTGTTAGAGTTAGGGTTAGGTTTAGTGTTAGGGTTAGGGTTAGGTTTAGGGTTAGCATAATGATTAGTGATCAGGGTTAGGTTTAGGGTTAGGGTTGGTGTTAGGTTTAAGTGTAGGGGTTAAGGTTAGTGTTAGTATAAGTGTTAGGGATTAGGGTTAGTTTTTTTGTTAGTGATAGGGTTAGGGTTAAGGTTGGGGTTAGGTGTAGTGTTACCAATTAGGGTTAGTGTTAGGTTCAGGGATAGGGTTAGCGTTCGTTGCAAGTTTAGGGTTATTGTTAGGGTTATGGGTTACAGTTAGGACTAGGTGTTAGGATTAGTGTTAGGGTTAGAGCTAGACAGTGTTAGGTTTAGGGTTAGTCTTAGGTTTATCGTAGGGTTAGCGTTAGGGTTAAGGTTAGAGTTTCGTGTCTTGGTTGGGGTTAGTGTTAGTGTTAGGGATTAGGGTTAGTTAGGTTTACAGTTGTGGTTAGGGTTAGTGTTAGGGATTAGGGTTTTTGTTATGGGTAAGGATAGGCTTAAGGCTCGGTCTAGGGTGATGGTTAGGCATCGGGTTAAGGTCAGGGTTAGGGTTCGGTTAGGGTTACTTTTATGGGTAAGGTTTAAGTTTAGGATCAGTGTTAGTGTTAGGGTTAGGGTTAGGGTTAGGGTTAAGTTTAGGTATAGCGTTAGTGTTAGGTTTAGTGGTAGGGTTAGAGGTTAGTGTTAGGTTTAGGTTTAGGGTTTGGGTTAGTGTTAGGGTTATGGTTAGGCTTAGGTTTAGGGTTAGGATTAGCATTAGGTTTAGAATTTAGCGTAAGGGTCAGGGTTAGGGTTAGAGTTAGAGGTCAGGGTTAGTGTTAGTGTTAGAATTAGTGTTTGGGTTACAGGTTAGGGGTAGTGTTAGTGCTATAGTTTGGGTTAGGGTTTGTTTTAGGGTTAGGGTTATATTTCCGGTTAGGTTTAGGGTTAGAGTTACGGTTAGAGGGTAAGGCTTAGAATTAGGGTTAGAAGTTAGGGTTATATTTAGGGTTAAGGTTAGAGTTATAGCTAGGGTTAGGGTTAGTGTTAGGGTTAAGGCTGGGGTAGGTGTTAGGTTTATTCTTATAGTTAGGGTTAGTGATTAGGGTTAGGGTTAGGGTGAGTTAGGGTTAGTAAAAGGGTTAGGGTTTGAGTTATGTGTTAGAGTTAGGGTTAGGGTTTAGGGTTAGGGTTAGGGTTAGCGTTAGAGTTAGGGTTAGGTTTAGTGTTAGGGTTAGGGTTAGGTTTAGGGTTAGCATAAGGATTAGTGATCAGGGTTAGGTTTAGGGTTAGGGTTTGGGTTAGGTTTAAGTGTAGGGGTTAAGGTTAGTGTTAGTATAAGTGTTAGGGATTAGGGTTAGTTTTTTTGTTAGTGATAGGGTTAGGGTTAAGGTTGGGGTTAGGTGTAGTGTTACCAATTAGGGTTAGGGTTAGGTTCAGGGATAGGGTTAGCGTTCGTTGCAAGTTTAGGGTTATTGTTAGGGTTATGGGTTACGGTTAGGACTAGGTGTTAGGATTAGTGTTAGGGTTAGAGCTAGACATTGTTAGGTTTAGGGTTAGTCTTAGGTTTATCGTAGGGTTAGCGTTAGGGTTAAGGTTAGAGTTTCGTGTCATGGTTGGGGTTAGTGTTAGTGTTAGGGTTAGGGTTATTGTTAGGTTTAGAGGTTAGGGTTAGGACTAGGGTTAGTGTTAAGGTCAAAGGTTAGCATTAGGGTTAGGGTTAGGATTAGGTTTAGAGTTTTGGGTAGGGTTTTGTGTTAGGGCTATGTTTAGTGTTAGGTTTTAGGGTTAGTCATTAGGGTTTAGGGTTTAGGGTTAGTGGTTATGTTTATGGTTATGGTTATGGTTATGGTTAGGGTTAGGGTTAGGGTTAGTGTTAGGGTTAGGGTTATGGTTAGGGTTACGGTTATGTTTAGGGTTATGATTAGGATAACGGTGAGGGTTAGGATTAAGTGTAGTGTTAGGCTTAGGGAATATGGTTAGTGTTAAGGTTAGGGTTAAATTTAGGGTTAGTTTTAGTGTTTAGTGTTAGGGTTAGGGTTAGTGTTAGTTTTATTGATAGGGTTAAAGTTAGGTTTAGGGTTCCATTTAGGGATTAGTGTTAGTTGTTGAGTTAATGTTAGTGTTAGGGTTGGGGTTAGTGTTAGTGTTAGGAATTAGGGTTAGGCTTTAGGGTTAGGGTTAGGGTTAGGCTTAGGGTTAGGGTTAGGCTTAATTATCAGGTTAGTGTTAGGGTTAGTGTCAGGGTTAGGGTTAGGGTTAGTGTTGCTGTTAGGCATTATTGATAGGGTTAGGATTAGGGTTAGAGTTAGTGTTAGAGAGAGGGTTAGGATTAAGGCTAGGGGTTAGGTTTAGTGTTATGGTTAGTGTTAGTGTTAGTGTTAGTGTTAGGTTTAGTTTAGGGTTAGAGTTTAGGGTTAGGTTTAGTGTTAGCATTAGTGTTAGGGTTATATTTAAGGTTAGGAATAGGGTTAGGTTTAGGGTTAGTGTGATTGTTAAGGTTAGCATTAGGGATTAGTGTTAGAATTTGGGTTCGGCTTAGGATTAGGGTTAGGGATAGGGTTGACTTATAGTTACAATTTAGTGTAAGGGTTAGGGTTAGAGGTCAGACTTAGGGTTAGTGTTAGGATTAGGGTTTGGGTTAGGGTTTAGGGTTAGGGTTAGTGTTAGGGTTATGGTCAGGGTAAATTTAGGGTCAAGGTTAGTGTTAGGGTTTAGTGTTAGTTTTAGGTTTAGGGGTATGTTTATGGTTAGGCTAAGTGTTAGGTGTTAGAGTTAGGGTTTAGGGTTAGGGTTAGGTTTAGAGTTTTGTTTTAGGTTTTGGCTAGAGTTAGTGTTAGGTTTAGGATTAGGGTTAGTGATAGGGTTTGCATTTGGGGTTAGCGTTTGTCTTAATTTTAGGGTTAGTGTTAGGGTTAGGGCTAGGGTTAGTGTTAGTCTTAGTGTTAGCTTTAGAATTGAGTGTTAGTGTTCGGGTTAGGGTTAGAGTTAGGTTTAGGGTTAGGGTTAGGGTTAGATTTATTATTAGGGTTAGGGTTAGGGTTAGTGCTAGGTTTAGGGTTAGGGTTAGGGTTAGGGTTAGTTTAGGTTTAGGGATTAAGGTTAGTGATAGTGTTAGGGTTAGGGTTAGGGTTAGTGTTATCGTTAGTGTTAGGGTTAGTGTTTGTCTTAGGGTTAGCGTTAGAATTAGTTTTAGGGTTAGGGTTAGGCTTAGGGTGAGCATAAGGATTAGAGATTAAGGTTAGGTTGAGTGTTAGGGTTTGGGTTAGGTTTAAGGGTAGGGGTTAAGGCTAGGGTTAGTGTAAGTGTTAGGGATTAGGGTTAGTGTTAGTGTTAGTGTTAGTGTTAAGTTTGGGGTTAGGGTTAGTGTTACCCATTAGGGTTAGGGTTAGGGTTACCTATAGGGTTCAGGTTAGTTTTAGGGTTAGGCATCAGGTTAGGGTCATGCATAGGGTTTGTTTTAGGGTTAGGGTTACGGTTAGGTTTAGGGTTAGGGTTAGGTTTAGGTTTAGGGCTAGCATTAGGGTTAGGGTTAGGTTTAGGTTTAGGGTTGGGGTTAGGTATAGAGTTCGGGTTAGGCTTAGAGTTTAGTGTAAGGTTTAGTGTTAGGTTTAGCGTTAGGGTTAGGGTTAGGGTTAGGATTATGGTTAGGGTAAATTTAGGGTTAGGGTTAAGGTTAGGGTTTAGAGTTAGGTTTAGGTTTAGCGTTATGATTATGGGTAAGGTTAGGGCTAGAGTTAGGGTTAGGATTAGGTTTAGAGTTGTGGTTATGGTTTGCGTTAGGCTTATGTTTAAGGTTAGGTTTGGTGTTAAGTGTTAGGGTTTAGGGTTTATTGTTAGGGCTTAGGGTTAGTGTTAGGGTTATGGTTAGGATTAATTTTAGCGTCAGTGTAAGGATTAGAGAATAGGGTTAGGTTTAGTTTAGGCTTATGGTTAGGTTTAATGGCAGGGGTTAAGTTTAGGGTTAGTGTTAGTGTTAGGTATTAGGGTTAGTTAGGGTTACAGTTGTGGTTAGGGTTAGTGTTAGGGATTAGGGTTTTTGTTATGGGTAGGGATAGGGTTAAGGCTCGGTCTAGGGTGATGGTTAGGCATCGGGTTAAGGTCAGGGTTAGGGTTCGGTTAGGGTTACTTTTATGGGTAAGGTTTAAGTTTAGGATCAGTGTTAGGGTTAGTGTTAGAGTTAGGGTTAGGGTTAAGGTTAGGTGTAGCATTAGTGTTAGGTTTAGTGGTAGGGTTAGAGGTTAGTGTTAGATTTAGGTTTAGGGTTTGGGTTAGTGTTAAGGTTATGGTTAGGCTTAGGTTTAGGGTTAGGATGAGCATTAGGTTTAGAATTTAGCGTAAGGGTCAGGGTTAGGGTTAGATTTAGAGGTCAGGATTAGGGTTAGTGTTAGAATTAGTGTTTGGGTTACAGGTTAGGGGTAGTGCTGGTGCTATAGTTTGGGTTAGGGTTTGTTTTAGGGTTAGGGTTATATTTCCGGTTAGGTTTAGGGTTAGAGTTACGGTTAGAGGGTTAGGCTTAGAATTAGGATTAGAAGTTAGGGTTATATTTAGTGTTAAGGTTAGGGTTATAGCTAGGGTTAGAGTTAGTGTTAGGGTTAAGGCTGGGGTTGGTGTTAGGGTTATTCTTGTAGTTAGGGTTAGTGATTAGGGTTAGGGTTAGGGTGAGTTAGGGTTAGTAAAAGGGTTAGGGTTTGAGTTATGTGTTAGAGTTAGGGTTAGGGTTTAGGGTTAGGGTTAGGGTTAGCGTTAGGGTTAGTTTTATGTTTAGGGATTAAGGTTAGTGGTTAGGGTTAGGCTTAGGGTTAGTGTTAGAGTTAGGGTTAAGTTTAGTGTTAGGGTTAGGGTTAGGTTTAGGGTTAGCATAATGATTAGTGATCAGGGTTAGGTTTAGGGTTAGGGTTTGGGTTAGGTTTAAGTGTAGGGGTTAAGTTTAGTGTTAGTATAAGTGTTAGGGATTAGGGTTAGTTTTTTTGTTAGTGATAGGGTTAGGGTTAAGGTTGGGGTTAGGTGTAGTGTTACCAATTAGGGTTAGAGTTAGGTTCAGGGATAGGGTTAGCATTCGTTGCAAGTTTAGGGTTATTGTTAGGGTTATGGGTTACGGTTAGGACTAGGTGTTAGGATTAGTGTTAGGGTTAGAGCTAGACAGTGTTAGGTTTAGGGTTAGTCTTAGGTTTATCGTAGGGTTAGCGTTAGGGTTAAGGTTAGAGTTTCGTGTCATGGTTGGGGTTAGTGTTAGTGTTAGGGTTATGGTTATTGTTAGGTTTAGAGGTTAGGGTTAGGACTAGGGTTAGTGTTAAGGTCAAAGGTTAGCATTAGGGTTAGGGTTAGGATTAGGTTTAGAGTTTTGGGTAGGGTTTTGTGTTAGGGCTATGTTTAGTGTTAGGTTTTAGGGTTAGGCGTTAGGGTTTAGGGTTTAGGGTTAGTGGTTATGGTTATGGTTATGGTTATGGTTATGGTTATGGTTAGGGTTAGGGTTAGTGTTAGGGTTAGGGTTATGGTTAGGGTTACGGTTATGTTTAGGGTTATGATTAGGATAACGGTGAGGGTTAGGATTAAGTGTAGTGTTAGGCTTAGGGAATATGGTTAGTGTTAAGGTTAGGGTTAAATTTAGGGTTAGTTTTAGTGTTTAGTGTTAGGGTTAGGGTTAGTGTTAGTTTTATTGATAGGGTTAAAGTTAGGTTTAGGGTTCCATTTAGGGATTAGTGTTAGTTGTTGAGTTAATGTTAGTGTTAGGGTTGGGGTTAGTGTTAGTGTTAGGAATTAGGGTTAGGCTTTAGGGTTAGGGTTAGGGTTAGGCTTAGGGTTAGGGTTAGGCTTAATTATCAGGTTAGTGTTAGGGTTAGTGTCAGGGTTAGGGTTAGGGTTAGTGTTGCTGTTAGGCATTATTGATAGGGTTAGGATTAGGGTTAGAGTTAGTGTTAGAGAGAGGGTTAGGATTAAGGCTAGGGGTTAGGTTTAGTGTTATGGTTAGTGTTAGTGTTAGTGTTAGTGTTAGGTTTAGTTTAGGGTTAGAGTTTAGGGTTAGGTTTAGTGTTAGCATTAGTGTTAGGGTTATATTTAAGGTTAGGAATAGGGTTAGGTTTAGGGTTAGTGTGATTGTTAAGGTTAGCATTAGGGATTAGTGTTAGAATTTGGGTTCGGCTTAGGATTAGGGTTAGGGATAGGGTTGACTTATAGTTACAATTTAGTGTAAGGGTTAGGGTTAGAGGTCAGACTTAGGGTTAGTGTTAGGATTAGGGTTTGGGTTAGGGTTTAGGGTTAGGGTTAGTGTTAGGGTTATGGTCAGGGTAAATTTAGGGTCAAGGTTAGTGTTAGGGTTTAGTGTTAGTTTTAGGTTTAGGGGTATGTTTATGGTTAGGCTAAGTGTTAGGTGTTAGAGTTAGGGTTTAGGGTTAGGGTTAGGTTTAGAGTTTTGTTTTAGGTTTTGGCTAGAGTTAGTGTTAGGTTTAGGATTAGGGTTAGTGATAGGGTTTGCATTTGGGGTTAGCGTTTGTCTTAATTTTAGGGTTAGTGTTAGGGTTAGGGCTAGGGTTAGTGTTAGTCTTAGTGTTAGCTTTAGAATTGAGTGTTAGTGTTCGGGTTAGGGTTAGAGTTAGGTTTAGGGTTAGGGTTAGGGTTAGATTTATTATTAGGGTTAGGGTTAGGGTTAGTGCTAGGTTTAGGGTTAGGGTTAGGGTTAGGGTTAGTTTAGGTTTAGGGATTAAGGTTAGTGATAGTGTTAGGGTTAGGGTTAGGGTTAGTGTTATCGTTAGTGTTAGGGTTAGTGTTTGTCTTAGGGTTAGCGTTAGAATTAGTTTTAGGGTTAGGGTTAGGCTTAGGGTGAGCATAAGGATTAGAGATTAAGGTTAGGTTGAGTGTTAGGGTTTGGGTTAGGTTTAAGGGTAGGGGTTAAGGCTAGGGTTAGTGTAAGTGTTAGGGATTAGGGTTAGTGTTAGTGTTAGTGTTAGTGTTAAGTTTGGGGTTAGGGTTAGTGTTACCCATTAGGGTTAGGGTTAGGGTTACCTATAGGGTTCAGGTTAGTTTTAGGGTTAGGCATCAGGTTAGGGTCATGCATAGGGTTTGTTTTAGGGTTAGGGTTACGGTTAGGTTTAGGGTTAGGGTTAGGTTTAGGTTTAGGGCTAGCATTAGGGTTAGGGTTAGGTTTAGGTTTAGGGTTGGGGTTAGGTATAGAGTTCGGGTTAGGCTTAGAGTTTAGTGTAAGGTTTAGTGTTAGGTTTAGCGTTAGGGTTAGGGTTAGGGTTAGGATTATGGTTAGGGTAAATTTAGGGTTAGGGTTAAGGTTAGGGTTTAGAGTTAGGTTTAGGTTTAGCGTTATGATTATGGGTAAGGTTAGGGCTAGAGTTAGGGTTAGGATTAGGTTTAGAGTTGTGGTTATGGTTTGCGTTAGGCTTATGTTTAAGGTTAGGTTTGGTGTTAAGTGTTAGGGTTTAGGGTTTATTGTTAGGGCTTAGGGTTAGTGTTAGGGTTATGGTTAGGATTAATTTTAGCGTCAGTGTAAGGATTAGAGAATAGGGTTAGGTTTAGTTTAGGCTTATGGTTAGGTTTAATGGCAGGGGTTAAGTTTAGGGTTAGTGTTAGTGTTAGGTATTAGGGTTAGTTAGGGTTACAGTTGTGGTTAGGGTTAGTGTTAGGGATTAGGGTTTTTGTTATGGGTAGGGATAGGGTTAAGGCTCGGTCTAGGGTGATGGTTAGGCATCGGGTTAAGGTCAGGGTTAGGGTTCGGTTAGGGTTACTTTTATGGGTAAGGTTTAAGTTTAGGATCAGTGTTAGGGTTAGTGTTAGAGTTAGGGTTAGGGTTAAGGTTAGGTGTAGCATTAGTGTTAGGTTTAGTGGTAGGGTTAGAGGTTAGTGTTAGATTTAGGTTTAGGGTTTGGGTTAGTGTTAAGGTTATGGTTAGGCTTAGGTTTAGGGTTAGGATGAGCATTAGGTTTAGAATTTAGCGTAAGGGTCAGGGTTAGGGTTAGATTTAGAGGTCAGGATTAGGGTTAGTGTTAGAATTAGTGTTTGGGTTACAGGTTAGGGGTAGTGCTGGTGCTATAGTTTGGGTTAGGGTTTGTTTTAGGGTTAGGGTTATATTTCCGGTTAGGTTTAGGGTTAGAGTTACGGTTAGAGGGTTAGGCTTAGAATTAGGATTAGAAGTTAGGGTTATATTTAGTGTTAAGGTTAGGGTTATAGCTAGGGTTAGAGTTAGTGTTAGGGTTAAGGCTGGGGTTGGTGTTAGGGTTATTCTTGTAGTTAGGGTTAGTGATTAGGGTTAGGGTTAGGGTGAGTTAGGGTTAGTAAAAGGGTTAGGGTTTGAGTTATGTGTTAGAGTTAGGGTTAGGGTTTAGGGTTAGGGTTAGGGTTAGCGTTAGGGTTAGTTTTATGTTTAGGGATTAAGGTTAGTGGTTAGGGTTAGGCTTAGGGTTAGTGTTAGAGTTAGGGTTAAGTTTAGTGTTAGGGTTAGGGTTAGGTTTAGGGTTAGCATAATGATTAGTGATCAGGGTTAGGTTTAGGGTTAGGGTTTGGGTTAGGTTTAAGTGTAGGGGTTAAGTTTAGTGTTAGTATAAGTGTTAGGGATTAGGGTTAGTTTTTTTGTTAGTGATAGGGTTAGGGTTAAGGTTGGGGTTAGGTGTAGTGTTACCAATTAGGGTTAGAGTTAGGTTCAGGGATAGGGTTAGCATTCGTTGCAAGTTTAGGGTTATTGTTAGGGTTATGGGTTACGGTTAGGACTAGGTGTTAGGATTAGTGTTAGGGTTAGAGCTAGACAGTGTTAGGTTTAGGGTTAGTCTTAGGTTTATCGTAGGGTTAGCGTTAGGGTTAAGGTTAGAGTTTCGTGTCATGGTTGGGGTTAGTGTTAGTGTTAGGGTTATGGTTATTGTTAGGTTTAGAGGTTAGGGTTAGGACTAGGGTTAGTGTTAAGGTCAAAGGTTAGCATTAGGGTTAGGGTTAGGATTAGGTTTAGAGTTTTGGGTAGGGTTTTGTGTTAGGGCTATGTTTAGTGTTAGGTTTTAGGGTTAGGCGTTAGGGTTTAGGGTTTAGGGTTAGTGGTTATGGTTATGGTTATGGTTATGGTTATGGTTATGGTTAGGGTTAGGGTTAGTGTTAGGGTTAGGGTTATGGTTAGGGTTACGGTTATGTTTAGGGTTATGATTAGGATAACGGTGAGGGTTAGGATTAAGTGTAGTGTTAGGCTTAGGGAATATGGTTAGTGTTAAGGTTAGGGTTAAATTTAGGGTTAGTTTTAGTGTTTAGTGTTAGGGTTAGGGTTAGTGTTAGTTTTATTGATAGGGTTAAAGTTAGGTTTAGGGTTCCATTTAGGGATTAGTGTTAGTTGTTGAGTTAATGTTAGTGTTAGGGTTGGGGTTAGTGTTAGTGTTAGGAATTAGGGTTAGGCTTTAGGGTTAGGGTTAGGGTTAGGCTTAGGGTTAGGGTTAGGCTTAATTATCAGGTTAGTGTTAGGGTTAGTGTCAGGGTTAGGGTTAGGGTTAGTGTTGCTGTTAGGCATTATTGATAGGGTTAGGATTAGGGTTAGAGTTAGTGTTAGAGAGAGGGTTAGGATTAAGGCTAGGGGTTAGGTTTAGTGTTATGGTTAGTGTTAGTGTTAGTGTTAGTGTTAGGTTTAGTTTAGGGTTAGAGTTTAGGGTTAGTTTTAGTGTTAGCATTAGTGTTAGGGTTATATTTAAGGTTAGGAATAGGGTTAGGTTTAGGGTTAGTGTGATTGTTAAGGTTAGCATTAGGGATTAGTGTTAGAATTTGGGTTCGGCTTAGGGTTAGGGTTAGGGATAGGGTTGACTTATAGTTACAATTTAGTGTAAGGGTTAGGGTTAGAGGTCAGACTTAGGGTTAGTGTTAGGATTAGGGTTTGGGTTAGGGTTTAGGGTTAGGGTTAGTGTTAGGGTTATGGTCAGGGTAAATTTAGGGTCAAGGTTAGTGTTAGGGTTTAGTGTTAGTTTTAGGTTTAGGGGTATGTTTATGGTTAGGCTAAGTGTTAGGTGTTACAGTTAGGGTTTAGGGTTAGGGTTAGGTTTAGAGTTTTGTTTTAGGTTTTGGCTAGAGTTAGTGTTAGGTTTAGGATTAGGGTTAGTGATAGGGTTTGCATTTGGGGTTAGCGTTTGTCTTAATTTTAGGGTTAGTGTTAGGGTTAGGGCTAGGGTTAGTGTTAGTCTTAGTGTTAGCTTTAGAATTGAGTGTTAGTGTTCGGGTTAGGGTTAGAGTTAGGTTTAGGGTTAGGGTTAGGGTTAGATTTATTATTAGGGTTAGGGTTAGGGTTAGTGCTAGGTTTAGGGTTAGGGTTAGGGTTAGGGTTAGTTTAGGTTTAGGGATTAAGGTTAGTGATAGTGTTAGGGTTAGGGTTAGGGTTAGTGTTATCGTTAGTGTTAGGGTTAGTGTTTGTCTTAGGGTTAGCGTTAGAATTAGTTTTAGGGTTAGGGTTAGGCTTAGGGTGAGCATAAGGATTAGAGATTAAGGTTAGGTTGAGTGTTAGGGTTTGGGTTAGGTTTAAGGGTAGGGGTTAAGGCTAGGGTTAGTGTAAGTGTTAGGGATTAGGGTTAGTGTTAGTGTTAGTGTTAGTGTTAAGTTTGGGGTTAGGGTTAGTGTTACCCATTAGGGTTAGGGTTAGGGTTACCTATAGGGTTCAGGTTAGTTTTAGGGTTAGGCATCAGGTTAGGGTCATGCATAGGGTTTGTTTTAGGGTTAGGGTTACGGTTAGGTTTAGGGTTAGGGTTAGGTTTAGGTTTAGGGCTAGCATTAGGGTTAGGGTTAGGTTTAGGTTTAGGGTTGGGGTTAGGTATAGAGTTCGGGTTAGGCTTAGAGTTTAGTGTAAGGTTTAGTGTTAGGTTTAGCGTTAGGGTTAGGGTTAGGGTTAGGATTATGGTTAGGGTAAATTTAGGGTTAGGGTTAAGGTTAGGGTTTAGAGTTAGGTTTAGGTTTAGCGTTATGATTATGGGTAAGGTTAGGGCTAGAGTTAGGGTTAAGATTAGGTTTAGAGTTGTGGTTATGGTTTGCGTTAGGCTTATGTTTAAGGTTAGGTTTGGTGTTAAGTGTTAGGGTTTAGGGTTTATTGTTAGGGCTTAGGGTTAGTGTTAGGGTTATGGTTAGGATTAATTTTAGCGTCAGTGTAAGGATTAGAGAATAGGGTTAGGTTTAGTTTAGGCTTATGGTTAGGTTTAATGGCAGGGGTTAAGTTTAGGGTTAGTGTTAGTGTTAGGTATTAGGGTTAGTTAGGGTTACAGTTGTGGTTAGGGTTAGTGTTAGGGATTAGGGTTTTTGTTATGGGTAGGGATAGGGTTAAGGCTCGGTCTAGGGTGATGGTTAGGCATCGGGTTAAGGTCAGGGTTAGGGTTCGGTTAGGGTTACTTTTATGGGTAAGGTTTAAGTTTAGGATCAGTGTTAGGGTTAGTGTTAGAGTTAGGGTTAGGGTTAAGGTTAGGTGTAGCATTAGTGTTAGGTTTAGTGGTAGGGTTAGAGGTTAGTGTTAGATTTAGGTTTAGGGTTTGGGTTAGTGTTAAGGTTATGGTTAGGCTTAGGTTTAGGGTTAGGATGAGCATTAGGTTTAGAATTTAGCGTAAGGGTCAGGGTTAGGGTTAGATTTAGAGGTCAGGATTAGGGTTAGTGTTAGAATTAGTGTTTGGGTTACAGGTTAGGGGTAGTGCTGGTGCTATAGTTTGGGTTAGGGTTTGTTTTAGGGTTAGGGTTATATTTCCGGTTAGGTTTAGGGTTAGAGTTACGGTTAGAGGGTTAGGCTTAGAATTAGGATTAGAAGTTAGGGTTATATTTAGTGTTAAGGTTAGGGTTATAGCTAGGGTTAGAGTTAGTGTTAGGGTTAAGGCTGGGGTTGGTGTTAGGGTTATTCTTGTAGTTAGGGTTAGTGATTAGGGTTAGGGTTAGGGTGAGTTAGGGTTAGTAAAAGGGTTAGGGTTTGAGTTATGTGTTAGAGTTAGGGTTAGGGTTTAGGGTTAGGGTTAGGGTTAGCGTTAGGGTTAGTTTTATGTTTAGGGATTAAGGTTAGTGGTTAGGGTTAGGCTTAGGGTTAGTGTTAGAGTTAGGGTTAAGTTTAGTGTTAGGGTTAGGGTTAGGTTTAGGGTTAGCATAATGATTAGTGATCAGGGTTAGGTTTAGGGTTAGGGTTTGGGTTAGGTTTAAGTGTAGGGGTTAAGTTTAGTGTTAGTATAAGTGTTAGGAATTAGGGTTAGTTTTTTTGTTAGTGATAGGGTTAGGGTTAAGGTTGGGGTTAGGTGTAGTGTTACCAATTAGGGTTAGAGTTAGGTTCAGGGATAGGGTTAGCGTTCGTTGCAAGTTTAGGGTTATTGTTAGGGTTATGGGTTACGGTTAGGACTAGGTGTTAGGATTAGTGTTAGGGTTAGAGCTAGACAGTGTTAGGTTTAGGGTTAGTCTTAGGTTTATCGTAGGGTTAGCGTTAGGGTTAAGGTTAGAGTTTCGTGTCATGGTTGGGGTTAGTGTTAGTGTTAGGGTTAGGGTTATTGTTAGGTTTAGAGGTTAGTGTTAGGACTAGGGTTAGTGTTAAGGTCAAAGGTTAGCATTAGGGTTAGGGTTAGGATTAGGTTTAGAGTTTTGGGTAGGGTTTTGTGTTAGGGCTATGTTTAGTGTTAGGTTTTAGGGTTAGGCGTTAGGGTTTAGGGTTTAGGGTTAGTGGTTATGGTTATGGTTATGGTTATGGTTATGGTTATAGTTAGGGCTAGGGTTAGTGTTAGGGTTAGGGTTAGGGTTAGGGTTAGGTTTACGGTTATGTTTAGGGTTATGATTAGGATGACAGTGAGGGTTAGGATTAAGTGTAGTGTTAGGCTTAGGGAATATGGTTAGTGTTAAGATTAGGGTTAAATTTAGGGTTAGTTTTAGTGTTTAGGGTTAGGGTTAGTGTTAGTTTTATTGATAGGGTTAAAGTTAGGTTTAGGGTTCCATTTAGGGATTAGTGTTAGTTGTTGAGTTAATGTTAGTGTTAGGGTTGGGGTTAGTGTTAGTGTTAGGAATTAGGGTTAGGCTTTAGGGTTAGGGTTAGGGTTAGGTTTAGGGTTAGGCTTAGGCTTAAGGTTCAGGTTAGTGTTAGGCTTAGTGTCAGGGTTAGGGTTAGGGTTAGTGTTGCTGTTAGGCATTATTGTTAGGGTTAGGATTAGGGTTAGAGTTAGTGTTAGGGAGAGGGTTAGGATTAAGGCTAGGGGTTAGGTTTAGTGTTATGGTTAGTGTTAGTGTTAGTGTTAGGTTTAGGTTAGGGTTAGAGTTTAGGTTTAGGTTTAGTGTTAGCATTAGTTTTAGGGTTATGTTTAAGGTTAGGAATAGGGTTAGGTTTAGGGTTAGTGTGGGGGTTAAGGTTAGCATTAGGGATTAGTGTTAGCATTAGGGTTCGGCTTAGGGTTAGGGTTAGGGATAGGGTTGACTTATAGTTACAATTTAGTGTAAGGGTTAAGGTTAGAGGTCAGACTTAGGGTTAGTGTTAGGATTAGGGTTTGGGTTATGGTTTAGGGTTAGGGTTAGTGTTAGGGTTATGGTCAGGGTAAATTTAGGGTCAAGGTTAGTGTTAGGGTTTAGAGTTAGTTTTAGGTTTAGGGGTATGTTTATGGTTAGGCTAAGTGTTAGGTGTTAGAGTTAGGTGTTAGGGATAGGGTTAGGTTTAGAGTTTGGTTTTAGGTTTTGGCTAGGGTTAGTGTTAGGTTTAGGATTAGGGTTAGTGTTAGGGTTTGCTTTTGGGGTTAGAGTTTGTTTTAGGTTTAGGGTTAGTTTTAGGTTTAGGGCTAGGGTTAGTTTTAGTCTTAGTGTTAGCTTTAGAATTTTGTGTTAGGGTTCGGGTTCGGGTTAGTGTTAGGTTTAGGGTTAGGGTTAGGGTTAGATTTATTATTAGGGTTAGGGTTAGGGTTAGTGCTAGGTTTAGGGTTAGCATTAGAGTTAGGTTTAGGGTTAGCGTAAGGATTAGAGAATGGGGTTTGGTTTAGGGTTGGGGTTTGGTTTAGGGTTTGGGTTAGGATTAGTTTTAAGGGTAGGTTTTAAGGTTAGGTTTATTGTTATTGTTAGGGATTAGGGTTAAGGTTTGGGTTAGTGTTAGGGTTAAGGTTACGGTTGGGGTTAGGGTTATTGTTAGGGATTAGGGTTAGGGTTATGTTTAGGGATAGGATTAAGGTTAGGACTAGGGTGAGTGTCAGGGTTATAGTTAGGTTTAGGATTAAGTTTAGATGTAGGGTTAGGGTTAAGGGTTAAGGTTAGGGTTAAGTTTAGGTTTAGGGATTAACGTTAGTGATAGTGTTAGTGTTAGGGTTAGGGTTAGTGTTATCGTTAGTGTTAGTGTTAGTTTTAGTCTTAGGGTTAGCGTTAGGATTAGGTTTAGGGTTAGGGTTAGGGTTAGGCTTAGGGTTAGCATAAGGATTAGAGATTAAGGTTAGGTTTAGTGTTAGGGTTTGGGTTATGTTTAAGGGTAGGGGTTAAGGTTAGTGTTAGTGTAAGGGTTAGGGATTAGGGTTAGTGTTTGTGTTATCGTTAGTGTTAGTGTTAGTGTTAGTGTTAATGTTAGTGTTAAGTTTGGGGTTAGGGTTAGTGTTACCCATTAGGTTTAGGGATAGGGTTACCTATAGGGTTAAGGTTAGTTTTAGGGTTAGGCATCAGGTTAGGGTCAGGCATAGGGTTTGTTTTAGGGTTAGGGTTATGGTTAGGTTTAGGGTTAGGTTTAGGGCTAGCATTAGGGTTAGGATTAGGGTTAGGTTTAGGGTTAGTGTTGGGGTTAAGGTTAGTGTTATGTATTAGGGTTACGGTTAGGGTTAGGGTTAAGCTTAGGCTTAGGGTTAGTGTTAGGCATGGGGTTAGGGTTAATGATAGGGTTAGGGTTAGGTTAGGGTTAGGGTTAGTGTTATGTATTAGGGTTAGGGTTAGGGTTAAGCTTAGTCTTAGGGTTAGTGTTAGGCATTGGGTTAGGGTTAACGATAGAGTTAGGGTTAGGTTTCCGTTAGGGGTTTGTGTTAGTTTTAGGATTAGAGTTTGGTATGTTTATGGTAGGTTTAGTGTTATGGTTATGGTTAGGGTTAGAGTTAGGGCTATTGTTTGGGTTAGGGTCCGTTTAGAGGTTAGGGTTAGGGTTAGTTTTAGGGGTTAGGGTGAGGTTTAATTTAGGTTTCCGTTTAGGATTAAGAATAGGGTTAGGATTACGATTAGGGTTAGGGTTAGGGTTATGTTTAAGTTCAGGGTTAATGTTATTGTTATGGGTTAGGTTGGGGTTAGGATTTAGGATTAGTGTTAGGTTTGGAGCTAGACAGGGTTAGGTATAGGGTTAGTGTTAGGTTTATCATAGGGTTAGGATTAGGGTTAGGGTTAGGGTCAGAGTTTAGGTTCAGGGTTGGGGTTAGGGTTAGTGTTAGGGTTAGGGTAATTGTTACGTTTAGAGGTTAGGGTTAAGGCTAGGGTTAGGGATAAGGTCAGAGTTTAGCGTTAGGGTTAGGGTTAGGATTAGGTTTAGGTTTATGGTTAGGGTTTGCATGAGGGTTATGTTTAGGGTTAGGTTTTAAGGTTAGGGGTTAGGGTTTAAGTTTTACGGTTAGGGGTGAGTGTTAGTGTTAGATTTATTGTTATGGTTAGGGTTAGGGTTAGCGTAAGGTTTAGAGAATAGGACTAGGTTTAGGGTTAGGCTTAGGGTTAGGTTTAATGGTAGGTGTTAAGGTTAGGGTTAGTGTTAGGGATTAGGGTTAGTGTTTGGGTTATTGTTAGCGTTAGGTTTACAGTTGTGGTTAGGGTTAGTGTTAGGGATTAGGGATTTTGTTATGGGTAGGGATAGGGTTAAGGTTCGGTCTAGGGTGATGGTTATTCATCGGGTTAAGGTCAGGGTTAGGGTTCGGTTAGGGTTACCCTTATGGGTAAGGGTTAAGGTTAGAATCAGTGTTAGTGTTAGGGTTAGGGTTAGGGTTAGGATTAGGTTTAGGGTTAGGGTTAGGGTTTAGGGTTAGGGTTAGGGTTAGTGTTATGGTTATAGTTAGGCTTAGGGTTAGCGTTATGGTTAGTGTTAGTGTTAGAGGTCAGGGTTAGGACTAGTGCTAGGGTTAGGGTTATTGCTAGGATTAGTGGTTAGGGTGAGGGCTAAGTTAGGGTTCTATTTAGGGTTACTGTTAGGGTTAAAGTTACGGTTAGGTTTACGGTTAGGGTTAGGTGTAGGGTTAAGTTTAGGGTTAATGTTAGGGTTACGGGTTAGGGTCAGGAGTTAGGGGTTAGGATTAGACTTAAGATTATAGCTATACAGGGTTAGGGTTAGGATTAGTGTTCAGGTTACTGTTATCATAGGGTTAGCGTTAGGGTTAGCGTTAGAGGTTAGGGTCAGTTTTAAGGTTAGTGTTAGGGTTAGTGTTAGGGTTAATGTTCGGGTTAGAGGTTATGGTTAGGGTTAGGGTTAGAGGTTAGGGTTAGGGTTAGGGTTAAGGTTAGGTATAGAGTTAGTGTTAGGGTTAGTGGTAGGGTTAGAGGTTATTGTTAAGTTTACGGTTAGGGTTTTTGTTAGTGTTAGGGTTATGTTTAGGCTTCAGGTTAGGGTTAGGATTTGCATTAGGTTTAGAATTTAGGGTAAGGTTTCGGGTTAGGGTTAGGCTTAGGGTGAGGTTTAGAGGTCAGGGTTTGTGTTAGTGTAGGATTAGTGTTAGGGTTACAGGTTAAGGGTAGTGTTAGTGCTTCAGTTAGGGATAGGGTTAGGTTTAGGGTTAGGGCTATGTTTCCGGTTAGGTTTAGGGATAGGGTTATGGTTAGAATGTAAGGTTTAGAATTAGGATTAGAAGTTATGGTTATATTTAGGGTTAAGTTTTGGGTTAGAGTTAGGTTTAGGGTTAGCGTCAGGGTTAAGGCTGAGGTTAGGTGTTAGGTTTATTGTTATGGTTATGGTTAGAGATTAGGGTTAGGGTTAGGGTGAATGTTAGGGTTAGGAAAAGGGTTAGGGTTTGAGTTACCCGTTAGAGTTAGGGTTAGGGTTAGGGTTACCATTAGGGTTCGGGTTAGAGTTTAGTGTTAGGGGTTAGGTTAACGGTTTGCGTTAGGTTTAAGGTTAGGTTTAGTGATAAGGTTAGGGTTAGCGTAAGGACTAGGCTTAGGGTTAGACTTAGGGTTAGTGTTAGGGTTAGCGTTAGGGTTAGTTTTAGGTTTAGGGATTAAGTTTAGTGGTAGTGTTAGGTTTAGGGTTAGGGTTACGGTTAGGGTTAGAGTTAGGTTTAGGGTTAGTGTTTGGGTTAGGGTTAGTGTTAGGGTTAGGGTTAGGTTTAGGGTTAGCATTAGGATTAGAGATTAGGGTTAGGTTTAGGGTTAGGGTTTGAGTTAGGTTTAAGTGTAGGGGTTAAGGTTAGTGTTAGTGTAAGGTTTAGGGATTAGGGTTAGTTATTTTGTTAGTGTTAGGGTTAGGGTTAAGGTTGGGTTAGGGGTATTGTTACCAATTAGGGTTAGGGTTAGTGTCAGGGATAGGTTTAGGGTTAGTGTCAAGTTTAGGGTTAATGTTAGGGCTACAGGTTACAGTTAGGGCTAGGTGTTAGGATTAGTGTTAGGGTTAGAGCTAGACAGGGTTATGCTTAGGGTTAGTGTTAGGTTTATCGTAGGGTTAGGATTAGTGTTAGGGTTAGAGTTTAGGGTCAGGGTTGGGGTTAGGGTTAGTGTTAGGGTTATTATTAGGTTTAGAGGTTAGGATTAGGGCTATGGTTAGGGTTAGGGTCAGAGGTTAGCATTAGGCTTAGGGTTTGGATTAGGTTTATGGTTTTGGGTAGGGTTTTGTGTTAGGGCTATGTTTAAGGTTAGATTTTAGGGTTAGGGTTTAGGGTTTAGAGTTTAGGGTTAGAGGTTAGGGTTAGTGTTAGGCTTATGGTTATGGTTAGGGTCAGTGTTAGGGTTAGAGTTTTAGGGTTAGTGATAGGGTTAAGGTTCGGTTTAGAGGTTAGGGTTAGGGTTAGGGTTAGGGATAGGGTTATTGTTCGGGTTATGGTTATGGTTAGGGTTAGGGTTAGGGGTTAGTGTTAGTGTTAGTTTTAGTGTTAGGCTTATGAATTAGGGTTAGTGTTAAGGTTAGGGTTAATTTAGGGTTATTTTTAGTGTTTAGGGTTAGGGTAGTGTTAGGGTTAGTGATAGAGTTAAGGTTTAGGTTTATGGTTCGTTTTAGGGATTAGAGTTAGTGTTTGAGTTAGTGTTAGTGTTAGGGTTAGGGTTGGGTTTAGGGTTAGGGTTAGGGATTAGTGTTGGTCTTTAGGGTTAAGGTTAGGGTTAGGGTTCGATTTAGGGTTAGGTTTAGGGATCACGTTAATGTTAGTGTTAGGGTTAGTGTTAGGGTTAGTGTTGCCATTAGGCGTTATGTTTAGGATTAGGGTTAGAGTTAGGGTGAGGGTTAGGTTTAGGCTTAGGGCTAGGGGTTAGCTTTAGTGTTATGGTTAGGGTTAGGGTTAGTGTTAGGCTAAGGTTTAGGGTTAGAAGTTAGGGTTAGTTTTAGATTTAGGGTTATGGTTAATGTTAATGTTAGGTTTAGGTTTGGGAGTTCGGTTAGGTTTAGGGTTAGGATTAGGGCTGTGGTTAGCATTAAGTTTAGTTATTAGGGTTAGCGTTAGTGTTAGTTTTAGGGTTTGGTTTAGGGATCAGGTTAGGGTTAGTGTTAGGGTTAGGGTTAGGCTTAGGCTTAGGGTTAGAATTATGGTTAGGGCTAGGGTGTTGGTTAGCGTTAGGGCTAGCATTAGGGTTAGGATTGGTTTAGAGGTTACAGTTAGGGTTTTGGATTAGGGTTAGGGTTTGTGTTATAGTTCTGGTTAGGGTAAATTTAGGGTTAGGGTTAGGGTTTAGAGTTAGGTTTAAGTTTATGGGTATGTTTATGGTTAAGGTAAGGTTTAGGTGTTAGGGTTACAGGTTAGGGTAGGGTTAGGGTTAGGTTTAGAGTTTGGTGTTAGGGTTAGGGTTAGGGTTAGGTTTAGGTTTAGTGTTCTGGTTGGGTTAGGGGTTAGAGTTAGGATTAGCTTTAAGGTTAGTGTTAATGTTCGTCTTAGGGTTAGGGTTAGTGTTAGACTTAGGGTTAGGTTTAGAGTTTAGTGTTATGGTTCGGGTTGGGGTTAGGGTTAGGTTTAGGGTTAGGGTTACAGTTAGATTTATTTTTAGGGTTAGGGTTATGGCTAGGGTTAGGGTTAGTGCTAGGGTTAGGGTTAGCATTAGCGTTAGGGTTAGGGTTAGCGTAAGGATTAAATAATGGGGTTAGGTTTAGGGTTAGGTTTAAGGGTAGGTGTTAAATTTAGGGTTAGTGTTAGTGTTAGGGATTATGGTTAGGGTTTGGCTTAGTGTTAGGGTTAAGTTTACGGTTGGGGTTAGGGTTAGTGTTAGGGATTAGGGTTAGGTTTAAGTTTAGGGATAGGTTTAAGGTTAGTGCTAGGGTGAGGGTTAGGGTTAGGCTTAGTGGTAGAGGTTAGGGTTAGGGTTAGGGTTATGTTTAGGGTTAAGTTTAGGTTTAGGTTTAGGGTTAGTGTTAGGGCTAGGGTTAGGTTTAGGTTTAGGGATTAAGGTTAGTGGTAGTGTTAGGGTTATTGTTAGGGTTAGGGTTAGGCTTAGGGTTAGGGTTTGGGTTAGTTTTAGGTTTAAGGTTAGGCTTAGGGTTATGTTTAGGGTTAGGTTTAGGTTTAGAGTTCTGGTTGGGTTACTGTTAATGTTACTATTTGTGTTAGGCTTAGGTTTAGGGTTAGGTTTAGGGTTAGCATTAGGTTTAGGCTTAGGGTTAGCATTAGGATTAGAGATTAGGGTTCGGTTTATTGTTAGGGTTAGGGTTAGGGTTAATTTAGGGTTCACGTTAGGGTTACGATTAGGGTTAGAATTACGGTTGGGGTTAGTGTTAGGGTTATGTTTACTGTAAGGTGTAGGTTTAGGGTTAGGGTTAGGGTTGCAGTTAGGGTTAGGGTTAGGGATTAGCGTTAGCGTTAGGGTTCGAATTATGGTTAGGGTTAGGGATAGGTTTGGGTTAGAGTTAGAGTTAGAGTTTAGTGTAAGGGTTAGCGTTACGGTTAGGGTTAGGGTTAGGGTTAGGGTTAGGGTTAGGGTTAGGGTTATGGTTAGGGTAAATTTAGGTTTAGGGTTAGGGTTTAGAGTTAGGTTTAGGTTCAGTGTTATGGTTATGGGTAAGGAAAGGGCTAGTGCTAGGGTTAGGATTAGGTTTAGGGTTATGGTTAGGGTTTGCTGAGGGTTATATTTAGGGTTAGGTTTTCGAGTTAGGTGTTAGGCTTTAGGGATTAGTGGTAGGGGTTAGGGTTAGTGTTAGGGTTATGCTTAGGGTTAGTCTTAGGGTTAGGTTTAAATGTAGGGGTTAAATTTAGGGTTAGTGTTAGTGTTAGGGATTAGGGTTATGGTTAGCGTTATTGTTAGCGTTAGCGTTACTGTTGGGGTTAGGGTTAGTGTTAGGGAATAGGGTTATTGTTACGGTTAGGGATAGGGTTAAGGTTCACGCTAGGGTTAGGGTTAGGCATCGGATTAAGGTCAGGGTTCGGGTTCAGTTAGGGTTACCGTTATGGGTAACGGTTAAGGTTAGGATCAGTGTTAGGGTTAGTGTTAGGGTTATGGTTAGGTTTAGGGTTAGGATTTAGGGTTAGTGTTAGGGTTAGTGTTAGGGTTAAGGTTATGCTTATAGTTAGGCTTAGGGTTAGCTTATAGTTAGTGTTAGGGTTAGAGGTCAGGGTTAGGACTACTGTTTGTGTTAGGGTTAGGGTTAGGGTTAGGGGTTATGGTGAGGGGTAAGTTCGGGTTCTGTTTAGGGTTACAGTTATGGTTAGGGTTATGGTTAGGGTTACATTTAGGGTTAGGGTTAGGGTTAGGTTTAGGGTTAAGTTTAAGGTTAATGTTAGGGTTACAGGTTAGGGTTAGGAGTTAGGGGTTAGGATTAGAGTTAGGGTTATAGCTAGACAGGGTTAGGGTTAGGGTTAGGGTTAGGGATAGGGTTTTCGTTAGTGTTAAGGTTATGGTTAGGCTCAGGTTTAGGGTTAGGATTAGCATTAGGTTTAGAATTTAGCATAAGTGTTAGGGTTAAGTTTAGGGTTAGAGGTCAGTGTTAGTGTTAGTGTTAGGCTTATAGGTTAGGGGTAGGGCTAGTGCTACGGTTAGGGTTAGGGTTAGGTTTAGGGTTAGGGTTATGTTTCCGGTTAGGTTTAGGGTTAGGGTTACGGTTAGAATGTTAGGTTTAGAATTAGGGTTAAAAGTTAGGGTTATATTTAGGGTTAAGGTTAGGTTTAGGGTTATTGTTAGGGTTAAGGCTGGGGTTAGGTGTTAGGTTTATTGTTGTCGTTAGGGTTAGAGAGTAGATTAGGGTTAGGGTGAGTTTTAGGGTTAGGAAAGGGCTTAGGGTTTGAGTTACGGTTTAGAGTTAGGGTTGGGGTTATGGTTACCATTAGCATTAGTGTTAGAGTTCAGTGTTAGGGTTATGGTTTGCGTTAGGTTTAGGGGTATGGTTAGGGATAGGGTTAGCGTTAGCATAAGGATTAGGGTTAGGGTTAGGGTTAGTTTAGCGTTAGGGTTAGTTTTAGGTTTAGGGATTAAGTTTAGTGGTAGTGTTAGGGTTAGGGTTAGGGTTAGGGTTAGAATTAGGGTTAGGGTTAGGCTTTGGGTTAGCATAAGGATTAAAGATTAGGGTTAGGTTTAGGGTTAGGATTTGGGTTAGGTTTAAGTGTAGGGGTTAAGGTTAGTGTTAGTGTAATGGTTGGGGATTAGGGTTAATTTTTTTGTTAGTGTTAGTGTTAGGGTTAAAGTGGGATTAGGGGTAGTGTGACCAATTAGGGTTAGGTTTAGTGTCAGGGATAGGTTTAGGGTTATTGTCAAGTTTAGGGTTAATGTTAGGGTTATGGTTTACAGTTAGGGCTAGGTGTTAGTGTTAATGTTAGGGGTAGAGCTAGACAGGGTTATGGTTAGTGTTAGTGTTAGGTTTATCGTAGGTTTAGGATTAGGTTAGGGTTAGAGTTTAGGGTCTAGGTTGGGGTTAAGGTTAGTGTTAGGGCTAGGAATATTGTTAGGTTTAGAGGTTAGGGTTAGGGCTAGTCTTAAGGTTAGGGTCAGAAGTTAGCATTAGGCTTAGGGTTATGATTAGGTTTAGTGTTTTGGGTATGGTTTTGTGTTAGGGCTATGTTTAGTGTTAGGTGTTAGGGTTAGGGTTTAGGGTTTAGTGTTAGGCGTTAGGGTTAGTGTTAGTGTTAGTGTTAGTGTTATGGTTATGGTTATGGTTATGGTTAGGCTTAGTGTTAGGGTTAGAGGTTTAGGGTTAGTGATAGGGTTAAGGTTCGGTTTAGGTTCCGGTTTAGGGATTAGGTTTAGTGTTAGGTTTAGGGTTAGGGTTAGGGTTGGGTTTAGGGTTAGGGTTTGGTATTTGGGTTAGGCTTTAGGGTTAGGGTTAGGGTTAGCGTTAGACTTAGGGTTAGGTTTAGGGATCAGGTTAATGTTAGTGTTAGGGTTAGTGTTAGGCTTAGTGTTGCCCTTAGGCATTATTGTTAGGGTTAGGATTAGGGTTAGAGTTAGGGTTATGGTTAGGTTTAGGTTTTGGGCTAGGTGTTAGCTTTAGTGTTATGGTTAAGGTTAGGGTTAGTGTTAGGCTAAGGTTTAGGGTAGAGGTTGGGTTAGGTTTAGGGTTAGGGTTATGGTTAGTGTTAGAGTTAGGTTTAGGGTTAAGAGTAGGTTTAGGGTTAGGTTTAGGTTTGGGGTTAGGGTTAGGATTAGGAATTAGGTTTAGCGTTAGTGTTAAGTTTAGTGTTAGGGTTAGGGATCGGGTTAGGTTTAGTGTTAGGGTTAGAGTTAGGGTTGGGCTTAGGGTTAAGTTTATGGTTAGGGTTAGGGTGAGGGTTAGGGTTAGGGCTATCATTAGGGTTAGGGTTCTGGTTAGACTTTACGGTTAGTGTTAATGTTAGTGTTAGGGTTGGAGTTACGCATTAGGGTGAGTGTTAATTTAGGGTTTGGGTTAGGGTTACGATTAGGCTTAGGATTACTCTTAGGTTTAGTGTTAGGGTTAAGGTTAGCATCAAGTTTAGGGTTAATGTTAGGGTTACAGATTATGTTTAGGGCTAGGGGTTAGGATTAGTGTTAGGGTTAGGGCGAGACAGGGTTAGGGTTAGGGTTAGTGTTAGGTTTATCGCAGGGTTAGGGTTTGGGTTAGGGTTAGAGTTTAGGTTCAGGGTTGGGGTTAGTTTTAGTGTTAAGGTTAGGGTTATTGTTAGGCTTAGAGTTTAGTGTTAGGGTTAGGGTTGGGGTTAGTGTCAGAGCTTTGCGTTAGGGCTATGGTTAGAATTAGTTTTAGTGTTTGGGGTAGGGTTTGGCTTAGGTCTATGTTTAGGGTTAGGTTTTAGGTTTAGGGGTTAGGGTTTACTGTTTAGGGTTAGGGGTTACGTTTAGTGTTAGGGTTATGGTTAGGGTTAGGTTTAGGGTGAAGTTTACAGTTAGGGTTAGGTTTAGTGTTAGGCTTAGGGATTAGGGTTAACGTTAAGGTCAGGGTTAAAGTTAGGGTTAGGTTTAGGGTTTAGGGTTAGGGTTAGTGTTAGGGTTAGTGATAGGGTTAAGGTGAGGGTTAGGGTTTGGTTGAAGGATTAGTATTAGTGTTTGAGTTGGTGTTAGGGTTAGGGTTGGGGTTAGGGTTATGTTTAGGGTTAGGGATTATGGTTAGGGTTAGGGTTAGGGTTTGTGTTAGGGTTATGTTTAGGGTAAGGAATAGCATTAGGGTTAGGGTAGGGGTTAGGATTAGCATTAGGGATTAGTGTTAGCGTTAGTGTTCGGCTTAGTGTTAGGGTTAGGGATAGGTTTGGATTAGAGTTAGAATTTAGTGTAAGTGTTAGAGTTAGGGTTACAGGTCAGAGTTAGGCTTAGTGTTAGAGCTATGGTTAGGGTAAGTTTAGGGTTAGGGTTAGGGTTTAGAGTTAGGTTTAGGTTTAGGGGTATGTTTATGGTTAGGGTAAGGGTTAGGTGTTAGGGTTAGGTGTTAGTGTTCGGGTTAGGTTTAGGGGTAGATTTTATGTTAGGGTTAGGCTTAGGTTTAATGTTAGGGTTTCGGTTAGGGGTTAGATTTAGGCTTAGGTTTAGGGTTAGTGTTAGTCTTAGGGTTAGGTTTAGAGTTTAGTGTTATGGTTCGGTTTAGTGTTAGTGTTAGGTTTAGGGTTAGGGTTAGGGTTAGGTTTAGATTTATTGTTAGGGTTAGAGTTACGGTTAGGGTTAGGGTTAGTGCTAGGTTTAGGGTTATCGTTAGCGTTAGGGTTAGGTTTAGCGTAAGGATTAGAGAATGGGGTTAGGTTTAGGGTTAGGTTTAAGGGTAGGTGTTAAAGTTAGTGTTAGTGTTAGGTATTAGGGTTAGGGTTTGGGTTAGTGTTAGGGTTAAGGTTACGGTTGGAGTTATAGTTAGTGTTGGGATTAGGCTTCAGTTTAGGTTTAGGGATAGGGTTAAGGTTAGGGCAAGTGTGAGGGTTCAGGTTAGGCTTAGGGGTAGAGGTTATGGTTAGGATTAGGGTTATGTTTAGGGTTAAGTTTTGGTTTAGGTTTAGGGTTACTGTTAGGGTTAGGGTTAGGCTTAGGTTTAGGGATTAAGGTTAGTGGAAGTGTTAGGGTTTGGTGTAGGGTTAGGCTTAGGCTTAGGTTTAGGGTTAGTGTTAGGTTTAGGGTTTAGGTTAGGGTTAGTGTTAGGTTTAGTGTTAGGGTTTGGGTTGTGTTAGGGTTAGTGTTAGTGTTAGTGTTAGGCTTAGGGTTAGGGTTAATGTTAGGGTTAGGGTTAGGGTTAGGGTTAGGGTTAGGCTTAGGGTTAGCATAATGATTAGAGATTAGGGTCAGGTTTAGTGTTGGGTTAGTGTTTGGTTTAGGGTTAATTTAGGGTTCACTTTAGGGTTACAATTAGGGTTAGGATTACAATTGGGGTTAGGGTTAGTTTTAGGGTTAGCATCAGTGTTAGGGTTATGTTTAGGGTTAGGGTTAGGGTTGGGGTTAGGGTTAGCGTTAGGGATTAGGGTTAGTGTTAGAGTTCGGCTTGGGTTAGGGCTAGGGATAGGGTTGGGTTAGAGTTAGAGTTTAGTGTAAGGGTTAGGGTTATGGTTAAGGTCAGAGGTCAGAGTTAGGTTTAGTGTTAGGGTTAGTGTAAGGGTTAGGGTTAGGGTTAGGGATTAGGGTAAGGTTTAGGTTTAGTGTTACGGTTAGGGTAAATTTAGCGTTAGGGTTAGAGTTAGGGTTTAGACTTAGGTTTAGGTTTAGGGTTATGGTTATGGGTAAGGTAAGTGCTAGTGTTAGGGTTAGGATTAGGTTTAGGGTTATGGTTAGGGTTTTCATGAGGGTTATGTTTAGGGTTAGGTTTTAGGGTTAGGTTTTAGGTTTAGGGGTTAGGGTTTAGGGTTTAGCATTAGGGGTTAGGGTTAGTGTTAGGGTTATGGTTATCGTTAGGGTTAGGGTTAGCGTAAGGATTAGAGAATAGGGTTAGGTTTAGGGTTAGGCTTAGGGTTAGGTTTAATGGTAGGGGTTAAGTTTAGTGTTAGTATTAGTGTTAGGGATTAGGGTTAGGATTTGGGTTATTGTTAGCATTAGGGTTACTGTTGGGGTTAACGTTAGTGTTAGGGATTAGGGTTATTATTACGGTTAGGGATAGCATTAGTGTTAGGGCTAGGTTGCGGGTTAGGCATCAGGTTATTGTCAGGGTTAGGGTTCATTTAGGGTTACCATTATGGGTAAGGTTTAAGGTTAGGATCCGTGTTAGGGATAGGGTTAGGGTTAGGATTTAGGGTTAGGGTTAGGGTTAGTGTTAGGGTTAGCGTTATGGTTATAGTTAGGTTTAGGATTAGCGTTATGGTTAGTGTTAGGGTTAGAGGTCAGTGTTAGGACTCATGTTAGGGTTAGGGTTAGGATTAGGTGTTAGGGTGAGGGTTAATTTAGCGTTCTATTTAGGGTTACAGTTAGGGTTAGTGTTACGGTTAGGGTTAAGTTTAGGTTTAGGGTTAGGTTTAAGGTTAAGTTTAGGGTTAATGTTAGCGTTACGGGTTAGAGTTAGGAGTTAGGGGTTAGATTAGATTTAGGGTTATAGCTAGACAGGGTTAGGGTTAGGGTTATTGTTCAGGTTACGGTTATCGTAGGGTTAGGGTTAGGGTTAGGGTTAGAGACTAGGGTCAGGGTTAAGGTTAGTGTTAGGGTTAGGGTTAATATTCGGGCTAGAGGTTAGGGTTAGGGTTAGGGGTAGAGGTTAGGGTTAGGGTTAGGGTTAAGGTTAGGTATAGAGTTAGTGTTAGGGTTAGTGTTAGGGTTCGAGGGTAGAGGTTAGTGTTAGGTTTAGGGTTAGGGTTTTGGTTAGTGTTAGGTTTATGGTTAGACTTAGGGTTAGGGTTACGATTAGCATTAGGTTTAGAATTTAGGGTAAGGGTTAGCATTAGGTTTAGGGTTAGTGGTCAGGGTTAATGTTAGTGTTAGGATTAGTGTTAGGGTTACAGGTTAGGGGTAGTGTTAGTGCTACCATTAGAGTTAGGGTTAGGTTTAGGGTTAGGGTTATTATTCCGGTTAGGTTTAGGGTTAGGGTTATGGTTAGAGGGTAAGGGTTAGAATTAGGGTTAGAAGTTAGGGATATATTTAGGGTTAAGGTTAGGGTTAAAGTTAGGTTTAGGGTTAGTGTTAGGATTAAGGCTGGGGTTAGGGGTTAGGTTTATTGTTATGGTTAGGGTTAGAGATTAGGGTTAAGGTTAGGGTGAGTGTTAGGTTTAGGAAAAGTGTTAGGGTTTGAGTTACGGGTTAGAGTTAGGGTTAGGGTTAGGTTTACCATTAGGGTTAGGGTTAGAGTTTAGTGTTAGGGTTAGGGTTACGGTTTGCGTTAGGTTTAGGGTTAGGGTTAAGGATAGGTTTACAGTTACTGTAAGGTTTAGGGTTAGGTTTAGGTTTAGTTTTAGGGTTAGCTTTAGGGTTAGTTTTAGGTTTAGGGATTAAGGTTAGTGGTAGTGTTAGTGAGGGTTAGGATTAGGTTTAGGGTTAGGGTTAGGCTTAGAGTTAGGGTTAGGTTTAGTGTTAGGGTTAGGGTTATGGTTAGGGTTAGCATAAGGATAAGAGATCAGCGTTAGTTTTAGGGTTAGGGTTTGGGTTAGGTTTAAGTGTAGGGGTTAAGGTTAGTGTTAGTGTAAGTGTTAGGTATTAGGGTAAGTATTTTTTGTTAGTGATAGGGTTAGGGTTAATGTTGTGGTTAGGGGTATTGTTATCAATTAGGGTTAGGGTTAGCGTCAGGGATAGGTTTAGGGTTAGTGTCATGTTTAGAGTTATTGTTAGGGTTTTGGGTTACGGTTAGGGCTAGGTGTTAAGATTAGTGTTAGGGTTAGAGCTAGACAGGGTTAGGGTTAGCGTTAGTGTTAGGTTTATCGTAGGGTTATCGTTAGAGTTAGGGTTAGAGTTTAGTTTCAGGGTTGGGGTTAGGGTTATTGTTAGGTTTAGAGGTTAGGGTTAGGGCTAGGGTTAGGGTTAGTGTCAGAGGTTATCGTTAGGGTTAGGGTTAGGTTTAGGTTTAGTGTTTTGGGTAGGGTTTTGTGTTAGAGCTCTGTTTAGGGTTAGGCTTCAGGGTTAGGTGTTAGGGTTTAGTGTTTAGGGTTAGGGGTTAGGGTTAGTGTTAGGGTTATTGTTATGGTTAGGGTTAGGGTAAGGGTTAGAGGTTTAGGGTTAGTGATAGGGTTAAGGTTCGGTTTAGAAGTTAGGGTTAGGGTTAGTGATAGGGTTAGAGTTATGGTTATGGTTATGGTTATGGTTAGGGGTTAGTGTTAGGGTTAGGTTTAGTGTTAGGCTTAGTTATTAGGGTTAGTGTCAAGGTTAGTGTTAAGTTAGGGTTAGGTTTAGGGTTAGGGTTAGTGTTATGGTTAGTGATAGGGTTAAGGTTAAGTTTAGTGTTCGGTTTAGGGATTAGGGTTAGTGTTTGAGTTAGTGTTAGTGTTAGGGTTAGGGTTGCGTTTAGGTTTAGGGTTAGGGATTAGGGTTAGGCTTTTTCGTTAGGGTTAGGTTTAGGGTTAGGCTTAGGGTTAGGTTTAGGGATCAGGTTAATGTTAGGGTTAGGGTTAGTTTTTAGGATTTGTGTTGCCATTGGGCATTAGGTTTAGGGTTAGCATTAGGGTTAGAGTTAGGGTTAGGGTTAGGGTTAGGGTTAGGCCTAGGGGTTAGCTTTAGTGTTATGATTAGGGTTATGGTTAGTGTTTGGCTGAGGCTTAGGTTTAGAGTTTAGGTTTAGGTTCAGGGTCAGGGTTATGGTTAGTGTTAGGGTTAGGTTTAGGGTTAGGAGTAGGGTTAGTGTTCGGATTAGTGTTGGGGTTAAGGTTAAGGTTAGGGATTAGGATTAGCGTTAGTGTTAGGCTTAGGGTTACAGTTAGGGATCGGGTTAGGGTTAGTGTTAGGGTTAGCATTGGGTTTAGGGTTAGGATTATGGTTAGGGTTAGGGTTAGGGCTAGCGTTAGGGTTACGGTTCAGGTTAGAGGTTACGGTTAGGGTTAGTGTCAGTGTTAGGGTTAGGCGTTAGAGTGAGGTTTAATTTAGGTTTTAGTTTGGGATTACTATTAGGGTTATGATTGCTGTTAGGGTTAGTGTTAGGGTTAAGTTTAGTGTCAAGTTTAGGCGTAATGTTAGGGTAACGGTTCAGGGTTAGGTTTAACTTTAGTGTTAGGTTTAGGGAGTAGGGTTAGGGTTAGAATTTAGTGTTAGGGTTGGTGTTAGGTTTAGTATTAATGTTAGGCTTATTGCTAGGTTTAGAGTTTAGGGTTAGGGCTAGTTTTAGGGTTAGTGTCAGAGCTTTGTGTTAGGGTTATGGTTAGGATTAGGTTTAGGGTTTTGGGTAGGGTTTGGTTAGGGCTATGTTTAGGTTAGGTTTTAGGGTTAGGGGTTAGGGTTAAGGGTTTAGGGTTAGGAGTTATTGTTAGTGGTAAGGTTATGGTTATGGTTAGGGTTAGGTTTAGGGTTAGAGGGTTACACTTAGTGTTCGGGTTAAGGTTAGGTTTAGAGTTTAGGGTTAGGGTTAGGAATAGGTTTAGAGTTATGGTTATGGTTAGGGTTAGGATTAGGATTTGGGGTAGGGTTAGGGTTAGGGTTAGTGTTAGGGTTAGGGTTATGGTCATTATTAAGGTTATGATTAGGGTGACAGTTAGGGTTAGGTTTAGGTTTAGTGTTAGGCTTAGGGATTAGGGTTAATGTTAAGGCAGAGTTAAAGTTAGGGTTAGGTTTAGGGTTTAGTGTTAGGGTTAGTGTTAGAATTAAGCTTAGGTTTAGGGTTTGGTTGAAGGATTAGTATTAGTGTTTGAGTTAGTGTTAGGGTTAGCATTATGGATTAGGGTTAGGGTTAGTGATTAGGTTTAGGGTTAGGGTTAGGGTTAGTGTTAGGGTTATGTTTAGGGAAAGAGTAGGGTTAGGGTTAGTGTTATGGTTGTGGTTAGGTTTAGCTTTAGGGATTAGTGGTAGCGTTAGGGTTCAGCTTAGTGTTAGGGTTAAGGATAGGGTTGGATTAGAGTTAGAATTTAGTGTAAGGGTTAGGGTTTGGGTTAGGGTTAGAGGTCAGAATTAGGGTTAGGGTTAGTGTTAGGGTTAGGGTTAGGGAAAATTTAGGGTTACGGTTAGGGTTTAGAGTTAGGTTTAGGTTTAGGGGTATGTTTATGGTTAGGGTAAGGGTTAGGTGTTAGGGTTAGGGGTTAGGGTTAGGGTTAGGGTTAGGGTTAGTTTTAGGGTTAGGGTTAGGGTTAGGGTTAGTCTTAGGGTTAGGTTTAGAGTTTAGTGTTATGGTTCGTGTTAGTGTTAGGGTTAGGTTTATGTTTAAGTTTAGGGTTAGGGTTAGAGTTATTGTTAGGTTTAGGGATATGGTTATGGGTAACATTAGTGCTAGCGTTAGGGCGGGCGTTAGCTTTAGTGTTAGGGTTAGCATAAGAGTAGACCATGGGGTTAGGTTTAGAGTAAGGTTTAGCGTTAGGTTTAAGGGGAGGTGTTAAAGTTAGTGTTAGTGTTAGGGTTTCGGGTTAGGGTTGGGGTTAATGTTAGTGTTAAGGTTATGGTTGGGGTTAGGGTTAGTGTTAGGGATTAGGGTTAGGTTTAGGTTTAGGGATAGGGTTAAGGTTAGGGCTAGGGTGAGGTTTAGGGTTAGGCTTAGGGGTAGAGTTTAGGGTTCGGGTTAGGGTTATGTTTAGGGTTAAGTTTAGGTTTAGGTTTAGGGTTTTTGTTAGCGTTAGGGTTATGTTTAGGTTTAGGGATTAAGGTTAGTGGTAGTGTTAGGGTTAGGGATAATGTTAGGGTTAGGGTTCGGCTTAGGGTTAGGGTTAGGGTAAGGTTTAGGATTAGGGTTAGTGTTATGGTTAGGTTTAGGGTTAGGTTTAGGGTTTGGGTTAGTGTTAGGGTTAGGTTTGCTTTAGTGTTAGGGTTAGGGTTAGGTTTAGGCTTAGGGTTAGGGTTAGGATTAGTCTTAGGGTTAGCATAAGGATTAGAGATTAGGGTTAGGTTTAGTGTTAGGGTTAGGGTTAGGGTTAAGTTAGGTTTCACGTTAGGGTTACGATTAGTGTTAGGATTACGTTTGGTGTTAGGGTTAGGTTTAAGGTCAGTGTTAGGGTTATGTTTAGAGTTAGGAGTAGGCTTAGGCTTAGGGTTAGGGTTGGGGTTAGGGTTAGCATTAGGGTCCAGCTTAGGCTTAAGGTTAGAGATAGGGTTGGGTTAGAGTTAGAGTTTAGTGTAAGGGTTATGATTACGTTTAGTTTCAGAGGTCAGAGTTAGGGTAAGTGTTAGGGTTAGTGTTAGTATTAGCGTTAGGGTTAGGAATTAGGGTTAGCGTTAGGGTTAGGGTTAGGGTTAGGGTTTAGAATTAGGTTTAGGTTTAGGGTTATGGTTATGGGTAAGGTAAGGGCTAGTGTTATGTTTAGGATTAGGTTTAGGGTTATGTTTAGCGTTTTCATGAGGATTATGTTTAGGGTTAGAGGTTAGGGTTTAGGGTTTAGCGTTAGGGGTTAGGGTTAGTGTTAGGTTTATGGTTAGGTTTAGGGTTAGGTTTAGCGTAAGGATTAGAGATTAGGGTTAGGTTTAGGGTTAGGCTTAGGGTTAGGTTTAAGGGTAGGGGTTAAGGTTAGGGTTAGTGTTAGTGTTAGGGATTAGGGTTAGGGTTTGGGTTACTGTTAGCATTAGGGTTACTGTTGGGGTTAGGGTTAGGTTAGTGATTAGGGTTATTGTTACGGTTAGGGATAGGGGTAGGGTTAGGGCTAGGGTGAGGGTTAGGCATCGGGTTAAGATCAGGGTTAGGGTTCGGTTAGGGTTACCATTATGGGTAAGCGTTAAGGTTAGGATCAGTGTTAGGGTTAGGGTTAGGGTTAAGATTTAGTGTTAGGGTTAGTGTTAGGGTTAGGGTTATTCTTATAGTTAGGCTTAGGTTTAGCATTATGGTTAGTGTTAGGGTTAGAGGTCAGGGTTAGGACTAGTGTTAGTGTTAGGGTTAGGGTTAGGATTAGGGGTTAGGGTGAGGGTTAAGTTAGGGTTCTGCTTAGGGTTACAGATAGGGTAAGGGTTACGGTTAGGGTTATGGTTAGGGTTATGCTTAGGTTTAGGGTTAAGTTTAGGGTCAATGTTACGGATACGGGTTAGGGTTAGGAGTCAGATGTTAGGATTAGAGTTAGGGTTATAGCTAGACAGGGTTAGGGTTAGGTTTAGTGTTCAGGTTATGGTTATCGTACGGTTAGGGTTAGGGTTCTGGTTAAGGTTAGAAGTTAGGGTCAGGGTTAAGGTTAGTGTTAGGTTTAGGTTTAGGGTTAGGGTTTTGTTTAGTGTTAGGTTATGGTTAGGCTTAGGGTTAGGGTTAAGATTAACTTTAGGTTTAGAATTTATGGTAATGGTTAGGGTTAGTGTTAGGGTTAGAGGTGAGGGTTAGTGTTAGTGTTAGAGGTTATGGGTAGGGTTATTGCTATGGTTATTGTTAGGGTTAGGTTTAGCGTTAGGGTTATGTTTCCGGTTAGGTTTAGGGTTAGGGTTACAGTTAGAGGGTTAGGGTTAGAATTAGGGTTAGAAGTTAGGGTTATATTTAAGGTTAAGTTTAGGGTTAGAGTTAAGCTTAGGGTTAATGTTAGGGTTAAGGCTGGGGTTAGGTGTTAGGTTTATTGTTATGGATAGGGTTAGAAATTAGGGTTAGGGTTATGGTTAGTGTTAGGTTTAGGAAAAGTGTTAGGGTTTGAGTTACAAGTTAGAGTTAGGGTTAGGGTTAGGGTTAGAGTTTAGTGTTAGGGTTAGTGGTATGGTTTGCGTTAGGTTTAGGTTTAGGGTTAGGCTAGTGTAAAGATTAGGGTTAGGGTTAGGTTTAGGGTTAGGTTTAGGGTTAGCGTTAGGGTTAGTTTTAGGTTTAGAGATTAAGGTTAGTGGTAGTCTTATTGTTAGGGTTAGGGTTCGGGTTACGGTTAGGTTTAGAGTCAGGGTTAGGTTTAGTGTTTGGGTTAGGGTTATTGTTAGGATTAGGGTTATTTTTACGTTTAGAGGTTAGGGTTAGGGCTAGGGTTAGGTTTAGGGTCAAAAGCTAGTGTTAGGGTTCGGGTTAGGATTAGGTTTAGGGTTTTGGGTAGGGTTTTGTTTTAGGGCTATGTTTAGGGTTAGGTTTTAGGGTTAGGCATTAGGGTTTAGGGTTTAGGGTTAAGGGTTAGAGTTAGTGTTAGTGTTATGGTTATGGTGATGGTTATGGTTAGGGTTAGGGTTAGGGTTAAGGTTTAGGGTTAGTGATAGGGTTAAGGTTCGGTTTAGATGTTAGGGTTAGGGTTAGGGATAGTGTTAGAATTATGGTTATGTTTACGGTTAGGGTTTAGGGTTAGGGTTAGGTTTAGTGGTAGGCTTAGGGATTAGGGTTAGGGTTAAGGTTTGGGTTAGGGCTAGCATTAGAGTCAGGGTTTGGTTTAGAGGTTATGGTTAGGGTTAGTGTTAGGGTTAGAGTTAGGGTTAGGCGTTAGGCTGAAGGTTAATTTAAGGTTCAATTTAGGGTTACGATTAGGGTTAGGATTACGGTTAGGGTTAGGGTTAGTGTTAGGATTAAGGTTAGTGTCAAGTTTAGGGTTAATGTTAGGGTTACAGGTTATGTTTGGGGCTAGGGGTTAGGATAAGTGTTAGGGTTAGAGTGAGACAGGGTTGGGGTTAGGGTTAGTGTTAGGTTTATCATAGGTTAGGGTTAGAGTTAGGGCTAGAGTTTAAGTTCAGGGTTGGGGTTCGGTTTAGTGATAAGGTTAGGTTTATTGTTAGGTTTAGAGTTAGGGCTAGGGTTAGAGTTAGGGTCAGAGCTTTGCTTTACGGTTATGGTTAGGATTACATTTAGTGTTTTAGGTAGGGTTTGGCTTAGGACAATGTTTAGGGTTAGGTTTTAGTGTTTGGGGTTAGGGTTTAGGATTTATGGTTAGGGGTTAGGGTTAGTTTTAGGGTTATGGTTAGGGTTAGGGTTAGGTTTAGGGTTAGAGGGTTAATGTTAGGGTTAAGATTAGGTTTAGGGTTAGCGGATTAGTGTTAGCATTAAGGTTAGGTTTAGAGGTTACGATTAGGGTTAGGAATAACGTTAGAGTTATGGTTATGGTTATGGTTAGGGTTAGTGGTAGCGTTAGGGTTAGGGTTAGTGTTAGGGTTAGGGTAATGATTATGCTTAGGGTTATGATTAGGGTGACGATTAGGGTTAGGGTTAGGTTTAGTGTTAGGGTTTGGGTTAGGGGTTAGAGTTATTCTTAGGTTTAGGGTTAGTGTTAGGGTTAGGTTTAGGGTTAGTGTTAGTCTTAGGGTTAGGTTTAGATTTTAGTGTTGTTTTTCGGGTTAGGGTTAGGTTTAGTATTAGAGTTAGATTTATTGTTAGCGTTAGGGTTACGGTTAGGGTAAGGGTTAGTGCTAGGTTTAGGGTTAGCGTTAGCGTTAGGGTTAGTGTTAGTGTAAGGATTAGAGAATGGGGTTAGGTTTAGGGTTAGATTTAAGGTTAGGTTTAAGAGTAGGTGTTAAAGTTAGGGTTAGTGTTAGTGTTAGGAATTAGCATTAGGGTTTGGGTTAGTGTTAGAGTTAAGGTTCCAGTTGCGGTTATGGTTAGTGTTAGGGATTAGGGTTAGGTTTAGGTTTAGGTATAGGGTTAAGGTTTGGGCTAGGGTGAGGGTTAGTATTAGGCTTAGAGGTAGAGTTTATGGTTTGGGTAAGGGTTATGTTTAGGGTTAAGTTTAGGTTTAGGTTTAGGGTTAGTATTAGGGATAGTGTTAGGTTTAGGTTTAGGGATTAAGGTTAGTGCTAGTGTTAGTGTTAGGGTTAGGCTTAGGCTTAGGTTTAGGGTTAGGTTTAGGGTTAGTTTTAGGTTTAGGGTTAAGGTTAGGGTTAGTGTTAGGGTTAGGTTTAGCGTTAGTGTTCGGGTTGGGTTAGGTTTAGTGTTAGTGTTAGGCTTAGGGTTAGGGTTAGGGTTAGGGTTTGGTTTAGGCTTAGGTTTAGCATAAGGATTAGAGATTAGGGTTAGGTTTAGTGTTAGGGTTAGGATTAGGGTTAGGGTTAATTTAGGGTTCACTTTAGGGTTACAATTAGGTTTAGGATTAGGTTTGGGGTTACGGTTAGGGTTAGGTTTAGGGTCAGTGTTAAGGTTATGTTTAGGTTTAGGAGTAGGTTTAGGTTTAGGGTTAGGGTTGGGGTTAGTGTTAGTGTTAGCATTAGGGATTAGGTTTAGCGTTAGGGTTCAGCTTAGTGTTAGGGTTAGGGATAGTGTCGGGTTAGAGTCAGAGTTTAGTGTAAGGTTTAGGGTTACTGTTAGTGTCAGAGGTCAGAGAGGGTTAGTGTTAGGGTTTGGGTTAGGGTTAGTGTTAAGGTTAGGGATTAGGGTTAGGGTTAGGGTTAGGGTTACAGTTAAGTTAAATTTAGGTTTAGGGTTAGAGTTAGGGTTTTGAGTTAGGTTTAGGTTATGGGTTATGGTTAGGGTTTGGCTGAGGCTTATGTTTAGGGTTATGTTTTAGGGTTAGGGGTTAGGGTTTTGGGTTTAGTGTTAGGGGTTAGGGTTAGTGTTAGGGTTATGGTTATGGATAGGGTTAGGGTTAGCATAAGGATTAGAGAATAGGGTTAGGTTTAGGGTTAGCCTTAGGGTTAGATTTAATAAGGGTTTATGTTAGTGTTAGCATTAGTGTTAGAGATTAGGGTTAGGTTTACCATTAGGTTTAGGGTTAGAGTTTAGTGTTAGGGTTAGGGTTACGGTTTGCGTTAGGTTTAGGGTTAGGGTTATGGATAGGGTTAGGGTTAGGGTTTCATTTAGGGTTGGGTTAGGGTTAGGGTTAGCGTTAGCATAAGGATTAGAGATAAAGGTTTGGTTTAGGGTTAGGGTTTGTGTTAGGTTTAAGTGTAGGGGTTAAGGTTAGGCTTAGTGTAAGTGTTAGGGATTAGCGTTTGTGTTTTTGTTAGTGTTAGGGTTAGGGTTACGGTTGGGGTTATGGTTAGTGTTACCAATTAAGGTTAGGGTTACTGTCAGGGATAGGGTTAGGGTAAGAGTTAGGATTAGGGTTAGGTTTAGGGTTAGGTCTAGCGTTAGGGTTAGGGTTAGTGTTAGGGTTAACATTACGGTTAGTGTTAGGGTTGGGGTTAGGGTTAGTGTTAGGGATTAGGTTTAGTGTTAGTGTAAGGGTTAGGGTTAGGGTTAGGGTTAGGATTACCTTAGTGGTTTGTGTTAGGGTTGGATTAGAGTTTTATAGGTTTAGGGTAGGGTTAAGGTTAGGGTTAGTGGTTAGGGTTATGTTTATGGTTAGGGCTAGCGTTAGGGTATGGGTTCTAGTTAGATGTTATGGTTACAGTTAGTGTTAGGGTTAGGGTTAGGCTTAGGAGTTAGGGTGAGTGTTAATTTAGGGTTCACTTTAGTGTTACGATTAGGATTAGGTTTATGGTTAGGGTCAGGGTTAGGATTAGGATTAGGGATTAGGGTTAGGGTTAGTGTTAGGGTTAGAGTTATGGTTAGGGTAAATTTAGCATTAGGGTTAGGGTTTAGAGTTAGGTTTAGGTTTAGGGGTATGTTCATGGTTAGGGTAAGGGTTAGCTGTTAGTCTTAGGGGTTAGGGTAGGCTTAGGTTTAGGGTTAGGTTTAGTGTTAGGGTTTGTGTTATGGGTTAGAGTTAGGCTTAGGTTTAGGGTTAGTGCTAGTGTTAGTAATAGGGTTAGGTTTAGTGTTAGTCTTAGGGTTTGATTTAGAGTTTAGTGTTATGGTTCGGGTTAGGGTTGTGGTTAGGTTTAGGGTTATACTTTTTGTTAGGGTTAGGGTAACGTTTAGGGTTGGAGTTAGTGCTAGGGTTAGGGTTAGCATTAGTGTTCGGATTATGGTCAGCGTAAAGATTAGAGAATGGGGTTAGTTTTAAGCTAAGTTTTAGGGTTAGGTTTATTGGTAGGTGTTAAAGTTAGGGTTAGTGTTAATGTTTGGGATTAAGGTTAGGGTTTGGGTTAGTTTTAGGGTTAAGGTTACAGTTGGAGTTAGGGTTAGTGTTAGGGATTAGGGTTAGGTTTAGGTTTAGGGATAGGGTTAATGTTAGGGCTAGTGTGAGTCTTAGGGTTAGGCTTAGGGGTAGAAGTTAGGGTTTGGGTTAGGGTTATGTTTAGGGGTAAGTTTAGGTTTAGATTTAGGGTTAGGGTTAGGTTTAGGTTTAGGGTTTAAGGTTAGTGGTAGTGTTAGGGTTAGGGATAGGGTTAGTGTTAGAGTTACGGTTGGGTTAGTGTTAGGCTTAGGGTTAGGGTTATGGTTAGGGTTAGTTTTAGGGTGAGGGTTAGAGGTAGGCTTAGGGTTAGCATAAGGATTAGAGATTAGGGTTAGGTTTAGTGTTAGTGTTAGTTAGGTTTAGGGTTAATTTTGGTTTCACTTTAGGATTACGATTAGGGTTAGGATTACGGTTAGGGCTAGGGTTAGGGTTATTGTTAGCATTAGGTTTAGTGTTGGGTTATGTTTAGGGTTAGGAGTAGGGTTAGGGTTAGGGTTAGTGTTAGCATTAGGGATTAGGGTTAGCATTAGTGTTCGGCTTAGGGTTAGGGTTAGGGATATGGTTGGGTTAGAGTTAGAGTTTTGTGTAAGTGTTAGGGTTAGCGTTAGGGTTAGAGGTCAGAGTTAGGCTTAGTGTTAGGGTAGGGTTAGGGTTATAGTTAGGCTTAGGGTTAGCGTTATGGTTAGTGTTAACGTTAGAAGTCAGGGTTAGGACTAGTGTTAGGGTTCGGGTTAGGGTTAGGATTTGGTGTTAGGGTGAGGGTTAAGTTAGGATTCTGTTTAAGGCTGCAATTAGGGTTAGGGTTAGGGTTAGGGTTAGGGTTAGGGTTAGGGTTACAGTCAGGGTTACGGTTAGGGTTAGGGTTAGGTTTAGGGTTAAGTTTACGGTTAATATTAGGGTTACGGGTTAGGGTTAGGAGTTAGGGGTTAGGATTAGAGTTAGGGTTATAGCTAGACAGGGTTAGGTTTAGGGTTAGTGTTCAGGTTACGGTTATCGTAGGGTTAGGGCTAGGGTTAGGGTTAGAGTTTAGGGTCAGAGTTAAGGTTAGTGTTAGTGTTAGGGTTAGGGTTAATGTTCGGGTTAGAAGTTAGGGTTATGGTTAGGGGTAGAAGTTAGGGTTAGGATTAGGGTTAAGTTTAGGTATAGAGTTAGTGTTAGATTTAGTGGTAGGGTTAGAGGTTAGTGTTAGGTTTAGGGTTAGGGTTTTGGTTAGTGTTAGGGTTATGGTTAGGCTTAGTTTTAGGGTTAGGATTAGCATTAGGTTTAGAATTTAGGGTAAGGGTTAGGGTTAGGGTTAGAGGTCAGGTGTAGTGTTAGTGTTAGGATTAGTGTTAGGGTTACATGTTAGGGGTAGGGTTAGTGCTACAGTTAGAGTTAGGGTTAGGTTTAGGGTTAGGGTTATATTTCCGGTTAGGTTTAGTGTTAATGTTACGTTTAGAGGGTTAGAGTTAGAATTATGGTTAGAAGTTAGGGTTATATTTAGGTTTAAGGTTAGGTTAGAGTTAGGGTTAGGGTTAGTGTTAGGTTTAAGGCCTGGGTTAGGTGTTAGGTTTTTTGTTATGGTTAGGGTTATGGTGAGTGTTAGGGTAAGGAAAAGGGTTAGGGTTTGAGTTATGGTTTAGAGTTTGGGTTAGCGTTAGGGTTACCGTTAGGGTTAGGGTTAGCGTTAGAGCTTAGTTTTAGGGTTAGGGCTTGCATTAGATTTAGGTTTAGGGTTAGGGATAGGGTTAGGGTTAGCGTAAGGATTAGGGTTAGGGTTAGGTTTAGCATTAGGATTAGTTTTAGGTTTAGGGATTAAGATTAGTGGTAGTGTTAGGATTAGGGTTAGGGTTAGGTTTAGGTTTAGGGTTAGAGTTAAGGTTAGGTTTAGTGTTAGTGTTAGGTTTAGGGTTAGGCTTAGCATAAGGATTAGGTATTAGGGTTACATTTAGGGTTAGGGTTTGGGTTATGTTTAAGTGTAGGGGTTAAGATTAGTGTTAGTGTAAGGGTTAGGCATTAGGGTTAGTTTTTTGTTAGTGTTAGGGTTGGGGTTAATGTTGGGGTTAGGGTAGTGTTACCAATTAGGGTTAGGATTAGGGTCAGGGATAGGTTTAGGTTTAGTGTTCAGTTTAGGGTTAATGTTAGGGTTACGGTTTACGGTTAGGGCTAGGGGTTAGGATTAGTGTTAGGGTTAGAGCTAGACAGGGTTAGGGTTAGGGTTAGTGTTAGGTTTATCATAGTGTTAGTGTTAGGGTTAGGGTAGAGTTTAGGGTCAGGTTTTAGCTTAGGGTTAGCGTTTGGGTTAGGGTTATTGTTAGGTTTAGAGGTTGGGTTTAGGGCTAGGTTTAGAGTTAGTGTCAGAGGTTAGCATTAGGGTTAGGGTTAGTATTAGGTTTAGGGTTTTGGGTAGCTTTTGTGTTAAGGCTATGTTTAGGGTTAGGCATTAGGATTAGGGGTTAGAGTTTAGGGTTTAGGGTTTAGCATTTTGGTTAGGGTTAGTGTTAGGGTTACGGTTATGGTTAGGGTTAGGTTTAGGGTTAGAGGTTTACGGTTAGTGATAGGGTTAAGGTTCGGTTTAGAGGTTAGGGTTAGGGTTAGGGATAGGGTTAGAGTTATGGTTATGGTTATGGTTATGGTTATGGTTATGGTTAGGGTTAGGTTTTAGGGTTAGGGTTAGGGTTAGTATTAGGTTTAGGGTTAGGGTTACGGTTATGGATAGGTTTATGATTAGGGTGATGGTTAGGTTTAGGTTTAGGTACAGTGTTAGGCTTAGAAATTAGGGTTAGTGTTAAGGTTTATGGTTAATTTAGAGTTAGGTTTAGGGTTTAGTTTTAGCGTTAGTGTTAGGGTTTGCGTTTGGGTTTAGAGTTTGGCTTAGGTTTAGGTTTAGTGTTAGTGTTAGGGTTAGGGTTAGTGTTAGTCTTAGGGTTAGCTTTAGAGTTTAGTGTTAGGGTTCAGGTTAGGGTTAGGTTTATGTTTAGGGTTAGGGTTAGGGTTAGATTTATTTTTAGGGTTAGGCTTAGGTTTAGTGCTAGGTTTAGGGTTAGCGTTAGAGTTAAGTTTAGGGTTAGCATATGGATTAGAGATTGGGGTTAGGTTTAGGGTTAGGTTAGGATTAGGTTTAAGGGTAGGTGTTAAGTTTAGTGTTAGGGATTAGTTTAGGGTTTGGCTTAGTGTTACGGTGAAGTTTACAGTTGAATTTAGGGTTAGTGTTAGGGTTAGGTTTAGGGATAGTGTTAAGGCTAGGGCTAGGATGAGGGTTAGGGTTAGAGTTAGGGGTAGAGGTTAGGGTTAGCGTTAGGGATAGGGTTAAGGTTAAGTTTAGGGTTAAGGTTAGGTTTAGGGTTAGGTTTAGGTTTAGGTTTAGTTTCAGGGGTTATGGTTAGTGATATTTTTATGGTTAGGGTTATGGTTAGGTTTAGGTTTAAGGTTAGGGTTAGGCTTATGGTTAGCATAAGGATTAAAGATTAGGCTTAGGTTTAGTGTTAGGCTTTGGGTTAGGTTTAAGGGTAGGTGTTAAGGTTAGGCTTAGTGTAAATGTTTGGGATTAGGGTTAGTGTTTGTGTTAGTGTTAGTGTTAGTGTTAGTGTTAAGTTTGGGGTTAGGTTTTGTGTTACCCATTAGGGTTAGTGTTAGGATTAGGGATAGGGTTAAGGTTAGGCTTAGGGTTAGGCTTCACGTTAGGGTCAGCGATAGTGTTTGGTTTAGTATTAGTGTTAGGGTTAGGTTTATGGTTCATGTGCGGGTTTGGTTTAGGGCTAACATTAGAGTGAAGATTACGTTTTGTGTTATGGTTAGGGTTGGGGTTAGGGTTAGTGTTATGGATTACAGTGTAGGTAGGGTTAGGGTTAGGGTTAGGGGTTAGGATTAGTCTTAAGGTTGGAGCTAGACAGAGTTAGGTTTAGGGCTGGTGTTATGTTTATCGTAGAGTTAGGATTAGGGTTAGTTTTAGGGTCAGAGTTTAGGGTCAGGGTTGGGGTTAGGGTTAGTGTTAGGGTTAGGGTAATTGTTAGGTTTAGAGGATAGGGTTAGGGTTAGTGTTAGGGTTAGGGTAATTGTTAGGTTTATAGGATAGGGTTAGGTTTAGTGTTAGGTTTAGGGTTAGTGTTAGGGTTATCATTATGGTTAGTTTTTGGTTTAGGGATTAAGGATAGCGATAGTGTTAGGGTTAGGTTTAGGGATAGAGTTAGGGTTAGGTTTAGTGTTAGGGTTAGGATTAGAATAAGGATTAGAGATTAGGGTTAGGCTTAGGGTTAGGTTTAAGTGTAGGGTTTAAGTTTAGTGGTAGCATAAGGGTTAGGGATTAGCGTTAGGTTTTTTGTTAGTGTTAGGGTTAGGCTTAAGGTTGGGGTGAGGTAGCATAGGTTTCTAAAACACATCACGGGGTGGTTTGCATTGGGAGAGTCTCTAACAGGCCATTAACATGTAGGAGTGAAAGAAAAATCACCGGATGATGTGAATCGGGAGGGTCTGAATTAGGATAGGCAGTGAGTGGCAATGTAGAAGGGAGAAAAGACCATGGGGTGTTGAGCATGCGGAGGTCCTGAAACAAGATGTGGCAATATGGGGTAGGTTTCTAAAAAACATCACGGGGTGGTGCACAATGGGAGGGTCTCTCACAGGCCATTGACACATAGGAGTGAGAGAAAAATCGCAGGGTGGTGTGAAACGGGAGGGTCTGAATTAGGATAGGCAGTGAGTGGCAATGTAGGATGGAGAAAAGCACCACGGGGTGGTGAGCATGGGGAGGTCCCAAAACATGCAGTGGCACTGTAGGATAGGTTTCTAAAAAACATCACAGGATGGTACGCATTAGGATGGTCTCTAACAGGTCATTCACATGTAGTAGTGAGAGAAACATAACAGGGTTGTGTGAATCGGCAAGGCCTGAATTAGGATAGGCAGTTAGTGGCAATGTAGGATGGAGAAAAGCACAATGGGGTTGTGAACATGGGGAGGTTCCGAAACATGCAGTGGCAATGTAGGATAGGTTTCTAAAAATCAACAGGGGGTGGTGTGAATCAGGAGGGTCTGAATTATGATAGGCAGTGAGTGGCAATGTGGGATTGAGAAAATCACCCCGGGGTGGTGAGCAAGGGGAAACCCGAAACATGCAGTGGCAAAGTAGAATATGTTTCTAGAAAATATCACGGTGTGGTGTGCATTGGGAGGGTCTATAACAGGCCATTCACATGTAGGAGTGAGAGAAACATCACAGGGTGGGGTGAATCGGGAGTGTCTCAATAAGTATATGCAGTGAGTGGCAATGTAGAATGGAGAAAAGCACCTCGGGGTGGTGCGCATTGGGACAGTCTCTAATAGGCCATTCACAAGTAGGAGTGAGAGAAACACGACTGTTGGTGTGAATCGATAGGGGCTGAAATAGGATAGGCAGTGAGTGGCAATGCATGATGGAGAAAAACACCACGGGGTGGTGAGCATAGGGAGGTCTGGAAACATGCAGTGGCAAAGTAGGATAGCTTTCCGAAAAACATCACGGGGTGGTGCACATTGGGAGGGAATCTAACAGCTCATTCACATGTAGAAGTGAGAGAAACATCACAGGGTGGTGGGAATTGGGAGGGTCTGAATTAGGATAGGCCATGAGTGGCAATGTAGGATGGCGAAAAGCACCACGGGTTGATGAGCATGGGGAGGTCCCAAAACATGTAGTGGCAATGTCAGATAGCTTTCTGAAAAACATTACTGGGTGGTGTGCATTGGGAGGGTCTCTAACAGGCCATTCACATATAGGAGTGAGAGAAACATCACCAGGTGTTGTGAATGGGGAGGGTCTGCATTACGATATGCAGTGAATGGCAATGTAGGATGGAGAAAAGCACCACGGGGTGATAAGCATGGGGAGGTTCCAAAATATGCAGTTCCAATGTAGGATAGCTTTCTAAAAACCATGAAGGAGTGGTGCGCATTGGTAGGGTCTCTAACAGGTCATTCACATGTAGGAGTGAAAGAAATATCACGGGGTGGTGTAAAACGGGGAGGCCTGAGTTAAGATAGGCAGTGAGTGGCCATGTAGAATAGAGAAAAGCACCGCAGGTTTGTGCCAATTGGGAGGGTCTCTAACAGGCCATTTACATGTAGAAGTGAGAAAAACATCACGAGGTGGTGTGAATCAGGAGGGTCTGAATTAGGATAGGCACTAAGTGGCATTGTAGGATGGGGAGAAAAGCACCTAAAGGTGGTGAGCAAGGAGAGGTACCAAAATATGCAGTGGCAATGTAGGATAGGTTTCTGAAAAACATCACGGGGTGGTGTGCATTGGGAGGGACTCTAACAGGCCAATCACATGTAGGAGTGAGACAAACATAACTGAGTGGTGTGAATCGGGATGGTCGAAATTAGGATAGGCAGTGAGTGGCAATGTAGGGTGGAGAAAAGTACCACAGGGTGGTGAGCATGGGGAAGTCCAAAAAAATGCAGTGGAAATGTAGGATAGATTTGTAAGAAACATCATAACGTGGTGCGCAATGGGAGGATATCTAACAGGCCATTGACATGTAGGAGTGAGAGAAATGTCACGGGGTCGTGTGAATCGCAAGTGTCTGAATTAGAAAAGCAAGTGAGTCGCAATGTAGGATGAAGAAAGCACCATGGGGTCGTGAGCAAGGTGAGGTCCCGAAACATGCAGTGGCAATGTAGGATAGATTTCTGAAAAACATCACGGAGTGGTGTGCATTGGGAGGGACTCTAACAGACCAATCACATGTAGGAGTGAGACAAACATCACTGGGTGGTGTGAATCGAGATGGTCGAAATTAGGATAGGCAGTGAGTGGCAATGTAGGGTGCAGAAAAGGACCACAGGGTGGTGAGCATGGGGAAGTCCCGAAAAATGCAGTGGAAATGTAGGATAGATTTGTAAGAAACATCATAAGGTGGTGCACAACGGGAGGGTCTCTAACAGGCCATTCACATGTAAGAGTGAGAAAAGCATCATGGCATGGTGTGAATCGGGAGAGTCTCAATTGATAGGCAGTGAGTGGCAATGTAGGATCGATAAAAGCACCACGTGGTGGTGCGCATTGGTAGGGTCTCTAACAGGGCATTCACATGTAGGAGTGAGAGAAACATCACATGGTGGTGTGAATCGGGAGGGTATGAATTAGGATAGGCAGGGAGTGGCAATGTAGGTTGGAGAATAGCACCAGGGTGTGGTGACCATGGGGAGGTCCCGAAACATGCAGTGGCAATTCAGAACAGGTTTCTGAAAAACATCACGCAGTGGTGCGCATTTGGAGGGCTCTACCAGGCCATTCACATATAGGAGTGAGAGAAAAATCACGGGGTGATGTGAATCAGAGGGTCTGAATTAGGATAGGCAGTGAGTGGCAATGTAGGATGGAGGTGCACATTGTAAGGATTTCTAACAGGCCATTCACTAGGAGGAGTGAGCAAAACATCAAGGGGTGCTGTGATTCGAAGAGTATGAATTAGGATAGGCAGTGAGTGGCAATGTAGGATGCGGAAAAGCACCACGGGGTGGTCAGCATGGGGAGGTCAGGAAACATGCAGTGGCAATGTAGGATAGGTTTCTGAAAAACATCGCGTGGTGGTGCGCATTATAAGGGATTCAAAAAGGCCATTCACTAGGAGGAGTGAGAAAAGGATCACGGGGTGGTGTGATTCGGAGAGTCTGAATTAGGATAGGCAGTGAGAGGCAATGTAGGATGGAGAAAAGCACCACGGGGTAGTCAGCATGGGGAGGTCAAGAATCATGCAGTGGTAATGTAGCATAAGTTTCTGAAAAACATCGCGGGGTGGTGCTCATTTTAAGGGTTTCTTAGAGGCCATTCACTAGTAGGAGTGAGAAAAACATCACGAGGTGGTATGAATCAGAGGGTCTCAATTAGTATAGGCAGTGAGTGGCAATGTAGGCTGGAGAAAAGCACCATGGGGCAGTCAGCATGTGGAGATCAGGAAACATGCAGTAGCAATATAGGATAGGTTACAGAAACACATCGTTGGGTGGTGCGCATTGTAAGTGTTTCAAAATAGGCCATTCACTAGTAGGAGTGAGAAAAATATCACGGCGTGATGTGAATCAGAGGGTCTGAATTAGGATGCGCAGTGAGTGGCAATGTAGGATGCAGAAAAGCAACCACGGGTGGTCAGCATGGGGAGGTCAGGAAACATGCAGTAGTAATCTAGGATAGGTTTCTGAAAAGCACCGTTGTGTGGTGCGCATTGTAAGGGTTTCTAACAGGTCATACACTAGTAGGAGTGAAAAAAACATCACGGTGTGGTGTGATATGGATAGTCTGAATTAGGATAGGCTGTGAGTCGCAATGCAGGATACAGAGAAGAACCACGGGGTGGTCAGCATGGGGATGTCAGGAAACATGCAGTGGCAGTGTAGGATAGGTTTCGGAAAAACATAGCGTGGTGGCGTTCATTGTAAGTGTTTCTAACAGGCCATTCACTAGGAGAAGTGAGAAAAACATCCAGGGTGGTGTAACTCAGAGGAATTGAATTTGGATTGGCAGTGAGGGGAAATGTAGGATGGAGAAAAGCAACACGGGGTGGTCAGCATGGGGAGGTCAGGAAACAAACAGTTGCAATGTAAGATAGGTTTCTAAAAAACACGCGGGGTTGTGCGCATTGTAAGGGTTTCTAACAGGCCATACACTCGTAGGAGTGAGAAAAACATCACGGGGTGGTGTGAATCAGAGGGTCTGAATTAGGATAGGCAGTGAGTGGCAATGTAGAATGGACAAAAGCGCCACGGTGTGGTCAGCCTGGGGAGGTCAGTTAACATGCATGGCCAATGTAGTATAGGTTTGAGAAAAACATCACAGGGTGGTGAACATTGTAAGGGTTTCTAACAGGCCATTCACTAGTAGGAGTGAGAAAAACATCACAGGGTGGTGTGAATTGGAGCGTCTGAATTAGGATACGCAGTGAGTGCCGATGTAGGATGGACAAACCACCACGGAGTGGACAGCATGGTGAGGTCAGGAAACATACAGGGGCAATGTAAGATAGGTTTCTGAAAAACATCGTGGGGTGGTGCGCATTGTAAGGGTTTCTAACAGGCCATTCACTAGTAGGAGTGAGAAAAATATCACGGGGTGGTGTAAATCAGAGATTCTGAATTAGGATAGGCAGTGATTGGCAATGTAGGATGGAGAAAAGCACCACGGGGTGGTCAGCATGGGGAGGTGAGGAAACATGCAGTGGAAACGTAGGAATGGTTTCCGAAAAACATTGCGGGATGGTGCTCATTGTAAGGGTTTCCTAGAGGCAATTCACTAGTAGGAGTGAGAAAAACATCACGAGGTGGTGTGAATCAGAGGGTCTCAGTTAGTATAGGCAGTGAGTGGCAATGTAGGATGGAGAATAGCACCACGGGGTAGTCAGCATGTGGAGGTCCGGAAACATGCAGTGGCAATAAAGGATAGGTTTCTGAAAAACATCGTTGGGTGGTGCGCATCGTAAGTGTTTCAAAACAGGCCTTTCACATGTAGGAGTGAGAAAAATATCACGGTGTTGTGTGAATCAGAGGGTCTAAATTAGGATACGCAGTGAATGACAATGTAGGAAGGAGAAAACAACCACGGGTGGTCAGCATGGGGAGGTCAGGAAACATGCAGTAGTAATCTAGGATAGGTTTCTGTAAAGCACCGTTGTGTGGTGCACATTGTAAGGCTTTCTAACAGGCTTTCACTAGTAGGAGTGACAAAAACATTACAGGGTGGTGTGATTTGGAAAGTCTGAATTAGGATAGGCAGTGAGTGCAATGCAGGATACAGGGAAGAACCACTGGGTGTTCAGCATGGGGAGGTCAGGAAACATGCAGTGGCAGTGTAGGATAGGTTTTGGAAAAACATAGCGGGGTGGTGTGCATTGTAAGGGTTTCTAAAAGGCCATTCAGTAGGAGGAAAGAGAAAAACATCCAGGGTGGTGTAATTCAGAGTGTCTGAATTAGGATAGGCAGTGAGTGGCAATGTAGGATGGGGAAAAGCACCACTGGGTGATCAGCATCGGGAGGTCAGGAAATACGCAGTGGAAATGTAGGATAGGTTTCTGAAGAACATCGCAGGGTGGTGCGCAATGTAGGTGTTTCTAACAGGCCATTCACTAGTAGGAGTGAGAAAAACATCACGGGGTGGTGTGAATCGGAGGGTTTGAATTTGGATTGGCAGTGAGAGCAAATGTAGGATGGAGAAAAGCTACACGGGGTGGTCAGCGTGGGGAGGTCAGGAAACAAACAGTGGCAATGTTAGATAGGTTTCTGAAAAACAGCGCGGGGTTGTGTGCATTGTAAGGGTTTCTAACAGGCCATTCACTCGTAGGAGTGAGAAAAACATCACGGGGTAGTGTGAATCGGAGGGTCTGAATTAGGATAGGCAGTGAGTGGCAATGTAGGATGGAGAAAAGCACCACGGTGTGGTCAGCCTGAGGAGGTCAGTTAACATGCAGTGGCAATGTACGATTGCTTTCCGAAAAACATCGCGGGGTGATGCGCATTGTAAGGGTTTCTAACAGGCCATTCACTAGTAGGAGTGAGAAAAACATCATGGAGTGGTGTGAATCATGGCGTCTGAATTAAGTTACTCAGTGAGTGGCAATGTAGGATATAGAAAAGAACCACGGGTTGTCAGCATGGGGAGGTCAGGAAACATGCAGTGGCAATCTAGGATAGGTTTCTGAAAAACAGCGTTGTGTGGTGCGCATTGTAAGGGTTTCTAACAGGCCATTCATTCAGAGGAGTGAGAAAAACATCCAGGGTGGTGTAATTCGGAGTGTGTGAATTAGGATAGTTAGTGAGTCACAATGTAGGATGGGGAAAAGCACCACGGTGTGGTCAACATCGGGAAGTAAGGAAATACTTAGTGGAAATGTAGGTTAGGTTTCTGACAATCATTGCGTGGTGGTGCTAATTGTAAGTGTTTCTAACGGGCCATTCAGTAGTAGGAGTGAGAAAAACATCACGGGTTGGTGTGAATCGGAGGGTCTGAATTTGGATTGGCAGAGAGGGTAAATGTAGGATGGAGAAAAGCACTATGTGTGGTCCGCATGTGGAAGTCTGGAAATGTGCAGTGGCAATGTAGCATAGGTTTCTGAAAAACATCACGGGGTGGTGCGCATTTGAAGGGTGTCTCACAGGCCATTTACTAGGAGGAGCGAGAAAAACATAACGGGGTGGTGTGATTCAGACAATCTGAATTAGGAAAGGCAGTGAGCCACAATGCAGGATGAAGAAAAGAACCACGAGGGGGTCAGCATGATGGGGTCAGTAAACATGCAGTGGAAATGTAGGATAGGTTTCTGAAAAACATCGCAGAGTCATGCACATTGTATGGGATTCTAACTGGCCATTCCCTAGTAGGATGAGAAAAATATCACGGGGTGGTATAAAATGGAGGGTCTGAATTAGGATAGGCAGTGAGTGGCAATGTAGGATGGAGAAAAGCACCACGGGGTGGTCAGCATGGGGAGCTCAGGAAACATGCAGTGGAAATGTAGGACAGGTTTCTGAAAAACATCGTGGGGTGGTGCGCGTTGTATGGGTTTCAAAAAGGCCATTCACTAGTAGGAGTGAGAAAACCATCACGGGGCGGTGTGAATCGTTGGGTTTGAATTGGGATAGGCAGTGATTGGCAGTGAAGGATGGAGAAAATCACCAGGGGGTGGTCAGTATGGGGAGGTGAGGAAACATGCAGTGGCAATGTAGGATAAGTTTCTGAAAAACATCACGGGGTGGTGCCCAGTGTAAGGGTTTCTAACAGGCCATTCACTAGTAGGAGTGAGAAAAAACAACATGGGTTGGTGGGGTTTGGAGAGTCTGAATTGGGATAGGCAGTGAGGGGCAATGTATAATGGAGAAAAGCACCACGGGGTGGTCAGCATGGGGAGATCAGGACACATACAGTGGCAATGTACGATTGCTTTCCGAAAAACATCGCGGGGTGATGCGCATTGTAAGGGTTTCTAACAGGCCATTCACTACTAGGAGTGAGAAAAACTTCACGGGGTGTTGTGCATCGGAGGGTCTGAATTATGCTAGGCAGTGAGTTTCAATGGTGGATGGAGAAAAGCACCAGGCGGTGGTCAGCATGGGGAGATCAGGAAACATGCAGTGGCAATGTACGATTGGTTTCCGAAAAACATTGCAAGGTGATGTGCATTGTAAGGGTTTCTAACAGGCCATTCACTAGTAGGAGTGAGAAAAACATCACGGAGTGGTGTTAATCATGGTGTCTGAATTAGGATACGCAGTGAGTGGCAATGTAGGATGGAGAAAAGCACCATGGTTTGTCAGCATGGGGAGGTCAGGATACATGCAGTGGCAATCTAGGATAGGTTTCTGAAAAACACTGTTGTGTGGTGCGCATTGTAAGGGTTTCTAAAAGGCCATTCACTAGTAGGAGTGACAAAACCATCATGGGGTGGTGTGATTCGGACAGTCTGAATTAGGATAGGCAGTGAGTCGCAAGGCAGGATGGAGAAATGAACCACGGGATGGTCAGCATGGATAGGTCAGTAAACATGCAGTGGCAATGTAGGATAGGTTTCTGAAAAACATAGCGGGGTTGTGTGCATTGTAAGTGTATCTAATAGGCCATTCACTCAGAAGAGTGAGAAAAACATCCAGGGTGGTGTAATTCGGAGTGTCTGAATTAGGATAGGTTGTGAGTAGCAATGTAGGATGGGGAAAATCACCACGGTGGGGTCAACATCGGGAAGTCAGGAAATAGGTAGTGGAAATATAGGATAGGTTTCTGAAAAACATTGCGGGGTGGTGCTAACTGTGTTTCTAATGGGCCATTCAGTAGTAGGAGTGAGAAAATCATCACGGGGTGGTGTGAATCGGAGACTCTGAATTTGGATTGGCAGAGAGGGGAAATGTAGGATGGAGAAAAGCACTATGTGGTGGTCCGCATGTGGAAATCAGGAAACGTGCAGTGGAAATGTAGGATAGGTTTCTGAAAAACATCGCGGGGTGGTGCGCGTTGTAAGGGTTTCAAAAAGGCCATTCCCTAGTAGGAGTGAGAAAACTATCATGGGGCGGTGTGAATCATAGGGTCTGAATTGGGATAGTCAGTGATTGGCAATGAATGATGGAGAAAATCACCAGGGGGTGGTCATCATGGGGACGGGAGGAAACATGCAGTGGCAATGTAGGATAAGTTTCTGAAACACATTGCGGGGTGGTGCCCATTGTAAGGGATTCTAACAGGCCATTCACTAGTAGGAATGAGAAAAAAATATCACGGGAAGGTGGGAATTGGAGAGTCTGAACTGGGATAAGCACTGAGGGGCAATGTATAATGGAGAAAAGCACCACGGGGTGGTCAGCACGGGGAGGTCAGGAAACGCACATTGGCAATGTAGGATAGGTTTCTGAAAATCATCGTGGGGGATGCGCATTGTAATGGTTTCTAAGATGCCATTCACTAGGAGGAGAAGAAAACATCAGGGTGGTATGAACCTGAGTGTATGAATTAGGATAGGCATTGAGTGGCAATTTCGGATGGAGAAAAGCACCATGGGGTAGTCAGCATGGGGAGGTCAGGAATCATGCAGTGCAATGTAGGATAGATTTCTGAAAAACATCACGGGGTTGTGCACCTTGTATTGGTTTCTAACAGGACAATCACAAGTAGGAGTGAGAACAACATCACAGGGTGGAATGAATTGGAGGTTATGAATTAGGATAGGCAGTGAGTGGCAATGGAGGATGGAGAAAAGCACCATGGGGTGGTCAGCAAGGGGATGTCAGGAAACAAGCAGTGGAAAGGTAGGATAGGTTTCCCAAAAACATCGCGTGGTGGTGCGAATTATAAAGGTTTTAACAGGCCATTCACTAGTAGGAATGAGAAGAACATCATGGGGTGTGGTGAATCCGAGGGTCTGTTTTAGGATAGGATGTGAGTGGCAATGCAGGATGGAGAAAAGCACCATGGGGTGGTCAGCATGGGTAGGTCAGGAAACATGCAGTGGCAATGTAGGTTAGGTTTCTGAAATACGTAGTGGGGTGGTACGCATTTTAAGGTTTTCTAACAGGCCATTCACAAGCAGGAGTCAGAAAAACATCACAGGGTGGTGTAAAATGGAGTGTCCGAATTAGGTTAGGCAGTGAGGGACAATGTAGGAAGGAGAAAAAACCATGGGGTGGAGATCATGGGAAGGTCAGGAAAAAATGAAGTGGCAATGTAGGATAGGTTTCTGAAAAACATCGTGTAGTGGTCCGCATTGTAAGGGTTTCTAACAGGCCATTCACTAGTAGGAATGAGAAAAACATCATGGGATGGTGTGAATCGGAGGGTTTCTATTACAATAGACAGTGACTGGCAATGTAGGAATTAGAAAATCACCACGGGGTGGTCTGCATGAGGAAGTCAGGAAAGGTGCAGTGACAATGTTGGATAGGTTTTTTAAAAACATCACTAATAGGAGTGAGAAAAACATCATAGGGTGTTGTGAATCGGAGGTCCTGAATTAGGATAGGCAGTGAGTGCCAATGTAGGATGGAGAAAAGCACTAGGGGTGGTCAGCATGGGGAGGTCAGGAAACATGCAGTGGCAATGTAGGATACGTTTCTGAAAAACATCGTGGGGAGGTGCGCACTGTAAGGGTTACTAAGGGGCCATAAACTAGGAGGAGTAAGAAAAACATCAGGGGTGTGTGAATCAGAGGGTATGAATTTGGATTGACAGTGAGGGGAAATGTTGGATGGAGAAAAGCAACACAGGGTGGTCAGCATGGGGAGGTCCGGAAACAAACAGTGGCAATGTAGGATAGGTTTCTGAAAAGCATCGTGGGGTGGTGCGCATTGTAAGGGTTTCTAACAGGCCATTAACTACTAGGAGTGAGAAAAACATCTCGGGGTGGTGGGAATCAAAAGGTCTGAATTAGGCTAGGCAGTGAGTGGCAATGTAGGGTGGAGGAAAGCACCTCGGGGTGGTCAGCATGAGGAGATCAGGAAATACGCAGTGGAAATGTAGGATAGGTTTCTGAAAATCATCGCGGGGTGGTGCGCATTGTAAGTGTTTCTTACGGGCCATTCACTAGTAGGAGTGAGAAAAACATCACGGGGTGGTGTGAATAAGAGGGGCTGAATTTGAATTGGCAGTGAGGGGAAATGTAGGATGGAGAAAAGCAACACGGTGTGGTCAGCATGGGGAGGTCAAGAAACAAACAGCAGCAATGTAAGATAGGTTTCTGAAATACAACGCGGGGTTGTGCGAATTGTAAGGGTTTCTAACAGGCCATTAACACATAGGAGTGAGAGAAACAACACAGGGTGGTGTGAATCAGAGGGTCTGAATTAGGATAAGCAGTGTGTCGCAATGTAGGATGGAGAAAAGCACCACGGGTTGTCAGCATGGGGAGGTCAGGAAACATGCAGTGGCAATCTAGGATAGGTTTCTGAAAAACACCGTTGTGTGGTGTGCATTGTAAGGGTTTCAAACAGGCCATTCACTAGAAGGAGTGACAAAAACCTCATGGGGTGGTGTGATTCGGACAGTGTGAATTAGTATAGGCAGAGAGTCGCAAGGCAGGACGGAGAAAAGAACCAGGGGAGGTCAGCATGGGGAGGTCAGTAAACATGCAGTGGCAATGTAGGATACGTTTATGAAAAACATAGTGGGGTGGTGTGCATTCTAAGTGTTTCTAACAGGCCATTCACTCAGAGGAGTGAGAAAAACATCCAAGGTGGTGTAATTCAGAGTGTCTGAATTAGGATAAGCAGTGAGTGGCAATGTAGGATGGGGAAAAGCACCACGGACTGGTCAGCATCGGGAGATCAGGAAATACACAGTGGAAATGTAGGATAGGTTTCTGAAAAACATTGCGGGGTGGTGGGCATTGTAAGTGTTTCTAACGGAACATTCAGTAGTAGGACTGAGAAAAACAACACGGGGTGGTGTGAATCGAAGGGTCTGAATTTGAATTGGCAGTGAGGGGAAAAGTGGGATGTAGAAAAGCAACACGGGGTGGTCAGCATGGGGAGGTCAGGAAACAAACAGTGGCAATATAATATAGGTTTCTGAAAAACAACGCGGGGTTGTGCGCATTGTAAGGGTTTCTAACAGGCCATTCACACGTAGGATTGAGAGAAACATCACGGGGTGGTGTGAATCAGAGGGTCTGAATTTGAATTGGCAGTGTGTGGCAATGTAGAATGGAGAAAAACCCCATGGAGTGGTCAGCATGGGGAGGTCAGGAAACATGCAGTGGCCAAGTAGGATAGGTTTCTGAATAACATCATGGGGTGTTTCACATTGTAAGGATTTCTAACAGGACATTCACTAGTAGGAGTGAGAAAAACATCAAGGGGTGTTGTGATTCGAAGAGTTTGAATTAGGATAGGCAGTGAGTGGCAATGTATGATGGATAAAAGCACCACGGGGTGGTCAGCACAGGGAGATCAGGAAACATGCAGGGGCAATGTTGGATAGGTTTCCAAAAAACATCGCAGGGTGATGCGCATTGTAAGTATTTCTAACAGGCCATTCACTAGGAGGTGTGATGAAAACATCAAGGGGTGGTGTGATTCAGAGAGTATGAATTAGGATAGGCAGTCAGTGGCCATGTAGGATGGAGAAAATCACCACGGTGTGGTCAGCATGGGGAGGTCAGGAAATATGCAGTGGCAAGGTAGGATAGGTTTCTGAAAAACATCGCATGGTGGTGCGCATTTTAAGGGTTTCTAACAGGCCATTTTCTAGTAGGAGTGAGAAAAACATCACAGGGTGGTGTGAATTGGAGGGTCTGAACTAGGATACGCAGTGAGGGGCAATGTAGGATGGAGACAAGCACCATGGGGTGCTCAGCATGGGGAGGTCATCAAACATGGAGTGGCAATGTAGGAAAAGTTTATGAAAAACATCGCAGGGTGGTGTGCATTGTAATGGTTTCTAAGAGGCCATTCACTGGTAGGAGTGAGAGAAACATCACAGCGTGGTGTGAATCGAGGGTCTTAATTAATATAGTCAGAGAGTGGCAATGGAGGATGGAGAAAAGCCCCACGGGGTGGCCATCATGTGGAAGTTAGGAAACATGCAGTGGAAACTTTGTATAGGTTTCCAAAGAACATCGCGGGGTGGTGCGCATTGTAAAGGTTTCTAACAGGCCATTCACTGGTAGGAGTGAGAAAAATATCACGGCGTGGTGTGAATCGGAGGGTCTGAATTAGTATAGTCAGTGAGTCGCAATGTAGGATGAAGAAAAGCACCACGGGGTGATGAGCATGGGGAGGTGAGGAAACATGCAGAGGCAATGTACAATAGGTTTCCGAAAAACATCGCGGGGTGGTTCTCATTGTTAGGGTTATGGTCATGGTCAGCATGTGGAGGTCAGGAAACATGCAGTGGCAATGTAGGATAGGTTTCTGAAAAACACCGTGGGGTGGTGCACATTGTAATGGATTCCAAAAGGCAATTCACTAGGAGGAGTGAGAAAAGGATCACGAGATGGTGTGATTCGGAGAGTCTGAATTAGGATAGGCAGTGAGTGGCAATGTAGGATGGAGAAAAGCGCCACGGGGTGGTCAGCATGGGGAAGTCAAGAAACATGCAGTGACAATGTAGCATAAGTTTATGAAAAACATCGTGGAGTGGTGCTCATTGTAAGGGTTTCTTAGAGGCCATTCACTAGTAGGAGTGAGAAAAACATCACGAGGTGGTGTGAATCAGAGGGTCTCAGTTAGTATAGGCAGTGAGTGGCAATGTAGGATGGAGAATAGCACCACGGGGTAGTCAGCATGTGGAGGTCAGGAAACATGCAGTGGCAATATAGGATAGGTTTCTGAAAACCATTTTTGGGTGGTGCGCATTGTAAGTGTTTCTAACAGGGCATGCACTAGGAGGAGTTAGAAAAACATCCAGGGTACTGTAATTCGGAGTGTCTGAATTAGGATAGGCAGGGAGTGGCAAAGTAGGATGGGGAAAAGCACCACGGGGTGGTCAGCATCGGGAGGTCAGGAAATACGCAGTGGAAATGTAGGATAGGTTTCTGAAAAACATTGCAGTGTGGTGCGCATTGTAAGTGTTTCTAACAGGCCATTCACAAGTAGGAGAGAGAAAAACATCACGGGGTGGTGTGAATCTGAGGGTTTGAATTTGGATTGGCAGTGAGGGTAAATGTAGGATGGAGAAAAGTACCATGGGTTGGTCAGCATCTGGAGGGAAGGACACATGCGGTGGCAATGTAGGATAGGTTTCTGTAAAACATCGCGGGGTGGTGCGCATTGTAAGGGTTTTTAACAGGCCATTCACTAGTAGGAGTGAGAAAAAAATCACGGGGTGGTGTGATTTGGAGGGCATGAATTAGGATAGGCAGTGAGTGGCAATGTAGGATGGACTAAAGCACCACGGGTTATTCAGCATGAGGAGGTCAGGAAATATGCAGTGGCAATGTAGGATAGGTTTCTGAAAAACATCGTGGGGTGGGGCGCATTGAAAGCGTTTCTACCAGGCCATTCACTAGTATGAATGAGAAAAACAGCACAGGGGTGGTGTTAACCCGAGGGCCGGTATTCCCATACCAGTGAGTGGCAATGTAGGCTGGAGAAAACACCAAGGGGTGGTCAGTATTGGGAGGTCAGGACACATGTGGTGGCAATGTAGGATAGGTTTCTGAAAAACATTGCGGGGTGGTGCGCATTGTAAGTGTTTCTAACAGGCCATTTACTAACAGGAGTGAGAAAAACATCATGGGGAGATGTGAATCAGAAGGCCTGAATTAGCATAGGCAGTGAGTGGCAATGGAGGATGGAGAAAATCACCACGGGGTGGTCAGCATGGGGAGGACAGGAAACATGCGGTGGCAATCTAGGATAGTTTTCTGAAAAACTTCGCAGGGTAGTTCACATTGTAAGTGTTTCTAACAGGCAATTTACATGTAGGAAAGAGAAAAATAAGAAGGAGTGGTGTGAATCAGAGGGCCTGAATTGGGAAAGGCAGTGAGTGGCAATGTAGGATGGAGAAAAGCACCATGGTGTGGTCAGCAAGTGGAGGTCAGGAAACAAGCGGTGGCAATGTTGCATAGGTTTCTGAAAAACATCATAGGGTTGTGCGCATTGTAAGGTTTTCTAACATGTCATTCACTAGTAGGAGTGAGAAAAACGTCACGGGGTGGTGTGAATCTGAGGGACTGAATTAGCATAGGCAGTGAGTGGCAATGTAGGATGGAGAAAAGCAAGATGGTGTGGTCAGCATGGGGAGGTCAGGAAACATGTGTTGGCAATGTGGGATAGGTTTCTGAAAAACATAGCGGGGTGGTGTGCATTGTAAGGTTTTCTAATAGGCCATTCACTAGTAGTAGTGAGAAAAACATCACGTGCTGGTTTGAATCAGAGGATCTGAATTAGCATAGGCTGTGAGTGGCAATCGAGGATGGAGAAAAGCACCACGGGGTGGTAAGCATGGGGAGGTAAGGAAACATGCGGTGGCAATGTAGGATAGGTTTCTGATAAATATCTTGGGGGGGTGCGCATTGTAAGGGTTTCCAACAGGCCGTTCACTAGCAGGAGTGAGAAAAACATCACGGGGTGGTGTGAATCGGAGGGCCCGAATTAGGAGAGGCAGTGATTGGCAATGTAGGGTGGAGGAAAGCACCTCGGGGTGGTCAGCATGAGGAGATCAGGAAATACGCAGTGGAAATGTAGGATAGGTTTCTGAAAATCATCGCGGGGTGGTGCGCATTGTAAGTGTTTCCTACGGGCCATTCACTAGTAGGACTGAGAAAAACATCACGGGGTGGTGTGAATAAGAGGGGCTGAAATTGAATTGGCAGTGAGGGGAAATGTAGGATGGAGAAAAGCAACACGGTGTGGTCAGCATGGGGAGGTCAAGAAACAAACAGCGGCAATGTAAGATAGGTTTCTGAAAAACATTGCGGGGTGATGCGCATTGTAAGGGTTTCTAACAGGCCATTCACTAGTAGGAGTGACAAAAACATCAAGGGGTGTTGTGATTCGAAGAGTTTGAATTAGGATAGGCAATGAGTGGCAATGTAGTTTGGAGAAAAGCACCACGGGGTGGTCAGCATGGGGAGGTCAGGAAACATGCAGTGGCAATGTAGGATAGGTTTCTGAAAAACATCGCGGGGTGGTGCACACTGTAAGGGTTTCCAAACTGCCATTCACTAGTAGGAGTGAGAAAAATATATAGGGGTGGTGTGAAATGGACGGTCTGAATTAGTTTAGACAGTGAGTTGCAATGTAGGATGCAGAAAAGCACCACGGGGTGGCCATCATGGGGAGGTCAGGAAACATGTAGCGGAAATGTAGGATAGGTTTCTGAAAAACATCGCGGGGTGGTGCGCATTGTAAGGGTTTCTAACAGACCATTCACTAGCAGGAGTGAGGAATATATCACGGCGTGGTGGGAATCGGAGGGTCTGAATTAGGATAGGCAGTGAGTGGCAATGTAGGATGGAGAACAGCACCACGGGGTTGTCAGCACGGGGAGATCAGGAAACATGCAGTGGCCATGTAGGATAGGTTTCCAAAAAACATCGCAGGGTGATGCGCATTGTAAGTATTTCTAACAGGCCATTCACTAGGAGGTGTGATGAAAACATCAAGGGGTGGTGTGATTCAGAGAGTATGAATTAGGATAGGCAGTCAGTGGCAATGTAGGATGGAGAAAAGCACCTCAGGATTGTCAGCATGGGGAGATCAGGAAACATGCAGTGGCAATGTACGATTGGTTTCCGAAAAACATCTCGGGGTGGTGCGCATTGTAAGGGTTTCTCAGAGGCCATTCAATAGAAGGAGTGAGAAAAACATCACGGCATGGTGTGAATCAGGGGGTCTGAATTAGGATACGCAGTGAGTGGCAATGTAGGATGGAGAAAAGCACCACGGGTCGTCAGCATGGGGAGGTCAGGAAACACGCAGTGGCTATCTAGGATAGGTTTCTGAAAAACACCGTTGTGTGGTGTGCATTGTAAGGGTTTCAAACAGGCCATTCACTAGAAGGAGTGACAAAAACCTCACGGGGTGGTGTGATTCGGGCAGTGAATTAGTATAGGCAGTGAGTCGCAAGGCAGGACGGAGAAAAGAACCAGGGGAGGTCAGCATGGGGAGGTCAGTAAACATGCAGTGGCAATGTAGGATACGTTTATGAAAAACATAGTGGGGTGGTGTGCATTCTAAGTGTTTCTAACAGGCCATTCACTCAGAGGAGTGAGAAAAACATCCAAGGTGGTGTAATTCAGAGTGTCTGAATTAGGATAAGCAGTGAGTGGCAATGTAGAATGGGGAAAAGCACCACGGGGTGGTCAGCATCGGGAGATCAGGAAATACGCAGTGGAAATGTAGGATAGGTTTCTGAAAAACATTGCGGGGTGGTGCACATTGTAAGTGTTTCTAACGGAACATTCACTAGTAGGACTGAGAAAAACAACACGGGGTGGTGTGAATCGAAGGGTCTGAATTTGAATTGGCAGTGAGGGGAAAAGTGGGATGTAGAAAAGCAACACGGGGTGGTCAGCATGGGGAGGTCAGGAAACAAACAGTGGCAATATAATATAGGTTTCTGAAAAACAACGCGGGGTTGTGCGCATTGTAAGGGTTTCTAACAGGCCATTCACACGTAGGATTGAGAGAAACATCACGGGGTGGTGTGAATCAGAGGGTCTGAATTTGAATTGGCAGTGTGTGGCAATGTAGAATGGAGAAAAACCCCATGGAGTGGTCAGCATGGGGAGGTCAGGAAACATGCAGTGGCAAAGTAGGATAGGTTTCTGAATAACATCATGGGGTGTTTCACATTGTAAGGATTTCTAACAGGCCATTCACTAGTAGGAGTGAGAAAAACATCAAGGGGTGTTGTGATTCGAAGAGTTTGAATTAGGATAGGCAGTGAGTGGCAATGTACAATGGAGAAAAGCACCACGGGGTGGTTCAGCACAGGGAGATCAGGAAACATGCAGGGGCAATGTTGGATAGGTTTCCAAAAAACATCGCAGGGTGATGCGCATTGCAAGTATTTCTAACAGGCCATTCACTAGGAGATGTGATGAAAACATCAAGGGGTGGTGTGATTCAGAGAGTATGAATTAGGATAGGCAGTCAGTGGCAATGTAGGATGGAGAAAATCACCACGGTGTGGTCAGCATGGGGAGGTCAGGAAATATGCAGTGGCAAGGTAGGATAGGTTTCTGAAAAACATCGCATGGTGGTGCGCATTTTAAGGGTTTCTAACAGGCCATTTTCTAGTAGGAGTGAGAAAAACATCACAGGTTGGTGTGAATTGGAGTGTCTGAACTAGGATACGCAGTGAGGGGCAATGTAGGATGGAGACAAGCACCATGGGGTGCTCAGCATGGGGAGGTCATCAAACATGGAGTGGCAATGTAGGAAAAGTTTATGAAAAACATCGCAGGGTGGTGTGCATTGTAATGGTTTCTAACAGGCCATTCACTAGTAGGAGTGAGAAAAACATCACGAGGTGGTGTGAGTCAGAGGGTCTCAAATAGGATAGGCAGTGATTGGCAATGTAGGATGCAGGAAAGCACCAAGGGGTGGTCATTATTGGAAAGTCAGGAAATATGCAGGGGCAATGTAGGATACGTGTCTGAAAAACATCATGGGGTGGTGCGCATTGAAAGGGTATCTAAAAGGCCATTCACTAGAAGAAGTGAGAAAAACATCACGAGGTGGTATGAATCGGAGGGTCTGAATAAGGATAGGCAATGAGTTGCAATTCAGGATGGAGAAAAGCAGCATGGGGTGGCCATCTTGGGGAGGTCAGGAAACATGCAGTGGAAACGTAGGATAGTTTTCCAAAGAACATCACGGGGTGGTGCGCATTGTAAAGGTTTCTAACAGGCCATTCACTGGTAGGAGTGAGAAAAACATCACAGCATGTTGGGAATCGAGGGTCTTAATTAGTATAGTCAGTGAGTGGCAATGGAGGATGGAGAAAAGCACCACGGGGTGGTCAGCATGGGCAGGGTAGGAAACATGCGGTGGCAATGTAGGATAGGTTTCTGAAAAACATCACGGGGTGGGGCGCATTGTAAGGGTTTCTAAAACGCCATTCACTGGTAGGAGTGAGAAAAATATCATGGCGTGGTGTGAATCGGAGGGTCTGAATTAGTATAGTCAGTGAGTCTCAATGTACGATGAAAAAAGCACCACGGGTTGATCAGTATAGGGAGGTGAGGAAACATGCAGAGGCAATGTACAATAGGTTTCCGAAAAACATCGCGGGGTGGTTCTCATTGTTAGGGTTATGGTCATGGTCAGCATGTGGAGGTCAGGAAACATGCAGTGGCAATGTAGGATAGGTTTCTGAAAAACACCGTGGGGTGGTGCACATTGTAATGGATTCCAAAAGGCAATTCACTAGGAGGAGTGAGAAAAGGATCACGAGATGGTGTGATTCGGAGAGTCTGAATTAGGATAGGCAGTGAGTGGCAATGTAGGATGGAGAAAAGCGCCACGGGGTGGTCAGCATGGGGAAGTCAAGAAACATGCAGTGACAATGTAGCATAAGTTTATGAAAAACATCGTGGAGTGGTGCTCATTGTAAGGGTTTCTTAGAGGCCATTCACTAGTAGGAGTGAGAAAAACATCACGAGGTGGTGTGAATCAGAGGGTCTCAGTTAGTATAGGCAGTGAGTGGCAATGTAGGATGGAGAATAGCACCACGGGGTAGTCAGCATGTGGAGGTCAGGAAACATGCAGTGGCAATATAGGATAGGTTTCTGAAAACCATTTTTGGGTGGTGCGCATTGTAAGTGTTTCTAACAGGGCATGCACTAGGAGGAGTTAGAAAAACATCCAGGGTACTGTAATTCGGAGTGTCTGAATTAGGATAGGCAGGGAGTGGCAAAGTAGGATGGGGAAAAGCACCACGGGGTGGTCAGCATCGGGAGGTCAGGAAATACGCAGTGGAAATGTAGGATAGGTTTCTGAAAAACATTGCAGTGTGGTGCGCATTGTAAGTGTTTCTAACGGGCCATTCACAAGTAGGAGAGAGGAAAACATCACGGGGTGGTGTGAATCTGAGGGTTTGAATTTGGATTGGCAGTGAGGGTAAATGTAGGATGGAGAAAAGCACCATGGGTTGGTCAGCATCTGGAGGGCAGGACACATGCAGTGGCAATGTAGGATAGGTTTCTGTAAAACATCGCGGGGTGGTGCGCATTGTAAGGGTTTTTAAGAGGCCATTCACTAGTAGGAGTGAGAAAAAAATCACAGGGTGGTGTGATTCTGAGGGCCTGAATTAGGATAGGCAGTGAGTGGCAATGTAGGATGGACTAAAGCACCACGGGTTATTCAGCATGAGGAGGTCAGGAAATATGCAGTGGCAATGTAGGATAGGTTTCTGAAAAACATCGTGGGGTGGGGCGCATTGAAAGCGTTTCTACCAGGCCATTCACTAGTAGGAATGAGAAAAACAGCACAGGGGTGATGTTAACCCGAGGGCCGGTATTCCGATACCAGTGAGTGGCAATGTAGGCTGGAGAAAACACCAAGGGGTGGTCAGCATTGGGAGGTCAGGACACATGCGGTGGCAATGTAGGATAGGTTTCTGAAAAACATTGCGGGGTGGTGCGCATTGTAAGTGTTTCTAACAGTCCATTTACTAACAGGAGTGAGAAAAACATCATGGGGAGATGTGAATCGGAAGGCCTGAATTAGCATAGGCAGTGAGTGGCAATGGAGGATGGAGAAAATCACCACGGGGTGGTCAGCATGTGGAGGACAGGAAACATGCGGTGGCAATCTAGGATAGTTTTCTGAAAAACTTCGCAGGGTAGTTCGCATTGTAAGTGTTTCTAACAGGCAATTTACATGTAGGAAAGAGAAAAATATGAGGGAGTGGTGTGAATCAGAGGGCCTGAATTGGGAAAGGCAGTGAGTGGCAATGTAGGATGGAGAAAAGCACCATGGTGTGGTCAGCAAGTGGAGGTCAGGTAACATGCGGTGGCAATGTTGCATAGGTTTCTGAAAAACATCGCAGGGTTGTGCGCATTGTAAGGTTTTCTAACACGTCATTCACTAGTAGGAGTGAGAAAAACGTCACGGGTTGGTGTGAATCTGAGGGACTGAATTAGCATAGGCAGTGAGTGGCAATGTAGGATGGAGAAAAGCAAGACGGTGTGGTCAGCATGGGGAGGTCAGGAAACATGTGTTGGCAATGTGGGATAGGTTTCTGAAAAACATAGCGGGGTGGTGTGCATTGTAAGGATTTCTAATAGGCCATTCACTAGTAGTAGTGAGAAAAACATCACGTCCTGGTTTGAATCAGAGGATCTGAATTAGCATAGGCTGTGAGTGGCAATCGAGGATGGAGAAAAGCACCACGGGGTGGTAAGCATGGGGAGGTAAGGAAACATGCGGTGGCAATGTAGGATAGGTTTCTGATAAATATCTTGGGGGGTGCGCATTGTAAGGGTTTCCAACAGGCCATTCACTAGCAGGAGTGAGAAAAACATCACGGGGTGGTGTGAATCAGAGGGCCCGAATTAGGAGAGGCAGTGATTGGCAATGTAGGGTGGAGGAAAGCACCTCGGGGTGGTCAGCATGTGGAGATCACGAAATACGCAGTGGAAATGTAGGATAGGTTTCTGAAAATCATCGCGGGGTGGTGCACATTGTAAGTGTTTCCTACGGGCCATTCACTAGTAGGACTGAGAAAAACATCACGGGGTGGTGTGAATAAGAGGGGCTGAATTTGAATTGGCAGTGAGGAGAAATGTAGGATGGAGAAAAGCAACACGGTGTGGTCAGCATGGGGAGGTCAAGAAACAAACAGCGGCAATGTAAGATAGGTTTCTGAAAAACATCGCGGGGTTGTGCGAATTGTAAGGTTTTCTAACAGGCCATTCACACGTAGGAGTGAGAGAAACAACACAGGGTGGTGTGAATCAGAGGGTCTGAATTAGGATAAGCAGTGTGTCGCAATGTAGGATGGAGAAAAGCACCACGGAGTGGTCAGCATGGGGAGGTCAGGAAACATGCAGTGGCAATGTAGGATAGGTTTCTGAATAACATCATGGGGTGGTGCACATTGTAAAGATTTCTAACAGACCATTCACTAGTAGGAGTGACAAAAACTCCAAGGGGTGTTGTGATTCGAAGAGTTTGAATTAGGATAGGCAGTGAGTGGCAATGTAGGTTGGAGAAAAGCACCACGGGGTGGTCAGCATGGGGAGGTCAGGAAACATGCAGTGGCAATGTAGGATAGGTTTCTGAAAAACATCACAGTGTGGTGCGCACTGTAAAGGTTTCCAAACTGCCATTCACTAGTAGGAGTGAGAAAAATATATAGGGGTGGTGTGAAATGGACGGTCTGAATTAGGTTAGACAGTGAGTTGCAATGCAGGATGCAGAAAAGCTCCACGGGGTGGCCATCATGGGGAGGTCAGGAATCATGTAGTGGAAATGTAGGATAGGTTTCTGAAAAACATCGCGGGGTGGTGCGCATTGTAAGTGTTTCTTACGGGCCATTCACTAGTAGGACTGAGAAAAACATCACGTTGTGGTGTGAATAAGAGGGGCTGAATTTGAATTGGCAGTGAGGGGAAATGTAGGATGGAGAAAAGCAACACGGTGTGGTCAGCATGGGGAGGTCAAGAAACAAACAGCGGCAATGTAAGATAGGTTTCTGAAAAACAACGCGGGGTTGTGCGAATTGTAAGGGTTTCTTACAGGCCATTCACCCGTAGGAGTGAGAGAAACAACACAGGGTGGTGTGAATCAGAGGGTCTGAATTAGGATAAGCAGTGTGTCGCCATGTAGGATGGAGAAAAGCACCACGGAGTGGTAAGCATGGTGAGGTAAGGAAACATGTATTGGCAATGTAGGATAGGTTTCTGAATAACATCATGGGGTGGTGCACATTGTAAAGATTTCTATCAGGCCATTCACTAGTAGGAGTGACAAAAACATCAAGGGGTGTTGTGATTCGGAGTGTCTGAATTAGGATAGGCAATGAGTGGCAATGTAGGTTGGAGAAAAGCACCACGGGGTGGTCAGCATGGGGAGGTCAGGAAACATGCAGTGGCAATGTAGGATAGGTTTCTGAAAAACATCACAGGGTGGTGCGCACTGTAAGGGTTTCCAAACTGCCATTCACTAGTAGGAGTGAGAAAAATATATAGGGGTGGTGTGAAATGGACGGTCTGAATTAGGTTAGACAGTGAGTTGCAATGTAGGATGCAGAAAAGCACCACGGGGTGGCCATCATGGGGAGGTCAGGAAACATGTAGCAGAAATGTAGGATAGGTTTCTGAAAAACATCGCGGGGTGGTGCGCATTGTAAGGGTTTCTAACAGACCATTCACTAGCAGGAGTGAGGAATATATCAAGGCGTGGTGGGAATCGGAGGGTCTGAATTAGGATAGGCAGTGAGTGGCAATGTAGGATTGAGAATAGCACCACGGGGTTGTCAGCACGGGGAGATCAGGAAACATGCAGTGGCCATGTAGGATAGGTTTCCAAAAAACATCGCAGGGTGATGCGCATTGTAAGTATTTCTAACAGGCCATTCACTAGGAGATGTGATGAAAACATCAAGGGGTGGTGTGATTCAGAGAGTATGAATTAGGATAGGCAGTCAGTGGCAATGAAGGATGGAGTAAAGCACCTCGGGATTGTCAGCATGGGGAGATCAGGAAACATGCAGTGGCAATGTACGATTGGTTTCCGAAAAACATCTCGGGGTGGTGCGCATTGTAAGGGTTTCTCAGAGGCCATTCAATAGAACGAGTGAGAAAAACATCACGGCATGGTGTGAATCAGGGGGTCTGAATTAGGATACGCAGTGAGTGGCAATGTAGGATGGAGAAAAGCACCACGGGAAGTCAGCATGGGGAGGTCAGGAAACATGCAGTGGCAATCTAGGATAGGTTTCTGAAAAACACCGTTGTGTGGTGTGCATTGTAAGGATTTCAAACAGGCCATTCACTAGAAGGAGTGACAAAAACCTCACGGGGTGGTGTGATTCGGACAGTGTGAATTAGTATAGGCAGTGAGTCGCAAGGCAGGACGGAGAAAAGAACCAGGGGAGGTCAGCATGGGGAGGTCAGTAAACATGCAGTGGCAATGTAGGATACCTTTTTGAAAAACATAGTGGGGTGGTGTGCATTCTAAGTGTTTCTAACAGGCCATTCACTCGGAGGAGTGAGAAAAACATCCAAGGTGGTGTAATTCAGAGTGTCTGAATTAGGATAGGCAGTGAGTGGCAATGTAGGATGGGGAAAAGCACCACGGGGTGGTCAGCATCGGGAGATCAGGAAATACGCAGTGGAAATGTAGGATAGGTTTCTGAAAAACATTGCGGGGTGGTGCGCATTGTAAGTTTTTCTAACGGAACATTCAGTAGTAGGACTGAGAAAAACAACACGGGGTGGTGTGAATCGAAGGGTCTGAATTTGAATTGGCAGTGAGGGGAAAAGTGGGATGTAGAAAAGCAACACGGGGTGGTCAGCATGGGGAGGTGAGGAAACAAACAGTGGCAATATAAGATAGGTTTATGAAAAACAACGTGGGGTGGGGCGCATTGTAAGGGTTTCTAACAGGCCATTCACACGTAGGAGTGAGAGAAACATCATGGGGTGGTGTGAATCAGAGTGTCTGAATTAGGATAGGCAGTGTGTGGCAATGTAGGATGGAGAAAAGCACCCTGGGTTGGTCAGAATTGCGAGGTCAGGAAACATGCGGTGGCAATGTAGGATAGGTTTCTGAATAACATCGCCGGGTGGTGCGATTTGTAAGGTTTTCTAACAGGTCATTCACTAATAGGAATGAGAAAAACATCTTGGGGTGGTGTGAATCAGATGGCCTGAATTAGCATAGGCAGTGAGTGGCAATGCAGGGTGGAGAAAAGCACCACGGGGTGGTCAGCATGGGGAGGTCAGGAAACATGCGGTGGCAGTGTAGGATAGGTGTTTGAAAAACATCGCGGGGTGGTGCGCATTGTAAGGGTTTGTAACAGGCCTTTCACTAGTATGAGTGAGAAAATCATCACGGGGTGGTGTGAATCAGAGGGCCTGAATTAGCATAGGCAGTGAGTGGCAAAGAAGGATGGAAAAAAGCACTATGGGATGGTCAGCATGGGGAGGTCAGGAAACATGCGGTGGCAATTTAGGATGTTTTCCTGAAAAACATCACGGGGTGGTACGCAATGGAAGGTTTTCTAACAGGCAATTCAATAATAGGAGTGAGAAAAACATCACAGAGTGGTGTGCATCTGAGGGCCTGAATTAGCATAATCAGTGAGTGGCAATGGAGGATGGAGAAAAGCACCATGTGAAGGTCAGGATGGGGAGGTCAGGAAACATTCAGTGGCAATGTAGGATAGGTTTCTGAAAAACATCATGGTGTTGTGCGCATTCTAAGGGTTTCTAACAGGCCATTCAGTAGTAAGAGTGAGGAAAACATCACGGGGTTCTGTGAATAAGAGGGCCTGAATTAAGTTAGGCAGTGAGTGGCAATGTAGGATAGAGAAAAACCCACGGGGTATTCAGCATGGGGAGTTCAGGAAACATGCGGTGGCAATGTAGGATAGGTTTCTGAAAAACATCACCAGGTGGTGCGCATTGAAAGGGTTTCTAACAGGCCATTCACTAGAAGGAGTGAGAAACACATCACGGGGGGGGTGTAAACCCGAGGGCCTGAATTCGGATAGGCAGTGAGTGGCAATGTAGGATGGAGAAAACACCAAGGGGTGGTCAGCATGGGGAGGTATGGAAACATGTAGGGGAAATGTAGGATAGTTATCTGAAAAACATCACGGGTGGTGAGCATTGTAAGGTTTTCTAACAGGCCATTCACTAGTAGGAGTGAGAAAAACATCATGGGGTGGTGTGAATCCGAGGGCCTGAATTAGCATAGGCAGTGAGTGGCAATGGAGGAAGGAGAAAAGCACCACGGGGTGGTCAGTATGGGGAGGTAAGGAAACTTGTGGTGGCAATTTAGGATATTTTCCTGCAAAACAATGCGGGGTGGTACGCATTGTAATGCTTTCTAACAGGTCATTCAATAGCAGGTTGACAAAAACTTCACTCGGTTGTGTGAATGGGAGGGCCTGAATTCGCATCGCAGTAAGTGGCAATGTAGGATGAAGAAAAGCAGCCCGGGGTGGTCAGCATGTGGAGGTCAGGAAACATGATTTGGCGAAGTAGGACAGGTTTCTCAAAAGCATCGCGGGTGGTGCGCATTGTATGGGTGTGTAACATTACATTCACCAGTAGGAGTGAGAAAAACATCACGGGGTGGTGTGAATCGTAGGGCCTAATTAGGAAAGGCAGTGAGTGGCAATGTAGGATGGAGAAAACCACCACAGGGTATTCAGCATGGGGAGGTCAGGAAACATGCCGTGGCAATGTAGGATAGGTTTCTGAAAATCATCGCGGGGTGGTGCTTATTGTAAGGGTTTCTAACAGGCCATTTACTAGTAAGAGTGAAATAAACATCACAGGGGTGTGTCAACCGGATGGCCTGAATTCTGATACCAGTGAGTGGCAATGTAGGATGGAGAATAGCACCCTGGGTTGGTCAGCATGGGGAGGTCAGGAAACATGCGGTGGCAGTGTAGGACAGGTTTCTGAAAAACATCGCGGTGTGGTGCGCATTGTAAGGGTTTCTAACAGGCCATTCTCTAGTAGGAGTGAGAAAAACATCAAGGGTTGGGGTGAACCGAGGGCCTGAATTACGATAGGCAGTGAGTGACAATGTACCTTGGAGAAAAGCACCACGGGGTGGTCTGCATGGGGAGGTCAGGAAACATGCGGTGTCAATATAGGATAAGTTTCTGAAAACATCGCGGGGTGTTGCGCATTGTAAGGGTTTCTAACAGGCCATTCACTAGTACGAGTGTGAAAAACATCACAGGAGGGTGTGAAATGGAGGGCCTGAATTCGGATAGGCATTGAGTGGCAATGTAGAATGGAGAAAACACTAAGGGGTGGTCAGCATGGGGAGGTCAGGAAACATGCGGTGGCAATATAGGATAGGTTTATGAAAAAGATCGCGGGGTGGTGGGCATTGAAATGGTTTCTAACAGGCAATTCACTAGTAGGACTGAGAAAAACATCACGGGGTGGTGTGAATCGGAGGGCCTGATTAAGGATAGGCAGTGAGTGGCAATGTAGGATGGAGAAAAGCACCACGGGTTATTCAGCATGGGGAAGTCTGGAAACATGCGGTGGCAAGGTAGGATAGGTTTCTGAAAAACATCGCGGTGTGCTGTTCATTGTAATGGTTTCTAACAGGCCATTCACTAGTAGGAGTGACAAAATCTTCACAGGGTGGTTTAAACCCGAGGGCCTGAATTAGGATAGACAGTGAGTGGCAAAGTAGGATGGAGAGAGAAAAGCACCACGGGGTGGTCAGCATGTGGAGGTTGGGAAACATGCAGTAGCAATGTAGGATAGGTTTCTGAAAAACATGGCGGGGTGATGTGCATTGTAAGGGTTTCTAACAGGCCATTCACTAGTAGGAGTTAGAAAAACATCAGGGGTGGTGGGAATCGGAGGGCCTGAATTAGGATAGGCTGTGAGTCACAATGTAGGATGGAGAAAAGCACCACGGGGTCGTCAGCATGGGGAAGGCAGGAATCATGCGGTGGCAATGTAGGATAGGTTTCTGAAAAATATTGCTGGGTGGTGCTCATTGTAAGGGTTTCTAACAGGCCATTCACTAGTAGGAGTGAGAAAAACATCACTGGGTGGTGTGAATCGGAGGGCCTGAATTCGGATAGGCAGTGAGTGGCAATGTAGGATGGAGAAAAGCACCACGGGGTGATCAGCATGGGGAGGTCAGGAAACATGCGGTGGCAATGTAGGATGGGTTTCTGAAAAACATCACAGGGTGGTGAGCCTTGTAAGGGTTTCTAACAGTCCATTCACTAGTAGGAGTGAGAAATTCATCACGGGGTGGTGTGAATCGGAGGGCCTGAATTAGGATAGGCAGTTAGTGGCAATGTAGGATGGAGAAAATCAGAACGGGTTGATGAGCATGGGGAGGTCAGGAAACATGGGCTGGCCATGAAGGATAGGTTTCTGAAAAACATCGTGGGGTGGTGCTCATTGTAAGGGATTCTAACAGGCCATTCACTAGTAGGAGTGTGGAAAACATCACGGAGTGCTGTGAATTGGAGGGCCTGAATTATGACAGGCAGTGAGTGGCAATGTAGGATGGAGAAAAGCACCACGGGGTATTCAGCATGGGGAGGTCAGGAAACTTGCGGTGGCAATGTAGGATAGGTTTCTGAAAAACTTCCCTGGGTGGTGCACATTGTAAGGGTTTCTAACAGGCCATTCACAAGTAGGAGTGAGGAAAACATCACGGCGTGGTGTGAATCGGAGGGCCTGAATTAGCATAGGTAGTGAGTGGCAATGTAGGATGGGGAAAAGCACCACGGGGTGGTCAGAATGGGGAGGTCAAGAAACGTGTGGTGGCAATGTAGGATAGGTTTCTGAAAAACATCGCAGGGTGGTGCGCACTGTAAAGGTTTCTAACGGGCCATTCGCTAGAAGGAGTTAGAAAAACATCACGGGGTAGGGTGAATCGGAGGGCCTAAATTACGATAGGCAGTGAGTGACAACGTAGGATGGAGAAAAGCACCATGGGGAGGTCAGCATGGGGAGGTCAGGAAACATACGGTGGCAGTGTAGGATAGGTTTCTGAAAAACATGGCGGTGTGGTGCGCATTTTAAGGTTTTCTACCAGGCCATTCACTAGTAGGAGTGAGAAAAACATCACAGGGTGGGGTGAATCGGAGGGCCTGAATTACTATAGGCAGTAAGTGACAATGTAGGTTGGAGAAAAGCATCATGGGGTGGTCTGCATGGGGAGGTCAGGAAACATGCGGTGGCAATGTAGGATAGGTTTCTGAAAAACATTGCAGGGTGTTGCGCATTGTAAGGGTTTCTAACAGGCCATCAATATCAGGAGTGAGAAAAACATCACGGGGTGGTGTGAATCGGACTGTCTGAATTAATATAGGCAGTGAGTTGCAATGCAGGATGGAGAAAAGCACCTGGGTTGTTCAGCATGGGGAGGTCAGGAAAAATGCGGTGGCAATGTAGGATAGGTTTCTGAAAAACATCTCGTGGTTGGGCGCATTGTAAAGGTTTCTAGCAGGCCATTCACTAGTAGGAATGCGAAAAACATCATGGGGTGGTGTGAATCGGAGTGTCTGAATTGGGATAGGCAGTGAGTGGCAATTTAGGATGGAGAAAAGCACCACAGGGTATTCAGCAAGGGGAGGTCAGGAAACATGCGGTGGTAATGTAGGATAGGTTTCTGAAAAACATCTCGTGGTTGTGCGCATTGTAACGGTTTCTCACAGGCCATTCACTAGTAGGAGTGAGAAAATCATCAAGGGGTGGTGTGAAAAGGAGGGCCTGAATTAGTTTAGGCAGTGAGTGGTAATGTTGAATGGAGAAAATCCAGACGGCATGGTGAGCATGGTGAGTTGAGGAAACATGCAGTGGCAATGTAGGATAGGTTTCTGAGAAACATCACGGGGTGTTGCGCATTGTAAGGGTTTCTAACAGGCCTTTCACTAGTAGGAGTGATAAAACGTCACGCGGTGGTTTGCTTCGGAGGGCCTGAAATAGGATAGGCAGTGAGTGGCAATGTAGTATGGAGAAAAGCACCCCGGGTTGGTCAGCATGGGGAGGTCAGGAAACATGCGGTGGCAATGTAGGATAGGTTTCTGAAAAACATTTTGTGGTGGTGCACATTGTAAGGTTTTCTAACAGGCCATTCACTAGTAGTAGTGAGAAAAACATAACAGGGTGGTGTGAATCGGACTGTCTGAATTAGTATAGGCAGTGAGTGGCAATGTAGGATGGGGAAAAGCACCACAGGGTATTCAGCATGGGGAGGTTATGAAACAGGCGGTGGCAATGTAGGATAGGTTTCTGAAAAACATCGCTTGGTGCTGCACATTGCAAGGGTTTCTAACAGGCCATTCACTAGTAGGAGTGAGAAAAACATCACGGGGTGGGGTGAATCGGAGGGCCTGAATTACTATAGGCAGTAAGTGACAATGTAGGTTGGAGAAAAGCATCATGGGGTGGACTGCATGGGGAGGGCAGGAAACATGCGGTGGCAATGTAGGATAGGTTTCTGAAAAACATCGCGGGGTGTTGCGCATTGTAAGGGTTTCGAAGAGGCCATCACTAGTAGGAGTGTGAAAAACATTACAGGAGGGTGTGAATTGGAGGGCCTGAATTCGGATAGGCAGTGAGTGGCTATGTAGGATGGAGAAAACACCAATGGGTGGTCAGCATGGGGAGGTCAGGAAACATGCGGTGGCAAGGTAGGATAGGTTTATGAAAAACATCGCAGGGTGGTTCGCATTGTAAGAGTTTCTAACAGGCCATTCACTACTAGGAGTGAGAAAAACATCACGGGGTGGTGTGAATCGGAGGGCCTGAATAAGTGTAGGCGGTGAGTGGCAATGTAGGATGGAGAAAAGCACCACGGGTTATTCAGCATGGGGAGGTCAGGAAACATGCGGTGGCAAGGTAGGATAGGTTTCTGAAAAACATCGCTTTATGCTGCGCAGTGTGAGGTTTTCTAACAGGCCATTCACTAGGAGGAGTGACAAAATCTTCACAGGGGAGTTTGAACCTGAGGGCCTGAATTAGGATAGGCAGTAAGTGGCAATGTAGAATGGAGAAAAGCCCCATGGGGTGGTCAGCATGGGGAGGTCAGGAAACATGCTGTGGCACTGTAGGATAGGTTTCTGAAAAACATCGCGGGGTGGTACACATTGTAAGGTTTTCTAACAGGCCATTCACTAGTAGGCGTGAGAAAAACATTACGGGTTTTGTGAATCGGAGGGCCTGAAGTACGATAGGCTGTGAGTGGCACTGTAGGAATGAAAAAAGCACCAAGATCTGGTCAGCATGGGGAGGTCAGGAAACATGCGGTGGCAATGCAGGACAGGTTTCTGAAAAACATTTTGTGGTGGTGCGCATTGTAAGGGTTTCTAACAGCCCATTTACTAGTAGGAGTTAGTAAAACATCACTGGCTGGTGTGAATCGGAGGGCCTGAATTAGCATAGGCAGTGAGTGGCAATGGAGTGTGGAGAAAAGCAACCCGGGTTGGTCACCATGGGGAGGTCAGGAAACATGTGGTGGCAATGTAGGATAGGTTTCTGAAAAACATTTTGTGGTGGTGCGCATTGTAAGGGTTTCTAACAGGCCATTTACTAGTAGGAGTGAGAAAAACATCACGGGCTGGTGTGAAGTGGAGGGCCTGAATTAGCCTAGGCAGTGAGTGGCAATGGAGTGTGGATAAAAGCACCACGGGGTGGTCAGAATAGAGAGGTCAGGAAACATGCGGTGGCAATGTAAGATATGTTTCTGAAAAACATTGCGGGGTGGTGCGCATTGTAAGGGTTTCTAACAGGACATTCACTAGTACAAGTGAGAAAAACACCACGGGGTGGTGTGAATCGGAGGGCCTGAATTAGGATAGGCAGTGAGTGGCAATGTAGGATGGAGAAAAGCACCACGGGGTGCTCAGCATGGGGAGGTCAGGAAACATGTGGTGGCAATGTAGGATAGGTTTCTGAAAATCATCATGGGGTGGTGTGCATTGTAAGGGTTTCTAACAGGCCATTCACTAGTAGGAGTTAGAAAAACATCACGGGGTGGTGTGAATCGGAGGGCCTGAATTAAAACAGGCAGTGAGTGGCAATGTAGGATGGAGAAAAGCACCACGGGGTTGTCAGCATGGGGAGGTCAGGAAAAATGCGGCAGCAATGTAGGATAGGTATCTGAAAAACCTCGCGGGGTGGTGCGCATTGTAAGGGTTTCTAACAGCCCATTCACTAGTAGGAGTGAGAAAAACATCACAGGGTGGTGTGAATCAGAGGGCCTGAATAAGATTAGGCCATGAGTGGTAATGTAGAATGGAGAAATGCAAGACGGCGTGGTGAGCATGGGGAGTTCAGGAAACATGCAGTGGCAATGTAGGTTAGGTTTCTGAAAAACATCGCGGGGTGGTGGGCATTGTAAGGGTTTCTATCAGGCCTTTCACTAGTAGGAGTGATAAAAACCTCATGGGGTGGTTTGCTTCGGAGGGCCTGAAATAGGATATGCAGTGAGTGGCAATGTAGGATGGAGAAAAGCACCCCGGGTTGTTCAGAATTGCGAAGTCAGGAAACCTGCGGTGGCAATGTAGGATAGGTTTCTGAATAACATCGCCGGGTGGTGCTCATTGTAAGGGTTTCTAACAGGCCATTCACTAGTAGGAGTGAGAAAAACATCACATGGAGCTGTGCATCGGAGGGCCTGAATTAGGATAGGCAGTGAGTGGCAATGTAGGATGGAGAAAACACCAAGAGGTGGTCAGCATGGTGAGGTCAGGAAACATGCGGTGTAAATGTAGGGTAGGTTTCTGAAAAACATCGCGGGGTGGTGCGCATTGTAAGGGTTTCTAACAGGCCATTCAAGGTAGGAGTGAGAAAAACTTCACGGTTTGTGTGAATCAGAGGGCCTGAATTAGCATAGGCAGTGAGTGGCAATGGAGGGTGGACAAAAGCACCCCGGGGTGGTCAGTAAGGGGAGGTCAGGCAACATGCGGTGGCAATGTAGGATAGGTTTCTGAAAAACATTGCGGGGTGGTGCGCATTGTAAGGGTTTCTAACAGGCCATTCACTAGTAGGAGCTAGAAAAACATCACGAGGTGGTGTGAATCAGAGGGCCTGAATTAAAATAGGCAGTGAGTGGCAATGTAGGATGGAGAAAAGCACCACGGGGTTGTCAGCCTGGGGAGGTCAGGAAAATTCGGCAATAATATAGGATAGGTATGAGAAAAACATCACGTGGTGGTGCGCATTGTAAGGGTTTCTAACAGGCCATTCACTAGTAAGAGTTAGAAAAACATCACGGGGTGGTGTGAATCAGAGGGCCTGAATTAGGATAGGCATTGAGTGGCAATGTATGATGGAGAAAAGCACCATGGGGTGGTCAGAATGGGGACGTCAGGAAACATGTGTTGGCAATGTAGGATAGGTTTCTGAAAAACATCGCGGGGTGGTGAGCATTGTAAGGTTTGCTAACAGGCCATTCACTAGTAGGAGTGAGAAAAACATCACGGGGTAGGGTGAATTGAAGGGCCTGAATTACGATAGGCAGTGAGTGGCAATGTAGGATGGAGAAAACTCCAAAGGGTGGTCAGCATGGGGAGGTCAGGAAACATGCGGTGGCAATGTAGGATAGGTTTCTGAAACACATTGCTGAGTGGTGCACATTGTAAGCTTTGCTTACAGGCCATTCACTAGTAGGATTGAGAAAAACTTCCCGGGGTTCTGTGAATCGGAGGGCGTGTATTAAGATAGGCAGTGAGTGGCAATGTAGTTTGGAGAAAAGCACCACGGGGTGGTCAGCATTGGGAGGTCACGAAACATGCGGTAGCAGTGTAGCATGGGTTTCTGAAAAACATTGCGTGTTGGTGCGCGTTGTAAGGGGTTCAAACAGGCCATTCATTAGTAGGAGTGAGAAAAACATCGCGGAGTGGTTTGTAACGTTGGGCCTGAATTAGGATAGGCAGTGAATGGCAATGTAGGATATAGAAAAGCACCACGGGGTGGTCAGCATGGGTATGTCAGGAAACATGCGGTGGCAATGTAGGATATGTTCCTGTAAAACATCGCGGGGTGTTGCACATTGTAAGGTTTTCTAACAGGTCATTCGCTAGTAGGAGTGAGAAAAACATCAAGGGGTGTTGGGAATTGGAGGGCATGAATTAGATTAGGCAGTGAGTGGCAACGAAGGATGGAGAAAAGCACCACAGGGTGGTCAGCATGGGGAGGTGATGAAAAATGCGGTGGCCATGTAGGAGAAGGTTTATGAAAAACATTGGAGGTGGTGTGCATTGCAAAGTTTGCTAACAGGCCATTCATTAGCAGGAGTGAGAAAAACATAACGGGGTGGTGTGAATCAGAGGTCCTGAATTAGCATAGGCAGTGATTGGCAATGTAGGACTGGGTAAAGCACCAAGGGGTGGTCAGAATGGGGAGGTCAGGAAACATGTGGTGGCAATGTAGGATAGGTTTCTGAAAAACATTGCGGGGTAGTGCCCATTGTATGGTTGTGTAACATTTAATTCACCAGTAGGAGTGAGAAACCATCACGGGGTGGTGTGAATCTTAGGGCCTAATTAGGAAAGGCAGTGAGTGGCAATGTATGATGGAGAAAACAACCACGGGGTATTCAGCATGGGGAGGTCAGGAAACATGCCCTGGAAATATAGGATAGGTTTCTGAAAATCATCGCGGGGTGGTGCTCATTGTAAGTGTTTCTAACAGGCCATTCACTAGTACGAGTGAAAAAAACATCCCAGGGGTGTGTCAAACCGATGGCCTGAATTTGGATACAAGTGAGTGGCAATGTAGGATGGGAAAACACCAATGGGTGGTCAGCATGGGGAGATCAGGAAACATGCGTTGGCAATGCAGGACAGGTTTCTGAAAAACATTTTGTGGTGGTGCGCATTGTAAGGGTTTCTAACAGGCCATTTACTAGTAGGAGTGAGAAAAACATCACGGGCTGGTGTGAATCGGAGGGCCTGAATTAGCATAGGCAGTGAGTGGCAATGGAGTGTGGAGAAAAGCAACCCGGGTTGGTCACCATGGGGAGGTCAGGAAACATGTGGTGGCAATGTAGGATAGGTTTCTGAAAAACATTTTGTGGTGGTGCGCATTGTAAGGGTTTCTAACAGTCCATTTACTAGTAGGAGTGAGAAAAACATCACGGGCTGGTGTGAAGTGGAGGGCCTGAATTAGCATAAGCAGTGAGTGGCAATGGAGTGTGGATAAAAGCACCACGGGGTGGTCAGAATAGAGAGGTCAGGAAACATGCGGTGGCAATGTAAGATACGTTTCTGAAAAACATTGCGGGTTGGTGCGCATTGTAAGGGTTTCTAACAGGACATTCACTAGTACAAGTGAGAAAAACACCACGGGGTGGTGTGAATCGGAGGGCCTGAATTAGGATAGGCAGTGAGTGGCAATGTAGGATGGAGAAAATCACCACGGGGTGCTCAGCATGGGGAGGTCAGGAAACATGCGGTGGCAATGTAGGATAGGTTTCTGAAAATCATCACGGGGTGGTGTGCATTGTAAGGGTTTCTAACAGGCCATTCACTAGTAGGAGTTAGAAAAACATCACGGGGTGGTGTGAATCGGAAGGCCTGAATTAATACAGGCAGTGAGTGGCAATGTAGGATGGAGAAAAGCACCACGGGGTTGTCAGCATGGGGACTTCAGGAAAAATGCGGCAGCAATGTAGGATAGGTATCTGAAAAACCTCGCGGGGTGGTGCGCATTGTAAGGGTTTCTAACAGGCCATTCACTAGTAGGAGTGAGAAAAACATCACAGGGTGGTGTGAATCAGAGGGCCTGAATAAGATTAGGCCGCGAGTGGTAATGTAGAATGGAGAAATGCAAGACGGCGTGGTGAGCATGGGGAGTTCAGGAAACATGCAGTGGCAATGTAGGATAGGTTTCTGAAAAACATCGCGGGGTGGTGGGCATTGTAAGGGTTTCTATCAGGCCTTTCACTAGTAGGAGTGATAAAAACCTCACGGGGTGGTTTGCTTCGGAAGGCCTGAAATAGAATATGCAGTGAGTGGCAATGTAGGATGGAGAAAAGCACCCCGGGTTGGTCAGAATTGCGAAGTCAGGAAACATGCGGTGGCAATGTAGGATAGGTTTCTGAATAACATCGCCAGGTGGTGCTCATTGTAAGGGTTTCTAACAGGCCATTCACTAGTAGGAGTGAGAAAAACATCACATGGAGCTGTGCATCGGAGGGCCTGAATTAGGATAGGCAGTGAGTGGCAATATAGGAAGGAGAAAACACCAAGAGGTGGTCAGCATGGGGAGGTCAGGAAACATGCGGCAATAATGTAGGATAGGTATGAGAAAAACATCGCGTTGTGGTGCGCTTTGTAAGCGTTTCTAACAGGCCATTCACTAGTAGGAGTTAGAAAAACATCACGGGGTGGTGTGAATCAGAGGGCCTGAATTAGGATAGGCATTGAGTGGCAATGTAGGATGGAGAAAAGCACCATGGGGTGGTCAGAATGGGGAGGTCAGGAAACATGTGGTGGCAATGTAGGATAGGTTTCTGAAAAACATCGCGGGGTGGTGAGCATTGTAAGGTTTGCTAACAGGCCATTCACTAGTAGGAGTGAGAAAAACATAACGGGGTGGTGTGATTTGGAGGGACAGAATTATCATAGGCAGTGTGTTGCAATGTAGGATGGGGAAAAGCAACACGGGGTAGTCAGAATGGGGAGGTCAGGAAACATGCGGTGGCAATGTAGGATACGTTTCTGAAAAACATCGCGGGGTGGTGCGCATTGTAAGGGTTTCTAACAGGCCATTCACTTGTAGGAGTGAGAAAAAAAAAGGGTTGGTGTGAATCGGAGTGTCTGAATTAGTATAAGCAGTGAGTGTCAATGTAGGATGGAGAAAAGCACCACAGGTTATTCAGCATGAGGAGGTCAGGAAACATGCGGTGGCAATGTAGGATACGTTTCTGAAAAACATCCCGGGGTGGTGCGCATTGTAAGGGTTTCTAACAGGCCATTTACTAGTAGGAGTGAGAAAAACATCAAGCGCTGGTGTGAATCGGAAGGCCTGAATTAGCATAGGCAGTGAGTGGCAATGGAGTGTGGAAAAAAGCACCACGGTGTGGTCAGAATGGAGATGTCAGGAATCATGCGGTGGCAATGTAAGATATGTTTCTGAAAAACATCGCGGGGTGGTGCACATTGTAAGGGTTTCTAACAGGACATTCACTAGTACAAGTGAGAAAAACACCACGGGGTGGTGTGAATCGGAGGGCCTGAATTAGGATAGGCAGTGAGTGGCAATGTAGGATGGAGAAAAGCACCACGGGGTTGTCAGCATGAGAAGGTCAGGAAAAATGCGGTAGCAATGTAGAATAGGTTTCTGAAAAACATCGTGGGGTGGCGCGCATTGTAAGGGTTTCTAAAAAGCCATTCACTAGTAGGAGTGAGAAAACATCACAGGGTGGTGTGAATCAGAGGGCCTAAATTAGCATTGGCAGTGAGTAGCAATGGATGGTGGAGAAAAGCACCAGGAGGGGTCAGCATGGGGAGGTAAGGAAACATGCGGTGGCAATGTACGATAGTTTTCTGAAAAACATCACGGGGTGGTGCGCATTGTAAGTGTTTTTAACAGGCAATTCACCAGTAGGATTGAGAAAAACTTCCTGCGGTGGTGGGAATCAGAGTGTCTGAATTAAAATAGGCAGTGGGTGGCAATGTAGGATGGTGAAAATCACCACGGTGTGGTCAGCATGCGGAGGTCAGGAAACATGCGGTGGCAATATAGGAAAAGTTTCTGCAAAACATCGCGGGGTGGTGCGCATGGTAAGGGTTTCTAACAGGTCATTCACTAGTAGGAGTCAGAAAAACATCATGGGGTAGGGTGAATCGAAGGGCCTGAATTACGATAGGCAGTGAGTGGCAATGTAGGATGGAGAAAATACCAAGGGGTGGTCAGCATGGGGAGGTCAGGAAACATGCGGTGGCAATGTAGGATAGGTTTCTGAAACATTGCTGAGTGGTGCACATTGTAAGCTTTGCTTACAGGCCATTCACTAGTAGGATTGAGAAAAACTTCCCGGGGTTCTGTGAATCGGAGGGCATGTATTAGGATAGGCAGTGAGTGGCAATGTAGTTTGGAGAAAAGCACCACGGGGTGGTCAGCATTGGGAGGTCACGAAACATGCGGAAGCAATGTAGCATGGGTTTCTGAAAAACATTGCGTGTTGGTGCGCGTTGTAAGGGGTTCAAACAGGCCATTCATTAGTAGGAGTGAGAAAAACATCGCGGAGTGGTTTGTAACGTTGGGCCTGAATTAGGATAGGCAGTGAATGGCAATGTAGGATATAGAAAAGCACCACGGGGTGGTCAGCATGGGTATGTCAGGAAACATGCGGTGGCAATGTAGGATATGTTCCTGTAAAACATCGCGGGGTGTTGCACATTGTAAGGTTTTCTAACAGGTCATTCACTAGTAGGAGTGAGAAAAACATCAAGGGGTGTTGGGAATTGGAGGGCATGAATTAGATTAGGCAGTGAGTGGCAACGAAGGATGGAGAAAAGCACCACAGGGTGGTCAGCATGGGGAGGTGATGAAAAATGCGGTGGCCATGTAGGAGAAGGTTTATGAAAAACATTGGAGGTGGTGTGCATTGCAAAGTTTGCTAACAGGCCATTCATTAGCAGGAGTGAGAAAAACATAACGGGGTGGTGTGAATCAGAGGTCCTGAATTTGCATAGGCAGTGATTGGCAATGTAGGACTGGGTAAAGCACCAAGGGGTGGTCAGAATGGGGAGGTCAGGAAACATGTGGTGGCAATGTAGGATAGGTTTCTGAAAAACATCGCCCGGTAGTGCCCATTGTATGGGTGTGTAACATTTAATTCACCAGTAGGAGTGAGAAACCATCACGGGGTGGTGTGAATCTTAGGGCCTAATTAGGAAAGGCAGTGAGTGGCAATGTATGATGGAGAAAATCACCACGGGGTATTCAGCATGGGGAGGTCAGCAAACATGCCCTGGAAATATAGGATAGGTTTCTGAAAATCATCACGGGGTGGTGCTCATTGTAAGTGTTTCTAACAGGCCATTCACTAGTACAAGTGAAAAAAACATCACAGGGGGGTGTCAAACCGATGGCCTGAATTTGGATACAAGTGAGTGGCAATGTAGGATGGGAAAACACCAATGGGTGGTCAGCATGGGGAGATCAGGAAACATGCGTTGGCAATGTAAGATAGGTTTCTGAAATACATCACGGGGTGGTGCGCATTGCAAGGGTTTTTAACAGGCTATTCACTAGTAGGAGTGATAAAAACATCACGGGGTGGTGTGAATCAGAGGGCCTGAATTACAATAGGCAGTGAGTGACAATATAGGATGGAGAACAGCACCATGGGGTGGTCAGCATGGGGAGGTCAGGAAACATGGGGTGGCAATGTAGAAAAGGTTTCTGAAAAACATCGCTGGGTGGTGCCCATTGAAAGGGTTTCTAACCTGCCATTCACTTGTAGGAGTGGGAAAAACATCACAGGGGGGTGTGAATCGGAGGGCCTGAATTCGGATAGGCAGTGTGCCAACGTAGGATGGAGAAAACACCAAGAGGTGGTCAGCATGGGAATCAGGAAACATGCAGTGACAATGTAGGATAGGTTTCTGAAAAACATCACGGGGTGGAGCGATTTGTAAGGTTTTCTAACAGCTCAATCACTAATAGGAATGAGACAAACATCACGGGGTGGTGTGAATCAGAGGCCCTGAATTAGCATAGGCAGTGAGTGGCAATGGAGGGTGGAGAAAAGCACCACAGGGTGGTCAGCATGTGGAGGTCAGGAAACATGCAGTGGCAATGTAGGATAGGTTTCTGAAAACATCGAGGGGTGATGTGCATTGTAAGGGTTTGTAACAGGCCATTCACCAGTAGGAGTTAGAAAAACATCAGGGGTGGTGTGAATCGGAGGGCCTCAATTACGATAGGCTGTGAGTGGCAATGGAGGATGGAGAAAAGCACCATGGGGTGGTCAGCATGGGAATGTCATGAAACATGTGGTGGCAATTTAGGATATTTTCCTGCAAAATATTGCGGGGTGGTACGCATTGTAAGAGTTTCTAACAGGTCATTCAATAGCAGGTTGAGAAAAACATCACGCGGTTGTGTGAATCGGAGGGCCTGAATTCGCATAGGCAATAAGTGGCAATGTATGATGGAGAAAAGCATCCTGTGGTGGTCAGCATGGGGAAGTCAGGAAACATGCGGTGGCAATGTATGATAGGTTGCTGAAAAACATCACTGGCTGGTGCGCATTGCAAGGGTTTATAACAGGCCATTTACGAGTAGGAGGTAGAAAAACATCATGAAGTGGTGTGATTCGGAGGGCCTGAATTAGAAAAGGCAGTGAGTGGCAATGTAGGAAGGAGAAAAGCACCACGGGGTATTCAGCATGGGGAGGTCAGGAACCATGCGGTGGCAAGGTAGGATGGGTTTCTGAAAAATATCGCGTGGTGGTGCGCATTGTAAGGGTTTCTAAAAGGCCATTCAGTAGTAGGAGTGAGAAAAACATCATGGGGTGGTGTGAATCGGAGGGTCTGAGTTACGATAGGCAGGGAGTGGCAATGTAGGATGGAGAAAAGCAGCCCGGGGTGGTCAGCATGGGGAGGTCATGAAACATGCGGTGGCAATTTAGGATATTTTCCTGAAAAACATCGCGGGATGTTACGTATTGTAAGTGTTGCTAACAGGCCATTCACTAGTAGGAGTGAGACAAACATCATGTGGTGGTGTGAATCAGAGGGACTCAATTAGGATAGGCATTGAGTGGCAATGTAGGATGGAGAAAAGCAAGACTGGGTGGTCAGCATGGGGAGGTCAGGAAACAAGCAGTGGCAATGTAGGATAGGTTTCTGAAAAACATCACGGTGTTGTGCGCATTGTAAGGGTTTCTAACAGGCCATTCAGTAGTAAGAGTGAGGAAAATATCACGGGGTTTTGTGAATAGGAGGGCCTGAATTAGGTTAGGCAGTGAGTGGCAATGTAGGATAGAGAAAAGCCCCACGGTGTATTCAGCATGGGGAGGTCAGGAAACATGCGGTTGCAATGTAGGATAGGTTTCTGAAAAACATCGCGAGGTGGTGCACATTTAAAGGATTTCTAACAGGCCATTCACTAGTAGGAGTGAGAAAAACATCACGGGTTGTGTGAATCGGAGGGCCTGAAGTACGATTGGCCGTGAGTGGCAATGTAGGAATCATAAAAGCACCAAGGGCTGGTCAGCATGGGACGTTCAGGAAACATGTGGTGACAATGTAGGATAGGTTTCTGAAAAACATTGTGGGGTGGTACGCATTGTAAGGGTTTCTAACAGGCCATTCACAAGTAGGAGTGAGAAAAACATCACGGGTGGTGTGAATCGGAGGGCCTGAATTACGATAGGTAGTGAGTGACAATGTAGGATGGACAAAAGCACCACGCGGTGGTCAGCATGGGGAGGTCAGGAAACATGCGGTGGCAATGCAGGATAGGTTTCTGAAAAACATCGCCGGGTGTTGCGATTTGTAAGGTTTTCTAACAGGTCATTCACTAATAAGAATGAGAAAAACATCACGGGGTGGTGTGAATCAGAGGGCCTGAATTAGCATAGGCAGTGAGAGGCAATGGAGGTAGGAGAAAAGCACCACGGGGTGGTCAGCATGGGGAGGTCAGGAAACATGCGGTGGCAATTTAGGATATTTTCCTGAAAAACATCGCGGGATGTTACGTATTGTAAGGGTTGCTAACAGGCCATTCACTAGTAGGAGTGAGACAAACATCACGGGGTGGTGTGAATCGGAGGGCCTCAATTAGGATAGGCATTGAGTGGCAATGTAGGATGGAGAAAAGCAAGACTGGGTGGTCAGCATGGGGAGGTCAGAAAACAAGCAGTGGCAATGTAGGATAGGTTTCTGAAAAACATCGCGGTGTTGTGCGCATTGTATGGGTTTCTAACAGGCCATTCAGTCGTAAGAGTGAGGAAAATATCACGGAGTTCTGTGAATAGGAGGGTCTGAATTAGGTTAGGCAGTGAGTGGCAATGTAGGATAGAGAAAAGCACCACGGGATATTCAGCATGGGGAGGTCAGGAAACATGCGGTTGTAATGTAGGATAGGTTTCTGAAAAAAATCGCGAGGTGGTGCGCATTTAAAAGGTTTCTAACAGGCCATTCACTAGTAGGAGGGCGAAAAACATCACGGGGGGGGGGGTGAACCCGAGGGCCTGAATTCTGACAGGCAGTGAGTGGCAATGTAGGATGGAGAAAACACCAAGGGTTCGTAAGCATGGGGAGGTCAGCAAACATGTGGTGGCAATGTAGGATAGGTTTTTGAAAAACATCGCGGGGGGGTGCGCATTGAAAGGTTTTCTAACAGGCCAATCACCAGTAGGTGTGAGAAAAACATCACGGTGTGGTGTGAATCAGAGGGCCTGAATTAGCATAGGCAGTGAGTGGGAATGGAGGATGGATAAAAGTACCATGGGGTGGTTAGCATTGGGGGTCAGGAAATATGTGGTGGAAATGTAGAATAGGTTTCTGAAAAACATAGCGGTTTGGTGTACATTGTAAGGTTTGCTAACAGGCCATTCACTAGTAGGAGTGAGAAAAACATCACAGGGTGGTGTGAATCCGAGGTCCTGAATTAGGATAGGCAGTGAGTGGCAATGAAGGATGGAGAAAAGCACCACAGGGTATTCAGTATGGGGAGGACTGGAAACATGCGGTGGCAATGTAGAATAGGTTTCTGTAAAACATCGCGTGGTGGTGCCCATTGTAAGGGTTTCTAACAGGCCATTCACTAGTAGGAGTGAGAAAAACTTCATAGGGTGGTGTGAATCAGAGGTCCTGAATTAGATTAGGCCATGAGTGGTAATGTAGAATGGAGAAATGCAAGACGGCATGGTGAGCATGGGGAGTTCAGGAAACATGCCGTGGCAATGTAGGATAGGTTTCTGAAAATCATCGCGGGGTGGTGCTCACTGTAAGGGTTTCTAATAGGCCATTCACTAGTAGGAGTGAGAAAAACATCACAGAGAGCTATGCATCGGAGGGCCTGAATTAGCATAGGCAGTGAGTGGCAATGTAGGATGGAGAAAACACAAAGGGGTGGTCAGTATGGGTAGGTCAGGAAACATGCGGTGGCAATGTAGGGTAGTTTTCTGAAAAACTTCGCGAGGTGGTGCGCATTGTAAGGCTTTCTAACAGGCCATTCAAGGTAGGAGTGAGAAAAACTTCACGGGGTGGTGTGAATCAGAGGGCCTGAATTAGCATAGGCAGTGAGTGGCAATGGAGGGTGGAGAAAAGCCTCCCGGGGTGGTCAGTATGGGGAGGTCAGTAAACATGCGGTGGCAATGTAGGATAGGTTTCTGAAAAACATTGCGGGGTGGTGTGCATTGTAAGGGATTCTAACAGGCCATTCACTAGTAGGAGTGAGAAAAACAACATGGGGTGCTGTGAATCAGAGGGCCTAAATTAGGATAGGCATTGAGTGGCAATGTAGGATGGAGAAAAGCACCAAGGTTTGCTCAGCATGGGGAGGTCAGGAAACATGCGGAGGCAATGTAGGACAGGTATCTGAAAAACATCACGTGGTGGTGTGCATTGTAAGGGTTTCTAACAGGCAATTCACTAGTAGGAGTTAGAAAAACATCACGGGGTGGTGTGAATAAGAGGGCCTGAATTAAAATAGGCAGTGAGTGGCAATGTAGGATGGAGAAAAGCACCACGGGGTTGTCAGCATGGGGAGGTCAGGAAAATGTGGCAATAATGTAGGATAGGTATGTGAAAAACTTCACGGGCTGGTGCGCATTGTAAGGTTTGCTAACAGGCCATTCACTAGTAGGAGTGAGAAAAACATAACGGGGTGGTGTGAATTGGAGGGCCAGAATTATCATAGGCAGTGATTGGCAATGTAGGATGGGGAAAAGAAACACGGGGTTTTCAGAATGCGGAGGTCAGGAAACATGCGGTGGCATGTAGGATAGGTTTCTGAAAAACATCACGGGGTGGTGAGCCTTGTAAGGGTTTCTAACAGTCCATTCACTAATAGGAGTGAGAAATTCATCACGGGGTGGTGTGAATCGGAGGGCCTGAATTAGGATAGGCAGTGAGTAGCAATGTAGGATGGAGAAAATCACCACGGGTTGGTGAGCATGGGGAGGTCAGGAAACATCGGCTGGCCATGAAGGATAGGTTTCTGAAAAACATCGTGGCGTGGTGCTCATTGTAAGGGATTCGAACATGCCATTCACTAGTAACAGTGTGGAAAACATCACGGAGTGCTGTGAATCCTAGGGCCTGAATTAGCATAGGTAGTGATTGGCAATGTAGGATGGGGAAAAGCACCACGGCGTGGTCAGAATGGGGAGGTCAACAAACGTGTGGTGGCAATGTAGGATAGGTTTCTGAAAAACATCGCGGGGTAGTGCGCACTGTAAAGGTTTCTAACGGGCCATTCACTAGAAGGAGTGAGAAAAACATCACGGGGTAGGGTGAATCGGAGGGCCTAAATTAAGATAGGCAGTGAGTGACAACGTAGGATGGAGAAAAGCACCATGGGGAGGTCAGCATGGGGAGGTCAGGAAACATACGGTGGCAGTGTAGGATAGGTTTCTGAAAAACATGGCGGTGTGGTGCGCATTTTAAGGGTTTCTACCAGGCCATTCACTAGTAGGAGTGAGAAAAACATCACGGGGTGGGGTGAATCGGAGGGCCTGAATTACTATAGGCAGTAAGTGACAATGTAGGTTGCAGAAAAGCACCATGGGGTGGTCTGCATGGGGAGGGCAGGAAACATGCGGTGGCAATGTAGGATAGGTTTCTGAAAAACATCGCGGAGTGTTGCGCATTGTAAGGGTTTCTAAGAGGCCATCACTTGTAGGAGTGTGAAAAACATCACAGGAGGATGTGAATTGGACTGCCGGAATTCGGATAGGCAGGGAGTGGCAATGTAGGATGGAGAAAACACCAAGGGGTGGTCAGCATGGGGAGGTCAGGAAACATGCGGTGGCAATGTAGGATAGGTTTATGAAAAAAATCGCAGGTTGGTTCGCATTGTAAGGGTTTCTAACAGGCCATTCACTAGTAGGAGTGAGAAAAACATCACGGGGTGGTGTGAATTGGAGGGCCTGAATAAAATAGTCAATGATTGGCAATGTAGGATGTAGAAAAGCACCACGGGGTTGTCAGCATGGGGAGGTCTGGAAAAATGCGGTAGCAATATAGAATATGTTTCTGAAAAACATCGTGGGGTGGTGCGCATTGTAAGGGTTTCTAACAGGCCATTCACTAGTAGGAGTGAGAAAAACATCATGGGTTTGTGTGAAACGGAGGGCCTGAATTATATTAGGCAGTGAGTGGTAATGTAAAATGGAGAAAAGCAAGACGGTGTGGTTAGCATGGTGAGTTCAGGAAACATGCAGTGGTAATGTAGGATAGGTTTCTGAAAAACATCGCAGGGCGGTGCGCATTGTAAGGGTTTCCAACAGGCCTTTCACTAGTAGGAGTGATAAAAACGTCACGGGGGGTGGTGTGAATCAGAGGGCTTGAACAAAAATAGGCAGTGAGTGGCAATGTAGGACGGAGAAAAGCACCACAGGGTGGTCAGAATGGAGAGGTCAGGAAACATGCGGTGGCAATGTAGGGTAGGTTTATGAAAAAAATCGCAGGTTGGTTCGCATAGTAAGGGTTTCTAACAGGCCATTCACTAGTAGGAGTGAGAAAAACATCACGGGGTGGTGTGAATCGGAGGGCCTGAATAAAATAGTCAGTGACTGGCAATGTAGGATGTATAAAAGCACCACGGTGTTGTCAGCATGGGGAGGTCAGGAAAAATGTGGTAGCAATGTAGAATAGGTTTCTGAAAAACATCATGGGGTGGTGCGCATTGTAAGGCTTTCTAAAAATCCATTCACTAGTTGGAGTGAGAAAACATCACGGGGTGGTGTGAATCAGAGGGCCTAAATTAGCATAGGCAGTGAGTATCAATGGAGGGTGGAGAAAAGCCCCCCGGGGTGGTCAGTAAGGGGAGGTCAGGAAACATGCGGTGGCAATGTAGGATAGGTTTCTGAAAAACATCGCGGGGTGGTGGGCATTTTAAGGGTTTCTATCAGGCCTTGCACTAGTAGGAGTGATAAAAACCTCACGGGGTGGCTTGCTTCGGAGGGCCTGAAATAGGATAGGCAGTGAGTGGCAATGTAGGATGGAGAAAAGCACCCCGGGTTGGTCAGAATTGCGAGGTCAGGAAACATGTGGTGGCAATGTAGGATAGGTTTCTGAAAAACATAACCGGGTGGTGCGATTTGTAAGGTTTTCTAACAGGTCATTCACTAATAGGAATGAGAAAAACATCATGGGGGGGTGTGAACCCGAGGGCCTGAATTCGGATAGGCAGTGAGTGGCAATGTAGGATGGACAAAACACCAAGGGGTGGTCAGCATGGGGAGGTATGGAAACATGTAGAGGAAATGTAGGATAGTTTTCTGAAAAACATCACGGGTAGTGAGCATTGTAAGGTTTTCTAACAGGCCATTCACTTGTAGGAGTGAGAAAAACATCATGGGGTGGTGTGAATCAGAGGGCCTGAATTAGCATAGGCAGTGAGTGGCAATGGAGGAAGGAGAAAAGCACCACGGGGTGGTCAGTATGGGGAGGTAAGGAAACTTGTGGTGGCAATTTAGGATATTTTCCAGCAAAACAATGCGGGGTGGTACGCATTGTAATGCTTTCTAACAGGTCATTCAATAGCAGGTTGAGAAAAACTTCACTCGGTTGTGTGAATGGGAGGGCCTGAATTCGCATCGCAGTAAGTGGCAATGTAGGATGGAGAAAAGCAGCCCGGGGTGGTCAGCATGTGGAGGTCAGGAAACATGATTTGGCGAAGTAGGACAGGTTTCTCCAAAGCATCGTGGGTGGTGCGCATTGTATGGGTGTGTAACATTACATTCACCAGTAGGAGTGAGAAAAACATCACGGGGTGGTGTGAATCGTAGGGCCTAATTAGGAAAGGCAGTGAGTGGCAATGTAGGATGGAGAAAAACACCACAGGGTATTCAGCATGGGGAGGTCAGGAAACATGCCGTGGCAATGTAGGATAGGTTTCTGAAAATCATCGCGGGGTGGTGCTCACTGTAAGGGTTTCTAACAGGCCATTCAGTAGTAGGAGTGAGAAAAACATCACAGGGAGCTGTGCATCGGAGGGCCTGAATTAGGATAGGCAGTGAGTGGCAATGTAGGATGGAGAAAACACAAAGGGGTGGTCAGTATGGGTAGGTCAGGAAACATGCGGTGGCAATGTAGGGTAGTTTTCTGAAAAACTTCGCGGGGTGGTGCGCATTGTAAGGCTTTCTAATAGGCCATTCAAGGTAGGAGTGAGAAAAACTTCACGGGGTGGTGTGAATCAGAGGGCCTGAATTAGCATAGGCAGTGAGTGGCAATGGAGGGTGGAGAAAAGCCTCCCGGGGTGGTCAGTAAGGGGAGGTCAGGAAACATGTGGTGGCAATGTAGGATAGGTTTCTGAAAAACATTGCGGGGTGGTGTGCATTGTAAGGGATTCTAACAGGCCATTCACTAGTAGGAGTGAGAAAAACAACATGGGGTGCTGTGAATCAGAGGGCCTAAATTAGGATAGGCATTGAGTGGCAATGTAGGATGGAGAAAAGTACCAAGGTTTGCTCAGCATGGGGAGGTCAGGAAACATGCGGAGGCAATGTAGGATAGGTATCTGAAAAACATCACGTGGTGGTGTGCATTGTAAGGGTTTCTAACAGGCAATTCACTAGTATGAGTTAGAAAAACATCACGGGGTGGTGTGAATAAGAGGGCCTGAATTAAAATAGGCAGTGAGTGGCAATGTAGGATGGAGAAAAGCACCACGGGGTTGTCAGCATGGGGAGGTCAGGAAAATGCGGCAATAATGTAGGATAGGTATGTGAAAAACTTCACGGGGTGGTGCGCATTGTAAGGTTTGCTAACAGGCCATTCACTAGTAGGAGTGAGAAAAACATAACGGGGTGGTGTGAATTGGAGGGCCAGAATTATCATAGGCAGTGATTGGCAATGTAGGATGGGGAAAAGCAACACGGGGTGGTCAGAATGCGGAGGTCAGGAAACATGCGGTGGCATGTAGGATAGGTTTCTGAAAAACATCACGGGGTGGTGAGCCTTGTAAGGGTTTCTAACAGTCCATTCACTAGTAGGAGTGAGAAATTCATCACTGGGTGGTGTGAATCGGAGGGCCTGAATTAGGATAGGCAGTGAGTAGCAATGTAGGATGGAGAAAATCACCACGGGTTGGTGAGCATGGGGAGGTCAGGAAACATGGGCTGGCCATGAAGGATAGGTTTCTGAAAAACATCGTGGCGTGGTGCTCATTGTAAGGGATTCGAACATGCCATTCACTAGTAACAGTGTGGAAAACATCACGGAGTGCTGTGAATCCTAGGGCCTGAATTAGCATAGGTAGTGATTGGCAATGTAGGATGGGGAAAAGCACCACGGGGTGGTCAGAATGGGGAGGTCAACAAACGTGTGGTGGCAATGTAGGATAGGTTTCTGAAAAACATCGCGGGGTGGTGCGCACTGTAAAGGTTTCTAACGGGCCATTCACTAGAAGGAGTGAGAAAAACATCACGGGGTAGGGTGAATCGGAGGGCCTAAATTAAGATAGGCAGTGAGTGACAACGTAGGATGGAGAAAAGCACCATGGGGAGGTCAGCATGGGGAGGTCAGGAAACATACGGTGGCAGTGTAGGATAGGTTTCTGAAAAACATGGCGGTGTGGTGCGCATTTTAAGGGTTTCTACCAGGCCATTCACTAGTAGGAGTGAGAAAAACATCACGGCGTGGGGTGAATCAGAGGGCCTGAATTACTATAGGCTGTAAATGACAATGTAGGTTGCAGAAAAGCACCATGGGGTGGTCTGCATGGGGAGGGCAGGAAACATGCGGTGGCAATGTAGGATAGGTTTCTGAAAAACATCGCGGGGGGGTGCGCATTGAAAGGTTTTCTAACAGGCCAATCACCAGTAGGTGTGAGAAAAACATCACGGTGTGGTGTGAATCAGAGGGCCTGAATTAGCATAGGCAGTGAGTGGGAATGGAGGATGGATAAAAGTACCATGGGGTGGTCAGCATTGGGGGTCAGGAAATATGTGGTGGAAATGTAGAATAGGTTTCTGAAAAACATAGCGGTTTGGTGTGCATTGTAAGGTTTGCTAACAGGCCATTCACTAGTAGGAGTGAGAAAAACATCACAGGGTGGTGTGAATCCGAGGTCCTGAATTAGGATAGGCAGTGAGTGGCAATGAAGGATGGAGAAAAGCACCACAGGGTATTCAGTATGGGGAGGACTGGAAACATGCGGTGGCAATGTAGAATAGGTTTCTGTAAAACATCGCGTGGTGGTGCCCATTGTAAGGGTTTCTAACAGGCCATTCACTAGTAGGAGTGAGAAAAACATCACAGGGTGGTGTGAATCAGAGGTCCTGAATTAGATTAGGCCATGAGTGGTAATGTAGAATGGAGAAATGCAAGACGGCATGGTGAGCATGGGGAGTTCAGGAAACATGCAGTGGCAATGTAGGATAGGTTTCTGAAAAACATCGCGGGGTGGTGGGCATTTTAAGGGTTTCTATCAGGCCTTGCACTAGTAGGAGTGATAAAAACCTCACGGGGTGGTTTGCTTCGGAGGGCCTGAAATAGGATAGGCAGTGAGTGGCAATGTAGGATGGAGAAAAGCACCCCGGGTTGGTCAGAATTGCGAGGTCAGGAAACATGTGGTGGCAATGTAGGATAGGTTTCTGAAAAACATAGCCGGGTGGTGCGATTTGTAAGGTTTTCTAACAGGTCATTCACTAATAGGAATGAGAAAAACATCATGGGGGGGTGTGAACCCGAGGGCCTGAATTCGGATAGGCAGTGAGTGGCAATGTAGGATGGACAAAACCCCAAGGGGTGGTCAGCATGGGGAGGTATGGAAACATGTAGAGGAAATGTAGGATAGTTTTCTGAAAAACATCACGGGTAGTGAGCATTGTAAGGTTTTCTAACAGGCCATTCACTTGTAGGAGTGAGAAAAACATCATGGGGTGGTGTGAATCAGAGGGCTTGAATTAGCATAGGCAGTGAGTGGCAATGGAGGAAGGAGAAAAGCACCACGGCGTGGTCAGTATGGGGAGGTAAGGAAACTTGTGGTGGCAATTTAGGATATTTTCCAGCAAAACAATGCGGGGTGGTACGCATTGTAATGCTTTCTAACAGGTCATTCAATAGCAGGTTGAGAAAAACTTCACTCGGTTGTGTGAATGGGAGGGCCTGAATTCGCATCGCAGTAAGTGGCAATGTAGGATGGAGAAAAGCAGCCCGGGGTGGTCAGCATGTGGAGGTCAGGAAACATGATTTGGCGAAGTAGGACAGGTTTCTCAAAAGCATCGCGGGTGGTGCGCATTGTATGGGTGTGTAACATTACATTCACCAGTAGGAGTGAGAAAAACATCACGGGGTGGTGTGAATCGTAGGGCCTAATTAGGAAAGGCAGTGAGTGGCAATGTAGGATGGAGAAAAACACCACAGGGTATTCAGCATGGGGAGGTCAGGAAACATGCCGTGGCAATGTAGGATAGGTTTCTGAAAATCATCGCGGGGTGGTGCTCACTGTAAGGGTTTCTAACAGGCCATTCAGTAGTAGGAGTGAGAAAAACATCACAGGGAGCTATGCATCAGAGGGCCTGAATTAGGATAGGCAGTGAGTGGCAATGTAGGATGGAGAAAACACAAAGGGGTGGTCAGTATGGGTAGGTCAGGTAACATGCGGTGGCAATGTAGGGTAGTTTTCTGAAAAACTACGCGGGGTGGAGCGCATTGTAAGGCTTTCTAATAGGCCATTCAAGGTAGGAGTGAGAAAAACTTCACGGGGTGGTGTGAATCAGAGGGCCTGAATTAGCATAGGCAGTGAGTGGCAATGGAGGGTGGAGAAAAGCCTCCCGGGGTGGTCAGTAAGGGGAGGTCAGGAAACATGCGGTGGCAATGTAGGATAGGTTTCTGAAAAACATTGCGGGGTGGTGTGCATTGTAAGGGATTCTAACAGGCCATTCACTAGTAGGAGTGAGAAAAACAACATGGGGTGCTGTGAATCAGAGGGCCTAAATTAGGATAGGCATTGAGTGGCAATGTAGGATGGAGAAAAGAACCAAGGTTTGCTCAGCATGGGGAGGTCAGGAAACATGCGGAGGCAATGTAGGATAGGTATCTGAAAAACATCACGTGGTGGTGTGCATTGTAAGGGTTTCTAACAGGCAATTCACTAGTAGGAGTTAGAAAAACATCACGGGGTGGTGTGAATAAGAGGGCCTGAATTAAAATAGGCAGTGAGTGGCAATGTAGGATGGAGAAAAGCACCACGGGGTTGTCAGCATGGGGAGTTCAGGAAAATGCGGCAATAATGTATGATACGTATGTGAAAAACTTCACGGGGTGGTGCGCATTGTAAGGTTTGCTAACAGGCCATTCACTAGTAGGAGTGAGAAAAACATAACGGGGTGGTGTGAATTGGAGGGCCAGAATTATCATAGGCAGTGATTGGCAATGTAGGATGGGGAAAAGCAACACGGGGTGGTCAGAATGCGGAGGTCAGGAAACATGCGGTGGCATGTAGGATAGGTTTCTGAAAAACATCATGGGGTCGTGAGCCTTGTAAGGGTTTCTAACAGTCCATTCACTAATAGGAGTGAGAAATTCATCACAGGGTGGTGTGAATCGGAGGGCCTGAATTAGGATAGGCAGTGAGTAGCAATGTAGGATGGAGAAAATCACCACTGGTTGGTGAGCATGGGGAGGTCAAGAAACATGGGCTGGCCATGAAGGATAGGTTTCTGAAAAACATCGCGGGGTGGTGGGCATTTTAAGGGTTTCTATCAGGCCTTGCACTAGTAGGAGTGATAAAAACCTCACGGGGTGGTTTGCTTCGGAGTGCCTGAAATAGGATAGGCAGTGAGTGGCAATGTAGGATGGAGAAAAGCACCCCGGGTTGGTCAGAATTGCGAGGTCAGGAAACATGTGGTGGCAATGTAGGATAGGTTTCTGAAAAACATAGCCGGGTGGTGCGATTTGTAAGATTTTCTAACAGGTCATTCACTAATAGGAATGAGAAAAACATCATGGGGGGGGGTGTGAACCCGAGGGCCTGAATTCGGATAGGCAGTGAGTGGCAATGTAGGATGGACAAAACACCAAGGGGTGGTCAGCATGGGGAGGTATGGAAACATGTAGAGGAAATGTAGGATAGTTTTCTGAAAAACATCACGGGTAGTGAGCATTGTAAGGTTTTCTAACAGGCCATTCACTTGTAGGAGTGAGAAAAACATCATGGGGTGGTGTGAATCAGAGGGCTTGAATTAGCATAGGCAGTGAGTGGCAATGGAGGAAGGAGAAAAGCACCACGGGGTGGTCAGTATGGGGAGGTAAGGAAACTTGTGGTGGCAATTTAGGATATTTTCCAGCAAAACAATGCGGGGTGGTACGCATTGTAATGCTTTCTAACAAGTCATTCAATAGCAGGTTGAGAAAAACTTCACTCGGTTGTGTGAATGGGAGGGCCTGAATTCGCATCGCAGTAAGTGGCAATGTAGGATGGAGAGAAGCAGCCCGGGGTGGTCAGTATGTGGAGGTCAGGAAACATGATTTGGCGAAGTAGGACAGGTTTCTCCAAAGCATCGTGGGTGGTGCGCATTGTATGGGTGTGTAACATTACATTCACCAGTAGGAGTGAGAAAAACATCACGGGGTGGTGTGAATCGTAGGGCCTAATTAGGAAAGGCAGTGAGTGGCAATGTAGGATGGAGAAAAACACCACAGGGTATTCAGCATGGGGAGGTCAGGAAACATGCCGTGGCAATGTAGGATAGGTTTCTGAAAATCATCGCGGGGTGGTGCTCACTGTAAGGGTTTCTAACAGGCCATTCACTAGTAGGAGTGAGAAAAACATCACAGGGAGCTGTGCATCGGAGGGCCTGAATTAGGATAGGCAGTGAGTGGCAATGTAGGATGGAGAAAACACAAAGGGGTGGTCAGTATGGGTAGGTCAGGAAACATGCGGTGGCAATGTAGGGTAGTTTTCTGAAAAACTTCGCGGGGTGGTGCGCATTGTAAGGCTTTCTAACAGGCCATTCAAGGTAGGAGTGAGAAAAACTTCACGGGGTGGTGTGAATCAGAGGGCCTGAATTAGCATAGGCAGTGAGTGGCAATGGAGGGTGGAGAAAAGCCTCCCGGGGTGGTCAGTAAGGGGAGGTCAGGAAACATGCGGTGGCAATGTAGGATAGGTTTCTGAAAAACATTGCGGGGTGGTGTGCATTGTAAGGGATTCTAACAGGCCATTCACTAGTAGGAGTGAGAAAAACAACATGGGGTGCTGTGAATCAGAGGGCCTAAATTAGGATAGGCATTGAGTGGCAATGTAGGATGGAGAAAAGTACCAAGGTTTGCTCAGCATGGGGAGGTCAGGAAACATGCGGAGGCAATGTAGGATAGGTATCTGAAAAACATCACGTGGTGGTGTGCATTGTAAGGGTTTCTAACAGGCAATTCACTAGTAGGAGTTAGAAAAACATCACGGGGTGGTGTGAATAAGAGGGCCTGAATTAAAATAGGCAGTGAGTGGCAATGTAGGATGGAGAAAAGCACCACGGGGTTGTCAGCATGGGGAGGTCAGGAAAATGCGGCAATAATGTAGGATAGGTATGTGAAAAACTTCACGGGGTGGTGCGCATTGTAAGGTTTGCTAACAGGCCATTCACTAGTAGGAGTGAGAAAAACATAACGGGGTGGTGTGAATTGGAGGGCCAGAATTATCATAGGCAGTGATTGGCTATGTAGGATGGGGAAAAGCAACACGGGGTGGTCAGAATGCGGAGGTCAGGAAACATGCGGTGGCATGTAGGATAGGTTTCTGAAAAACATCACGGGGTGGTGAGCCTTGTAAGGGTTTCTAACAGTCCATTCACTAGTAGGAGTGAGAAATTCATCACTGGGTGGTGTGAATCGGAGGGCCTGAATTAGGATAGGCAGTGAGTAGCAATGTAGGATGGAGAAAATCACCACGGGTTGGTGAGCATGGGGAGGTCAGGAAACATGGGCTGGCCATGAAGGATAGGTTTCTGAAAAACATCGTGGCGTGGTGCTCATTGTAAGGGATTCGAACATGCCATTCACTAGTAACAGTGTGGAAAACATCACGGAGTGCTGTGAATCCTAGGGCCTGAATTAGCATAGGTAGTGATTGGCAATGTAGGATGGGGAAAAGCACCACGGGGTGGTCAGAATGGGGAGGTCAACAAACGTGTGGTGGCAATGTAGGATAGGTTTCTGAAAAACATCGCGGGGTAGTGCGCACTGTAAAGGTTTCTAACGGGCCATTCACTAGAAGGAGTGAGAAAAACATCACGGGGTAGGGTGAATCGGAGGGCCTAAATTAAGATAGGCAGTGAGTGACAACGTAGGATGGAGAAAAGCACCATGGGGTGGTCTGCATGGGGAGGGCAGGAAACATGCGGTGGCAATGTAGGATAGGTTTCTGAAAAACATCGCGGAGTGTTGCGCATTGTAAGGGTTTCTAAGAGGCCATCACTTGTAGGAGTGTGAAAAACATCACAGGAGGATGTGAATTGGACTGCCGGAATTCGGATAGGCAGGGAGTGGCAATGTAGGATGGAGAAAACACCAAGGGGTGGTCAGCATGGGGAGGTCAGGAAACATGCGGTGGCAATGTAGGATAGGTTTATGAAAAAAATCGCAGGTTGGTTCGCATTGTAAGGGTTTCTAACAGGCCATTCACTAGTAGGAGTGAGAAAAACATCACGGGGTGGTGTGAATTGGAGGGCCTGAATAAAATAGTCAATGATTGGCAATGTAGGATGTAGAAAAGCACCACGGGGTTGTCAGCATGGGGAGGTCTGGAAAAATGCGGTAGCAATATAGAATATGTTTCTGAAAAACATCGTGGGGTGGTGCGCATTGTAAGGGTTTCTAACAGGCCATTCACTAGTAGGAGTGAGAAAAACATCATGGGTTTGTGTGAAACGGAGGGCCTGAATTATATTAGGCAGTGAGTGGTAATGTAAAATGGAGAAAAGCAAGACGGTGTGGTTAGCATGGTGAGTTCAGGAAACATGCAGTGGTAATGTAGGATAGGTTTCTGAAAAACATCGCAGGGCGGTGCGCATTGTAAGGGTTTCCAACAGGCCTTTCACTAGTAGGAGTGATAAAAACGTCACGGGGGGTGGTGTGAATCAGAGGGCTTGAACAAAAATAGGCAGTGAGTGGCAATGTAGGACGGAGAAAAGCACCACAGGGTGGTCAGAATGGAGAGGTCAGGAAACATGCGGTGGCAATGTAGGGTAGGTTTATGAAAAAAATCGCAGGTTGGTTCGCATAGTAAGGGTTTCTAACAGGCCATTCACTAGTAGGAGTGAGAAAAACATCACGGGGTGGTGTGAATCGGAGGGCCTGAATAAAATAGTCAGTGACTGGCAATGTAGGATGTATAAAAGCACCACGGTGTTGTCAGCATGGGGAGGTCAGGAAAAATGTGGTAGCAATGTAGAATAGGTTTCTGAAAAACATCATGGGGTGGTGCGCATTGTAAGGCTTTCTAAAAATCCATTCACTAGTTGGAGTGAGAAAACATCACGGGGTGGTGTGAATCAGAGGGCCTAAATTAGCATAGGCAGTGAGTATCAATGGAGGGTGGAGAAAAGCCCCCCGGGGTGGTCAGTAAGGGGAGGTCAGGAAACATGCGGTGGCAATGTAGGATAGGTTTCTGAAAAACATCGCGGGGTGGTGGGCATTTTAAGGGTTTCTATCAGGCCTTGCACTAGTAGGAGTGATAAAAACCTCACGGGGTGGCTTGCTTCGGAGGGCCTGAAATAGGATAGGCAGTGAGTGGCAATGTAGGATGGAGAAAAGCACCCCGGGTTGGTCAGAATTGCGAGGTCAGGAAACATGTGGTGGCAATGTAGGATAGGTTTCTGAAAAACATAACCGGGTGGTGCGATTTGTAAGGTTTTCTAACAGGTCATTCACTAATAGGAATGAGAAAAACATCATGGGGGGGTGTGAACCCGAGGGCCTGAATTCGGATAGGCAGTGAATGGCAATGTAGGATGGACAAAACACCAAGGGGTGGTCAGCATGGGGAGGTATGGAAACATGTAGAGGAAATGTAGGATAGTTTTCTGAAAAACATCACGGGTAGTGAGCATTGTAAGGTTTTCTAACAGGCCATTCACTTGTAGGAGTGAGAAAAACATCATGGGGTGGTGTGAATCAGAGGGCCTGAATTAGCATAGGCAGTGAGTGGCAATGGAGGAAGGAGAAAAGCACCACGGGGTGGTCAGTATGGGGAGGTAAGGAAACTTGTGGTGGCAATTTAGGATATTTTCCAGCAAAACAATGCGGGGTGGTACGCATTGTAATGCTTTCTAACAGGTCATTCAATAGCAGGTTGAGAAAAACTTCACTCGGTTGTGTGAATGGGAGGGCCTGAATTCGCATCGCAGTAAGTGGCAATGTAGGATGGAGAAAAGCAGCCCGGGGTGGTCAGCATGTGGAGGTCAGGAAACATGATTTGGCGAAGTAGGACAGGTTTCTCCAAAGCATCGTGGGTGGTGCGCATTGTATGGGTGTGTAACATTACATTCACCAGTAGGAGTGAGAAAAACATCACGGGGTGGTGTGAATCGTAGGGCCTAATTAGGAAAGGCAGTGAGTGGCAATGTAGGATGGAGAAAAACACCACAGGGTATTCAGCATGGGGAGGTCAGGAAACATGCCGTGGCAATGTAGGATAGGTTTCTGAAAATCATCGCGGGGTGGTGCTCACTGTAAGGGTTTCTAACAGGCCATTCAGTAGTAGGAGTGAGAAAAACATCACAGGGAGCTGTGCATCGGAGGGCCTGAATTAGGATAGGAAGTGAGTGGCAATGTAGGATGGAGAAAACACAAAGGGGTGGTCAGTATGGGTAGGTCAGGAAACATGCGGTGGCAATGTAGGGTAGTTTTCTGAAAAATTTCGCGGGGTGGTGCGCATTGTAAGGCTTTCTAATAGGCCATTCAAGGTAGGAGTGAGAAAAACTTCACGGGGTGGTGTGAATCAGAGGGCCTGAATTAGCATAGGCAGTGAGTGGCAATGGAGGGTGGAGAAAAGCCTCCCGGGGTGGTCAGTAAGGGGAGGTCAGGAAACATGTGGTGGCAATGTAGGATAGGTTTCTGAAAAACATTGCGGGGTGGTGTGCATTGTAAGGGATTCTAACAGGCCATTCACTAGTAGGAGTGAGAAAAACAACATGGGGTGCTGTGAATCAGAGGGCCTAAATTAGGATAGGCATTGAGTGGCAATGTAGGATGGAGAAAAGTACCAAGGTTTGCTCAGCATGGGGAGGTCAGGAAACATGCGGAGGCAATGTAGGATAGGTATCTGAAAAACATCACGTGGTGGTGTGCATTGTAAGGGTTTCTAACAGGCAATTCACTAGTATGAGTTAGAAAAACATCACGGGGTGGTGTGAATAAGAGGGCCTGAATTAAAATAGGCAGTGAGTGGCAATGTAGGATGGAGAAAAGCACCACGGGGTTGTCAGCATGGGGAGGTCAGGAAAATGCGGCAATAATGTAGGATAGGTATGTGAAAAACTTCACGGGGTGGTGCGCATTGTAAGGTTTGCTAACAGGCCATTCACTAGTAGGAGTGAGAAAAACATAACGGGGTGGTGTGAATTGGAGGGCCAGAATTATCATAGGCAGTGATTGGCAATGTAGGATGGGGAAAAGCAACACGGGGTGGTCAGAATGCGGAGGTCAGGAAACATGCGGTGGCATGTAGGATAGGTTTCTGAAAAACATCACGGGGTGGTGAGCCTTGTAAGGGTTTCTAACAGTCCATTCACTAGTAGGAGTGAGAAATTCATCACTGGGTGGTGTGAATCGGAGGGCCTGAATTAGGATAGGCAGTGAGTAGCAATGTAGGATGGAGAAAATCACCACGGGTTGGTGAGCATGGGGAGGTCAGGAAACATGGGCTGGCCATGAAGGATAGGTTTCTGAAAAACATCGTGGCGTGGTGCTCATTGTAAGGGATTCGAACATGCCATTCACTAGTAACAGTGTGGAAAACATCACGGAGTGCTGTGAATCCTAGGGCCTGAATTAGCATAGGTAGTGATTGGCAATGTAGGATGGGGAAAAGCACCACGGGGTGGTCAGAATGGGGAGGTCAACAAACGTGTGGTGGCAATGTAGGATAGGTTTCTGAAAAACATCGCGGGGTGGTGCGCACTGTAAAGGTTTCTAACGGGCCATTCACTAGAAGGAGTGAGAAAAACATCACGGGGTAGGGTGAATCGGAGGGCCTAAATTAAGATAGGCAGTGAGTGACAACGTAGGATGGAGAAAAGCACCATGGGGAGGTCAGCATGGGGAGGTCAGGAAACATACGGTGGCAGTGTAGGATAGGTTTCTGAAAAACATGGCGGTGTGGTGCGCATTTTAAGGGTTTCTACCAGGCCATTCACTAGTAGGAGTGAGAAAAACATCACGGCGTGGGGTGAATCAGAGGGCCTGAATTACTATAGGCTGTAAATGACAATGTAGGTTGCAGAAAAGCACCATGGGGTGGTCTGCATGGGGAGGGCAGGAAACATGCGGTGGCAATGTAGGATAGGTTTCTGAAAAACATCGCGGGGGGGTGCGCATTGAAAGGTTTTCTAACAGGCCAATCACCAGTAGGTGTGAGAAAAACATCACGGTGTGGTGTGAATCAGAGGGCCTGAATTAGCATAGGCAGTGAGTGGGAATGGAGGATGGATAAAAGTACCATGGGGTGGTCAGCATTGGGGGTCAGGAAATATGTGGTGGAAATGTAGAATAGGTTTCTGAAAAACATAGCGGTTTGGTGTGCATTGTAAGGTTTGCTAACAGGCCATTCACTAGTAGGAGTGAGAAAAACATCACAGGGTGGTGTGAATCCGAGGTCCTGAATTAGGATAGGCAGTGAGTGGCAATGAAGGATGGAGAAAAGCACCACAGGGTATTCAGTATGGGGAGGACTGGAAACATGCGGTGGCAATGTAGAATAGGTTTCTGTAAAACATCGCGTGGTGGTGCCCATTGTAAGGGTTTCTAACAGGCCATTCACTAGTAGGAGTGAGAAAAACATCACAGGGTGGTGTGAATCAGAGGTCCTGAATTAGATTAGGCCATGAGTGGTAATGTAGAATGGAGAAATGCAAGACGGCATGGTGAGCATGGGGAGTTCAGGAAACATGCAGTGGCAATGTAGGATAGGTTTCTGAAAAACATCGCGGGGTGGTGGGCATTTTAAGGGTTTCTATCAGGCCTTGCACTAGTAGGAGTGATAAAAACCTCACGGGGTGGTTTGCTTCGGAGGGCCTGAAATAGGATAGGCAGTGAGTGGCAATGTAGGATGGAGAAAAGCACCCCGGGTTGGTCAGAATTGCGAGGTCAGGAAACATGTGGTGGCAATGTAGGATAGGTTTCTGAAAAACATAGCCGGGTGGTGCGATTTGTAAGGTTTTCTAACAGGTCATTCACTAATAGGAATGAGAAAAACATCATGGGGGGGTGTGAACCCGAGGGCCTGAATTCGGATAGGCAGTGAGTGGCAATGTAGGATGGACAAAACCCCAAGGGGTGGTCAGCATGGGGAGGTATGGAAACATGTAGAGGAAATGTAGGATAGTTTTCTGAAAAACATCACGGGTAGTGAGCATTGTAAGGTTTTCTAACAGGCCATTCACTTGTAGGAGTGAGAAAAACATCATGGGGTGGTGTGAATCAGAGGGCTTGAATTAGCATAGGCAGTGAGTGGCAATGGAGGAAGGAGAAAAGCACCACGGCGTGGTCAGTATGGGGAGGTAAGGAAACTTGTGGTGGCAATTTAGGATATTTTCCAGCAAAACAATGCGGGGTGGTACGCATTGTAATGCTTTCTAACAGGTCATTCAATAGCAGGTTGAGAAAAACTTCACTCGGTTGTGTGAATGGGAGGGCCTGAATTCGCATCGCAGTAAGTGGCAATGTAGGATGGAGAAAAGCAGCCCGGGGTGGTCAGCATGTGGAGGTCAGGAAACATGATTTGGCGAAGTAGGACAGGTTTCTCAAAAGCATCGCGGGTGGTGCGCATTGTATGGGTGTGTAACATTACATTCACCAGTAGGAGTGAGAAAAACATCACGGGGTGGTGTGAATCGTAGGGCCTAATTAGGAAAGGCAGTGAGTGGCAATGTAGGATGGAGAAAAACACCACAGGGTATTCAGCATGGGGAGGTCAGGAAACATGCCGTGGCAATGTAGGATAGGTTTCTGAAAATCATCGCGGGGTGGTGCTCACTGTAAGGGTTTCTAACAGGCCATTCAGTAGTAGGAGTGAGAAAAACATCACAGGGAGCTATGCATCGGAGGGCCTGAATTAGGATAGGCAGTGAGTGGCAATGTAGGATGGAGAAAACACAAAGGGGTGGTCAGTATGGGTAGGTCAGGTAACATGCGGTGGCAATGTAGGGTAGTTTTCTGAAAAACTACGCGGGGTGGAGCGCATTGTAAGGCTTTCTAATAGGCCATTCAAGGTAGGAGTGAGAAAAACTTCACGGGGTGGTGTGAATCAGAGGGCCTGAATTAGCATAGGCAGTGAGTGGCAATGGAGGGTGGAGAAAAGCCTCCCGGGGTGGTCAGTAAGGGGAGGTCAGGAAACATGCGGTGGCAATGTAGGATAGGTTTCTGAAAAACATTGCGGGGTGGTGTGCATTGTAAGGGATTCTAACAGGCCATTCACTAGTAGGAGTGAGAAAAACAACATGGGGTGCTGTGAATCAGAGGGCCTAAATTAGGATAGGCATTGAGTGGCAATGTAGGATGGAGAAAAGAACCAAGGTTTGCTCAGCATGGGGAGGTCAGGAAACATGCGGAGGCAATGTAGGATAGGTATCTGAAAAACATCACGTGGTGGTGTGCATTGTAAGGGTTTCTAACAGGCAATTCACTAGTAGGAGTTAGAAAAACATCACGGGGTGGTGTGAATAAGAGGGCCTGAATTAAAATAGGCAGTGAGTGGCAATGTAGGATGGAGAAAAGCACCACGGGGTTGTCAGCATGGGGAGTTCAGGAAAATGCGGCAATAATGTATGATACGTATGTGAAAAACTTCACGGGGTGGTGCGCATTGTAAGGTTTGCTAACAGGCCATTCACTAGTAGGAGTGAGAAAAACATAACGGGGTGGTGTGAATTGGAGGGCCAGAATTATCATAGGCAGTGATTGGCAATGTAGGATGGGGAAAAGCAACACGGGGTGGTCAGAATGCGGAGGTCAGGAAACATGCGGTGGCATGTAGGATAGGTTTCTGAAAAACATCACGGGGTGGTGAGCCTTGTAAGGGTTTCTAACAGTCCATTCACTAATAGGAGTGAGAAATTCATCACAGGGTGGTGTGAATCGGAGGGCCTGAATTAGGATAGGCAGTGAGTAGCAATGTAGGATGGAGAAAATCACCACTGGTTGGTGAGCATGGGGAGGTCAGGAAACATGGGCTGGCCATGAAGGATAGGTTTCTGAAAAACATCGCGGGGTGGTGGGCATTTTAAGGGTTTCTATCAGGCCTTGCACTAGTAGGAGTGATAAAAACCTCACGGGGTGGTTTGCTTCGGAGTGCCTGAAATAGGATAGGCAGTGAGTGGCAATGTAGGATGGAGAAAAGCACCCCGGGTTGGTCAGAATTGCGAGGTCAGGAAACATGTGGTGGCAATGTAGGATAGGTTTCTGAAAAACATAGCCGGGTGGTGCGATTTGTAAGGTTTTCTAACAGGTCATTCACTAATAGGAATGAGAAAAACATCATGGGGGGGGTGTGAACCCGAGGGCCTGAATTCGGATAGGCAGTGAGTGGCAATGTAGGATGGACAAAACACCAAGGGGTGGTCAGCATGGGGAGGTATGGAAACATGTAGAGGAAATGTAGGATAGTTTTCTGAAAAACATCACGGGTAGTGAGCATTGTAAGGTTTTCTAACAGGCCATTCACTTGTAGGAGTGAGAAAAACATCATGGGGTGGTGTGAATCAGAGGGCTTGAATTAGCATAGGCAGTGAGTGGCAATGGAGGAAGGAGAAAAGCACCACGGGGTGGTCAGTATGGGGAGGTAAGGAAACTTGTGGTGGCAATTTAGGATATTTTCCAGCAAAACAATGCGGGGTGGTACGCATTGTAATGCTTTCTAACAAGTCATTCAATAGCAGGTTGAGAAAAACTTCACTCGGTTGTGTGAATGGGAGGGCCTGAATTCGCATCGCAGTAAGTGGCAATGTAGGATGGAGAAAAGCAGCCCGGGGTGGTCAGTATGTGGAGGTCAGGAAACATGATTTGGCGAAGTAGGACAGGTTTCTCCAAAGCATCGTGGGTGGTGCGCATTGTATGGGTGTGTAACATTACATTCACCAGTAGGAGTGAGAAAAACATCACGGGGTGGTGTGAATCGTAGGGCCTAATTAGGAAAGGCAGTGAGTGGCAATGTAGGATGGAGAAAAACACCACAGGGTATTCAGCATGGGGAGGTCAGGAAACATGCCGTGGCAATGTAGGATAGGTTTCTGAAAATCATCGCGGGGTGGTGCTCACTGTAAGGGTTTCTAACAGGCCATTCACTAGTAGGAGTGAGAAAAACATCACAGGGAGCTGTGCATCGGAGGGCCTGAATTAGGATAGGCAGTGAGTGGCAATGTAGGATGGAGAAAACACAAAGGGGTGGTCAGTATGGGTAGGTCAGGAAACATGCGGTGGCAATGTAGGGTAGTTTTCTGAAAAACTTCGCGGGGTGGTGCGCATTGTAAGGCTTTCTAACAGGCCATTCAAGGTAGGAGTGAGAAAAACTTCACGGGGTGGTGTGAATCAGAGGGCCTGAATTAGCATAGGCAGTGAGTGGCAATGGAGGGTGGAGAAAAGCCTCCCGGGGTGGTCAGTAAGGGGAGGTCAGGAAACATGCGGTGGCAATGTAGGATAGGTTTCTGAAAAACATTGCGGGGTGGTGTGCATTGTAAGGGATTCTAACAGGCCATTCACTAGTAGGAGTGAGAAAAACAACATGGGGTGCTGTGAATCAGAGGGCCTAAATTAGGATAGGCATTGAGTGGCAATGTAGGATGGAGAAAAGTACCAAGGTTTGCTCAGCATGGGGAGGTCAGGAAACATGCGGAGGCAATGTAGGATAGGTATCTGAAAAACATCACGTGGTGGTGTGCATTGTAAGGGTTTCTAACAGGCAATTCACTAGTAGGAGTTAGAAAAACATCACGGGGTGGTGTGAATAAGAGGGCCTGAATTAAAATAGGCAGTGAGTGGCAATGTAGGATGGAGAAAAGCACCACGGGGTTGTCAGCATGGGGAGGTCAGGAAAATGCGGCAATAATGTAGGATAGGTATGTGAAAAACTTCACGGGGTGGTGCGCATTGTAAGGTTTGCTAACAGGCCATTCACTAGTAGGAGTGAGAAAAACATAACGGGGTGGTGTGAATTGGAGGGCCAGAATTATCATAGGCAGTGATTGGCTATGTAGGATGGGGAAAAGCAACACGGGGTGGTCAGAATGCGGAGGTCAGGAAACATGCGGTGGCATGTAGGATAGGTTTCTGAAAAACATCACGGGGTGGTGAGCCTTGTAAGGGTTTCTAACAGTCCATTCACTAGTAGGAGTGAGAAATTCATCACTGGGTGGTGTGAATCGGAGGGCCTGAATTAGGATAGGCAGTGAGTAGCAATGTAGGATGGAGAAAATCACCACGGGTTGGTGAGCATGGGGAGGTCAGGAAACATGGGCTGGCCATGAAGGATAGGTTTCTGAAAAACATCGTGGCGTGGTGCTCATTGTAAGGGATTCGAACATGCCATTCACTAGTAACAGTGTGGAAAACATCACGGAGTGCTGTGAATCCTAGGGCCTGAATTAGCATAGGTAGTGATTGGCAATGTAGGATGGGGAAAAGCACCACGGGGTGGTCAGAATGGGGAGGTCAACAAACGTGTGGTGGCAATGTAGGATAGGTTTCTGAAAAACATCGCGGGGTGGTGCGCACTGTAAAGGTTTCTAACGGGCCATTCACTAGAAGGAGTGAGAAAAACATCACGGGGTAGGGTGAATCGGAGGGCTTAAATTAAGATAGGCAGTGAGTGACAACGTAGGATGGAGAAAAGCACCATGGGGAGGTCAGCATGGGGAGGTCAGGAAACATACGGTGGCAGTGTAGGATAGGTTTCTGAAAAACATGGCAGTGTGGTGCGCATTTTAAGGGTTTCTACCAGGCCATTCACTAGTAGGAGTGAGAAAAACATCACGGGGTGGGGTGAATCGGAGGGCCTGAATTACTATAGGCAGTAAGTGACAATGTAGGTTGCAGAAAAGCACCATGGGGTGGTCTGCATGGGGAGGACAGGAAACATGCGGTGGCAATGTAGGATAGGTTTCTGAAAAACATCGCGGGGGGGTGCGCATTGAAAGGTTTTCTAACAGGCCAATCACCAGTAGGTGTGAGAAAAACATCACGGTGTGGTGTGAATCAGAGGGCCTGAATTAGCATAGGCAGTGAGTGGGAATGGAGGATGGATAAAAGTACCATGGGGTGGTCAGCATTGGGGGTCAGGAAACATGTGGTGGAAATGTAGAATAGGTTTCTGAAAAACATAGCGGTTTGGTGTGCATTGTAAGGTTTGCTAACAGGCCATTCACTAGTAGGAGTGAGAAAAACATCACAGGGTGGTGTGAATCCGAGGTCCTGAATTAGGATAGGCAGTGAGTGGCAATGAAGGATGGAGAAAAGCACCACAGGGTATTCAGTATGGGGAGGACTGGAAACATGCGGTGGCAATGTAGAATAGGTTTCTGTAAAACATCGCGTGGTGGTGCCCATTGTAAGGGTTTCTAACAGGCCATTCACTAGTAGGAGTGAGAAAAACATCACAGGGTGGTGTGAATCAGAGGTCCTGAATTAGATTAGGCCATGAGTGGTAATGTAGAATGGAGAAATGCAAGACGGCATGGTGAGCATGGGGAGTTCAGGAAACATGCAGTGGCAATGTAGGATAGGTTTCTGAAAAACATCGCGGGGTGGTGGGCATTTTAAGGGTTTCTATCAGGCCTTGCACTAGTAGGAGTGATAAAAACCTCACGGGGTGGTTTGCTTCGGAGGGCCTGAAATAGGATAGGCAGTGAGTGGCAATGTAGGATGGAGAAAAGCACCCCGGGTTGGTCAGAATTGCGAGGTCAGGAAACATGTGGTGGAAATGTAGGATAGGTTTCTGAAAAACATAGCCGGGTGGTGCGATTTGTAAGGTTTTCTAACAGGTCATTCACTAATAGGAATGAGAAAAACATCATGGGGGGGTGTGAACCCGAGGGCCTGAATTCGGATAGGCAGTGAGTGGCAATGTAGGATGGACAAAACACCAAGGGGTGGTCAGCATGGGGAGGTATGGAAACATGTAGAGGAAATGTAGGATAGTTTTCTGAAAAACATCACGGGTAGTGAGCATTGTAAGGTTTTCTAACAGGCCATTCACTTGTAGGAGTGAGAAAAACATCATGGGGTGGTGTGAATCAGAGGGCTTGAATTAGCATAGGCAGTGAGTGGCAATGGAGGAAGGAGAAAAGCACCACGGCGTGGTCAGTATGGGGAGGTAAGGAAACTTGTGGTGGCAATTTAGGATATTTTCCAGCAAAACAATGCGGGGTGGTACGCATTGTAATGCTTTCTAACAGGTCATTCAATAGCAGGTTGAGAAAAACTTCACTCGGTTGTGTGAATGGGAGGGCCTGAATTCGCATCGCAGTAAGTGGCAATGTAGGATGGAGAAAAGCAGCCCGGGGTGGTCAGCATGTGGAGGTCAGGAAACATGATTTGGCGAAGTAGGACAGGTTTCTCAAAAGCATCGCGGGTGGTGCGCATTGTATGGGTGTGTAACATTACATTCACCAGTAGGAGTGAGAAAAACATCACGGGGTGGTGTGAATCGTAGGGCCTAATTAGGAAAGGCAGTGAGTGGCAATGTAGGATGGAGAAAAACACCACAGGGTATTCAGCATGGGGAGGTCAGGAAACATGCCGTGGCAATGTAGGATAGGTTTCTGAAAATCATCGCGGGGTGGTGCTCACTGTAAGGGTTTCTAACAGGCCATTCAGTAGTAGGAGTGAGAAAAACATCACAGGGAGCTATGCATCGGAGGGCCTGAATTAGGATAGGCAGTGAGTGGCAATGTAGGATGGAGAAAACACAAAGGGGTGGTCAGTATGGGTAGGTCAGGAAACATGCGGTGGCAATGTAGGGTAGTTTTCTGAAAAACTTCGCGGGGTGGAGCGCATTGTAAGGCTTTCTAACAGGCCATTCAAGGTAGGAGTGAGAAAAACTTCACGGGGTGGTGTGAATCAGAGGGCCTGAATTAGCATAGGCAGTGAGTGGCAATGGAGGGTGGAGAAAAGCCTCCCGGGGTGGTCAGTAAGGGGAAGTCAGGAAACATGCGGTGGCAATGTAGGATAGGTTTCTGAAAAACATTGCGGGGTGGTGTGCATTGTAAGGGATTCTAACAGGCCATTCACTAGTAGGAGTGAGAAAAACATCACGGGGTGGTGTGAATAAGAGGGCCTGAATTAAAATAGGCATTGAGTGGCAATGTAGGATGGAGAAAAGAACCAAGGTTTGCTCAGCATGGGGAGGTCAGGAAACATGCGGAGGCAATGTAGGATAGGTATCTGAAAAACATCACGTGGTGGTGTGCATTGTAAGGGTTTCTAACAGGCAATTCACTAGTAGGAGTTAGAAAAACATCACGGGGTGGTGTGAATAAGAGGGCCTGAATTAAAATAGGCAGTGAGTGGCAATGTAGGATGGAGAAAAGCACCACGGGGTTGTCAGCATGGGGAGTTCAGGAAAATGCAGCAATAATGTATGATAGGTATGTGAAAAACTTCACGGGGTGGTGCGCATTGTAAGGTTTGCTAACAGGCCATTCACTAGTAGGAGTGAGAAAAACATAACGGGGTGGTGTGAATTGGAGGGCCAGAATTATCATAGGCAGTGATTGGCAATGTAGGATGGGGAAAAGCAACACGGGGTGGTCAGAATGCGGAGGTCAGGAAACATGCGGTGGCATGTAGGATAGGTTTCTGAAAAACATCACGGGGTGGTGAGCCTTGTAAGGGTTTCTAACAGTCCATTCACTAATAGGAGTGAGAAATTCATCACAGGGTGGTGTGAATCGGAGGGCCTGAATTAGGATAGGCAGTGAGTAGCAATGTAGGATGGAGAAAATCACCACTGGTTGGTGAGCATGGGGAGGTCAGGAAACATGGGCTGGCCATGAAGGATAGGTTTCTGAAAAACATCGCGGGGTGGTGGGCATTTTAAGGGTTTCTATCAGGCCTTGCACTAGTAGGAGTGATAAAAACCTCACGGGGTGGCTTGCTTCAGAGTGCCTGAAATAGGATAGGCAGTGAGTGGCAATGTAGGATGGAGAAAAGCACCCCGGGTTGGTCAGAATTGCGAGGTCAGGAAACATGTGGTGGCAATGTAGGATAGGTTTCTGAAAAACATAGCCGGGTGGTGCGATTTGTAAGGTTTTCTAACAGGTCATTCACTAATAGGAATGAGAAAAACATCATGGGGGGGGTGTGAACCCGAGGGCCTGAATTCGGATAGGCAGTGAGTGGCAATGTAGGATGGACAAAACACCAAGGGGTGGTCAGCATGGGGAGGTATGGAAACATGTAGAGGAAATGTAGGATAGTTTTCTGAAAAACATCACGGGTAGTGAGCATTGTAAGGTTTTCTAACAGGCCATTCACTTGTAGGAGTGAGAAAAACATCATGGGGTGGTGTGAATCAGAGGGCCTGAATTAGCATAGGCAGTGAGTGGCAATGGAGGAAGGAGAAAAGCACCACGGGGTGGTCAGTATGGGGAGGTAAGGAAACTTGTGGTGGCAATTTAGGATATTTTCCAGCAAAACAATGCGGGGTGGTACGCATTGTAATGCTTTCTAACAGGTCATTCAATAGCAGGTTGAGAAAAACTTCACTCGGTTGTGTGAATGGGAGGGCCTGAATTCGCATCGCAGTAAGTGGCAATGTAGGATGGAGAAAAGCAGCCCGGGGTGGTCAGCATGTGGAGGTCAGGAAACATGATTTGGCGAAGTAGGACAGGTTTCTCCAAAGCATCGTGGGTGGTGCGCATTGTATGGGTGTGCAACATTACATTCACCAGTAGGAGTGAGAAAAACATCACGGGGTGGTGTGAATCGTAGGGCCTAATTAGGAAAGGCAGTGAGTGGCAATGTAGGATGGAGAAAAACACCACAGGGTATTCAGCATGGGGAGGTCAGGAAACATGCCGTGGCAATGTAGGATAGGTTTCTGAAAATCATCGCGGGGTGGTGCTCACTGTAAGGGTTTCTAACAGGCCATTCAGTAGTAGGAGTGAGAAAAACATCACAGGGAGCTGTGCATCGGAGGGCCTGAATTAGGATAGGCAGTGAGTGGCAATGTAGGATGGAGAAAACACAAAGGGGTGGTCAGTATGGGTAGGTCAGGAAACATGCGGTGGCAATGTATTGTAGTTTTCTGAAAAACTTCGCGGGGTGGTGCGCATTGTAAGGCTTTCTAACAGGCCATTCAAGGTAGGAGTGAGAAAAACTTCACGGGGTGGTGTGAATCAGAGGGCCTGAATTAGCATAGGCAGTGAGTGGCAATGGAGGGTGGAGAAAAGCCTCCCGGGGTGGTCAGTAAGGGGAGGTCAGGAAACATGCGGTGGCAATGTAGGATAGGTTTCTGAAAAACATTGCGGGGTGGTGTGCATTGTAAGGGATTCTAACAGGCCATTCACTAGTAGGAGTGAGAAAAACAACATGGGGTGCTGTGAATCAGAGGGCCTAAATTAGGATAGGCATTGAGTGGCAATGTAGGATGGAGAAAAGTACCAAGGTTTGCTCAGCATGGGGAGGTCAGGAAACATGCGGAGGCAATGTAGGATAGGTATCTGAAAAACATCACGTGGTGGTGTGCATTGTAAGGGTTTCTAACAGGCAATTCACTAGTAGGAGTTAGAAAAACATCACGGGGTGGTGTGAATAAGAGGGCCTGAATTAAAATAGGCAGTGAGTGGCAATGTAGGATGGAGAAAAGCACCACGGGGTTGTCAGCATGGGGAGGTCAGGAAAATGCGGCAATAATGTAGGATAGGTATGTGAAAAACTTCACGGGGTGGTGCGCATTGTAAGGTTTGCTAACAGGCCATTCACTAGTAGGAGTGAGAAAAACATAACGGGGTGGTGTGAATTGGAGGGCCAGAATTATCATAGGCAGTGATTGGCAATGTAGGATGGGGAAAAGCAACACGGGGTGGTCAGAATGCGGAGGTCAGGAAACATGCGGTGGCATGTAGGATAGGTTTCTGAAAAACATCACGGGGTGGTGAGCCTTGTAAGGGTTTCTAACAGTCCATTCACTAGTAGGAGTGAGAAATTCATCACTGGGTGGTGTGAATCGGAGGGCCTGAATTAGGATAGGCAGTGAGTAGCAATGTAGGATGGAGAAAATCACCACGGGTTGGTGAGCATGGGGAGGTCAGGAAACATGGGCTGGCCATGAAGGATAGGTTTCTGAAAAACTTCGTGGCGTGGTGCTCATTGTAAGGGATTCGAACATGCCATTCACTAGTAACAGTGTGGAAAACATCACGGAGTGCTGTGAATCCTAGGGCCTGAATTAGCATAGGTAGTGATTGGCAATGTAGGATGGGGAAAAGCACCACGGGGTGGTCAGAATGGGGAGGTCAACAAACGTGTGGTGGCAATGTAGGATAGGTTTCTGAAAAACATCGCGGGGTGGTGCGCACTGTAAAGGTTTCTAACGGGCCATTCACTAGAAGGAGTGAGAAAAACATCACGGGGTAGGGTGAATCGGAGGGCCTAAATTAAGATAGGCAGTGAGTGACAACGTAGGATGGAGAAAAGCACCATGGGGAGGTCAGCATGGGGAGGTCAGGAAACATACGGTGGCAGTGTAGGATAGGTTTCTGAAAAACATGGCGGTGTGGTGCGCATTTTAAGGGTTTCTACCAGGCCATTCACTAGTAGGAGTGAGAAAAACATCACGGGGTGGGGTGAATCGGAGGGCCTGAATTACTATAGGCAGTAAGTGACAATGTAGGTTGCAGAAAAGCACCATGGGGTGGTCTGCATGGGGAGGGCAGGAAACATGCGGTGGCAATGTAGGATAGGTTTCTGAAAAACATCGCGGGGGGGTGCGCATTGAAAGGTTTTCTAACAGGCCAATCACCAGTAGGTGTGAGAAAAACATCACGGTGTGGTGTGAATCAGAGGGCCTGAATTAGCATAGGCAGTGAGTGGGAATGGAGGATGGATAAAAGTACCATGGGGTGGTCAGCATTGGGGGTCAGGAAACATGTGGTGGAAATGTAGAATAGGTTTCTGAAAAACATAGCGGTTTGGTGTGCATTGTAAGGTTTGCTAACAGGCCATTCACTAGTAGGAGTGAGAAAAACATCACAGGGTGGTGTGAATCCGAGGTCCTGAATTAGGATAGGCAGTGAGTGGCAATGAAGGATGGAGAAAAGCACCACAGGGTATTCAGTATGGGGAGGACTGGAAACATGCGGTGGCAATGTAGAATAGGTTTCTGTAAAACATCGCGTGGTGGTGCCCATTGTAAGGGTTTCTAACAGGCCATTCACTAGTAGGAGTGAGAAAAACATCACAGGGTGGTGTGAATCAGAGGTCCTGAATTAGATTAGGCCATGAGTGGTAATGTAGAATGGAGAAATGCAAGACGGCATGGTGAGCATGGGGAGTTCAGGAAACATGCAGTGGCAATGTAGGATAGGTTTCTGAAAAACATCGCGGGGTGGTGGGCATTTTAAGGGTTTCTATCAGGCCTTGCACTAGTAGGAGTGATAAAAACCTCACGGGGTGGTTTGCTTCAGAGGGCCTGAAATAGGATAGGCAGTGAGTGGCAATGTAGGATGGAGAAAAGCACCCCGGGTTGGTCAGAATTGCGAGGTCAGGAAACATGTGGTGGCAATGTAGGATAGGTTTCTGAAAAACATAGCCGGGTGGTGCGATTTGTAAGGTTTTCTAACAGGTCATTCACTAATAGGAATGAGAAAAACATCATGGGGGGGTGTGAACCCGAGGGCCTGAATTCGGATAGGCAGTGAGTGGCAATGTAGGATGGACAAAACCCCAAGGGGTGGTCAGCATGGGGAGGTATGGAAACATGTAGAGGAAATGTAGGATAGTTTTCTGAAAAACATCACGGGTAGTGAGCATTGTAAGGTTTTCTAACAGGCCATTCACTTGTAGGAGTGAGAAAAACATCATGGGGTGGTGTGAATCAGAGGGCTTGAATTAGCATAGGCAGTGAGTGGCAATGGAGGAAGGAGAAAAGCACCACGGCGTGGTCAGTATGGGGAGGTAAGGAAACTTGTGGTGGCAATTTAGGATATTTTCCAGCAAAACAATGCGGGGTGGTACGCATTGTAATGCTTTCTAACAGGTCATTCAATAGCAGGTTGAGAAAAACTTCACTCGGTTGTGTGAATGGGAGGGCCTGAATTCGCATCGCAGTAAGTGGCAATGTAGGATGGAGAAAAGCAGCCCGGGGTGGTCAGCATGTGGAGGTCAGGAAACATGATTTGGCGAAGTAGGACAGGTTTCTCAAAAGCATCGCGGGTGGTGCGCATTGTATGGGTGTGTAACATTACATTCACCAGTAGGAGTGAGAAAAACATCACGGGGTGGTGTGAATCGTAGGGCCTAATTAGGAAAGGCAGTGAGTGGCAATGTAGGATGGAGAAAAACACCACAGGGTATTCAGCATGGGGAGGTCAGGAAACATGCCGTGGCAATGTAGGATAGGTTTCTGAAAATCATCGCGGGGTGGTGCTCACTGTAAGGGTTTCTAACAGGCCATTCAGTAGTAGGAGTGAGAAAAACATCACAGGGAGCTGTGCATCGGAGGGCCTGAATTAGGATAGGCAGTGAGTGGCAATGTAGGATGGGGAAAAGCACCACGGGGTGGTCAGAATGGGGAGGTCAACAAACGTGTGGTGGCAATGTAGGATAGGTTTCTGAAAAACATCGCGGGGTGGTGCGCACTGTAAAGGTTTCTAACGGGCCATTCACTAGAAGGAGTGAGAAAAACATCACGGGGTAGGGTGAATCGGAGGGCCTAAATTAAGATAGGCAGTGAGTGACAACGTAGGATGGAGAAAAGCACCATGGGGAGGTCAGCATGGGGAGGTCAGGAAACATACGGTGGCAGTGTAGGATAGGTTTCTGAAAAACATGGCGGTGTGGTGCGCATTTTAAGGGTTTCTACCAGGCCATTCACTAGTAGGAGTGAGAAAAACATCACGGGGTGGTGTGAATAAGAGGGCCTGAATTAAAATAGGCATTGAGTGGCAATGTAGGATGGAGAAAAGAACCAAGGTTTGCTCAGCATGGGGAGGTCAGGAAACATGCGGAGGCAATGTAGGATAGGTATCTGAAAAACATCACGTGGTGGTGTGCAATGTAAGGGTTTCTAACAGGCAATTCACTAGTAGGAGTTAGAAAAACATCACGGGGTGGTGTGAATAAGAGGGCCTGAATTAAAATAGGCAGTGAGTGGCAATGTAGGATGGAGAAAAGCACCACGGGGTTGTCAGCATGGGGAGTTCAGGAAAATGCAGCAATAATGTATGATAGGTATGTGAAAAACTTCACGGGGTGGTGCGCATTGTAAGGTTTGCTAACAGGCCATTCACTAGTAGGAGTGAGAAAAACATAACGGGGTGGTGTGAATTGGAGGGCCAGAATTATCATAGGCAGTGATTGGCAATGTAGGATGGGGAAAAGCAACACGGGGTGGTCAGAATGCGGAGGTCAGGAAACATGCGGTGGCATGTAGGATAGGTTTCTGAAAAACATCACGGGGTGGTGAGCCTTGTAAGGGTTTCTAACAGTCCATTCACTAATAGGAGTGAGAAATTCATCACAGGGTGGTGTGAATCGGAGGGCCTGAATTAGGATAGGCAGTGAGTAGCAATGTAGGATGGAGAAAATCACCACTGGTTGGTGAGCATGGGGAGGTCAGGAAACATGGGCTGGCCATGAAGGATAGGTTTCTGAAAAACATCGCGGGGTGGTGGGCATTTTAAGGGTTTCTATCAGGCCTTGCACTAGTAGGAGTGATAAAAACCTCACGGGGTGGCTTGCTTCGGAGTGCCTGAAATAGGATAGGCAGTGAGTGGCAATGTAGGATGGAGAAAAGCACCCCGGGTTGGTCAGAATTGCGAGGTCAGGAAACATGTGGTGGCAATGTAGGATAGGTTTCTGAAAAACATAGCCGGGTGGTGCGATTTGTAAGGTTTTCTAACAGGTCATTCACTAATAGGAATGAGAAAAACATCATGGGGGGGGTGTGAACCCGAGGGCCTGAATTCGGATAGGCAGTGAGTGGCAATGTAGGATGGACAAAACACCAAGGGGTGGTCAGCATGGGGAGGTATGGAAACATGTAGAGGAAATGTAGGATAGTTTTCTGAAAAACATCACGGGTAGTGAGCATTGTAAGGTTTTCTAACAGGCCATTCACTTGTAGGAGTGAGAAAAACATCATGGGGTGGTGTGAATCAGAGGGCCTGAATTAGCATAGGCAGTGAGTGGCAATGGAGGAAGGAGAAAAGCACCACGGGGTGGTCAGTATGGGGAGGTAAGGAAACTTGTGGTGGCAATTTAGGATATTTTCCAGCAAAACAATGCGGGGTGGTACGCATTGTAATGCTTTCTAACAGGTCATTCAATAGCAGGTTGAGAAAAACTTCACTCGGTTGTGTGAATGGGAGGGCCTGAATTCGCATCGCAGTAAGTGGCAATGTAGGATGGAGAAAAGCAGCCCGGGGTGGTCAGCATGTGGAGGTCAGGAAACATGATTTGGCGAAGTAGGACAGGTTTCTCCAAAGCATCGTGGGTGGTGCGCATTGTATGGGTGTGCAACATTACATTCACCAGTAGGAGTGAGAAAAACATCACGGGGTGGTGTGAATCGTAGGGCCTAATTAGGAAAGGCAGTGAGTGGCAATGTAGGATGGAGAAAAACACCACAGGGTATTCAGCATGGGGAGGTCAGGAAACATGCCGTGGCAATGTAGGATAGGTTTCTGAAAATCATCGCGGGGTGGTGCTCACTGTAAGGGTTTCTAACAGGCCATTCAGTAGTAGGAGTGAGAAAAACATCACAGGGAGCTGTGCATCGGAGGGCCTGAATTAGGATAGGCAGTGAGTGGCAATGTAGGATGGAGAAAACACAAAGGGGTGGTCAGTATGGGTAGGTCAGGAAACATGCGGTGGCAATGTATTGTAGTTTTCTGAAAAACTTCGCGGGGTGGTGCGCATTGTAAGGCTTTCTAACAGGCCATTCAAGGTAGGAGTGAGAAAAACTTCACGGGGTGGTGTGAATCAGAGGGCCTGAATTAGCATAGGCAGTGAGTGGCAATGGAGGGTGGAGAAAAGCCTCCCGGGGTGGTCAGTAAGGGGAGGTCAGGAAACATGCGGTGGCAATGTAGGATAGGTTTCTGAAAAACATTGCGGGGTGGTGTGCATTGTAAGGGATTCTAACAGGCCATTCACTAGTAGGAGTGAGAAAAACAACATGGGGTGCTGTGAATCAGAGGGCCTAAATTAGGATAGGCATTGAGTGGCAATGTAGGTTGGAGAAAAGTACCAAGGTTTGCTCAGCATGGGGAGGTCAGGAAACATGCGGAGGCAATGTAGGATAGGTATCTGAAAAACATCACGTGGTGGTGTGCATTGTAAGGGTTTCTAACAGGCAATTCACTAGTAGGAGTTAGAAAAACATCACGGGGTGGTGTGAATAAGAGGGCCTGAATTAAAATAGGCAGTGAGTGGCAATGTAGGATGGAGAAAAGCACCACGGGGTTGTCAGCATGGGGAGGTCAGGAAAATGCGGCAATAATGTAGGATAGGTATGTGAAAAACTTCACGGGGTGGTGCGCATTGTAAGGTTTGCTAACAGGCCATTCACTAGTAGGAGTGAGTAAAACATAACGGGGTGGTGTGAATTGGAGGGCCAGAATTATCATAGGCAGTGATTGGCAATGTAGGATGGGGAAAAGCAACACGGGGTGGTCAGAATGCGGAGGTCAGGAAACATGCGGTGGCATGTAGGATAGGTTTCTGAAAAACATCGCGGGGTGGTGCGCACTGTAAAGGTTTCTAACGGGCCATTCACTAGAAGGAGTGAGAAAAACATCACGGGGTAGGGTGAATCGGAGGGCCTAAATTAAGATAGGCAGTGAGTGACAACGTAGGATGGAGAAAAGCACCATGGGGAGGTCAGCATGGGGAGGTCAGGAAACATACGGTGGCAGTGTAGGATAGGTTTCTGAAAAACATGGCGGTGTGGTGCGCATTTTAAGGGTTTCTACCAGGCGATTCACTAGTAGGAGTGAGAAAAACATCACGGGGTGGGGTGAATCGGAGGGCCTGAATTACTATAGGCAGTAAGTGACAATGTAGGTTGCAGAAAAGCACCATGGGGTGGTCTGCATGGGGAGGGCAGGAAACATGCGGTGGCAATGTAGGATAGGTTTCTGAAAAACATCGCGGGGGGGTGCGCATTGAAAGGTTTTCTAACAGGCCAATCACCAGTAGGTGTGAGAAAAACATCACGGTGTGGTGTGAATCAGAGGGCCTGAATTAGCATAGGCAGTGAGTGGGAATGGAGGATGGATAAAAGTACCATGGGGTGTTCAGCATTGGGGGTCAGGAAACATGTGGTGGAAATGTAGAATAGGTTTCTGAAAAACATAGCGGTTTGGTGTGCATTGTAAGGTTTGCTAACAGGCCATTCACTAGTAGGAGTGAGAAAAACATCACAGGGTGGTGTGAATCCGAGGTCCTGAATTAGGATAGGCAGTGAGTGGCAATGAAGGATGGAGAAAAGCACCACAGGGTATTCAGTATGGGGAGGACTGGAAACATGCGGTGGCAATGTAGAATAGGTTTCTGTAAAACATCGCGTGGTGGTGCCCATTGTAAGGGTTTCTAACAGGCCATTCACTAGTAGGAGTGAGAAAAACATCACAGGGTGGTGTGAATCAGAGGTCCTGAATTAGATTAGGCCATGAGTGGTAATGTAGAATGGAGAAATGCAAGACGGCATGGTGAGCATGGGGAGTTCAGGAAACATGCAGTGGCAATGTAGGATAGGTTTCTGAAAAACATCGCGGGGTGGTGGGCATTTTAAGGGTTTCTATCAGGCCTTGCACTAGTAGGAGTGATAAAAACCTCACGGGGTGGTTTGCTTCGGAGGACCTGAAATAGGATAGGCAGTGAGTGGCAATGTAGGATGGAGAAAAGCACCCCGGGTTGGTCAGAATTGCGAGGTCAGGAAACATGTGGTGGCAATGTAGGATAGGTTTCTGAAAAACATAGCCGGGTGGTGCGATTTGTAAGGTTTTCTAACAGGTCATTCACTAATAGGAATGAGAAAAACATCATGGGGGGGTGTGAACCCGAGGGCCTGAATTCGGATAGGCAGTGAGTGGCAATGTAGGATGGACAAAACACCAAGGGGTGGTCAGCATGGGGAGGTATGGAAACATGTAGAGGAAATGTAGGATAGTTTTCTGAAAAACATCACGGGTAGTGAGCATTGTAAGGTTTTCTAACAGGCCATTCACTTGTAGGAGTGAGAAAAACATCATGGGGTGGTGTGAATCAGAGGGCTTGAATTAGCATAGGCAGTGAGTGGCAATGGAGGAAGGAGAAAAGCACCACGGCGTGGTCAGTATGGGGAGGTAAGGAAACTTGTGGTGGCAATTTAGGATATTTTCCAGCAAAACAATGCGGGGTGGTACGCATTGTAATGCTTTCTAACAGGTCATTCAATAGCAGGTTGAGAAAAACTTCACTCGGTTGTGTGAATGGGAGGGCCTGAATTCGCATCGCAGTAAGTGGCAATGTAGGATGGAGAAAAGCAGCCCGGGGTGGTCAGCATGTGGAGGTCAGGAAACATGATTTGGCGAAGTAGGACAGGTTTCTCAAAAGCATCGCGGGTGGTGCGCATTGTATGGGTGTGTAACATTACATTCACCAGTAGGAGTGAGAAAAACATCACGGGGTGGTGTGAATCGTAGGGCCTAATTAGGAAAGGCAGTGAGTGGCAATGTAGGATGGAGAAAAACACCACAGGGTATTCAGCATGGGGAGGTCAGGAAACATGCCGTGGCAATGTAGGATAGGTTTCTGAAAATCATCGCGGGGTGGTGCTCACTGTAAGGGTTTCTAACAGGCCATTCAGTAGTAGGAGTGAGAAAAACATCACAGGGAGCTATGCATCGGAGGGCCTGAATTAGGATAGGCAGTGAGTGGCAATGTAGGATGGAGAAAACACAAAGGGGTGGTCAGTATGGGTAGGTCAGGAAACATGCGGTGGCAATGTAGGGTAGTTTTCTGAAAAACTTCGCGGGGTGGAGCGCATTGTAAGGCTTTCTAACAGGCCATTCAAGGTAGGAGTGAGAAAAACTTCACGGGGTGGTGTGAATCAGAGGGCCTGAATTAGCATAGGCAGTGAGTGGCAATGGAGGGTGGAGAAAAGCCTCCCGGGGTGGTCAGTAAGGGGAGGTCAGGAAACATGCGGTGGCAATGTAGGATAGGTTTCTGAAAAACATTGCGGGGTGGTGTGCATTGTAAGGGATTCTAACAGGCCATTCACTAGTAGGAGTGAGAAAAACATCACGGGGTGGTGTGAATAAGAGGGCCTGAATTAAAATAGGCATTGAGTGGCAATGTAGGATGGAGAAAAGAACCAAGGTTTGCTCAGCATGGGGAGGTCAGGAAACATGCGGAGGCAATGTAGGATAGGTATCTGAAAAACATCACGTGGTGGTGTGCATTGTAAGGGTTTCTAACAGGCAATTCACTAGTAGGAGTTAGAAAAACATCACGGGGTGGTGTGAATAAGAGGGCCTGAATTAAAATAGGCAGTGAGTGGCAATGTAGGATGGAGAAAAGCACCACGGGGTTGTCAGCATGGGGAGTTCAGGAAAATGCAGCAATAATGTATGATAGGTATGTGAAAAACTTCACGGGGTGGTGCGCATTGTAAGGTTTGCTAACAGGCCATTCACTAGTAGGAGTGAGAAAAACATAACGGGGTGGTGTGAATTGGAAGGCCAGAATTATCATAGGCAGTGATTGGCAATGTAGGATGGGGAAAAGCAACACGGGGTGGTCAGAATGCGGAGGTCAGGAAACATGCGGTGGCATGTAGGATAGGTTTCTGAAAAACATCACGGGGTGGTGAGCCTTGTAAGGGTTTCTAACAGTCCATTCACTAATAGGAGTGAGAAATTCATCACAGGGTGGTGTGAATCGGAGGGCCTGAATTAGGATAGGCAGTGAGTAGCAATGTAGGATGGAGAAAATCACCACTGGTTGGTGAGCATGGGGAGGTCAGGAAACATGGGCTGGCCATGAAGGATAGGTTTCTGAAAAACATCGCGGGGTGGTGGGCATTTTAAGGGTTTCTATCAGGCCTTGCACTAGTAGGAGTGATAAAAACCTCACGGGGTGGCTTGCTTCGGAGTGCCTGAAATAGGATAGGCAGTGAGTGGCAATGTAGGATGGAGAAAAGCACCCCGGGTTTGTCAGAATTGCGAGGTCAGGAAACATGTGGTGGCAATGTAGGATAGGTTTCTGAAAAACATAGCCGGGTGGTGCGATTTGTAAGGTTTTCTAACAGGTCATTCACTAATAGGAATGAGAAAAACATCATGGGGGGGTGTGAACCCGAGGGCCTGAATTCGGATAGGCAGTGAGTGGCAATGTAGGATGGACAAAACACCAAGGGGTGGTCAGCATGGGGAGGTATGGAAACATGTAGAGGAAATGTAGGATAGTTTTCTGAAAAACATCACGGGTAGTGAGCATTGTAAGGTTTTCTAACAGGCCATTCACTTGTAGGAGTGAGAAAAACATCATGGGGTGGTGTGAATCAGAGGGCCTGAATTAGCATAGGCAGTGAGTGGCAATGGAGGAAGGAGAAAAGCACCACGGGGTGGTCAGTATGGGGAGGTAAGGAAACTTGTGGTGGCAATTTAGGATATTTTCCAGCAAAACAATGCGGGGTGGTACGCATTGTAATGCTTTCTAACAGGTCATTCAATAGCAGGTTGAGAAAAACTTCACTCGGTTGTGTGAATGGGAGGGCCTGAATTCGCATCGCAGTAAGTGGCAATGTAGGATGGAGAAAAGCAGCCCGGGGTGGTCAGCATGTGGAGGTCAGGAAACATGATTTGGCGAAGTAGGACAGGTTTCTCCAAAGCATCGTGGGTGGTGCGCATTGTATGGGTGTGTAACATTACATTCACCAGTAGGAGTGAGAAAAACATCACGGGGTGGTGTGAATCGTAGGGCCTAATTAGGAAAGGCAGTGAGTGGCAATGTAGGATGGAGAAAAACACCACAGGGTATTCAGCATGGGGAGGTCAGGAAACATGCCGTGGCAATGTAGGATAGGTTTCTGAAAATCATCGCGGGGTGGTGCTCACTGTAAGGGTTTCTAACAGGCCATTCAGTAGTAGGAGTGAGAAAAACATCACAGGGAGCTGTGCATCGGAGGGCCTGAATTAGGATAGGCAGTGAGTGGCAATGTAGGATGGAGAAAACACAAAGGGGTGGTCAGTATGGGTAGGTCAGGAAACATGCGGTGGCAATGTATTGTAGTTTTCTGAAAAACTTCGCGGGGTGGTGCGCATTGTAAGGCTTTCTAACAGGCCATTCAAGGTAGGAGTGAGAAAAACTTCACGGGGTGGTGTGAATCAGAGGGCCTGAATTAGCATAGGCAGTGAGTGGCAATGGAGGGTGGAGAAAAGCCTCCCGGGGTGGTCAGTAAGGGGAAGTCAGGAAACATGCGGTGGCAATATAGGATAGGTTTCTGAAAAACATTGCGGGGTGGTGTGCATTGTAAGGGATTCTAACAGGCCATTCACTAGTAGGAGTGAGAAAAACAACATGGGGTGCTGTGAATCAGAGGGCCTAAATTAGGATAGGCATTGAGTGGCAATGTAGGATGGAGAAAAGTACCAAGGTTTGCTCAGCATGGGGAGGTCAGGAAACATGCGGAGGCAATGTAGGATAGGTATCTGAAAAACATCACGTGGTGGTGTGCATTGTAAGGGTTTCTAACAGGCAATTCACTAGTAGGAGTTAGAAAAACATCACGGGGTGGTGTGAATAAGAGGGCCTGAATTAAAATAGGCAGTGAGTGGCAATGTAGGATGGAGAAAAGCACCACGGGGTTGTCAGCATGGGGAGGTCAGGAAAATGCGGCAATAATGTAGGATAGGTATGTGAAAAACTTCACGGGGTGGTGCGCATTGTAAGGTTTGCTAACAGGCCATTCACTAGTAGGAGTGAGAAAAACATAACGGGGTGGTGTGAATTGGAGGGCCAGAATTATCATAGGCAGTGATTGGCAATGTAGGATGGGGAAAAGCAACACGGGGTGGTCAGAATGCGGAGGTCAGGAAACATGCGGTGGCATGTAGGATAGGTTTCTGAAAAACATCACGGGGTGGTGAGCCTTGTAAGGGTTTCTAACAGTCCATTCACTAGTAGGAGTGAGAAATTCATCACTGGGTGGTGTGAATCGGAGGGCCTGAATTAGGATAGGCAGTGAGTAGCAATGTAGGATGGAGAAAATCACCACGGGTTGGTGAGCATGGGGAGGTCAGGAAACATGGGCTGGCCATGAAGGATAGGTTTCTGAAAAACATCGTGGCGTGGTGCTCATTGTAAGGGATTCGAACATGCCATTCACTAGTAACAGTGTGGAAAACATCACGGAGTGCTGTGAATCCTAGGGCCTGAATTAGCATAGGTAGTGATTGGCAATGTAGGATGGGGAAAAGCACCACGGGGTGGTCAGAATGGGGAGGTCAACAAACGTGTGGTGGCAATGTAGGATAGGTTTCTGAAAAACATCGCGAGGTAGTGCGCACTGTAAAGGTTTCTAACGGGCCATTCACTAGAAGGAGTGAGAAAAACATCACGGGGTAGGGTGAATCGGAGGGCCTAAATTAAGATAGGCAGTGAGTGACAACGTAGGATGGAGAAAAGCACCATGGGGAGGTCAGCATGGGGAGGTCAGGAAACATACGGTGGCAGTGTAGGATAGGTTTCTGAAAAACATGGCGGTGTGGTGCGCATTTTAAGGGTTTCTACCAGGCCATTCACTAGTAGGAGTGAGAAAAACATCACGGGGTGGGGTGAATCGGAGGGCCTGAATTACTATAGGCAGTAAGTGACAATGTAGGTTGCAGAAAAGCACCATGGGGTGGTCTGCATGGGGAGGGCAGGAAACATGCGGTGGCAATGTAGGATAGGTTTCTGAAAAACATCGCGGGGGGGTGCGCATTGAAAGGTTTTCTAACAGGCCAATCACCAGTAGGTGTGAGAAAAACATCACGGTGTGGTGTGAATCAGAGGGCCTGAATTAGCATAGGCAGTGAGTGGGAATGGAGGATGGATAAAAGTACCATGGGGTGGTCAGCATTGGGGGTCAGGAAACATGTGGTGGAAATGTAGAATAGGTTTCTGAAAAACATAGCGGTTTGGTGTGCATTGTAAGGTTTACTAACAGGCCATTCACTAGTAGGAGTGAGAAAAACATCACAGGGTGGTGTGAATCCGAGGTCCTGAATTACGACAGGCAGTGAGTGGCAATGAAGGATGGAGAAAAGCACCACAGGGTATTCAGTATGGGGAGGACTGGAAACATGCGGTGGCAATGTAGAATAGGTTTCTGTAAAACATCGCGTGGTGGTGCCCATTGTAAGGGTTTCTAACAGGCCATTCACTAGTAGGAGTGAGAAAAACATCACAGGGTGGTGTGAATCAGAGGTCCTGAATTAGATTAGGCCATGAGTGGTAATGTAGAATGGAGAAATGCAAGACGGCATGGTGAGCATGGGGAGTTCAGGAAACATGCAGTGGCAATGTAGGATAGGTTTCTGAAAAACATCGCGGGGTGGTGGGCATTTTAAGGGTTTCTATCAGGCCTTGCACTAGTAGGAGTGATAAAAACCTCACGGGGTGGTTTGCTTCGGAGGGCCTGAAATAGGATAGGCAGTGAGTGGCAATGTAGGATGGAGAAAAGCACCCCGGGTTGGTCAGAATTGCGAGGTCAGGAAACATGTGGTGGCAATGTAGGATAGGTTTCTGAAAAACATAGCCGGGTGGTGCGATTTGTAAGGTTTTCTAACAGGTCATTCACTAATAGGAATGAGAAAAACATCATGGGGGGGTGTGAACCCGAGGGCCTGAATTCGGATAGGCAGTGAGTGGCAATGTAGGATGGACAAAACACCAAGGGGTGGTCAGCATGGGGAGGTATGGAAACATGTAGAGGAAATGTAGGATAGTTTTCTGAAAAACATCACGGGTAGTGAGCATTGTAAGGTTTTCTAACAGGCCATTCACTTGTAGGAGTGAGAAAAACATCATGGGGTGGTGTGAATCAGAGGGCTTGAATTAGCATAGGCAGTGAGTGGCAATGGAGGAAGGAGAAAAGCACCACGGCGTGGTCAGTATGGGGAGGTAAGGAAACTTGTGGTGGCAATTTAGGATATTTTCCAGCAAAACAATGCGGGGTGGTACGCATTGTAATGCTTTCTAACAGGTCATTCAATAGCAGGTTGAGAAAAACTTCACTCGGTTGTGTGAATGGGAGGGCCTGAATTCGCATCGCAGTAAGTGGCAATGTAGGATGGAGAAAAGCAGCCCGGGGTGGTCAGCATGTGGAGGTCAGGAAACATGATTTGGCGAAGTAGGACAGGTTTCTCAAAAGCATCGCGGGTGGTGCGCATTGTATGGGTGTGTAACATTACATTCACCAGTAGGAGTGAGAAAAACATCACGGGGTGGTGTGAATCGTAGGGCCTAATTAGGAAAGGCAGTGAGTGGCAATGTAGGATGGAGAAAAACACCACAGGGTATTCAGCATGGGGAGGTCAGGAAACATGCCGTGGCAATGTAGGATAGGTTTCTGAAAATCATCGCGGGGTGGTGCTCACTGTAAGGGTTTCTAACAGGCCATTCAGTAGTAGGAGTGAGAAAAACATCACAGGGAGCTATGCATCGGAGGGCCTGAATTAGGATAGGCAGTGAGTGGCAATGTAGGATGGAGAAAACACAAAGGGGTGGTCAGTATGGGTAGGTCAGGAAACATGCGGTGGCAATGTAGGGTAGTTTTCTGAAAAACTTCGCGGGGTGGAGCGCATTGTAAGGCTTTCTAACAGGCCATTCAAGGTAGGAGTGAGAAAAACTTCACGGGGTGGTGTGAATCAGAGGGCCTGAATTAGCATAGGCAGTGAGTGGCAATGGAGGGTGGAGAAAAGCCTCCCGGGGTGGTCAGTAAGGGGAGGTCAGGAAACATGCGGTGGCAATGTAGGATAGGTTTCTGAAAAACATTGCGGGGTGGTGTGCATTGTAAGGGATTCTAACAGGCCATTCACTAGTAGGAGTGAGAAAAACATCACGGGGTGGTGTGAATAAGAGGGCCTGAATTAAAATAGGCATTGAGTGGCAATGTAGGATGGAGAAAAGAACCAAGGTTTGCTCAGCATGGGGAGGTCAGGAAACATGCGGAGGCAATGTAGGATAGGTATCTGAAAAACATCACGTGGTGGTGTGCATTGTAAGGGTTTCTAACAGGCAATTCACTAGTAGGAGTTAGAAAAACATCACGGGGTGGTGTGAATAAGAGGGCCTGAATTAAAATAGGCAGTGAGTGGCAATGTAGGATGGAGAAAAGCACCACGGGGTTGTCAGCATGGGGAGTTCAGGAAAATGCAGCAATAATGTATGATAGGTATGTGAAAAACTTCACGGGGTGGTGCGCATTGTAAGGTTTGCTAACAGGCCATTCACTAGTAGGAGTGAGAAAAACATAACGGGGTGGTGTGAATTGGAAGGCCAGAATTATCACAGGCAGTGATTGGCAATGTAGGATGGGGAAAAGCAACACGGGGTGGTCAGAATGCGGAGGTCAGGAAACATGCGGTGGCATGTAGGATAGGTTTCTGAAAAACATCACGGGGTGGTGAGCCTTGTAAGGGTTTCTAACAGTCCATTCACTAATAGGAGTGAGAAATTCATCACAGGGTGGTGTGAATCGGAGGGCCTGAATTAGGATAGGCAGTGAGTAGCAATGTAGGATGGAGAAAATCACCACTGGTTGGTGAGCATGGGGAGGTCAGGAAACATGGGCTGGCCATGAAGGATAGGTTTCTGAAAAACATCGCGGGGTGGTGGGCATTTTAAGGGTTTCTATCAGGCCTTGCACTAGTAGGAGTGATAAAAACCTCACGGGGTGGCTTGCTTCGGAGTGCCTGAAATAGGATAGGCAGTGAGTGGCAATGTAGGATGGAGAAAAGCACCCCGGGTTGGTCAGAATTGCGAGGTCAGGAAACATGTGGTGGCAATGTAGGATAGGTTTCTGAAAAACATAGCCGGGTGGTGCGATTTGTAAGGTTTTCTAACAGGTCATTCACTAATAGGAATGAGAAAAACATCATGGGGGGGGGTGTGAACCCGAGGGCCTGAATTCGGATAGGCAGTGAGTGGCAATGTAGGATGGACAAAACACCAAGGGGTGGTCAGCATGGGGAGGTATGGAAACATGTAGAGGAAATGTAGGATAGTTTTCTGAAAAACATCACGGGTAGTGAGCATTGTAAGGTTTTCTAACAGGCCATTCACTTGTAGGAGTGAGAAAAACATCATGGGGTGGTGTGAATCAGAGGGCCTGAATTAGCATAGGCAGTGAGTGGCAATGGAGGAAGGAGAAAAGCACCACGGGGTGGTCAGTATGGGGAGGTAAGGAAACTTGTGGTGGCAATTTAGGATATTTTCCAGCAAAACAATGCGGGGTGGTACGCATTGTAATGCTTTCTAACAGGTCATTCAATAGCAGGTTGAGAAAAACTTCACTCGGTTGTGTGAATGGGAGGGCCTGAATTCGCATCGCAGTAAGTGGCAATGTAGGATGGAGAAAAGCAGCCCGGGGTGGTCAGCATGTGGAGGTCAGGAAACATGATTTGGCGAAGTAGGACAGGTTTCTCAAAAGCATCGCGGGTGGTGCGCATTGTATGGGTGTGTAACATTACATTCACCAGTAGGAGTGAGAAAAACATCACGGGGTGGTGTGAATCGTAGGGCCTAATTAGGAAAGGCAGTGAGTGGCAATGTAGGATGGAGAAAAACACCACAGGGTATTCAGCATGGGGAGGTCAGGAAACATGCCGTGGCAATGTAGGATAGGTTTCTGAAAATCATCGCGGGGTGGTGCTCACTGTAAGGGTTTCTAACAGGCCATTCAGTAGTAGGAGTGAGAAAAACATCACAGGGAGCTATGCATCGGAGGGCCTGAATTAGGATAGGCAGTGAGTGGCAATGTAGGATGGAGAAAACACAAAGGGGTGGTCAGTATGGGTAGGTCAGGAAACATGCGGTGGCAATGTATTGTAGTTTTCTGAAAAACTTCGCGGGGTGGTGCGCATTGTAAGGCTTTCTAACAGGCCATTCAAGGTAGGAGTGAGAAAAACTTCACGGGGTGGTGTGAATCAGAGGGCCTGAATTAGCATAGGCAGTGAGTGGCAATGGAGGGTGGAGAAAAGCCTCCCGGGGTGGTCAGTAAGGGGAGGTCAGGAAACATGCGGTGGCAATGTAGGATAGGTTTCTGAAAAACATTGCGGGGTGGTGTGCATTGTAAGGGATTCTAACAGGCCATTCACTAGTAGGAGTGAGAAAAACAACATGGGGTGCTGTGAATCAGAGGGCCTAAATTAGGATAGGCATTGAGTGGCAATGTAGGATGGAGAAAAGTACCAAGGTTTGCTCAGCATGGGGAGGTCAGGAAACATGCGGAGGCAATGTAGGATAGGTATCTGAAAAACATCACGTGGTGGTGTGCATTGTAAGGGTTTCTAACAGGCAATTCACTAGTAGGAGTTAGAAAAACATCACGGGGTGGTGTGAATAAGAGGGCCTGAATTAAAATAGGCAGTGAGTGGCAATGTAGGATGGAGAAAAGCACCACGGGGTTGTCAGCATGGGGAGGTCAGGAAAATGCGGCAATAATGTAGGATAGGTATGTGAAAAACTTCACGGGGTGGTGCGCATTGTAAGGTTTGCTAACAGGCCATTCACTAGTAGGAGTGAGAAAAACATAACGGGGTGGTGTGAATTGGAGGGCCAGAATTATCATAGGCAGTGATTGGCAATGTAGGATGGGGAAAAGCAACACGGGGTGGTCAGAATGCGGAGGTCAGGAAACATGCGGTGGCATGTAGGATAGGTTTCTGAAAAACATCACGGGGTGGTGAGCCTTGTAAGGGTTTCTAACAGTCCATTCACTAGTAGGAGTGAGAAATTCATCACTGGGTGGTGTGAATCGGAGGGCCTGAATTAGGATAGGCAGTGAGTAGCAATGTAGGATGGAGAAAATCACCACGGGTTGGTGAGCATGGGGAGGTCAGGAAACATGGGCTGGCCATGAAGGATAGGTTTCTGAAAAACATCGTGGCGTGGTGCTCATTGTAAGGGATTCGAACATGCCATTCACTAGTAACAGTGTGGAAAACATCACGGAGTGCTGTGAATCCTAGGGCCTGAATTAGCATAGGTAGTGATTGGCAATGTAGGATGGGGAAAAGCACCACGGGGTGGTCAGAATGGGGAGGTCAACAAACGTGTGGTGGCAATGTAGGATAGGTTTCTGAAAAACATCGCGGGGTGGTGCGCACTGTAAAGGTTTCTAACGGGCCATTCACTAGAAGGAGTGAGAAAAACATCACGGGGTAGGGTGAATCGGAGGGCCTAAATTAAGATAGGCAGTGAGTGACAACGTAGGATGGAGAAAAGCACCATGGGGAGGTCAGCATGGGGAGGTCAGGAAACATACGGTGGCAGTGTAGGATAGGTTTCTGAAAAACATGGCGGTGTGGTGCGCATTTTAAGGGTTTCTACCAGGCCATTCACTAGTAGGAGTGAGAAAAACATCACGGGGTGGGGTGAATCGGAGGGCCTGAATTACTATAGGCAGTAAGTGACAATGTAGGTTGCAGAAAAGCACCATGGGGTGGTCTGCATGGGGAGGGCAGGAAACATGCGGTGGCAATGTAGGATAGGTTTCTGAAAAACATCGCGGGGGGGTGCGCATTGAAAGGTTTTCTAACAGGCCAATCACCAGTAGGTGTGAGAAAAACATCACGGTGTGGTGTGAATCAGAGGGCCTGAATTAGCATAGGCAGTGAGTGGGAATGGAGGATGGATAAAAGTACCATGGGGTGGTCAGCATTGGGGGTCAGGAAACATGTGGTGGAAATGTAGAATAGGTTTCTGAAAAACATAGCGGTTTGGTGTGCATTGTAAGGTTTGCTAACAGGCCATTCACTAGTAGGAGTGAGAAAAACATCACAGGGTGGTGTGAATCCGAGGTCCTGAATTAGGATAGGCAGTGAGTGGCAATGAAGGATGGAGAAAAGCACCACAGGGTATTCAGTATGGGGAGGACTGGAAACATGCGGTGGCAATGTAGAATAGGTTTCTGTAAAACATCGCGTGGTGGTGCCCATTGTAAGGGTTTCTAACAGGCCATTCACTAGTAGGAGTGAGAAAAACATCATGGGGTGGGGTGAATCGGAGGGCCTGAATTACTATAGGCAGTAAGTGACAAGGTAGGTTGGAGAAAAGCACCATGGGGTGGTCTGCATGGGGAGGGCAGGAAACATGCGGTGGCAATGTAGGATAGGTTTCTGAAAAACATCGTGGGGTGGTGCGCATTGTAAGTGTTTCTAACAGGCCATTCACTAGTAGGAGTGAGAAAAACATCACGGGGTGGTGTGAATCGGAGGGCCTGAATAAGTGTAGGCGGTGAGTTGCAATGTAGGATGGAGAAAAGCACCACGGGTTATTCAGCATGGCGAGGTTAGGAAACATGCGGTTGGCAAGGTAGGATAGGTTTCTGAAAAACAGCGCTTTATGCTGCGCATTGTGAGGGTTTCTAACAGGCCATTCACTAGTAGGAGTGACAAAATCTTCACAGGGGGATTTGAACCCGAGGGCCTGAATTAGGATAGGCAGTAAGTGGCAATGTAGGATGGAGAAAAGCACCATGGGTTGGTCAGCATGGGGAGGTCAGGAAACATGCGGTGGCACTGTAGGATAGGTTTCTGAAAAACATCCCTGGGTGGTGAGCCTTGTAAGGTTTTCTAACAGGCCATTCACTAGTAGGCGTGAGAAAAACATTATGGGTTTTGTGAATGGGAGGGCCTGAAGTACGATAGGCTGTGAGTGGCTCTGTAGGAATGAGAAAAGCACCAAGGTCTGGTCAGCATGGGGAGGTCAGGAAACATACGGTGGCAATGCAGGACAGGTTTCTGAAAAACATCGCAGGGTAGTGCACATTGTAAGGGTTTCTAACACGCCATTCACCAGTAGGAGTGAGAAAAACATCACGGCGTTGTGTGAATCGTAGGGCCTAATTAGGAAAGCCAATGAGTGGCAATGTAAATTGGAGAAAACCACCACAGGGTATTCAGCATGAAGAGGTCAGGAAACATGCCGTTGCAATGTAGGATAGGTATCTGAAAATCATCGCGGGGTGGTGCTCATTGTAAGGGTTTCTAACAGGCCATTCACTAGTAGGAGTGAGAAAAACATCACAGGGAGCTGTGCATCGGAGGGCCTGAATTAGGATAGGCAGTGAGTGTCAATGTAGGATGGAGAAAAGCACCACAGGGTATTCAGCATGGGGAGGTCAGGAAACATGCGGTGGCATTGTAGGGTAGGTTTCTGAAAAGCATCGCAGGGTGGTGCGCATTGTAAGGGTTTCTAACAGGCCATTCAAGGTAGGAGTGAGAAAACCTTCAGGGGGTGGTGTGAATCAGAGGGCCTGAATTAGCATAGGCAGTGAGTGGCAATGGAGGGTGGAGAAAAGCCTCCCGGGGTGGTCAGTAAGTGGAGGTAAGGAAACATGCGGTGGCAATGTAGGATAGGTTTCTGAAAAACATTGCGTGGTGGTGTGCATTGTAAGGGTTTCTAACAGGCAATTCACTAGTAGGAGTTAGAAAAACATCATGGGGTGGTGTGAATCAGAGGGCCTAAATTAGGATAGGCATTGAGTGGCAATGTAGGATGGAGAAAAGCACCACGGTTTGCTCAGCATGGGGAGGTCAGGAAACATGCGGAGGCAATGTAGGATAGGTTTCTGAAAAACATCACATGGTGGTGTGCATTGTAAGGGTTTCTAACAGGCAATTCACTAGTAGGAGTTAGAAAAACATCACGGGGTGGTGTGAATCAGGGGGCCTGAATTAAAATAGGCAGTGAGTGGCAATGTAGGATGGAGAAAAGCACCATGGGGTGGTCAGAATGGGGAGGTCAGGAAACATGTGGTGGCAATATAGGGTAGGTTTCCGAAAAACATCGCCGGGTGCTGAGCATTGTAAGGTTTGCTAACAGGCCATTCACTAGTAGGAGTGAGAAAAACATAACGGGGTGGTGTGAATTGGAGGGCCAGAATTATCATAGGCCGTGATTGGAAAGTAGGATGGGGAAAAGCAACACGGGGTGGTCAGAATGGGGAGGTCAGGAAACATGCGGTGGCATGTAGGATAGGTTTCTGGAAAACATCACGGGGTTTTGAGCCTTGTAAGGGTTTCTAACAGTCCATTCACTAGTAGGAGTGAGAATTTCTTCACGGGGTGGTGTGAATTGGACGGCCTGAATTAGAATGGGCAGTGAGTGGCTATGTAGGATGGAGAAAATCACCACGGGTTGGTGAGCATGGGGAGGTCAGGAAACATGGGCTGGCCATGAAGGATAGGTTTCTGAAAAACATCGTGGAGTGGTGCTCATTGTAAGGGATTCTAACATGCCATTCACTAGTAGGAGTGTGGAAAACATCACGGAGTGCTGTGAATCGGAGGGCCTGAATTACGACAGGCAGTGAGTGGCAATGTAGAATGGAGAAAAGCACCACGGGGTATTCAGCATGGGGAGGTCAGGAAACATGCGGTGGCAATGTAGGATAGGTTTCTGAAAAACTTCGCTGGGTGGTGCACATTGTAAGGGTTTCTAACAGGCCATTCACTAGTAGGAGTGAGGAAAACATCACGGCGTGGAGTGAATCGGAGGGCCTGAATTAGCATATGTAGTGATTGGCAATGTAGGATGGGGAAAAGAACCACGGGGTGGTCAGAATGGGGAGGTCAACAAACGTGTGGTGGCAATGTAGGATAGGTTTCTGAAAAACATCGCGGGATGGTGCGCACTGTAAAGGTTTCTAACGGGCCATTCACTAGAAGGAGTGAGAAAAACATCACGGGGTAGGGTGAATAGGAGGGCCTAAATTACGATAGGCAGTGAGTGACAACGTAGGATGGAGAAAAGCACCATGGGGAGGTCAGCATGGGGAGGTCAGGAAACATCCGGTGGCCGTGTAGGATAGGTTTCTGAAAAACATGGCGGTGTGGTGCGCATTTTAAGGGTTTCTACAAGGCCATTCACTAGTAGGAGTGAGAAAAACATCATAGGGTGGGGTGAATCGGAGGGACTGAATTACTATAGGCAGTAAGTGACAATGTAGTTTGGAGAAAAGCACCATGGGGTGGTCTGCATTGGGAGGGCAGGAAACATGCGGTGGCAATATAGGATAGGTTTCGAAAAACATCGCGGAGTGTTGCGCATTGTAAGGGTTTTTAAGAGGCCATCACTAGTAGGAGTGTGAAAAACATCAAAGGAGAGTGTGAATTGGACGGCCGGAATTCGGATAGGCAGGGAGTGGCAATGTAGGATGGAGAAAACACCAAGGGGTGGTCAGCATGGGGAGGTCAGGAAACATTTGGTGGCAATGTAGGATAGGTTTCTGAAAAACATCGCGGGGTGGTGCGCATTGCAAGTGTTTCTAACAGGCCATTCACTAGTAGGAGTGAGAAAAACATCACGGGGTGGTGTGAATCGGAGGGCCTGAATAAGTGTAGGCGGTGAGTGGCAATGTAGGATGGAGAAAAGCACCACGGGTTATTCAGCATGGGGAGGTCAGGAAACATGCGGTTTGCAAGGTAGGATAGGTTTCTGAAAAACATCGCTTTATGCTGCGCATTGTGAGGGTTTCTAACAGGCCATTCACTAATAGGAGTGACAAAATCTTCACAGGAGGGGTTGAACCCGAGGGCCTGAATTAGGCTAGGCAGTAAGTGGCAATGTAGGACGGAGAAAAGCACCAAGGTCTGGTAAGCATGGGGAGGTCAGGAAACATGCGGTGGCAATGCAGGACAGGTTTCTGAAAAACATCGCGGGGTAGTGCACATTGTAAGGGTTTCTAACACGCCATTCACCAGTAGGAGTGAGAAAAACATCACGGGGTGGTGTGAATCGTACGGCCTAATTAGGAAAGGCAATGAGTGGCAATGTAGAATGGAGAAAACCACCACAGTGTATTCAGCATGGGGAGGTCAGGAAACATGCCCTGGCAATGTAGGATAGGTTTCTGAAAATCATCGTGAGGTGGTGCTCATTGTAAGGGTTTCTAACAGGCCATTCCCTAGTAGGAGTGAGAAAAACATCACAGGGAGCTGTGCAACGGAGGGCCTGAATTAGGATAGGCAGTGAGTGGCAATGTAGGATGGAGAAAAGCACCACGGGGTTGTCAGCATGGGGAGTTCAGGAAAATGCAGCAATAATGTATGATAGGTATGTGAAAAACTTCACGGGGTGGTGCGCATTGTAAGGTTTGCTAACAGGCCATTCACTAGTAGGAGTGAGAAAAACATAACGGGGTGGTGTGAATTGGAGGGCCAGAATTATCATAGGCAGTGATTGGCAATGTAGGATGGGGAAAAGCAACACGGGGTGGTCAGAATGCGGAGGTCAGGAAACATGCGGTGGCATGTAGGATAGGTTTCTGAAAAACATCACGGGGTGGTGAGCCTTGTAAGGGTTTCTAACAGTCCATTCACTAATAGGAGTGAGAAATTCATCACAGGGTGGTGTGAATCGGAGGGCCTGAATTAGGATAGGCAGTGAGTAGCAATGTAGGATGGAGAAAATCACCACTGGTTGGTGAGCATGGGGAGGTCAGGAAACATGGGCTGGCCATGAAGGATAGGTTTCTGAAAAACATCGCGGGGTGGTGGGCATTTTAAGGGTTTCTATCAGGCCTTGCACTAGTAGGAGTGATAAAAACCTCACGGGGTGGCTTGCTTCGGAGTGCCTGAAATAGGATAGGCAGTGAGTGGCAATGTAGGATGGAGAAAAGCACCCCGGGTTGGTCAGAATTGCGAGGTCAGGAAACATGTGGTGGCAATGTAGGATAGGTTTCTGAAAAACATAGCCGGGTGGTGCGATTTGTAAGGTTTTCTAACAGGTCATTCACTAATAGGAATGAGAAAAACATCATGGGGGGGGGGTGTGAACCCGAGGGCCTGAATTCGGATAGGCAGTGAGTGGCAATGTAGGATGGACAAAACACCAAGGGGTGGTCAGCATGGGGAGGTATGGAAACATGTAGAGGAAATGTAGGATAGTTTTCTGAAAAACATCACGGGTAGTGAGCATTGTAAGGTTTTCTAACAGGCCATTCACTTGTAGGAGTGAGAAAAACATCATGGGGTGGTGTGAATCAGAGGGCCTGAATTAGCATAGGCAGTGAGTGGCAATGGAGGAAGGAGAAAAGCACCACGGGGTGGTCAGTATGGGGAGGTAAGGAAACTTGTGGTGGCAATTTAGGATATTTTCCAGCAAAACAATGCGGGGTGGTACGCATTGTAATGCTTTCTAACAGGTCATTCAATAGCAGGTTGAGAAAAACTTCACTCGGTTGTGTGAATGGGAGGGCCTGAATTCGCATCGCAGTAAGTGGCAATGTAGGATGGAGAAAAGCAGCCCGGGGTGGTCAGCATGTGGAGGTCAGGAAACATGATTTGGCGAAGTAAGACAGGTTTCTCCAAAGCATCGTGGGTGGTGCGCATTGTATGGGTGTGTAACATTACATTCACCAGTAGGAGTGAGAAAAACATCACGGGGTGGTGTGAATCGTAGGGCCTAATTAGGAAAGGCAGTGAGTGGCAATGTAGGATGGAGAAAAACACCACAGGGTATTCAGCATGGGGAGGTCAGGAAACATACCGTGGCAATGTAGGATAGGTTTCTGAAAATCATCGCGGGGTGGTGCTCACTGTAAGGGTTTCTAACAGGCCATTCAGTAGTAGGAGTGAGAAAAACATCACAGGGAGCTGTGCATCGGAGGGCCTGAATTAGGATAGGCAGTGAGTGGCAATGTAGGATGGAGAAAACACAAAGGGGTGGTCAGTATGGGTAGGTCAGGAAACATGCGGTGGCAATGTATTGTAGTTTTCTGAAAAACTTCGCGGGGTGGTGCGCATTGTAAGGCTTTCTAACAGGCCATTCAAGGTAGGAGTGAGAAAAACTTCACGGGGTGGTGTGAATCAGAGGGCCTGAATTAGCATAGGCAGTGAGTGGCAATGGAGGGTGGAGAAAAGCCTCCCGGGGTGGTCAGTAAGGGGAGGTCAGGAAACATGCGGTGGCAATGTAGGATAGGTTTCTGAAAAACATTGCGGGGTGGTGTGCATTGTAAGGGATTCTAACAGGCCATTCACTAGTAGGAGTGAGAAAAACAACATGGGGTGCTGTGAATCAGAGGGCCTAAATTAGGATAGGCATTGAGTGGCAATGTAGGATGGAGAAAAGTACCAAGGTTTGCTCAGCATGGGGAGGTCAGGAAACATGCGGAGGCAATGTAGGATAGGTATCTGAAAAACATCACGTGGTGGTGTGCATTGTAAGGGTTTCTAACAGGCAATTCACTAGTAGGAGTTAGAAAAACATCACGGGGTGGTGTGAATAAGAGGGCCTGAATTAAAATAGGCAGTGAGTGGCAATGTAGGATGGAGAAAAGCACCACGGGGTTTTCAGCATGGGGAGGTCAGGAAAATGCGGCAATAATGTAGGATAGGTATGTGAAAAACTTCACGGGGTGGTGCGCATTGTAAGGTTTGCTAACAGGCCATTCACTAGTAGGAGTGAGAAAAACATAACGGGGTGGTGTGAATTGGAGGGCCAGAATTATCATAGGCAGTGATTGGCAATGTAGGATGGGGAAAAGCAACACGGGGTGGTCAGAATGCGGAGGTCAGGAAACATGCGGTGGCATATAGGATAGGTTTCTGAAAAACATCACGGGGTGGTGAGCCTTGTAAGGGTTTCTAACAGTCCATTCACTAGTAGGAGTGAGAAATTCATCACTGGGTGGTGTGAATCGGAGGGCCTGAATTAGGATAGGCAGTGAGTAGCAATGTAGGATGGAGAAAATCACCACGGGTTGGTGAGCATGGGGAGGTCAGGAAACATGGGCTGGCCATGAAGGATAGGTTTCTGAAAAACATCGTGGCGTGGTGCTCATTGTAAGGGATTCGAACATGCCATTCACTAGTAACAGTGTGGAAAACATCACGGAGTGCTGTGAATCCTAGGGCCTGAATTAGCATAGGTAGTGATTGGCAATGTAGGATGGGGAAAAGCACCACGGGGTGGTCAGAATGGGGAGGTCAACAAACGTGTGGTGGCAATGTAGGATAGGTTTCTGAAAAACATCGCGGGGTGGTGCGCACTGTAAAGGTTTCTAACGGGCCATTCACTAGAAGGAGTGAGAAAAACATCACGGGGTAGGGTGAATCGGAGGGCCTAAATTAAGATAGGCAGTGAGTGACAACGTAGGATGGAGAAAAGCACCATGGGGAGGTCAGCATGGGGAGGTCAGGAAACATACGGTGGCAGTGTAGGATAGGTTTCTGAAAAACATGGCGGTGTGGTGCGCATTTTAAGGGTTTCTACCAGGCCATTCACTAGTAGGAGTGAGAAAAACATCACGGGGTGGGGTGAATCGGAGGGCCTGAATTACTATAGGCAGTAAGTGACAATGTAGGTTGCAGAAAAGCACCATGGGGTGGTCTGCATGGGGAGGGCAGGAAACATGCGGTGGCAATGTAGGATAGGTTTCTGAAAAACATCGCGGGGGGGTGCGCATTGAAAGGTTTTCTAACAGGCCAATCACCAGTAGGTGTGAGAAAAACATCACGGTGTGGTGTGAATCAGAGGGCCTGAATTAGCATAGGCAGTGAGTGGGAATGGAGGATGGATAAAAGTACCATGGGGTGGTCAGCATTGGGGGTCAGGAAACATGTGGTGGAAATGTAGAATAGGTTTCTGAAAAACATAGCGGTTTGGTGTGCATTGTAAGGTTTGCTAACAGGCCATTCACTAGTAGGAGTGAGAAAAACATCACAGGGTGGTGTGAATCCGAGGTCCTGAATTAGGATAGGCAGTGAGTGGCAATGAAGGATGGAGAAAAGCACCACAGGGTATTCAGTATGGGGAGGACTGGAAACATGCGGTGGCAATGTAGAATAGGTTTCTGTAAAACATCGCGTGGTGGTGCCCATTGTAAGGGTTTCTAACAGGCCATTCACTAGTAGGAGTGAGAAAAACATCACAGGGTGGTGTGAATCAGAGGTCCTGAATTAGATTAGGCCATGAGTGGTAATGTAGAATGGAGAAATGCAAGACGGCATGGTGAGCATGGGGAGTTCAGGAAACATGCAGTGGCAATGTAGGATAGGTTTCTGAAAAACATCGCGGGGTGGTGGGCATTTTAAGGGTTTCTATCAGGCCTTGCACTAGTAGGAGTGATAAAAACCTCACGGGGTGGTTTGCTTCGGAGGACCTGAAATAGGATAGGCAGTGAGTGGCAATGTAGGATGGAGAAAAGCACCCCGGGTTGGTCAGAATTGCGAGGTCAGGAAACATGTGGTGGCAATGTAGGATAGGTTTCTGAAAAACATAGCCGGGTGGTGCGATTTGTAAGGTTTTCTAACAGGTCATTCACTAATAGGAATGAGAAAAACATCATGGGGGGGTGTGAACCCGAGGGCCTGAATTCGGATAGGCAGTGAGTGGCAATGTAGGATGGACAAAACACCAAGGGGTGGTCAGCATGGGGAGGTATGGAAACATGTAGAGGAAATGTAGGATAGTTTTCTGAAAAACATCACGGGTAGTGAGCATTGTAAGGTTTTCTAACAGGCCATTCACTTGTAGGAGTGAGAAAAACATCATGGGGTGGTGTGAATCAGAGGGCTTGAATTAGCATAGGCAGTGAGTGGCAATGGAGGAAGGAGAAAAGCACCACGGCGTGGTCAGTATGGGGAGGTAAGGAAACTTGTGGTGGCAATTTAGGATATTTTCCAGCAAAACAATGCGGGGTGGTACGCATTGTAATGCTTTCTAACAGGTCATTCAATAGCAGGTTGAGAAAAACTTCACTCGGTTGTGTGAATGGGAGGGCCTGAATTCGCATCGCAGTAAGTGGCAATGTAGGATGGAGAAAAGCAGCCCGGGGTGGTCAGCATGTGGAGGTCAGGAAACATGATTTGGCGAAGTAGGACAGGTTTCTCCAAAGCATCGCGGGTGGTGCGCATTGTATGGGTGTGTAACATTACATTCACCAGTAGGAGTGAGAAAAACATCACGGGGTGGTGTGAATCGTAGGGCCTAATTAGGAAAGGCAGTGAGTGGCAATGTAGGATGGAGAAAAACACCACAGGGTATTCAGCATGGGGAGGTCAGGAAACATGCCGTGGCAATGTAGGATAGGTTTCTGAAAATCATCGCGGGGTGGTGCTCACTGTAAGGGTTTCTAACAGGCCATTCAGTAGTAGGAGTGAGAAAAACATCACAGGGAGCTATGCATCGGAGGGCCTGAATTAGGATAGGCAGTGAGTGGCAATGTAGGATGGAGAAAACACAAAGGGGTGGTCAGTATGGGTAGGTCAGGAAACATGAGGTGGCAATGTAGGGTAGTTTTCTGAAAAACTTCGCGGGGTGGAGCGCATTGTAAGGCTTTCTAACAGGCCATTCAAGGTAGGAGTGAGAAAAACTTCACGGGGTGGTGTGAATCAGAGGGCCTGAATTAGCATAGGCAGAGAGTGGCAATGGAGGGTGGAGAAAAGCCTCCCGGGGTGGTCAGTAAGGGGAGGTCAGGAAACATGCGGTGGCAATGTAGGATAGGTTTCTGAAAAACATTGCGGGGTGGTGTGCATTGTAAGGGATTCTAACAGGCCATTCACTAGTAGGAGTGAGAAAAACAACATGGGGTGCTGTGAATCAGAGGGCCTAAATTAGGATAGGCATTGAGTGGCAATGTAGGATGGAGAAAAGAACCAAGGTTTGCTCAGCATGGGGAGGTCAGGAAACATGCGGAGGCAATGTAGGATAGGTATCTGAAAAACATCACGTGGTGGTGTGCATTGTAAGGGTTTCTAACAGGCAATTCACTAGTAGGAGTTAGAAAAACATCACGGGGTGGTGTGAATAAGAGGGCCTGAATTAAAATAGGCAGTGAGTGGCAATGTAGGATGGAGAAAAGCACCACGGGGTTGTCAGCATGGGGAGGTCAGGAAAATGCGGCAATAATGTAGGATAGGTATGTGAAAAACTTCACGGGGTGGTGCGCATTGTAAGGTTTGCTAACAGGCCATTTACTAGTAGGAGTGAGAAAAACATAACGGGGTGGTGTGAATTGGAGGGCCAGAATTATCATAGGCAGTGATTGGCAATGTAGGATGGGGAAAAGCAACACGGGGTGGTCAGAATGCGGAGGTCAGGAAACATGCGGTGGCATGTAGGATAGGTTTCTGAAAAACATCACGGGGTGGTGAGCCTTGTAAGGGTTTCTAACAGTCCATTCACTAATAGGAGTGAGAAATTCATCACAGGGTGGTGTGAATCGGAGGGCCTGAATTAGGATAGGCAGTGAGTAGCAATGTAGGATGGAGAAAATCACCACGGGTTGGTGAGCATGGGGAGGTCAGGAAACATGGGCTGGCCATGAAGGATAGGTTTCTGAAAAACATCGTGGCGTGGTGCTCATTGTAAGGGATTCGAACATGCCATTCACTAGTAACAGTGTGGAAAACATCACGGAGTGCTGTGAATCCTAGGGCCTGAATTAGCATAGGTAGTGATTGGCAATGTAGGATGGGGAAAAGCACCACGGGGTGGTCAGAATGGGGAGGTCAAGAAACGTGTGGTGGCAATGTAGGATAGGTTTCTGAAAATCATCGCGGGGTGGTGCGCACTGTAAAGGTTTCTAACGGGCCATTCACTAGAAGGAGTGAGAAAAACATCACGGGGTAGGGTGAATCGGAGGGCGTAAATTACGATAGGCAGTGAGTGACAACGTAGGATGGAGAAAAGCACCAATGGGAGGTCAGCATGTGGAGGTCAGGAAACATACGGTGGCAGTGTAGGATAGGTTTCTGAAAAACATGGCGGTGTGGTGCGCATTTTAACGGTTTCTACCAGGCCATTCACTAGTAGGAGTGAGAAAAACATCATGGGGTGGGGTGAATCGGAGGGCCTGAATTACTATAGGCAGTAAGTGACAAGGTAGGTTAGAGAAAAGCACCATGGGGTGGTCTGCATGGGGAGGGCAGGAAACATGCGGTGGCAATGTAGGATAGGTTTCTGAAAAACATCGTGGGGTGGTGCGCATTGTAAGTGTTTCTAACAGGCCATTCACTAGTAGGAGTGAGAAAAACATCACGGGGTGGTGTGAATCGGAGGGCCTGAATAAGTGTAGGCGGTGAGTGGCAATGTAGGATGGAGAAAAGCACCACGGGTTATTCAGCATGGGGAGGTCAGGAAACATGCGGTTGGCAAGGTAGGATAGGTTTCTGAAAAACAGCGCTTTATGCTGCGCATTGTGAGGGTTTCTAACAGGCCATTCACTAGTAGGAGTGACAAAATCTTCACAGGGGGATTTGAACCCGAGGGCCTGAATTAGGATAGGCAGTAAGTGGCAATGTAGGATGGAGAAAAGCACCATGGGTTGGTCAGCATGGGGAGGTCAGGAAACATGCGGTGGCACTGTAGGATAGGTTTCTGAAAAACATCCCTGGGTGGTGAGCCTTGTAAGGTTTTCTAACAGGCCATTCACTAGTAGGCGTGAGAAAAACATTATGGGTTTTGTGAATGGGAGGGCCTGAAGTACGATAGGCTGTGAGTGGCTCTGTAGGAATGAGAAAAGCACCAAGGTCTGGTCAGCATGGGGAGGTCAGGAAACATACGGTGGCAATGCAGGACAGGTTTCTGAAAAACATCGCAGGGTAGTGCACATTGTAAGGGTTTCTAACACGCCATTCACCAGTAGGAGTGAGAAAAACATCACGGCGTTGTGTGAATCGTAGGGCCTAATTAGGAAAGCCAATGAGTGGCAATGTAAATTGGAGAAAACCACCACAGGGTATTCAGCATGATGAGGTCAGGAAACATGCCGTTGCAATGTAGGATAGGTATCTGAAAATCATCGCGGTGTGGTGCTCATTGTAAGGGTTTCTAACAGGCCATTCACTAGTAGGAGTGAGAAAAACATCACAGGGAGCTGTGCATCGGAGGGCCTGAATTAGGATAGGCAGTGAGTGTCAATGTAGGATGGAGAAAAGCACCACAGGGTATTCAGCATGGGGAGGTCAGGAAACATGCGGTGGCATTGTAGGGTAGGTTTCTGAAAAGCATCGCAGGGTGGTGCGCATTGTAAGGGTTTCTAACAGGCCATTCAAGGTAGGAGTGAGAAAACCTTCAGGGGGTGGTGTGAATCAGAGGGCCTGAATTAGCATAGGCAGTGAGTGGCAATGGAGGGTGGAGAAAAGCCTCCCGGGGTGGTCAGTAAGTGGAGGTAAGGAAACATGCGGTGGCAATGTAGGATAGGTTTCTGAAAAACATTGCGTGGTGGTGTGCATTGTAAGGGTTTCTAACAGGCAATTCACTAGTAGGAGTTAGAAAAACATCATGGGGTGGTGTGAATCAGAGGGCCTAAATTAGGATAGGCATTGAGTGGCAATGTAGGATGGAGAAAAGCACCACGGTTTGCTCAGCATGGGGAGGTCAGGAAACATGCGGAGGCAATGTAGGATAGGTTTCTGAAAAACATCACATGGTGGTGTGCATTGTAAGGGTTTCTAACAGGCAATTCACTAGTAGGAGTTAGAAAAACATCACGGGGTGGTGTGAATCAGGGGGCCTGAATTAAAATAGGCAGTGAGTGGCAATGTAGGATGGAGAAAAGCACCATGGGGTGGTCAGAATGGGGAGGTCAGGAAACATGTGGTGGCAATATAGGATAGGTTTCCGAAAAACATCGCCGGGTGCTGAGCATTGTAAGGTTTGCTAACAGGCCATTCACTAGTAGGAGTGAGAAAAACATAACGGGGTGGTGTGAATTGGAGGGCCAGAATTATCATAGGCCGTGATTGGAAAGTAGGATGGGGAAAAGCAACACGGGGTGGTCAGAATGGGGAGGTCAGGAAACATGCGGTGGCATGTAGGATAGGTTTCTGGAAAACATCACGGGGTTTTGAGCCTTGTAAGGGTTTCTAACAGTCCATTCACTAGTAGGAGTGAGAATTTCATCACGGGGTGGTGTGAATTGGACGGCCTGAATTAGAATGGGCAGTGAGTGGCTATGTAGGATGGAGAAAATCACCACGGGTTGGTGAGCATGGGGAGGTCAGGAAACATGGGCTGGCCATGAAGGATAGGTTTCTGAAAAACATCGTGGAGTGGTGCTCATTGTAAGGGATTCTAACATGCCATTCACTAGTAGGAGTGTGGAAAACATCACGGAGTGCTGTGAATCGGAGGGCCTGAATTACGACAGGCAGTGAGTGGCAATGTAGAATGGAGAAAAGCACCACGGGGTATTCAGCATGGGGAGGTCAGGAAACATGCGGTGGCAATGTAGGATAGGTTTCTGAAAAACTTCGCTGGGTGGTGCACATTGTAAGGGTTTCTAACAGGCCATTCACTAGTAGGAGTGAGGAAAACATCACGGCGTGGAGTGAATCGGAGGGCCTGAATTAGCATATGTAGTGATTGGCAATGTAGGATGGGGAAAAGAACCACGGGGTGGTCAGAATGGGGAGGTCAACAAACGTGTGGTGGCAATGTAGGATAGGTTTCTGAAAAACATCGCGGGATGGTGCGCACTGTAAAGGTTTCTAACGGGCCATTCACTAGAAGGAGTGAGAAAAACATCACGGGGTAGGGTGAATAGGAGGGCCTAAATTACGATAGGCAGTGAGTGACAACGTAGGATGGAGAAAAGCACCATGGGGAGGTCAGCATGGGGAGGTCAGGAAACATCCGGTGGCCGTGTAGGATAGGTTTCTGAAAAACATGGCGGTGTGGTGCGCATTTTAAGGGTTTCTACAAGGCCATTCACTAGTAGGAGTGAGAAAAACATCATAGGGTGGGGTGAATCGGAGGGACTGAATTACTATAGGCAGTAAGTGACAATGTAGTTTGGAGAAAAGCACCATGGGGTGGTCTGCATTGGGAGGGCAGGAAACATGCGGTGGCAATATAGGATAGGTTTCGAAAAACATCGCGGAGTGTTGCGCATTGTAAGGGTTTTTAAGAGGCCATCACTAGTAGGAGTGTGAAAAACATCAAAGGAGAGTGTGAATTGGACGGCCGGAATTCGGATAGGCAGGGAGTGGCAATGTAGGATGGAGAAAACACCAAGGGGTGGTCAGCATGGGGAGGTCAGGAAACATTTGGTGGCAATGTAGGATAGGTTTCTGAAAAACATCGCGGGGTGGTGCGCATTGCAAGTGTTTCTAACAGGCCATTCACTAGTAGGAGTGAGAAAAACATCACGGGGTGGTGTGAATCGGAGGGCCTGAATAAGTGTAGGCGGTGAGTGGCAATGTAGGATGGAGAAAAGCACCACGGGTTATTCAGCATGGGGAGGTCAGGAAACATGCGGTTGGCAAGGTAGGATAGGTTTCTGAAAAACATCGCTTTATGCTGCGCATTGTGAGGGTTTCTAACAGGCCATTCACTAATAGGAGTGACAAAATCTTCACAGGAGGTTTTGAACCCGAGGGCCTGAATTAGGCTAGGCAGTAAGTGGCAATGTAGGACGGAGAAAAGCACCAAGGTCTGGTAAGCATGGGGAGGTCAGGAAACATGCGGTGGCAATGCAGGACAGGTTTCTGAAAAACATCGCGGGGTAGTGCACATTGTAAGGGTTTCTAACACGCCATTCACCAGTAGGAGTGAGAAAAACATCACGGGGTGGTGTGAATCGTACGGCCTAATTAGGAAAGGCAATGAGTGGCAATGTAGAATGGAGAAAACCACCACAGTGTATTCAGCATGGGGAGGTCAGGAAACATGCCCTGGCAATGTAGGATAGGTTTCTGAAAATCATCGTGAGGTGGTGCTCATTGTAAGGGTTTCTAACAGGCCATTCCCTAGTAGGAGTGAGAAAAACATCACAGGGAGCTGTGCAACGGAGGGCCTGAATTAGGATAGGCAGTGAGTGACAATGTAGGATGGAGAAAACACCAAGGGGTGGTCAGCATGGGGAGGTCAGGAAACATGCGGTGGCAATGTAGGGTAGGTTTCTGAAAAACATTGCGGGGTGGTGTGCATTGTAAGGGTTTCTAACAGGACATTCACTAGTACGAGGGAGAAAAACACCACGGGGTGGTGTGAATCGGAGAGCCTGAATTAGGATAGGCAGTGAGTGGCAATGTAGGATGGAGAAAAGCACCACGGGGTGCTCAGCATGGGGAGGTAAGGAAACATGCAGTGGCAATGTAGGATAGGTTTCTGAAAAACATCACGGGGTGGTGTGCATTGTAAGGGTTTCTAACAGGCCATTCACTAGTAGGAGTTAGAAAAACATCACGGGGTGGTGTGAATCGGAGGGCCTGAATTAAAACAGGCAGTGAGTGGCAATGTACGATGGAGAAAAGCACCACGGGGTTGTCAGCATGGGGAGGTCAGGAAAAATGCGGCAGCAAGGTAGGATAGGTATCTGAAAAACCTCGCGGGGTGGTGCGCATTGTAAAGTTTTCTAACAGGCCATTCTCTAGTAGGAGTGAGAAAAACATCACGGGGTGGTGTGAATCAGAGTGTCTGAATTAAGATAGGCAGTGAGAGGCAATGAAGGATGGAGAAAAGCAACACAGGGTATTAAGCATGGTGAGGTCAGGAAACATGCGGTGGCAATGTAGGAGAGGTTTCTGAAAAACATCGCGGAGTGGTGCGCATTGTAAGGGTTTCTAACAGGCCATTCACTAGTAGGAGTGAGAAAAACATCACGGGGTGGTGTGAATCGAAATGTCTGAATTAGGATAGGCAGTGAGTGGCAATGTAGGATGGAGAAAAGCACCATGGGGTAGTCCGACTGGGGAGGTCTGGAAACATGCGGTGGCAATGTAGGATAGATTTCTTAAAAACATCGCGGGGTGGTGCGCATTGTAAGGGTTTCTAACAGGCCATTCACTAGTAGGAGTGAGAAAAACATCACGGGGTGGTGTGAATCAGACCGTCTGAATTAGGATAGGCAGTGAGTGGCAATGCGGAATGGAGAAAAGCACCTGGGTTGGTCAGCATGGGGAGGTCAGGAAAAATGCGGTGGCAATGTAGGATAGGTTTCTGAAAAACATCTTGTGGTTGGGCGCATTGTAAGGGTTTCTAACAGGCCATTCACTAGTAGGAATGCGAAAAACATCATGGGGTGGTGTGAATCGGAGTGTCTGAATTAGGATAGGCAGTGAGTGGCAATTTAGGATGGAGAAAAGCACCACAGGGTATTCAGCATGGGGAGGTCAGGAAACATGCGGTGGTAATGTAGGATAGGTTTCTGAAAAACATCGCGTGGTTGTGCGCATTGTAAGGGTTTCTAAAAGGCCATTCACTAGTAGGAGTGAGAAAATCATCAAGGGGTGGTGTGAATGGGAGGGCCTGAATAAGATTAGCCAGTGAGTGGTAATGTAGAATGGAGAAAAGCAAGACGGCGTAGGTGAGCATGGGGAGTTCAGGAAACATGCAGTGTCAATGTAGGATAGGTTTCTGAAAAACATCACGGGGTGTTGTGCATTGTAAGTGTTTCTAACAGGCCTTTCACTAGGAGGAGTGATAAAAACGTCACGCGGTGGTTTGCTTCGGAGGGCCTGAAATAGGATAGGCAGTGAGTGGCAATGTAGTATGGAGAAATCACCCCGGGTTGGTCAGCATGGGGAGGTCAGGAAACGTGCGGTGGCAATGTAGGATAGGTTTCTGAAAAACATCGTTTGGTGGTGGGCATTGTAAGGGTTTCTAACAGGCCATTCACTAGTAGTAGTCAGAAAAACATCACAGGGTGGTTTGAATTGGACTGTCTGAATTAGGATAGGCAGTGAGTGGCAATGTAGGATGGGGAAAAGCACCACAGGGTATTCAGCATGGGGAGGTTATGAAACATGCGGTGGCAATGTAGGATAGGTTTCTGAAAAACATCGCTTGGTGCTGCACATTGTAAGGGTTTCTAACAGGCCATTCACTACTAGGAGTGCGAAAAACATCACGGGGTGGTGTGAAACGGAGGGCCTGAATTAGATTAGGCAGTGAGTGGTAATGTAAAATGGAGAACAGCAAGACGGCGTTCTTAGCATGGGGAGTTCAGAAAACATGCAGTGGGAATGTAGGATAGGTTTCTGAAAAACATCGCAGGGCGGTGCGCATTGTAAGGGTTTCGAACAGGCCTTTCACTAGTAGGAGTGATAAAAACGTCACAGGGTGGTTTGCTTAAGAGTTCCTGAAAAAGGATAGTCAGTGTGTGGCAATGTAGGATTGAGAAAAGCACCCTGGTTGGTCAGCATGTGGAGGTCAGGAAACATGTGGTGGCAATGTAGGATAGGTTTCTGAAAAACATCGTTTGGTGGTGGGCATTGTAAGGGTTTCTAACAGGCCTTTCATTAGTAGGAGTGAGAAAAACATCACGGGGTGGTGTGAATCGGAGGGCTTGAATTAGAATAGGCAGTGAGTGGCAATGTAGGCCGGAGAAAGGCACCACAGGGTGGTCAGAATGGAGAGGTCAGGAAACATGCGGTGGCAATGTAGGATAGGTTTATGAAAAACATCGCGGGTTGGTTCGCATTGTAAGGGTTTCTAACAGGCCATTCACAAGTAGGAGTGAGAAAAACATCACGGTGTGGTGTAAATCGGAAGGCCTGAATAAAATAGTCAGTGACTGGCAATGTAGGATGTAGAAAAGCACCACGGGTTGTCAGCATGGGGAGGTCAGGAAAAATGCGGTAGCAATGTAGAATAGGTTTCTGAAAAACATCGTGGGGTGGTGCGCATTGTAAGGGTTTCTAAAAAGCCATTCACTAGTTGGAGTGAGAAAACATCACGGGGTGGTGTGAATCAGAGGGCCTAAATTAGCATAGGCAGTGAGTAGCAATGGATGGTGGAGAAAAGCACCAGGAATGGTCAGCATGGGGAGGTTAGGAAACATGCGGTGGCAATGTAGGATAGGTTTCTGAAAAACATCACGGCGTGGTGCGCATTGTAAGAGTTTTTAACAGGCAATTCACCAGTAGGATTGAGAAAAACTTCCCGCGGTGGTGGGAATCAGAGTGTCTGAATTAAAATAGGCAGTGGGTGGCAATGTAGGATGGTGAAAATCACCACGGGGTGGTCAGCATGCGGAGGTCAGGAAACATGCAGTGGCAATGTAGGAAAAGTTTCTGAAAAACATCGCGGGGTGGTGCGCATGGTAAGGGTTTCTAACAGGTCATTCACTAGTACGAGTGAGAAAAACATCATGGGGTAGGGTGAACTGAAGGGCCTGAATTACGATAGGCAGTGAGTGGCAATGTAGGATGGAGAAAACAACAAGGGGTGGTCAGCATGGGGAGGTCAGTAAACATGCGGTGGCAATGTAGGATAGGTTTCTTAAACACATTGCTGAGTGGTGCACATTGTAAGCTTTGCTTACAGGCCATTCACTAGTAGGAATGAGAAAAACTTCCCGGGGTTCTGTGAATCGGAGGGCGTGTATTAGGATAGGCAGTGAGTAGCAATGTAGTTTGGGGAAAAGCACCACGGGGTGGTCAGCATTGGGAGGTAAAGAAACATGCGGTAGCAATGTAGCATGGGTTTCTGAAAAACATTGCGTGTTGGTGCGCGTTGTAAGAGGTTCAAACAGGCCATTCATTAGTAGGAGTGAGAAAAACATCGTGGAGTGGTGTGTAACATTGGGCCTGAATTAAGATAGGCAGTGAATGGCAATGTAGGATATAGAAAAGAACCACGGGGTGGTCAGCATGGGTATGTCAGGAAACATGCGGTGGCAATGTAGGATATGTTCCTGTAAAACTTCGCGGGGTGTTGCGCATTGTAAGGTTTTCTAACAGGTCATTCACTAGTAGGAGTGAGAAAAACATCAAGGGGTAGTGGGAATTGGATGGCCTGAATTAGATTAGGCAGTGAGTGGCAACGAAGGATGGAGAAAAGCACCACAGGGTGGTCAGCATGGGGAGGTGATGAAAAATGCGGTGGCCATGTAGGAGAAGGTTTATGAAAAACATCGGGGGTGGTGTGCATTGTAAAGTTTGCTAACAGGCCATTCATTAGTAGGAGTGAGAAAAACATAACGGGGTGGTGTGAATCAGAGGTCCTGAATTAGCATACTCAGTGATTGGCAATGTAGGATTGGGAAAAGCACCACGGGGTGGTCAGAATGGGGAGGTCAGGAAACATTTGGTGGCAATGTAGGATAGGTTTCTGAAAAACATCGCAGGGTAGTGCCCATTGTATGGGTGTGTAAAATTTCATTCAACAGTAGGAGTGAGAAAAACATCACGAGGTGGTGTGAATCGTAGGGCCTAATTAGGAAAGGCAGTGAGTGGCAATGTATGATGGAGAAAACCACCACGGGGTATTCAGCATGGGGAGTTCATGAAACATGCCGTGGAAATGTAGGATAGGTTTCTGAAAATCATCGCAGGGTGGTGCTCATTGTAAGTGTTTTTAACAGGCCATTCACTAGTAGGAGTGATAAAAACATCACGGGGTGGTGTGAATTGGAGGGCCTTAATTACGATAGGCAGTGAGTGACAATATAGGATGGAGAACAGCACCATGGGGTGGTCAGCATGGGGAGGTCAGGAAACATGGGGTGGCAATGTAGAAAAGGTTTCTGAAAAACATCCCTGGGTGGTGCGCATTGAAAGGGTTTCTAACAGGCCATTCCCTTGTAGGAGTGAGAAAAACATCACAGGGGGGTGTGAATCGGAGGCCCTTAATTCGGATAGGCAGTGTGCCAACGTAGGATGGAGAAAACAACAAGAGGTGGTCAGCATGGGAATCAGGAAACATGCGGTGACAATGTAGGATAGGTTTCTGAAAAACATCGCGGGGTGGAGCATTTTGTAAGGTTTTCTAACAGGTCCATCACTAATAGGAATGAGACAAACATCACGGGGTGGTGTGAATCAGAGGGCCTGAATTAGCATAAGCAGTGAGTGGCAATGGAGGGTGGAGAAAAGCACCACGGGGTGGTCAGCATGTGGAGGTCAGGAAACATGCAGTGGCAATGTAGGATAGGTTTCTGAAAACATCGAGGGGTGATGTGCATTGTAAGTGTTTCTAACAGGCCATTCACCAGTAGGAGTTAGAAAAACATCAGGGGTGGTGTGATTCGGAGGGCCTGAATTACGATAGGCTGTGAGTGGCAATGGAAGTTGGAGAAAAGCACCATGGGGTGGTCAGCATGGGAATGTCAGGAAACATGTGGTGGCAATTTAGGATATTTTCCTGGAAAACATTGCAGGGTGGTACGCATTGTAAGAGTTTCTAACAGGTCATTCAATAGCAGGTTGAGAAAAACATCACGCGGTTGTGTGAATCGGAGGGCCTGAATTCGCATAGGCAATAAGTGGCAATGTATGATGGAGAAAAGCCCCATGTGGTGGTCAGCATGGGGAAGTCAGGAAACATGCGGTGGCAATGTATGATAGGTTGCTGAAAAACATCACTGGCTGGTGCGCATTGTAAGTGTTTATAACAGGCCATTCACGAGTAGGAGGTAGAAAAACATCATGAATTGGTGTGATTCGGAGGGCCTGAATTAGGAAAGGCAGTGAGTGGCAATGTAGGAAGGAGAAAAGCACCACGGGGTATTCAGCATGGGGAGGTCAGGAACCATGCGGTGGCAAGGTAGGATAGGTTTCTGAAAAATACCGAGCGGTGGTGCGCATTGTAAGTGTTTCTAAAAGGCCATTCACTAGTAGGAGTGAGAAAAACATAACGGGGTGGTGTGAATCAGAGGGCCTGAATTAGGATAGGCAGTGAGTGGCAATGTAGGATGGAGAAAAGCAGCCCGGGGTGGTCAGCATGTGGAGGTCAGGAAATATGCATTGCCAAAGTAGGATAGGTTTCTCAAAAATATCGCGGGGTGGTGCACATTGTACGGGTTTCTAACAGGCAATTCACTAGTAGGAGTGAGAAAAACATTACGGGGTGGTGGGAATCGGAGGGCCTGAAGTACGATTGGCTGTGAGTGGCAATGTAGGAATCAGAAAAGCACCAAGGGCTGGTCAGCATGGGGCGGTCAGGAAACATGTGGTGACAATGTAGGATAGGTTTCTGAAAAACATTGTGGGGTGGTGTGCATTGTAAGGGTTTCTAACAGGCCATTCACAAGTAGGAGTGAGAAAAACTTCACGAGTGGTGTGAATCGGAGCGCCTGAATTACGATAGGTAGTGAGTGACAATGTAGGATGGAGAAAACCACCACAGGGTATTCAGCATGGGGAGGTCAGGAAATATGCCGTGGCAATGTAGGATAGGTTTTTGCAAAACATTGCGGGGTGGTGCGCATTGAAAGGGTTTCTAACAGGCCATTCAATAGTAGGAGTGAGAAAAACATCACAGGGGGGTGTGAACAGGATGGCCTGAATTCGGATACGCAGTGTTGCAATGTAGGATGGAGAAAACACCAAGAGGTTGTCAGCATGGGAGGTCAGGAAACATGCGGTGGCAATATAGGATAGGTTTCTAAAAAACATCGAGGGGTGGTGCGATTTGTAAGGTTTTCTACCAGGTCATTCAGTAATAGGAATGAGAAAATCATCACGGGGTGGTGTGAATCAGAGGGCCTGAATTAGCATAGGCAGTGAGTGGCAATGGAGGTAGGAGAAAAGCATCACAGGGTGGTCAGCATGGGGAGGTCAGGAAACATGCGGTGGCAATTTAAGATATTTTCCTGAAAAACATCGCAGGATGTTACGTATTGTAAGGGTTGCTAACAGGCCATTCACTACTAGGAGTGAGACAAACATCACGGGGTGGTGTGAATCGGAGTGCATCAATTAGGATAGGCATTGAGTGGCAATGTAGGATGGAGAAAAGCAAGACTGGGTGGTCAGCATGGGGAGGTCAGGAAACAAGCAGTGGCAATGTAGGATAGGTTTCTCAAAAACATCACGGTGTTGTGCGTATTGTAAGGGTTTCTAACAGGCCATTCAGTAGTAAGAGTGAGGAAAATATCACGGGGTTCTGTGAATAGGAGGGCCTGAATTAGTTTAGGCAGTGAGTGGCAATGTAGGATAGAGAAAAGCACCACGGGGTATTCAGCATGGGGAAGTCAGGAAACATGCGGTTGCAATGTAGGATAGGTTTCTGAAAAACATCGCGAGGTGGTGCGCATTTAAAGGGTTTCTAACAGGCCATTCACTAGTAGGAGTGAGAAAAACATCACGGGGGGGTGAACTCGAGGCCCTGAATTCGGATAGGCAGTGAGTGGCAATGTAGGATGGAGAAAACACCAAGGAGTGGTCCGCATGGGGAGCTCAGGAAACATGCGGTGGCAATGTAGGATAGGTTTATGAAAATCATCGCGGGGTGGTGCGCATTGAAATGGTTTCTACCAGGCCATTCACTAGTAGTAGTGAGAAAAACATCACGGGATGCGGTGAACCGAGGGCCTGAATTACGATAGGCAGTGAGTGAAAATGTAAGTTGGAGAAAAGCACCACGGGGTGGTCTGCATTGGGAGGTCAGGAAACATGCGGTGGCAATGTAGGATAGGTTTCTGAAAAACATCACGGCGTGGTGCGCATTGTAAGAGTTTTTAACAGGAAATTCACCAGTAGGATTGAGAAAAACTTCTGGCGGTGGTGGGAATCAGAGTGTCTGAATTAAAATAGGCAGTGGGTGGCAATGTAGGATGGTGAAAATCACCACGGGGTGGTCAGCATGCGGAGGTCAGGAAACATGCAGTGGCAATGTAGGAAAAGTTTCTGAAAAACATCGCGTGGTGGTGCGCATGGTAAGGGTTTCTAACAGGTCATTCACTACAACGAGTGAGAAAAACATCATGGGGTAGGGTGAACTGAAGGGCCTGAATTACGATAGGCAGTGAGTGGCAATGTAGGATGGAGAAAACACCAAGGGGTGGTCAGCATGGGGAGGTCAGTAAACATGCGGTGGCAATGTAGGATAGGTTTCTGAACCACATTGCTGAGTGGTGCACATTGTAAGCTTTGCTTACAGGCCACTCACTAGTAGGATTGAGAAAAACTTCCCGGGGTTCTGTGAATCGGAGGGCGTGTATTAGGATAGGCAGTGAGTAGCAATGTAGTTTGGAGAAAAGCACCACGGGGTGGTCAGCATTGGGAGGTCAAGAAACATGCGGTAGCAAAGTAGCATGGGTTTCTGAAAAACATTGCGTGTTGGTGCGCGTTGTAAGAGGTTCAAACAGGCCATTCATTAGTAGGAGTGACAAAAACATCGTGGAGTGGTGTGTAACGTTGGGCCTGAATTAGGATAGGCAGTGAATGGCAATGTAGGATATAGAAAAGAACCACGGGGTCGTCAGCATGGGTATGTCAGGAAACATGCGGTGGCAATGTAGGATATGTTCCTGTAAAACTTCGCGGGGTGTTGCGCATTGTAAGGTTTTCTAACAGGTCATTCACTAGTAGGAGTGAGAAAAACATCAAGGGGTAGTGGGAATTGGATGGCCTGAATTAGATTAGGCAGTGAGTGGCAACGAAGGATGGAGAAAAGCACCACAGGGTGGTCAGCATGGGGAGGTGATGAAAAATGCGGTGGCCATGTAGGAGAAGGTTTATGAAAAACATCGGGGGTGGTGTGCATTGTAAAGTTTGCTAACAGGCCATTCATTAGTAGGAGTGAGAAAAACAACAGGGTGGTGTGAATCAGAGGTCCTGAATTATCATAGTCAGTGATTGGCAATGTAGGATTGTTAAAAGCACCACGGGTTGGTCAGAATGGGGAGGTCAGGAAACATGTGTTGGCAATATAGGATAGGTTTCTGAAAAACATCGCAGGGTAGTGCCCATTGTATGGGTGTGTAAAATTTCATTCAACAGTAGGAGTGAGAAAAACATCACGGGGTGGTGTGAATCGTAGGGCCTAATTAGGAAAGGCAGTGAGTGGCAATGTATGATGGAGAAAACCACCACGGGGTATTCAGCATGGGGAGGTCAGGAAACATGCCGTGGAAATGTAGGATAGGTTTCTGAAAATCATCGCGGGGTGGTGCTCATTGTAAGTGTTTCTAACAGGCCATTCACTAGTACGAGTGAAAAAAACATCACAGGGGGGTTTCAACCCGATGGCCTGAATTCGGATACAAGTGAGTGGCAACGTAGGATGGGAAAACACCAATGGGTGGTCAGCATGGGGAGATCAGGAAACATGTGTTGGCAATGTAGGACAGGTTTCTGAAATACATCGCGGGGTGGTGCGCATTGCAAGGGTTTTTAACAGGCCATTCACTAGTAGGAGTGATAAAAACATCACGGGGTGGTGTGAATTGGAGGGCCTGAATTACGATAGGCAGTGAGTGACAACATAGGATGGAGAACAGCACCATGGGGTGCTCAGCATGCGGAGGTCAGGAAACATGGGGTGGCAATGTAGAATAGGTTTCTGAAAAACATCCCTGGGTGGTGCGCATTGAAAGGGTTTCTAACAGGCCATTCCCTTGTAGGAGTGAGAAAAACATCACAGGGGGTTGTGAATCGGAGGCCCTGAATTCGGATAGGCAGTGTGCCAACGTAGGATGGAGAAAACACCAAGAGGTGGTCAGCATGGGAATCAGGAAACATGAGGTGACAATGTAGGATAGGTTTCTGAAAAACATCGCGGGGTGGAGCATTTTGTAAGGTTTTCTAACAGGTCAATCACTAATAGGAATGAGACAAACATCACGAGGTGGTGTGAATCAGAGGGCCTGAATTAGCATAAGCAGTGAGTGGCAATTGAGGGTGGAGAAAAGCACCACGGGGTGGTCAGCATGTGGAGGTCAGGAAACATGCAGTGGCAATGTAGGATAAGTTTCTGAAAACATCGAGGGGTGATGTGCATTGTAAGTGTTTCTAACAGGCCATTTACCAGTAGGAGTTAGAAAAACATCAGGGGTGGTGTGATTCGGAGGGCCTGAATTACGATAGGCTGTGAGTGGCAATGGAGGTTGGAGAAAAGCACCATGGGGTGGTCAGCATGGGAATGTCAGGAAACATGTGGTGGCAATTTAGGATATTTTCCTGGAAAACATTGCGGGGTGGTACGCATTGTAAGAGTTTCTAACAGGTCATTCAAAAGCAGGTTGAGAAAAACATCACGCGGTTGTGTGAATCGGAGGGCCTGAATTCGCATAGGCAATAAGTGGCAATGTATGATGGAGAAAAGCCCCATGTGGTGGTCAGCATGGGGAAGTCAGGAAACATTCGGTGGCAATGTATGATAGGTTGCTGAAAAACATCACTGGCTGGTGCGCATTGTAAGTGTTTATAACAGGCCATTCACGAGTAGGAGGTAGAAAAACATCATGAAGTGGTGTGATTCGGAGGGCCTGAATTAGGAAAGGCAGTGAGTGGCAATGTAGGAAGGAGAAAAGCACCACGGGGTATTCAGCATGGGGAGGTCAGGAACCATGCGGTGGCAAGGTAGGATAGGTTTCTGAAAAATATCGAGCGGTGGTGCGCATTGTAAGGGTTTCTAAAAGGCCATTCACTAGTAGGAGTGAGAAAAACATTACGGGGTGGTGTGAATCGGAGGGCCTGAAGTACGATTGGCTGTGAGGGGCAATGTAGGAATCAGAAAAGCACCAAGGGCTGGTCAGCATGGTGCGGTCAGGAAACATGTGGTGACAATGTAGGATAGGTTTCTGAAAAACATTGTGGGGTGTTGTGCATTGTAAGTGTTTCTAACAGGCCATTCCCAAGTAGGAGTGAGAAAAACTTCACGGGTGGTGTGAATCGGAGGGCCTGAATTAGGATAGGCAGTGAGTGGCAATGTAGGATGGAGAAAAGCAGCCCAGGGTGGTCAGCATGTGGAGGTCAGGAAACATGCGTTGCCAAAGTAGGATAGGTTTCTCAAAAACATCGCGGGGTGGTGTACATTGTACGGGTTTCTAACAGGCAATTCACTAGCAGGAGTGAGAAAAACATTACGGGGAGGTGTGAGTCGGAGGGCCTGAAGTACGATTGGCTGTGAGTGGCAATGTAGGAATCAGAAAAGCACCAAGGGCTGGTCAGCATGGTGCAGTCAGGAAACATGTGGTGACAATGTAGGATAGGTTTCTGAAAAACATTGTGGGGTGGTGTGCATTGTAAGGGTTTCTAACAGGCCATTCACAAGTAGGAGTGAGAAAAACTTCACGGGTGGTGTGAATCGGAGGGACTGAATTACGATAGGTAGTGAGTGACAATGTAGGATGGAGAAAACCACCACAGGGTATTCGGCATGGGGAGGTCAGAAAATATGCCGTGGCAATGTAGGATAGGTTTTTGAAAAACATCGCGGGGTGGTGCGCATTGAAAGGTTTTCTAACAGGCCATTCAATAGTAGGAGTGAGAAAAACATCGCAGGGGGGTGTGAACCGGAGGGCCTGAATTCGGATACGCAGTGTTGCAATGTAGGATGGAGAAAACACCAAGAGGTTGTCAGCATGGGAGGTCAGGAAACATGCGGTGGCAATATAGGATAGGTTTCTGAAAAACATCGAGGGGTGGTAAACATTGTAAGGTTTTCTAACAGGTCCTTCAATAGTAGGAGTGAGAAAAACATTACGGAGTGTTGTGTATTAGAGGGCCTGAATTCCAATAGGCAGTGAGTGGCAATGTAGGATGGAGAAAAGCAACACGGGGTGGTCAGCATGTGGAGGTCAGGAAACATGCGGTGGCAATGTAGGATAGTTTTCTGAAAAATATCGCGGTGTGGTGCGCATTGTAAGGGTTTCTAACAGGCCGTTCACTAGTAGTAGTGAGAAAAACATCACGGGGTGGGGTGAACTGAGGGCCTGAATTACGATAGGCAGTGAGTGACAATGTACCTTGGAGAAAAGCACCACGGGGTGGTCTGCATTGGGAGGTCAGGAAACATGCGGTGGCAATATAGGATAGATTTCTTGAAAACATCACGGGGTGTTGCGCATTGTAACCGTTTCTAACAGGCCATTCACTAGTACGAGTGTGAAAAACATCACACGAGGGTGTGAATTGGAGGGCCTGAATTCGGATAGGCAGTGAGTGGCAATGTAGAATGGAGAAAACACCAAGGGGTGGTCAGCATGGGGAGGTCCGGAAACATGCGTTGGCAATGTAGGATAGGTTTTTGAAAAACATTGCGGGGTGGTGCGATTTGTAAGGTTTTCTAACAGGTCATTCACTAATAGGAATGAGAAAAACATCACAGGGTGGTGTGAATCAGAGGGCCTGAATTAGCATAGGCAGTGAGTTGCAATGGAGGTAGGAGAAAAGCACCACGGGTTGGTCAGCATGGGGAGGTCAGGAAACATGCGGTGGCAATTTAGGATATTTTCCTGAAAAACATCGCGGGATGTTACGTATTGTAAGGGTTGCTAACAGGCCATTCACTAGTAGGAGTGAGACAAACATCACGGGGTGGTGTGAATCGGAGTGCCTCAATTAGGATAGGCATTGAGTGACAATGTAGGATGGAGAAAAGCAAGACTCGGTGGTCAGCATGGGGAGGTCAGGAAACAAGCAGTGGCAATGTAGGATAGGTTTCTGAAAAACATCACGGTGTTGTGCGCATTGTAAGGGTTTCTAACAGGCCATTCAGTAGTAACATTGAGGAAAATATCACGGGGTTCTGTAAATAGGAGGGCCTGAATTAGGTTAGTCAGTGAGTGGCAATGTAGGATAGAGAAAAGCACCACGGGGTATTCAGCATGGGGAGGTCAGGAAACATGCGGTTGCAATGTAGGATAGGTTTCTGAAAAACATCGCGAGGTGGTGCGCATTTAAAGGGGTTCTAACAGGCCATTCACTAGTAGGAGTGAGAAAAACATCACGGAGGGGGGGGGGTGAATGCGAGGGCCTGAATTCGGAAAGGCAGTGAGTGGCAATGTAGAATGGAGAAAACGCCAAGGGGTGGTCAACATGGGGAGGTCAGGAAACATGCGGTGGCAATGTAGGATAGGTTTATGAAAAACATCGCGAGGTGGTGCGCATTGAAATGGTTTCTAACAGGCCATTCACTAGTAGGAGTGAGAAAAACATCACGGGGTGGGGTGAACCGAGGGCCTGAATTACGATAGGCAGTGAGTGGCAATGTAAGTTGGAGAAAAGCACCACGGGGTGGTCTGCATTGGGAGGTCAGGAAACATGCAGTGGCAATATAGGATAGTTTTCTTGAAAACATCGCGGGGTGTTGCACATTGTAATGGTTTCTAACACGCCATTTGCTAGTATGAGTGTGAAAAACATCACACGAAGGTGTGAATTGGAGGGCCTGAATTCGGATAGGCAGTGAATGGCAATGTAGAATGGAGAAAACACCAAGGGGTGGTCAGCATGGGGAGGTCAGGAAACATGCGGTGGCAATGTAGGATAGGTTTATGAAAAACATCGCGGGGTGGTGCGCATTAAAATGGTTTCTAACAGGCCATTCACTAGTAGGAGTGAGAAAAACATCACGGGGTGGTGTGAGTCGGGGGGCCTGCATTAGGATAGGCAGTGAGTGGCAAGGTAGGATGGAGAAAAGCACCACAGGTTATTCAGCATGGGGAGGTCAGGAAACATGCGGTGGCAAGGTAGGATAGGTTTCTGAAAAACATCGCGGTGTGCTGCGCATTGTAAGGGTTTCTAACAGGCCATTCACTAGTAGGAGTGACAAAATCTTCACAGGGTGGTTTGAACTCGAGGGCCTGAATTAGGATAGGCAGTGAGTGGCAATGTAGGATGGAGAAAACCACCACGGTGTGGTCATCATGTGGAGGTCAGGAAACAAGCAGTGGCAATGTAGGATAGGTTTCTGAAAAACATCGAGGGGTGATGTGCATTGTAAGGGTTTCTAACAGGCCATTCACTAGTAGGAGTTAGAAAAACATCAGGGGCGGTGTGAATCGGAGGGCCTGAATTACGATAGGCTGTGAGTGGCAATGTAGGATGGAGAAAAGCACAACGGGGTCGTCAGCAGTGGGAAGGCAGGAAACATGCGCTGGGAATGTAGGATAGGTTTCTGAAAAACATCGTGGGGTGGTACGCATTGTAAGGGTTTCTAACAGGCCATTCACTAGTAGGAGTGAGAAAAACATCACAGGCTGGTGTGAATCGTAGGGTCTGAATTACGATAGGCAGTGAGTGACAACGTATGATGGAGAAAAGCACCATTGGGTGGTCAGCATGTGGAGGTCAGGAAACATGGGGTGGCAATATAGGATAGGTTTCTGAAAAACATCGCGGGGTGGTTCGCATTGTAAGGGTTTCTAACAGGCCATTCACTAGTAGGAGTGTGAAAAATATTACAGGAGGACCTTAATTCGGATAGGCAGTGAGTGGCAATGTAGGATTGAGAAAAGCACCACGGGGTGGTCAGCATTGGGAGGTCAGCAAACATGCAGTGGCAATGTAGGATAGGTTTCTGAAAAACATCGCGGGGTGTTGCGCATTGTAAGGTTTGCTAACAGGCAATTCACTAGTAGGAGTGAGAAAAACATCACGGGGTGGTGTGAATCGGAGTGTCTGAATTAGAATAGGCAGTGATTGGCAATGTAGGGTGGGGAAAAGCACCACGGGGTGGTCAGAATGGGGAGGTCAGGAGACATGGGGTGGCAATGTAGGATAGGTTTCTGAAAAACATCGCGGGGTGGTACGCATTGTAAGGGTTTCTAGGAGGCCATTCACTAGTAGGAGTGAGAAAAACATCACGGCGTGGTGTGAATCGGAGTGTCTGAATTAGGATAGGCAGTGAGTGGCAATGTAGAATGGAGAAAAGCAACACAGGGTATTAAGCAAGGGGAGGTGAGGAAAGATTCGGTGGCAATGTGGGATAGGTTTCTGAAAAACATCGCAGGGTGGTGCACATTGTAAGGGTTTCTAACAGGCCATTCACTAGTAGGAGTGAGAAAAACATCACGGAGTAGTGTGAATCGGAAGGCCTGAATTAGGATAGGCAGTGTGTGGCAATGTAGTATGGAGAAAAGCACCACGGGGTTTTCAGCATGGGGAGGTCAGGAAACATGCGGTGGCAGTGTAGGATAGGTTTCTGAAAAACATCGTGGGGTGGTGCGCATTGTAACGTTTTCTAACAGGCCGTTCACTAGTAGGCGTGAGAAAAACATTACGGGTTTTGTGAATCGGAGGGCCTGAAGTACGATAGGCTGTGAGTGGCACTGTAGGAATGAGAAAAGCACCAAGGTCTGGGGATCATGGGGAGTCAGGAAACATGCAGTGGCAATGTAGGATAGGTTTCTGAAAAACTTCGCTGTGTGGTGCGCATTATAAGGGTTTCTAACAGGCCATTCACTAGTAGGAGTGAGGAAAACATCAGGGCCTGGTGTGAATTGGAGGGCCTGAATTAGCATAGGCAGTGATTGGCAATGTATAATGGGGAAAAGAACCACGGGGTGGTCAGAATGGGGAGGTCAGGAAACGAGCGGTGGCAATGTAGGATAGGTTTCTGAAAAACATCGCGGGGTGGTGCGCACTGTAAGGGTTTCTAAGAGGCCATCATTAGTAGGAGTGTAAAAACATCACAGGAGGGTGTGAATTGGAGGGCCTGAATTCGGATAGGCAGTGAGTGTCAATGTAGGATGGAGAAAACACCAAGGGCGGGTCAGCATGGGGAGGTCAGGAAACATGCAGTGGAATGTAGGATAGCTTTCTGAAAAACATCGTGGGGTGGTGCGCATTGTAAGGGTTTCTAACAGGCCATTCACTAGTAGGAGTGAGAAAAACATCACGGGGTGGTGTGAATCGGAGGTCCTGAATTACAATAGGCAGTGAGTGACAACGTAGGATGGAGAAAAGCACCTCGGGGTGCTCAGCATGGGGAGGTCAGGAAACATGCGGTGGCAATGTAGGATAGGTTTCTGAAAAACATCACGGGGTGGTGAGACTTGTAAGGGTTTCTAACAGTCCATTCACTAGTAGGAGTGAGAAATTCATCACGGGGTGGTGTGAATCGGAGGGCCTGGATTAGGATAGGCAGTGAGTGGCAATGTAGGATGGAGAAAATCACCACGGTTGGTGAGCATGGGGAGGTCAGGAAACATGGGCCTGCCATGAAGGATTGGTTTCTGAAAAACATCTTGGGGTGGTGCTCATTGTAAGGGTTTCTAACAGGCTATTCACTAGTAGGAGTGTGGAAAACATCACGGAGTGGTGTGAATCGGAGGGCATGAATTACGACAGGCAGTGAGTGGCAATGTAGGATGGAGAAAAGCACCACGGGGTATTCAGCATGGGGAGGTCAGGAAACATGCGGTGGCAGTGTAGGATATGTTTCTGAAAAACATCGCGGGGTGGTGCGCATTGTAAGGTTTTCTAACAGGCCATTCACTAGTAGGCGTGAGAAAAACATTACGGGTTTTGTGAATCGGAGGGCCTGAAGTACAATAGGCTGTGAGTGGCACTGTAGGAATGATAAAAGCACCAAGGTCTGGTCATCATGGGGAGGTCAGGAAACATGCGGTGGCAATGCAGGACAGGTTTCTCAAAACATCGCGGGGTCGTGCACATTGTAAGGGTTTCTAACACGCCATTCACCAGTAGGAGTGAGAAAAACATCACCAGGTGGTGTGAATCATAGGGCCTAATTAGGAAAGGCAGTGAGTGGCAATGTAGAATGGAGAAAACCACACAGGGTATTCAGCATGGGGAGGTCAGGAAACAGGCCGTGGCAATGTAGGATAGGTTTCTGAAAATCATCGCGGTGTGGTGCCCATTGTACGGGTTCCTAACAGGCCATTCACTAGTATGAGTGAAATAAACATCACAGGGTTGTGTCAACCTGATGGCCTGAATTCTGATACCAGTGAGTGGCAATGTAGGTTGGGAAAACAACAATGGATGTTCAGAATGGGGAGATAAGGAAACATGCGTTGGCAATGTAGGATAGGTTTCTGAAAAACATTGTGGGGTGGTGTGCATTGTAAGGGTTTCTAACAGGCCATTCACTAGTAGGAGTGAGAAAAACATCACAGGGAGCTGTGCATCGGAGGGCCTGAATTAGGATAGGCAGTGAGTGGCAATGTAGGATGGAGAAAACACTAAGGGGTGTTCAGCATGCTGAGGTCAGGAAACATGCGGTGGCAATGTAGGGTAGGTTTCTGAAAAACATCGCGGGGTGGTCTGCATTGTAAGGTTTTCTAACAGGCCATTCACTACTAGGAGTGAGAAAAACATCACGGGGTGGTGTGAATCGGAGGGCCTGAATTAGCATGGGCAGTGAGTGGCAATGGAGGATGGAGAAAAGCACCATGGGCTGGTCAGCATGGGGAGGTCAGGAAACATGCGGTGGCAATGTAGGGTAGGTTTCTGAAAAACATCGAGGGGTGGTACACATTGTAAGGTTTTCTAACAGGTCCTTCAATAGTAGGAGTGAGAAAAACATTACGGAGTGGTGTGTATTGGATGGCCTGAATTTGGATAGGCAGTGAGTGGCAATGTAGGATGGAGAAAAGCAACACGGGGTGGTCAGCATGTGGAGGTTAGGAAACATGCGGTGGCAATGTAGGATAGGTTTCTGAAAAATATCGCGATGTGGTGCACATTGTAAGGGTTTCTAACAGGCCATTCACTAGTAGTAGTTAGAAAAACATCACGGGGTGGGGTGAACCGAGGGCCTGAATTACGATAGGCAGTGAGTGACAATGTACCTTGGAGAAAAGCACCACGGGGTGGTCTGCATTGGGAGGTCAGGAAACATGCGGTGGCAATATAGGATAGATTTCTTGAAAACATCGCGGGGTGTTGCTCATTGTAACGGTTTCTAACAGGCCATTCACTAGTACGAGTGTGAAAAACATCACACGAGGGTGTGAATTGGAGGGCCTGAATTCGGATAGACAGTGAGTGGCAATGTAGAATGGAGAAAACACCAAGGGGTGGTCAGCATGGGGAGGTCCGGAAACATGCGTTGGCAATGTAGGATAGGTTTTTGAAAAACATTGTGGGGTGGTACGATTTGTAAGGTTTTCTAACAGGTCATTCACTAATAGGAATGAGAAAAACATCACAGGGTGGTGTGAATCAGAGGGCCTGAATTAGCATAGGCAGTGAGTTGCAATGGAGGTAGGAGAAAAGCACCACGGGGTGGTCAGCATGGGGAGGTCAGGAACTTGCGGTGGCAATTAAGGATATTTTCCTGAAAAACATCGCGGGATGTTACGTATTGTAAGGGTTGCTAACAGGCCATTCACTAGTAGGAGTGAGACAAACATCACAGGGTGGTGTGAATCGGAGGGCCTCAATTAGGATAGGCATTGAGTGGCAATATAGGATGGAGAAAAGCAAGACTCGGTGGTCAGCATGGGGAGGTCAGGAAACAAGCAGTGGCAATGTAGGATAGATTTCTGAAAAACATCACGGTGTTGTGCGCATTGTAAGGGTTTCTAACAGGCCAATCAGTAGTAAGATTGAGGAAAATATCACGGGGTTCTGTGAATAGGAGGGCCTGAATTAGGTTAGTCAGTGAGTGGCAATGTAGGATAGAGAAAAGCACCACGGGGTATTCAGCATGGGGAGGTCAGGAAACATGCGGTTGCAATGTAGGATAGGTTTCTGAAAAACATCGCGAGATGGTGCGCATTTAAAGGGTTTCTAACAGGCCATTCGCTAGTAGGAGTGAGAAAAACATCACGGAGGGGGGGTGAATGCGAGGGCCTGAATTCGGATAGGCAGTGAGTGGCAATGCAGAATGGAGAAAACACCAAGGGGTGGTCAGCATGGGGAGGTCAGGAAACATGCGGTGGCAATGTAGGATAGGTTTATGAAAAACATCGCGGTGTGGTGCGCATTGAAATGGTTTCTAACAGGCCATTCACTAGTAGGAGTGAGAAAAACATCACGGGGTGGGTTGAATCGGAGGGCCTGAATAAGGATAGGCAGTGAGTGGCAATGTAGGATGGAGAAAAGCACCACGGGTTATTCAGCATGGGGAGGTCAGGAAACATGCGGTGGCAATGTAGAATAGGTTTATGAAAATCATCGCGTGGTGGTGCGCATTGAAATGGTTTCTACCAGGCCATTCACTTAGTAGTAGTGAGAAAAACATCACGGGGTGGGGTGAACCGAGGGCCTGAATTACGATAGGCAGTGAGTGGCAATGTAAGTTGGAGAAAAGCACCACGGGGTGGTCTGCATTGGGAGGTCAGGAAACATGCAGTGGCAATATAGGATAGGTTTCTTGAAAACATCGCGGGGTGTTGCGCATTGTAATGGTTTCTAACAGGCCATTCACTAGTATGAGTGTGAAAAACATCACACGAAGGTGTGAATTGGAGGGCCTGAATTCGGATAGGCAGTGAATGGCAATGTAGAATGGAGAAAACACCAAGGGGTGGTCAGCATGGGGAGGTCAGGAAACATGCGGTGGCAAGGTAGGGTAGGTTTCTGAAAAACATCGCGGTGTGCTGCGCATTGTAAGGGTGTCTAACAGGCCATTCACTAGTAGGAGTGACAAAATCTTCACAGGGTGGTTTGAACCCGAGGGCCTGAATTAGGATAGGCAGTGAGTGGCAATGTAGGATGGAGAAAAGCACCACGGGGTGGTCATCATGTGGAGGTCAGGAAACATGCAGTGGCAATGTAGGATAGGTTTCTGAAAAACATCGAGGGGTGATGTGCATTGTAAGGGTTTCTAACAGGCCATTCACTAGTAGGAGTTAGAAAAACATCAGGGGTGGTGTGAATCGGAGGGCCCGAATTACGATAGTCTGTGAGTGGCAATGTAGGATGGAGAAAAGCACCACGGGGTCGTCAGCAGCGGGAAGGCAGGAAACATGCGCTGGGAATGTAGGATAGGTTTCTGAAAAACATCGTGGGGTGGTACGCATTATAAGGGTTTCTAACAGGCCATTCACTAGTAGGAGTGAGAAAAACATCACAGGGTGGTGTGAATCGTAGGGTCTGAATTACGATAGGCAGTGAGTGACAACGTAGGATGGAGAAAAGCACCATTGGGTGGTCAGCATGTGGAGGTCAGGAAACATGGGGTGGCAATATAGGATAGGTTTCTGAAAAACATCGCGGGGTGGTTCGCATTGTAAGGGTTTCTAACAGGCCATTCACTAGTAGGTGTGTGAAAAACATTACAGGAGGGTGTGAATTGGAGGACCTTAATTCGGATAGGCAGTGAGTGGCAATGTAGGATTGAGAAAAGCACCACGGGGTGGTCAGCATTGGGAGGTCAGCAAACATGCAGTGGCAATGTAGGATAGGTTTCTGAAAAACATCGCGGGGTGTTACGCATTGTAAGGTTTGCTAACAGGCCATTCACTAGTAGGAGTGAGAAATACATCACGGGGTGGTGTGAATCGGAGTGTCTGAATTAGAATAGGCAATGATTGGCAATGTAGGGTGGGGAAAAGCACCACGGGATGGTCAGAATGGGGAGGTCAGGAGACATGGGGTGGCAATGTAGGATAGGTTTCTGAAAAACATCGCGGGGTGGTACGCATTGTAAGGGTTTCTAGGAGGCCATTCACTAGTAGGAGTGAGAAAAACATCACGGGGTGGTGTGAATCAGAGTGTCTGAATTAGGATAGGCAGTGAGTGGCAATGTAGAATGCAGAAAAGCAACACAGGGTATTAAGCAAGGGGAGGTCAGGAAAGTTTTGGTGGCAGTGTAGGATAGGTTTCTGAAAAACATCGCAGGGTGGTGCACATTGTAAGGGTTGCTAACAGGCCATTTACTAGTAGGAGTGAGAAAAACATCACGGAGTCGTGTGAATCGGAAGGCCTGAATTAGTATAGGCATTGTGTGGCAATGTAGGATGGAGAAAAGCACCATGGGGTGGTCAGCATGGGGAGGTCAGGAAACATGCGGTGGCACTGTAGGATAGGTTTCTGAAAAACATCCCGGGGTGGTGCGCATTGTAAGGTTTTCTAACAGGCCATTCACTAGTAGGCGTGAGAAAAACATTACGGGTTTTGTGAATCGGAGGGCCTGAAGTACGATAGGCTGTGAGTGGCACTGTAGGAATGAGAAAAGCACCAAGGTCTGGTGATCATGGGGAGTCAGGAAACATGCAGTGGCAATGTAGGATAGGTTTCTGAAAAACTTCGCTGTGTGGTGCGCATTTTAAGGGTTTCTAACAGGCCATTCACTAGTAGGAGTGAGGAAAACATCAGGGCGCGGTGTGAATTGGAGGGCCTGAATTAGCATAGGCAGTGATTGGCAATGTATAATGGGGAAAAGAACCACGGGGTGGTCAGAATTGGGAGGTCAGGAAACGAGCGGTGGCAATGTAGGATAGGTTTCTGTAAAACATCGCGGGGTGGTGCGCATTGTAAGGGTTTCTAACAGGCCATTCACTAGTAGGAGTGAGAAAAACATCACGGAGTGGGGTGAATCGGAGGGCCTAAATTACGTTAGGCAGTGAGTGACAATGTAGGATGGAGAAAACCACGATGGGGAGGTCAGCCTGGGGAGGTCAGGAAACATGCGGTGGCAATGTAGGATAGGTTTCGGAAAAACATCGCGGGGTGTTTCGCATTGTAAGTGTTTCTAAGAGGCCATTCACTAATAGGAGTAAGAAAAACATCATGGGGTGGTGTGAACCTGAGGGCCTGAATTAGCATAGGCAGTGAGTGGCAATGGAGGATGGAGAAAAGCACCATGGTCTGGTCAGCATGGGGAGGTCAGGAAACATGCGGTGGCAAGGTAGGATAGGTTTCTGAAAAACATCAGAGTGTGTTGCGCATTGTAAGGGTTTCTAACAGGCCATTCACTAGTCGGAGTGACAAAATCTTCACATGGTGATTTGAACCCGAGGGCCTGAATTAGGATAGGCAGTGAGTGGCAATGTAGGATGGAGAAAAGCACCACGGGGTGGTCATCATGTGGAGGTCAGGAAACATGCAGTTGCAATGTAGGATAGGTTTCTGAAAAACATCGCGGGGTGGTTCTCATTGTAAGGGTTTCTAACAGGCCATTCACTAGTAGGAGTGTGAAAAACATTACAGGATTGTGTGAATTGGAGGACCTGAATTCGGATAGGCAGTGAGTGGCAATGAAGGATTGAGAAAAGCACCACGGGGTGGTCAGCATTGGGAGGTCAGGAAACATGCGGTGGCAAGGTAGGATAGGTTTCTGAAAAACATCGCGGGGTGTTGCGCATTGTAAGGTTTGCTAACAGGCCATTCACTAGTAGGAGTGAGAAAAACATCACGGGGTGGTGTGAATCGGAGTGTCTGAATTAGGATAGCCATTGAGTGGCAATGTAGGATGGAGAAAAGCACCATGGGGTGGTCAGAATGGGGAGGTCAGGAAACATGTGGTGGCAATGTAGGATAGGTTTCTGAAAAACATCGCGGGGTGGTGCACATTGAAATGGTTTCTAACAGGCCATTCACTATTAGGAGTGAGAAAAACATCACGGGGTGGGTTGAATCGGAGGGCCTGAATAAGGATAGGCAGTGAGTGGCAATGTAGGATGGAGAAAAGCACCACGGGGTCGTCAGCAGCGGGAAGGCAGGAAACATGCGCTGGGAATGTAGGATAGGTTTCTGAAAAACATCGTGGGGTGGTACGCATTATAAGGGTTTCTAACAGGCCATTCACTAGTAGGAGTGAGAAAAACATCACAGGGTGGTGTGAATCGTAGGGTCTGAATTACGATAGGCAGTGAGTGACAACGTAGGATGGAGAAAAGCACCATTGGGTGGTCAGCATGTGGAGGTCAGGAAACATGGGGTGGCAATATAGGATAGGTTTCTGAAAAACATCGCGGGGTGGTTCGCATTGTAAGGGTTTCTAACAGGCCATTCACTAGTAGGTGTGTGAAAAACATTACAGGAGGGTGTGAATTGGAGGACCTTAATTCGGATAGGCAGTGAGTGGCAATGTAGGATTGAGAAAAGCACCACGGGGTGGTCAGCATTGGGAGGTCAGCAAACATGCAGTGGCAATGTAGGATAGGTTTCTGAAAAACATCGCGGGGTGTTAGGCATTGTAAGGTTTGCTAACAGGCCATTCACTAGTAGGAGTGAGAAATACATCACGGGGTGGTGTGAATCGGAGTGTCTGAATTAGAATAGGCAATGATTGGCAATGTAGGGTGGGGAAAAGCACCACGGGATGGTCAGAATGGGGAGGTCAGGAGACATGGGGTGGCAATGTAGGATAGGTTTCTGAAAAACATCGCGGGGTGGTACGCATTGTAAGGGTTTCTAGGAGGCCATTCACTAGTAGGAGTGAGAAAAACATCACGGGGTGGTGTGAATCAGAGTGTCTGAATTAGGATAGGCAGTGAGTGGCAATGTAGAATGCAGAAAAGCAACACAGGGTATTAAGCAAGGGGAGGTCAGGAAAGTTTTGGTGGCAGTGTAGGATAGGTTTCTGAAAAACATCGCAGGGTGGTGCACATTGTAAGGGTTGCTAACAGGCCATTTACTAGTAGGAGTGAGAAAAACATCACGGAGTCGTGTGAATCGGAAGGCCTGAATTAGTATAGGCATTGTGTGGCAATGTAGGATGGAGAAAAGCACCATGGGGTGGTCAGCATGGGGAGGTCAGGAAACATGCGGTGGCACTGTAGGATAGGTTTCTGAAAAACATCCCGGGGTGGTGCGCATTGTAAGGTTTTCTAACAGGCCATTCACTAGTAGGCGTGAGAAAAACATTACGGGTTTTGTGAATCGGAGGGCCTGAAGTACGATAGGCTGTGAGTGGCACTGTAGGAATGAGAAAAGCACCAAGGTCTGGTGATCATGGGGAGTCAGGAAACATGCAGTGGCAATGTAGGATAGGTTTCTGAAAAACTTCGCTGTGTGGTGCGCATTTTAAGGGTTTCTAACAGGCCATTCACTAGTAGGAGTGAGGAAAACATCAGGGCGCGGTGTGAATTGGAGGGCCTGAATTAGCATAGGCAGTGATTGGCAATGTATAATGGGGAAAAGAACCACGGGGTGGTCAGAATTGGGAGGTCAGGAAACGAGCGGTGGCAATGTAGGATAGGTTTCTGTAAAACATCGCGGGGTGGTGCGCATTGTAAGGGTTTCTAACAGGCCATTCACTAGTAGGAGTGAGAAAAACATCACGGAGTGGGGTGAATCGGAGGGCCTAAATTACGTTAGGCAGTGAGTGACAATGTAGGATGGAGAAAACCACGATGGGGAGGTCAGCCTGGGGAGGTCAGGAAACATGCGGTGGCAATGTAGGATAGGTTTCGGAAAAACATCGCGGGGTGTTTCGCATTGTAAGTGTTTCTAAGAGGCCATTCACTAATAGGAGTAAGAAAAACATCATGGGGTGGTGTGAACCTGAGGGCCTGAATTAGCATAGGCAGTGAGTGGCAATGGAGGATGGAGAAAAGCACCATGGTCTGGTCAGCATGGGGAGGTCAGGAAACATGCGGTGGCAAGGTAGGATAGGTTTCTGAAAAACATCAGAGTGTGTTGCGCATTGTAAGGGTTTCTAACAGGCCATTCACTAGTCGGAGTGACAAAATCTTCACATGGTGATTTGAACCCGAGGGCCTGAATTAGGATAGGCAGTGAGTGGCAATGTAGGATGGAGAAAAGCACCACGGGGTGGTCATCATGTGGAGGTCAGGAAACATGCAGTTGCAATGTAGGATAGGTTTCTGAAAAACATCGCGGGGTGGTTCTCATTGTAAGGGTTTCTAACAGGCCATTCACTAGTAGGAGTGTGAAAAACATTACAGGATTGTGTGAATTGGAGGACCTGAATTCGGATAGGCAGTGAGTAGCAATATAGGATGGAGAAAACACCAAGGTGTGGTCAGCATGGGGAGGTCATGAAACATGCGGTGGCAATGTAGGATAGGTTTATGAAAATCATCGCGGGGTGGTGTGCATTGAAATGATTTCTACCTGGCAATATAGGAAAGATTTCTTGAAAACATCGCGGGGTGTTGCGCATTGTAACGGTTTCTAACAGGCCATTCACTAGTACGAGTGTGAAAAACATCACACGAAGGTGTGAATTGGAGGGCCTGAATTCGGATAGGCAGTGAGTGGCAATGTAGAATGGAGAAAACACCAAGGGGTGGTCAGCATGGGGAGGTCAGGAAACATGCGGTGGCAATGTAGGATAGGTTTATGAAAAACATCGCGGGGTGGTGCGCATTGAAATGGTTTCTAACAGGCCATTCACTAGTAGGAGTAAGAAAAACATCACGGTGTGGGTTGAATCGGAGGGCCTGGATAAGGATAGGCAGTGAGTGGCAATGTAGGATGGAGTAAAGCACCACGGGTTATTCAGCATGGGGAGGTCAGGAAACATGCGGTGGCAAGGTAGGGTAGGTTTCTGAAAAACATCGCGGTGTGCTGCGCATTGTAAGGGTTTCTAACAGGCCATTCACTAGTAGGAGTGACAAAATCTTCACAGGGTGGTTTGAACCCGAGGGCCTGAATTAGGATAGGCAGTGAGTGGCAATGTAGGATGGAGAAAAGCACCATGGGGTGGTCCTCATGTGGAGGTCAGGAAACATGCAGTGGCAATGTAGGATAGGTTTGTGAAAAACATCGAGGGGTGATGTGCATTGTAAGGGTTTATAACAGGCCACTCACTAGTAGGAGTTAGAAAAACATCAGGGGTGGTGTGAATCGGAGGGCCTGAATTACGATAGGCTGTGAGTGGCAATGTAGGATGGAGAAAAGCACCATGGGGTCGTCAGCAGGGGGAAGGCAGGAAACATTCGCTGGGAATGTAGGATAGGTTTCTGAAAAACATCGTGGGGTGGTACGCATTGTAAGGGTTTCTAACAGGCCATTCACTAGTAAGAGTGAGAAAGCATCACAGGGTGGTGTGAATCGGAGGGCCTGAATTACGATAGGCAGTGAGTGACAACGTAGGATGGAGAAAAGCACCATTGGGTGGTCAGCATGTGGAGGTCAGGAAACATGGGGTGGCAATATAGGATAGGTTTCTGAAAAACATCACGGGGTGGTTTGCATTGTAAGGGTTTCTAACAGGCCTTTCACTAGTAGGAGTGTGAAAAACATTACAGGAGGGTGTGAATTGGAGGACCTTAATTCGGATAGGCAGTGAGTGGCAATGTAGGATTGAGAAAAGCACCACGGTGCGGTCATCATAGGGAGGTCAGCAAACATGCAGTGGCAATGTAGGATAGGTTTCTGAAAAACATCGCGGGGTGTTGCGCATTGTAAGGTTTGCTAACAGGCCATTCACTAGTAGGAGTGAGAAAAACATCACGTGGTGGTGTGAAACGGAGTGTCTGAATTAGGATAGGCAGTGAGTGGCAATGTAGAATGGAGAAAAGCAACACAGGTTATTAAGCATGGGGAGGTCAGGAAAGATTCGGTGGCAATGTGGGATAGGTTTCTGAAAAACATCGCGGGGTGGTGCACATTGTAAGGGTTTCTAACAGGCCATTCACTAGTAGGAGTGAGAAAAACATCACGGAGTCGTGTGAATCAGAAGGCCTGAATTAGGATAGGCAGTGTGTGGCAATGTAGGATGGAGAAAAGCACCACGGGGTATTCAGCAAGGGGAGGTCAGGAAACATGCGGTTGCAATGTAGGATAGGTTTCTGAAAAACATCGCGAGATGGTGCGCATTTAAAGGGTTTCTAACAGGCCATTCGCTAGTAGGAGTGAGAAAAACATCACGGAGGGGGGGGTGAATGCGAGGGCCTGAATTCGGACAGGCAGTGAGTGGCAATGTAGAATGGAGAAAACACCAAGGGGTGGTCAGCATGGGGAGGTCAGGAAACATGCGGTGGCAATGTAGGATAGGTTTATGAAAAACATCGCGGTGTGGTGCGCATTGAAATGGTTTCTAACAGGCCATTCACTAGTAGGAGTGAGAAAAACATCACGGGGTGGGTTGAATCGGAGGGCCTGAATAAGGATAGGCAGTGAGTGGCAATGTAGGATGGAGAAAAGCACCACGGGGTGGTCATCATGTGGAGGTCAGGAAACATGCAGTTGCAATGTAGGATAGGTTTCTGAAAAACATCGCAGGGTGGTTCGCATTGTAAGGGTTTCTAACAGGCCATTCACTAGTAGGAGTGTGAAAAACATTACAGGATTGTGTGAATTGGAGGACCTGAATTCGGATAGGCAGTGAGTGGCAATGAAGGATTGAGAAAAGCACCACGGGGTGGTCAGCATTGGGAGGTCAGGAAACATGCAATGGCAAGGTAGGATAGGTTTCTGAAAAACATCGCGGGGTGTTGCGCATTGTAAGGTTTGCTAACAGGCCATTCACTAGTAGGAGTGAGAAAAACATCACGGGGTGGTGTGAATCGGAGTGTCTGAATTAGGATAGCCATTGAGTGGCAATGTAGGATGGAGAAAAGCACCATGGGGTGGTCAGAATGGGGAGGTCAGGAAACATGTGGTGGCAATGTAGGATAGGTTTCTGAAAAACATCGCGGGGTGGTGCGCATTGAAATGGTTTCTAACAGGCCATTCACTATTAGGAGTGAGAAAAACATCACGGGGTGGGTTGAATCGGAGGGCCTGAATAAGGATAGGCAGTGAGTGGCAATGTAGGATGGAGAAAAGCACCAAGGGTTATTCAGCATGGGGAGGTCAGGAAACATGCGGTGGCAAGGTAGGATAGGTTTCTGAAAAACATCGCGGTGTGCTGCGCATTGTAAGGGTTTCTAACAGGGCATTCACTAGTAGGACTGACAAAATCTTCACAGGGTGGTTTGAACCCGAGGGCCTAAATTAGGATTGGCAGTGAGTGGCAATGTAGGATGGAGAAAAGCACCACGGGGTGGTCATCATGTGGAGGTCAGGAAACATGCAGTGGCAATGTAGGATAGGTTTCTGAAAAACATCGAGGGGTGATGTGCATTGTAAGGGTTTCTAACAGGCCATTCACTCGTAGGAGTTAGAAAAACATCAGGGGTGGTGTGAATCGGAGGGCCTGAATTACGATAGGCTGTGAGTGGCAATGTAGAATGGAGAAAAGCACCACGGGGCGGTCATCATGTGGAGGTCAGGAAACATGCAGTGGCAATTAGGATAGGTTTCTGAAAAACATCGCGGGGTGTTGCGCATTGTAAGGTTTGCTAACAGTCCATTCACTAGTAGGAGTGAGAAAAACATCACGTGGTGGTGTGAATCGGAGTGTCTGAATTAGGATAGGCAGTGAGTGGCAATGTAGAATGGAGAAAAGCAACACAGGTTATTAAGCATGGGGAGGTCAGGAAAGATTCGGTGGCAATGTGGGATAGGTTTCTGAAAAACATCGCGGTATGGTGCGCATTGTAAGGCTTTCTAACAGGCCATTCACTAGTAGGAGTGAGAAAAACATCACGGGGGGGGGGGTGAACCCGAGGGCCTGAATTCGGATAGGCAGTGAGTAGCAATGTAGGATGGAGAAAACACCAAGGTGTGGTCAGCATGGGGAGGTCATGAAACATGCGGTGGCAATGTAGGATAGGTTTATGAAAATCATCGCGGGGTGGTGTGCATTGAAATGATTTCTACCTGGCAATATAGGATAGATTTCTTGAAAACATCGCGGGGTGTTGCGCATTGTAACGGTTTCTAACAGGCCATTCACTAGTACGAGTGTGAAAAACATCACACGAAGGTGTGAATTGGAGGGCCTGAATTCGGATAGGCAGTGAGTGGCAATGTAGAATGGAGAAAACACCAAGGGGTGGTCAGCATGGGGAGGTCAGGAAACATGTGGTGGCAATGTAGGATAGGTTTATGAAAAACATCGCGGGGTGGTGCGCATTGAAATGGTTTCTAACAGGCCATTCACTAGTAGGAGTGAGAAAAACATCACGGTGTGGGTTGAATCGGAGGGCCTGGATAAGGATAGGCAGTGAGTGGCAATGTAGGATGGAGTAAAGCACCACGGGTTATTCAGCATGGGGAGGTCAGGAAACATGCGGTGGCAAGGTAGGGTAGGTTTCTGAAAAACATCGCGGTGTGCTGCGCATTGTAAGGGTTTCTAACAGGCCATTCACTAGTAGGAGTGACAAAATCTTCACAGGGTGGTTTGAACCCGAGGGCCTGAATTAGGATAGGCAGTGAGTGGCAATGTAGGATGGAGAAAAGCACCATGGGGTCGTCAGCAGGGGGAAGGCAGGAAACATTCGCTGGGAATGTAGGATAGGTTTCTGAAAAACATCGTGGGGTGGTACGCATTGTAAGGGTTTCTAACAGGCCATTCACTAGTAAGAGTTAGAAAACATCACAGGGTGGTGTGAATCGGAGGGCCTGAATTACGATAGGCAGTGAGTGACAACGTAGGATGGAGAAAAGCACCATTGGGTGGTCAGCATGTGGAGGTCAGGAAACATGGGGTGGCAATATAGGATAGGTTTCTGAAAAACATCACGGGGTGGTTTGCATTGTAAGGGTTTCTAACAGGCCTTTCACTAGTAGGAGTGTGAAAAACATTACAGGAGGGTGTGAATTGTAGGACCTTAATTCGGATAGGCAGTGAGTGGCAATGTAGGATTGAGAAAAGCACCACGGTGCGGTCATCATAGGGAGGTCAGCAAACATGCAGTGGCAATGTAGGATAGGTTTCTGAAAAACATCGCGGGGTGTTGCGCATTGAAAGGTTTGCTAACAGGCCATTCACTAGTAGGAGTGAGAAAAGCATCACGTGGTGGTGTGAATCGTAGGGCCTGAATTACGATAGGCAGTCAGTGACAACGTATGATGGAGAAAAGCACCATTGGGTGGTCAGCATGTGGAGGTCAGGAAACATGGGGTGGCAATATAGGATAGGTTTCTGAAAAACATCGCGGGGTGGTTCGCATTGTAAGGGTTTCTAACAGGCCATTCACTAGTAGGAGTGTGAAAAATATTACAGGAGGGTGTGAATTGGAGGACCTTAATTCGGATAGGCAGTGAGTGGCAATGTAGGATTGAGAAAAGCACCACGGGGTGGTCAGCATTGGGAGGTCAGCAAACATGCAGTGGCAATGTAGGATAGGTTTCTGAAAAACATCGCGGGGTGTTGCGCATTGTAAGGTTTGCTAACAGGCAATTCACTAGTAGGAGTGAGAAAAACATCACGGGGTGGTGTGAATCGGAGTGTCTGAATTAGAATAGGCAGTGATTGGCAATGTAGGGTGGGGAAAAGCACCACGGGGTGGTCAGAATGGGGAGGTCAGGAGACATGGGGTGGCAATGTAGGATAGGTTTCTGAAAAACATCGCGGGGTGGTACGCATTGTAAGGGTTTCTAGGAGGCCATTCACTAGTAGGAGTGAGAAAAACATCACGGCGTGGTGTGAATCGGAGTGTCTGAATTAGGATAGGCAGTGAGTGGCAATGTAGAATGGAGAAAAGCAACACAGGGTATTAAGCAAGGAGAGGTGAGGAAAGATTCGGTGGCAATGTGGGATAGGTTTCTGAAAAACATCGCAGGGTGGTGCACATTGTAAGGGTTTCTAACAGGCCATTCACTAGTAGGAGTGAGAAAAACATCACGGAGTAGTGTGAATCGGAAGGCCTGAATTAGGATAGGCAGTGTGTGGCAATGTAGTATGGAGAAAAGCACCACGGGGTTTTCAGCATGGGGAGGTCAGGAAACATGCGGTGGCAGTGTAGGATAGGTTTCTGAAAAACATCGCGGGGTGGTGCGCATTGTAAGGTTTTCTAACAGGCCGTTCACTAGTAGGCGTGAGAAAAACATTACGGGTTTTGTGAATCGGAGGGCCTGAAGTACGATAGGCTGTGAGTGGCACTGTAGGAATGAGAAAAGCACCAAGGTCTGGGGATCATGGGGAGTCAGGAAACATGCAGTGGCAATGTAGGATAGGTTTCTGAAAAACTTCGCTGTGTGGTGCGCATTATAAGGGTTTCTAACAGGCCATTCACTAGTAGGAGTGAGGAAAACATCAGGGCCTGGTGTGAATTGGAGGGCCTGAATTAGCATAGGCAGTGATTGGCAATGTATAATGGGGAAAAGAACCACGGGGTGGTCAGAATGGGGAGGTCAGGAAACGAGCGGTGGCAATGTAGGATAGGTTTCTGAAAAACATCGTGGGGTGGTGCGCATTGTAAGGGTTTCTAACAGGCCATTCACTAGTAGGAGTGAGAAAAACATCACGGGGTGGTGTGAATCGGAGGGCCTGAATTACAATAGGCAGTGCGTGACAACGTAGGATGGAGAAAAGCACCTCGGGGTGCTCAGCATGGGGAGGTCAGGAAACATGCGGTGGCAATGTAGGATAGGTTTCTGAAAAACATCACGGGGTGGTGAGACTTGTAAGGGTTTCTAAAAGTCCATTCACTAGTAGGAGTGAGAAATTCATCACGGGGTGGTGTGAATCGGAGGGCCTGAATTAGGATAGGCAGTGAGTGGCAATGTAGGATGGAGAAAATCACCACGGGTTGGTGAGCATGGGGAGGTCAGGAAACATGGGCCTGCCATGAAGGATTGGTTTCTGAAAAACATCTTGGGGTGGTGCTCATTGTAAGGGTTTCTAACAGGCCATTCACTAGTAGGAGTGTGGAAAACATCACGGAGTGGTGTGAATCGGAGGGCATGAATTACGACAGGCAGTGAGTGGCAATGTAGGATGGAGAAAAGCACCACGGGGTATTCAGCATGGGGAGGTCAGGAAACATGCGGTGGCAGTGTAGGATATGTTTCTGAAAAACATCGCGGGGTGGTGCGCATTGTAAGGTTTTCTAACAGGCCATTCACTAGTAGGCGTGAGAAAAACATTACGGGTTTTGTGAATCGGAGGGCCTGAAGTACAATAGGCTGTGAGTGGCACTGTAGGAATGATAAAAGCACCAAGGTCTGGTCATCATGGGGAGGTCAGGAAACATGCGGTGGCAATGCAGGACAGGTTTCTCAAAACATCGCGGGGTCGTGCACATTGTAAGGGTTTCTAACACGCCATTCACCAGTAGGAGTGAGAAAAACATCACCAGGTGGTGTGAATCATAGGGCCTAATTAGGAAAGGCAGTGAGTGGCAATGTAGAATGGAGAAAACCACACAGGGTATTCAGCATGGGGAGGTCAGGAAACAGGCCGTGGCAATGTAGGATAGGTTTCTGAAAATCATCGCGGTGTGGTGCCCATTGTACGGGTTCCTAACAGGCCATTCACTAGTATGAGTGAAATAAACATCACAGGGTTGTGTCAACCTGATGGCCTGAATTCTGATACCAGTGAGTGGCAATGTAGGTTGGGAAAACAACAATGGATGTTCAGAATGGGGAGATAAGGAAACATGCGTTGGCAATGTAGGATAGGTTTCTGAAAAACATTGTGGGGTGGTGTGCATTGTAAGGGTTTCTAACAGGCCATTCACTAGTAGGAGTGAGAAAAACATCACAGGGAGCTGTGCATCGGAGGGCCTGAATTAGGATAGGCAGTGAGTGGCAATGTAGGATGGAGAAAACACTAAGGGGTGTTCAGCATGCTGAGGTCAGGAAACATGCGGTGGCAATGTAGGGTAGGTTTCTGAAAAACATCGCGGGGTGGTCTGCATTGTAAGGTTTTCTAACAGGCCATTCACTACTAGGAGTGAGAAAAACATCACGGGGTGGTGTGAATCGGAGGGCCTGAATTAGCATGGGCAGTGAGTGGCAATGGAGGATGGAGAAAAGCACCATGGGCTGGTCAGCATGGGGAGGTCAGGAAACATGCAGTGGCAATGTAGGGTAGGTTTCTGAAAAACATCGAGGGGTGGTACACATTGTAAGGTTTTCTAACAGGTCCTTCAATAGTAGGAGTGAGAAAAACATTACGGAGTGGTGTGTATTGGATGGCCTGAATTTGGATAGGCAGTGAGTGGCAATGTAGGATGGAGAAAAGCAACACGGGGTGGTCAGCATGTGGAGGTTAGGAAACATGCGGTGGCAATGTAGGATAGGTTTCTGAAAAATATCGCGATGTGGTGCGCATTGTAAGGGTTTCTAACAGGCCATTCACTAGTAGTAGTTAGAAAAACATCACGGGGTGGGGTGAACCGAGGGCCTGAATTACGATAGGCAGTGAGTGACAATGTACCTTGGAGAAAAGCACCACGGGGTGGTCTGCATTGGGAGGTCAGGAAACATGCGGTGGCAATATAGGATAGATTTCTTGAAAACATCGCGGGGTGTTGCTCATTGTAACGGTTTCTAACAGGCCATTCACTAGTACGAGTGTGAAAAACATCACACGAGGGTGTGAATTGGAGGGCCTGAATTCGGATAGGCAGTGAGTGGCAATGTAGAATGGAGAAAACACCAAGGGGTGGTCAGCATGGGGAGGTCCGGAAACATGCGTTGGCAATGTAGGATAGGTTTTTGAAAAACATTGCGGGGTGGTACGATTTGTAAGGTTTTCTAACAGGTCATTCACTAATAGGAATGAGAAAAACATCACAGGGTGGTGTGAATCAGAGGGCCTGAATTAGCATAGGCAGTGAGTTGCAATGGAGGTAGGAGAAAAGCACCACGGGGTGGTCAGCATGGGGAGGTCAGGAACATGCGGTGGCAATTTAGGATATTTTCCTGAAAAACATCGCGGGATGTTACGTATTGTAAGGGTTGCTAACAGGCCATTCACTAGTAGGAGTGAGACAAACATCACAGGGTGGTGTGAATCGGAGGGCCTCAATTAGGATAGGCATTGAGTGGCAATATAGGATGGAGAAAAGCAACACTCGGTGGTCAGCATGGGGAGGTCAGGAAACAAGCAGTGGCAATGTAGGATAGATTTCTGAAAAACATCACGGTGTTGTGCGCATTGTAAGGGTTTCTAACAGGCCAATCAGTAGTAAGATTGAGGAAAATATCACGGGGTTCTGTGAATAGGAGGGCCTGAATTAGGTTAGTCAGTGAGTGGCAATGTAGGATAGAGAAAAGCACCACGGGGTATTCAGCATGGGGAGGTCAGGAAACATGCGGTTGCAATGTAGGATAGGTTTCTGAAAAACATCGCGAGATGGTGCGCATTTAAAGGGTTTCTAACAGGCCATTCGCTAGTAGGAGTGAGAAAAACATCACGGAGGGGGGGTGAATGCGAGGGCCTGAATTCGGATAGGCAGTGAGTGGCAATGCAGAATGGAGAAAACACCAAGGGGTGGTCAGCATGGGGAGGTCAGGAAACATGCGGTGGCAATGTAGGATAGGTTTATGAAAAACATCGCGGTGTGGTGCGCATTGAAATGGTTTCTAACAGGCCATTCACTAGTAGGAGTGAGAAAAACATCACGGGGTGGGTTGAATCGGAGGGCCTGAATAAGGATAGGCAGTGAGTGGCAATGTAGGATGGAGAAAAGCACCACGGGTTATTCAGCATGGGGAGGTCAGGAAACATGCGGTGGCAATGTAGAATAGGTTTATGAAAATCATCGCGTGGTGGTGCGCATTGAAATGGTTTCTACCAGGCCATTCACTTAGTAGTAGTGAGAAAAACATCACGGGGTGGGGTGAACCGAGGGCCTGAATTACGATAGGCAGTGAGTGGCAATGTAAGTTGGAGAAAAGCACCACGGGGTGGTCTGCATTGGGAGGTCAGGAAACATGCAGTGGCAATATAGGATAGGTTTCTTGAAAACATCGCGGGGTGTTGCGCATTGTAATGGTTTCTAACAGGCCATTCACTAGTATGAGTGTGAAAAACATCACACGAAGGTGTGAATTGGAGGGCCTGAATTCGGATAGGCAGTGAATGGCAATGTAGAATGGAGAAAACACCAAGGGGTGGTCAGCATGGGGAGGTCAGGAAACATGCGGTGGCAAGGTAGGGTAGGTTTCTGAAAAACATCGCGGTGTGCTGCGCATTGTAAGGGTGTCTAACAGGCCATTCATTAGTAGGAGTGACAAAATCTTCACAGGGTGGTTTGAACCCGAGGGCCTGAATTAGGATAGGCAGTGAGTGGCAATGTAGGATGGAGAAAAGCACCACGGGGTGGTCATCATGTGGAGGTCAGGAAACATGCAGTGGCAATGTAGGATAGGTTTCTGAAAAACATCGAGGGGTGATGTGCATTGTAAGGGTTTCTAACAGGCCATTCACTAGTAGGAGTTAGAAAAACATCAGGGGTGGTGTGAATCGGAGGGCCCGAATTACGATAGTCTGTGAGTGGCAATGTAGGATGGAGAAAAGCACCACGGGGTCGTCAGCAGCGGGAAGGCAGGAAACATGCGCTGGGAATGTAGGATAGGTTTCTGAAAAACATCGTGGGGTGGTACGCATTATAAGGGTTTCTAACAGGCCATTCACTAGTAGGAGTGAGAAAAACATCACAGGGTGGTGTGAATCGTAGGGTCTGAATTACGATAGGCAGTGAGTGACAACGTAGGATGGAGAAAAGCACCATTGGGTGGTCAGCATGTGGAGGTCAGGAAACATGGGGTGGCAATATAGGATAGGTTTCTGAAAAACATCGCGGGGTGGTTCGCATTGTAAGGGTTTCTAACAGGCCATTCACTAGTAGGTGTGTGAAAAACATTACAGGAGGGTGTGAATTGGAGGACCTTAATTCGGATAGGCAGTGAGTGGCAATGTAGGATTGAGAAAAGCACCACGGGGTGGTCAGCATTGGGAGGTCAGCAAACATGCAGTGGCAATGTAGGATAGGTTTCTGAAAAACATCGCGGGGTGTTACGCATTGTAAGGTTTGCTAACAGGCCATTCACTAGTAGGAGTGAGAAATACATCACGGGGTGGTGTGAATCGGAGTGTCTGAATTAGAATAGGCAATGATTGGCAATGTAGGGTGGGGAAAAGCACCACGGGATGGTCAGAATGGGGAGGTCAGGAGACATGGGGTGGCAATGTAGGATAGGTTTCTGAAAAACATCGCGGGGTGGTACGCATTGTAAGGGTTTCTAGGAGGCCATTCACTAGTAGGAGTGAGAAAAACATCACGGGGTGGTGTGAATCAGAGTGTCTGAATTAGGATAGGCAGTGAGTGGCAATGTAGAATGCAGAAAAGCAACACAGGGTATTAAGCAAGGGGAGGTCAGGAAAGTTTTGGTGGCAGTGTAGGATAGGTTTCTGAAAAACATCGCAGGGTGGTGCACATTGTAAGGGTTGCTAACAGGCCATTTACTAGTAGGAGTGAGAAAAACATCACGGAGTCGTGTGAATCGGAAGGCCTGAATTAGTATAGGCATTGTGTGGCAATGTAGGATGGAGAAAAGCACCATGGGGTGGTCAGCATGGGGAGGTCAGGAAACATGCGGTGGCACTGTAGGATAGGTTTCTGAAAAACATCCCGGGGTGGTGCGCATTGTAAGGTTTTCTAACAGGCCATTCACTAGTAGGCGTGAGAAAAACATTACGGGTTTTGTGAATCGGAGGGCCTGAAGTACGATAGGCTGTGAGTGGCACTGTAGGAATGAGAAAAGCACCAAGGTCTGGTGATCATGGGGAGTCAGGAAACATGCAGTGGCAATGCAGGATAGGTTTCTGAAAAACTTCGCTGTGTGGTGCGCATTTTAAGGGTTTCTAACAGGCCATTCACTAGTAGGAGTGAGGAAAACATCAGGGCGCGGTGTGAATTGGAGGGCCTGAATTAGCATAGGCAGTGATTGGCAATGTATAATGGGGAAAAGAACCACGGGGTGGTCAGAATTGGGAGGTCAGGAAACGAGCGGTGGCAATGTAGGATAGGTTTCTGTAAAACATCGCGGGGTGGTGCGCATTGTAAGGGTTTCTAACAGGCCATTCACTAGTAGGAGTGAGAAAAACATCACGGAGTGGGGTGAATCGGAGGGCCTAAATTACGTTAGGCAGTGAGTGACAATGTAGGATGGAGAAAACCACGATGGGGAGGTCAGCCTGGGGAGGTCAGGAAACATGCGGTGGCAATGTAGGATAGGTTTCGGAAAAACATCGCGGGGTGTTTCGCATTGTAAGTGTTTCTAAGAGGCCATTCACTAATAGGAGTAAGAAAAACATCATGGGGTGGTGTGAACCTGAGGGCCTGAATTAGCATAGGCAGTGCGTGGCAATGGAGGATGGAGAAAAGCACCATGGTCTGGTCAGCATGGGGAGGTCAGGAAACATGCGGTGGCAAGGTAGGATAGGTTTCTGAAAAACATCAGAGTGTGTTGCGCATTGTAAGGGTTTCTAACAGGCCATTCACTAGTCGGAGTGACAAAATCTTCACATGGTGATTTGAACCCGAGGGCCTGAATTAGGATAGGCAGTGAGTGGCAATGTAGGATGGAGAAAAGCACCACGGGGTGGTCATCATGTGGAGGTCAGGAAACATGCAGTTGCAATGTAGGATAGGTTTCTGAAAAACATCGCGGGGTGGTTCGCATTGTAAGGGTTTCTAACAGGTCATTCACTAGTAGGAGTGTGAAAAACATTACAGGATTGTGTGAATTGGAGGACCTGAATTCGGATAGGCAGTGAGTGGCAATGAAGGATTGAGAAAAGCACCACGGGGTGGTCAGCATTGGGAGGTCAGGAAACATGCAGTGGCAAGGTAGGATAGGTTTCTGAAAAACATCGCGGGGTGTTGCGCATTGTAAGGTTTGCTAACAGGCCATTCACTAGTAGGAGTGAGAAAAACATCACGGGGTGGTGTGAATCGGAGTGTCTGAATTAGGATAGCCATTGAGTGGCAATGTAGGATGGAGAAAAGCACCATGGGGTGGTCAGAATGGGGAGGTCAGGAAACATGTGGTGGCAATGTAGGATAGGTTTCTGAAAAACATCGCGGGGTGGTGCGCATTGAAATGGTTTCTAACAGGCCATTCACTATTAGGAGTGAGAAAAACATCACGGGGTGGGTTGAATCGGAGGGCCTGAATAAGGATAGGCAGTGAGTGGCAATGTAGGATGGAGAAAAGCACCACGGGTTATTAAGCATGGGGAGGTCAGGAAACATGCGGTGGCAAGGTAGGATAGGTTTCTGAAAAACATCGCGGTGTGCTGCGCATTGTAAGGGTTTCTAACAGGCCATTCACTAGTAGGACTGACAAAATCTTCACAGGGTGGTTTGAACCCGAGGGCCTAAATTAGGATTGGCAGTGAGTGGCAATGTAGGATGGAGAAAAGCACCACGGGGTGGTCATCATGTGGAGGTCAGGAAACATATAGTGGCAATGTAGGATAGGTTTCTGAAAAACATCGAGGGGTGATGTGCATTGTAAGGGTTTCTAACAGGCCATTCACTAGTAGGAGTTAGAAAAACATCAGGGGTGGTGTGAATCGGAGGGCCTGAATTACGATAGGCTGTGAGTGGCAATGTAGGATGGAGAAAAGCACCACGGGGCGGTCATCATGTGGAGGTCAGGAAACATGCAGTGGCAATTAGGATAGGTTTCTGAAAAACATCGCGGTGTGGTGCGCATTGTAAGGCTTTCTAACAGGCCATTCACTAGTAGGAGTGAGAAAAACATCACGGGGGGGGGGTGAACGCGAGTGCCTGAATTCGGATAGGCAGTGAGTAGCAATATAGGATGGAGAAAACACCAAGGTGTGGTCAGCATGGGGAGGTCATGAAACATGCGGTGGCAATGTAGGATAGGTTTATGAAAATCATCGCGGGGTGGTGTGCATTGAAATGATTTCTACCTGGCAATATAGGATAGATTTCTTGAAAACATCGCGGGGTGTTGCGCATTGTAACGGTTTCTAACAGGCCATTCACTAGTACGAGTGTGAAAAACATCACACGAAGGTGTGAATTGGAGGGCCTGAATTCGGATAGGCAGTGAGTGGCAATGTAGAATGGAGAAAACACCAAGGGGTGGTCAGCATGGGGAGGTCAGGAAACATGCGGTGGCAATGTAGGATAGGTTTATGAAAAACATCGCGGGGTGGTGCGCATTGAAATGGTTTCTAACAGGCCATTCACTAGTAGGAGTAAGAAAAACATCACGGTGTGGGTTGAATCGGAGGGCCTGGATAAGGATAGGCAGTGAGTGGCAATGTAGGATGGAGTAAAGCACCACGGGTTATTCAGCATGGGGAGGTCAGGAAACATGCGGTGGCAAGGTAGGGTAGGTTTCTGAAAAACATCGCGGTGTGCTGCGCATTGTAAGGGTTTCTAACAGGCCATTCACTAGTAGGAGTGACAAAATCTTCACAGGGTGGTTTGAACCCGAGGGCCTGAATTAGGATAGGCAGTGAGTGGCAATGTAGGATGGAGAAAAGCACCATGGGGTGGTCCTCATGTGGAGGTCAGGAAACATGCAGTGGCAATGTAGGATAGGTTTCTGAAAAACATCGAGGGGTGATGTGCATTGTAAGGGTTTATAACAGGCCACTCACTAGTAGGAGTTAGAAAAACATCAGGGGTGGTGTGAATCGGAGGGCCTGAATTACGATAGGCTGTGAGTGGCAATGTAGGATGGAGAAAAGCACCATGGGGTCGTCAGCAGGGGGAAGGCAGGAAACATTCGCTGGGAATGTAGGATAGGTTTCTGAAAAACATCGTGGGGTGGTACGCATTGTAAGGGTTTCTAACAGGCCATTCACTAGTAAGAGTGAGAAAACATCACAGGGTGGTGTGAATCGGAGGGCCTGAATTACGATAGGCAGTGAGTGACAACGTAGGATGGAGAAAAGCACCATTGGGTGGTCAGCATGTGGAGGTCAGGAAACATGGGGTGGCAATATAGGATAGGTTTCTGAAAAACATCACGGGGTGTTTTGCATTGTAAGGGTTTCTAACAGGCCTTTCACTAGTAGGAGTGTGAAAAACATTACAGGAGGGTGTGAATTGGAGGACCTTAATTCGGATAGGCAGTGAGTGGCAATGTAGGATTGAGAAAAGCACCACGGTGCGGTCATCATAGGGAGGTCAGCAAACATGCAGTGGCAATGTAGGATAGGTTTCTGAAAAACATCGCGGGGTGTTGCGCATTGTAAGGTTTGCTAACAGGCCATTCACTAGTAGGAGTGAGAAAAACATCACGTGGTGGTGTGAATCGGAGTGTCTGAATTAGGATAGGCAGTGAGTGGCAATGTAGAATGGAGAAAAGCAACACAGGTTATTAAGCATGGGGAGGTCAGGAAAGATTCGGTGGCAATGTGGGATAGGTTTCTGAAAAACATCGCGGGGTGGTGCACATTGTAAGGGTTTCTAACAGGCCATTCACTAGTAGGAGTGAGAAAAACATCACGGAGTCGTGTGAATCAGAAGGCCTGAATTAGGATAGGCAGTGTGTGGCAATGTAGGATGGAGAAAAGCACCACGGGGTATTCAGCAAGGGGAGGTCAGGAAACATGCGGTTGCAATGTAGGATAGGTTTCTGAAAAACATCGCGAGATGGTGCGCATTTAAAGGGTTTCTAACAGGCCATTCGCTAGTAGGAGTGAGAAAAACATCACGGAGGGGGGGGGTGAATGCGAGGGCCTGAATTCGGACAGGCAGTGAGTGGCAATGTAGAATGGAGAAATCACCAAGGGGTGGTCAGCATGGGGAGGTCAGGAAACATGCGGTGGCAATGTAGGATAGGTTTATGAAAAACATCGCGGTGTGGTGCGCATTGAAATGGTTTCTAACAGGCCATTCACTAGTAGGAGTGAGAAAAACATCACGGGTTGGGTTGAATCGGAGGGCCTGAATAAGGATAGGCAGTGAGTGGCAATGTAGGATGGAGAAAAGCACCACGGGGTGGTCATCATGTGGAGGTCAGGAAACATGCAGTTGCAATGTAGGATAGGTTTCTGAAAAACATCGCAGGGTGGTTCGCATTGTAAGGGTTTCTAACAGGCCATTCACTAGTAGGAGTGTGAAAAACATTACAGGATTGTGTGAATTGGAGGACCTGAATTCGGATAGGCAGTGAGTGGCAATGAAGGATTGAGAAAAGCACCACGGGGTGGTCAGCATTGGGAGGTCAGGAAACATGCAATGGCAAGGTATGATAGGTTTCTGAAAAACATCGCGGGGTGTTGCGCATTGTAAGGTTTGCTAACAGGCCATTCACTAGTAGGAGTGAGAAAAACATCACGGGGTGGTGTGAATCGGAGTGTCTGAATTAGGATAGCCATTGAGTGGCAATGTAGGATGGAGAAAAGCACCATGGGGTGGTCAGAATGGGGAGGTCAGGAAACATGTGGTGGCAATGTAGGATAGGTTTCTGAAAAACATCGCGGGGTGGTGCGCATTGAAATGGTTTCTAACAGGCCATTCACTATTAGGAGTGAGAAAAACATCACGGGGTGGGTTGAATCGGAGGGCCTGAATAAGGATAGGCAGTGAGTGGCAATGTAGGATGGAGAAAAGCACCAAGGGTTATTCAGCATGGGGAGGTCAGGAAACATGCGGTGGCAAGGTAGGTTAGGTTTCTGAAAAACATCGCGGTGTGCTGCGCATTGTAAGGGTTTCTAACAGGGCATTCACTAGTAGGACTGACAAAATCTTCACAGGGTGGTTTGAACCCGAGGGCCTAAATTAGGATTGGCAGTGAGTGGCAATGTAGGATGGAGAAAAGCACCAAGGGTTATTCAGCATGGGGAGGTCAGGAAACATGCAGTGGCAATGTAGGATAGGTTTCTGAAAAACATCGAGGGGTGATGTGCATTGTAAGGGTTTCTAACAGGCCATTCACTCGTAGGAGTTAGAAAAACATCAGGGGTGGTGTGAATCGGAGGGCCTGAATTACGATAGGCTGTGAGTGGCAATGTAGGATGGAGAAAAGCACCACGGGGCGGTCATCATGTGGAGGTCAGGAAACATGCAGTGGCAATTAGGATAGGTTTCTGAAAAACATCGCGGGGTGTTGCGCATTGTAAGGTTTGCTAACAGGCCATTCACTAGTAGGAGTGAGAAAAACATCACGTGGTGGTGTGAATCGGAGTGTCTGAATTAGGATAGGCAGTGAGTGGCAATGTAGAATGGAGAAAAGCAACACAGGTTATTAAGCATGGGGAGGTCAGGAAAGATTCGGTGGCAATGTGGGATAGGTTTCTGAAAAACATCGCGGTGTGGTGCGCATTGTAAGGCTTTCTAACAGGCCATTCACTAGTAGGAGTGAGAAAAACATCACGGGGGGGGGTGAACGCGAGGGCCTGAATTCGGATAGGCAGTGAGTAGCAATGTAGGATGGAGAAAACACCAAGGTGTGGTCAGCATGGGGAGGTCATGAAACATGCGGTGGCAATGTAGGATAGGTTTATGAAAATCATCGCGGGGTGGTGTGCATTGAAATGATTTCTACCTGGCAATATAGGATAGATTTCTTGAAAACATCGCGGGGTGTTGCGCATTGTAACGGTTTCTAACAGGCCATTCACTAGTACGAGTGTGAAAAACATCACACGAAGTTGTGAATTGGAGGGCCTGAATTCGGATAGGCAGTGAGTGGCAAAGTAGAATGGAGAAAACACCAAGGGGTGGTCAGCATGGGGAGGTCAGGAAACATGTAGTGGCAATGTAGGATAGGTTTATGAAAAACATCGCGGGGTGGTGCGCATTGAAATGGTTTCTAACAGGCCATTCACTAGTAGGAGTGAGAAAAACATCACGGTGTGGGTTGAATCGGAGGGCCTGGATAAGGATAGGCAGTGAGTGGCAATGTAGGATGGAGTAAAGCACCACGGGTTATTCAGCATGGGGAGGTCAGGAAACATGCGGTGGCAAGGTAGGGTAGGTTTCTGAAAAACATCGCGGTGTGCTGCGCATTGTAAGGGTTTCTAACAGGCCATTCACTAGTAGGAGTGACAAAATCTTCACAGGGTGGTTTGAACCCGAGGGCCTGAATTAGGATAGGCAGTGAGTGGCAATGTAGGATGGAGAAAAGCACCATGGGGTCGTCAGCAGGGGGAAGGCAGGAAACATTCGCTGGGAATGTAGGATAGGTTTCTGAAAAACATCGTGGGGTGGTACGCATTGTAAGGGTTTCTAACAGGCCATTCACTAGTAAGAGTTAGAAAACATCACAGGGTGGTGTGAATCGGAGGGCCTGAATTACGATAGGCAGTGAGTGACAACGTAGGATGGAGAAAAGCACCATTGGGTGGTCAGCATGTGGAGGTCAGGAAACATGGGGTGGCAATATAGGATAGGTTTCTGAAAAACATCACGGGGTGGTTTGCATTGTAAGGGTTTCTAACAGGCCTTTCACTAGTAGGAGTGTGAAAAACATTACAGGAGGGTGTGAATTGTAGGACCTTAATTCGGATAGGCAGTGAGTGGCAATGTAGGATTGAGAAAAGCACCACGGTGCGGTCATCATAGGGAGGTCAGCAAACATGCAGTGGCAATGTAGGATAGGTTTCTGAAAAACATCGCGGGGTGTTGCGCATTGAAAGGTTTGCTAACAGGCCATTCACTAGTAGGAGTGAGAAAAGCATCACGTGGTGGTGTGAATCGGAGTGTCTGAATTAGGATAGGCAGTGAGTGGCAATGTAGAATGGAGAAAAGCAACACAGGTTGTTAAGCAAGGGGAGGTCAGGAAAGATTCGGTGGCAATGTGGGATAGGTTTCTGAAAAACATCGCGGGGTGGTGCACATTGTAAGGGTTTCTAACAGGCCATTCACTAGTAGGAGTGAGAAAAACATCACGGAGTCGTGTGAATCAGAAGGCCTGAATTAGGATAGGCAGTGTGTGGCAATGTAGGATGGAGAAAAGCACCACGGGGTATTCAGCAAGGGGAGGTCAGGAAACATGCGGTTGCAATGTAGGATAGGTTTCTGAAAAACATCGCGAGATGGTGCGTATTTAAAGGGTTTCTAACAGGCCATTCGCTAGTAGGAGTGAGAAAAACATCACGGAGGGGGGGGTGAATGCGAGGGCCTGAATTCGGATAGGCAGTGAGTGGCAATGTAGAATGGAGAAAACACCAAGGGGTGGTCAGCATGGGGAGGTCAGGAAACATGCGGTGGCAATGTAGGATAGGTTTATGAAAAACATCGCGGTGTGGTGCGCATTGAAATGGTTTCCAACAGGCCATTCACTAGTAGGAGTGAGAAAAACATCACGGGGTGGGTTGAATCGGAGGGACTGAATAAGGATAGGCAGTGAGTGGCAATGTAGGATGGAGAAAAGCACCCCGGGTTATTCAGCATGGGGAGGTCAGGAAACATGCGGTGGCAATGTAGAATAGGTTTATGAAAATCATCGCATGGTGGTGCGCATTGAAATGGTTTCTACCAGGCCATTCACTAGTAGTAGTGAGAAAAACATCACGGGGTGGGGTGAACCGAGGGCCTGAATTACGATAGGCAGTGAGTGGCAATGTAAGTTGGAGAAAAGCACCACGGGGTGGTCTGAATTGGGAGGTCAGGAAACATGCAGTGGCAATATAGGATAGGTTTCTTGAAAACATCGCGGGGTGTTGCGCATTGTAATGGTTTCTAGCAGGCCATTCACTAGTATGAGTGTGAAAAACATCACACGAAGGTGTGAATTGGAGGGCCTGAATTCGGATAGGCAGTGAATGGCAATGTAGAATGGAGAAAACACCAAGGGGTGGTCAGCATGGGGAGGTCAGGAAACATGCGGTGGCAAGGTAGGGTAGGTTTCTGAAAAACATCGCGGTGTGCTGCGCATTGTAAGGGTGTCTAACAGGCCATTCACTAGTAGGAGTGACAAAATCTTCACAGGGTGGTTTGAACCCGAGGGCCTGAATTAGGACAGGCAGTGAGTGGCAATGTAGGATGGAGAAAAGCACCACGGGGTGGTCATCATGTGGAGGTCAGGAAACATGCAGTGGCAATGTAGGATAGGTTTCTGAAAAACATCGAGGGGTGATGTGCATTGTAAGGGTTTCTAACAGGCCATTCACTAGTAGGAGTTAGAAAAACATCAGGGGTGGTGTGAATCGGAGGGCCCGAATTACGATAGTCTGTGAGTGGCAATGTAGGATGGAGAAAAGCACCACGGGGTCGTCAGCAGCGGGAAAGCAGGAAACATGCGCTGGGAATGTAGGATAGGTTTCTGAAAAACATCGTGGGGTGGTACGCATTATAAGGGTTTCTAACAGGCCATTCACTAGTAGGAGTGAGAAAAACATCACAGGGTGGTGTGAATCGTAGGGTCTGAATTACGATAGGCAGTGAGTGACAACGTAGGATGGAGAAAAGCACCATTGGGTGGTCAGCATGTGGAGGTCAGGAAACATGGGGTGGCAATATAGGATAGGTTTCTGAAAAACATCGCGGGGTGGTTCGCATTGTAAGGGTTTCTAACAGGCCATTCACTAGTAGGTGTGTGAAAAACATTACAGGAGGGTGTGAATTGGAGGACCTTAATTCGGATAGGCAGTGAGTGGCAATGTAGGATTGAGAAAAGCACCACGGGGTGGTCAGCATTGGGAGGTCAGCAAACATGCAGTGGCAATGTAGGATAGGTTTCTGAAAAACATCGCGGGGTGTTACGCATTGTAAGGTTTGCTAACAGGCCATTCACTAGTAGGAGTGAGAAATACATCACGGGGTGGTGTGAATCGGAATGTCTGAATTAGAATAGGCAATGATTGGCAATGTAGGGTGGGGAAAAGCACCACGGGATGGTCAGAATGGGGAGGTCAGGAGACATGGGGTGGCAATGTAGGATAGGTTTCTGAAAAACATCGCAGGGTGGTACGCATTGTAAGGGTTTCTAGGAGGCCATTCACTAGTAGGAGTGAGAAAAACATCACGGGGTGGTGTGAATCAGAGTGTCTGAATTAGGATAGGCAGTGAGTGGCAATGTAGAATGCAGAAAAGCAACACAGGGTATTAAGCAAGGGGAGGTCAGGAAAGTTTTGGTGGCAGTGTAGGATAGGTTTCTGAAAAACATCGCGGGGTGTTGCGCATTGTAAGGTTTGCTAACAGGCCATTCACTAGTAGGAGTGAGAAAAACATCACGGGGTGGTGTGAATCGGAGTGTCTGAATTAGGATAGCCATTGAGTGGCAATGTAGGATGGAGAAAAGCACCATGGGGTGGTCAGAATGGGGAGGTCAGGAAACATGTGGTGGCAATGTAGGATAGGTTTCTGAAAAACATCGCGGGGTGGTGCGCATTGAAATGGTTTCTAACAGGCCATTCACTATTAGGAGTGAGAAAAACATCACGGGGTGGGTTGAATCGGGAGGGCCTGAATAAGGATAGACAGTGAGTGGCAATGTAGGATGGAGAAAAGCACCACGGGTTATTCAGCATGGGGAGGTCAGGAAACATGCGGTGGCAAGGTAGGATAGGTTTCTGAAAAACATCGCGGTGTGCTGCGCATTGTAAGGGTTTCTAACAGGCCATTCACTAGTAGGACTGACAAAATCTTCACAGGGTGGTTTGAACCCGAGGGCCTAAATTAGGATTGGCAGTGAGTGGCAATGTAGGATGGAGAAAAGCACCACGGGGTGGTCATCATGTGGAGGTCAGGAAACATGCAGTGGCAATGTAGGATAGGTTTCTGAAAAACATCGAGGGGTGATGTGCATTGTAAGGGTTTCTAACAGGCCATTCACTAGTAGGAGTTAGAAAAACATCAGGGGTGGTGTGAATCGGAGGGCCTGAATTACGATAGGCTGTGAGTGGCAATGTAGGATGGAGAAAAGCACCACGGGGCGGTCATCATGTGGAGGTCAGGAAACATTTGGTGGCAATGTAGGATAGGTTTCTGAAAAACATCGCGGTGTGGTGCGCATTGTAAGGCTTTCTAACAGGCCATTCACTAGTAGGAGTGAGAAAAACATCACGGGGCGGGGGTGAACGCGAGGTCTTGAATTCGGATAGGCAGTGAGTGGCAATGTAGGATGGAGAAAACACCAAGGTGTGGTCAGCATGGGGAGGTCATGAAACATGCGGTGGCAATGTAGGATAGGTTTATGAAAATCATCGCGGGGTGGTGTGCATTGAAATGATTTCTACCTGGCAATATAGGATAGATTTCTTGAAAACATCGCGGGGTGTTGCGCATTGTAACGGTTTCTAACAGGCCATTCACTAGTACGAGTGTGAAAAACATCACACGAAGGTGTGAATTGGAGGGCCTGAATTCGGATAGGCAGTGAGTGGCAATGTAGAATGGAGAAAACACCAAGGGGTGGTCAGCATGGGGAGGTCAGGAAACATGCGGTGGCAATGTAGGATAGGTTTATGAAAAACATCGCGGGGTGGTGCGCATTGAAATGGTTTCTAACAGGACATTCACTAGTAGGAGTGAGAAAAACATCACGGTGTGGGTTGAATCGGAGGGCCTGGATAAGGATAGGCAGTGAGTGGCAATGTAGGATGGAGTAAAGCACCACGGGTTATTCAGCATGGGGAGGTCAGGAAACATGCGGTGGCAAGGTAGGGTAGGTTTCTGAAAAACATCGCGGTGTGCTGCGCATTGTAAGGGTTTCTAACAGGCCATTCACTAGTAGGAGTGACAAAATCTTCACAGGGTGGTTTGAACCCGAGGGCCTGAATTAGGATAGGCAGTGAGTGGCAATGTAGGATGGAGAAAAGCACCATGGGGTGGTCCTCATGTGGAGGTCAGGAAACATGCAGTGGCAATATAGGATAGGTTTCTGAAAAACATCGCGGGGTGATGTGCATTGTAAGAGTTTATAACAGGCCACTCACTAGTAGGAGTTAGAAAAACATCAGGGGTGGTGTGAATCGGAGGGCCTGAATTACGATAGGCTGTGAGTGGCAATGTAGGATGGAGAAAAGCACCATGGGGTCGTCAGCAGGGGGAAGGCAGGAAACATTCGCTGGGAATGTAGGATAGGTTTCTGAAAAACATCGTGGGGTGGTACGCATTGTAAGGGTTTCTAACAGGCCATTCACTAGTAAGAGTGAGAAAACATCACAGGGTGGTGTGAATCGGAGGGCCTGAATTACGATAGGCAGTGAGTGACAACGTAGGATGGAGAAAAGCACCATTGGGTGGTCAGCATGTGGAGGTCAGGAAACATGGGGTGGCAATATAGGATAGGTTTCTGAAAAACATCACGGGGTGGTTTGCATTGTAAGGGTTTCTAACAGGCCTTTCACTAGTAGGAGTGTGAAAAACATTACAGGAGGGTGTGAATTGGAGGACCTTAATTCGGATAGGCAGTGAGTGGCAATGTAGGATTGAGAAAAGCACCATGGTGCGGTCATCATAGGGAGGTCAGCAAACATGCAGTGGCAATGTAGGATAGGTTTCTGAAAAACATCGCGGGGTGTTGCGCATTGTAAGGTTTGCTAACAGGCCATTCACTAGTAGGAGTGAGAAAAACATCACGTGGTGGTGTGAATCGGAGTGTCTGAATTAGGATAGGCAGTGAGTGGCAATGTAGAATGGAGAAAAGCAACACAGGTTATTAAGCATGGGGAGGTCAGGAAAGATTCGGTGGCAATGTGGGATAGGTTTCTGAAAAACATCGCGGGGTGGTGCACATTGTAAGGGTTTCTAACAGGCCATTCACTAGTAGGAGTGAGAAAAACATCACGGAGTCGTGTGAATCAGAAGGCCTGAATTAGGATAGGCAGTGTGTGGCAATGTAGGATGGAGAAAAGCACCACGGGGTTTTCAGCATGGGGATGTCAGGAAACATGCGGTGGCAGTGTAGGATAGGTTTCTGAAAAACATCGCGGGGTGGTGCGCATTGTAAGGTTTTCTAACAGGCCATTCACTAGTAGGCGTGAGAAAAACATTACGGGTTTTGTGAATCGGAGAACCTGAAGTACGATAGGCTGTGAGTGACACTGTAGGAATGAGAAAAGCACCAAGGTCTGGTCATCATGGGGAGGTCAGGAAACAAGCAGTGGCAATGCAGGATAGGTTTGTGAAAAACTTCGCTGTGTGGTGCGCATTTTAAGGGTTTCTAACAGGCCATTCACTAGTAGGAGTGAGGAAAACATCAGGGCGTGCTATGAATTGGAGGGCCTGAATTAGCATAGGCAGTGATTGGCAATGTATAATGGGGAAAAGAACGACGGGGTGGTCAGAATGGGGAGGTCAGGAAACGAGCGGTGGCAATGTAGGCTAGTTTTCTGAAAAACATCGCGGGGTGGTGCGCACTGTAAGGGTTTCTAAGAGGCCATCATTAGTAGGAGTTTAAAAACATCACAGGAGGGTGTGAATTGGAGGGCCTGAATTCGGATAAGCAGTGAGTGTCAATGTAGGATGGAGAAAACACCAAGGGGTGGTCAACATGGGGAGGTCAGGAAACATGCGGTGGAATGTAGGATAGGTTTCTGAAAAACATCGCGGGGTTTTGCGCATTGTAAGGGTTTCTAACAGGCCATTCACTAGTAGGAGTGAGAAAAACATCACGGGGTGGTGTGAAATGGAGGGCCTGAATAAGTATAGACGGTGAGTGGCAATGTAGGATAGAGAAAAGCACCACGGGGTGGTCAGCATGAGGAGGTCAGGAAACATGCGGTGACAAGGTAAGATAGGTTTCTGAAAAACATCGCTTTGTGCTGCGCATTGTGAGGGTTTCTAACAGGCCATTCACTAGTAGGAGTGACAAAATCTTCACAGGGGGCTTTGAACCCGAGGGCCTGAATTAGGATAGGCAGTGAGTGGCAATGTAGGATGGAGAAAAGCACCACGGGGTGGTCAGCATGTGGAGGTCAGGAAACATGCAGTGGCAGTGTAGGATAGGTTTCTGAAAAACATCGAGGGGTGATGTGCATTGTAAGGGTTTATAACAGGCCATTCACTAGTAGGAGTTAGAAAAACATCAGGGGTGGTGTGAATGGGAGGGCATGAATTACAATAGGCTTTGAGTGGCAATGTAGGATGGAGAAAAGCACAACGGGTGTGTCAGCATGGTAAAGGCAGGAAACATGCGGTGTCAATGTAGGATAGGTTTCCGAAAAATATCGAGGGGTGGTTTGCATTGTAAGGGTTGCTAACAGGCCATTCACTAGTAGGAGTGAGAAAAACATCACGGGGTGGTGTGAATCGGATGGCCTAAATTACGATAGGCAGTGAGTGACAACATAGGATGGAGAAAAGCACCACGGGTTGCTCAGCATGGGGAGGTCAGGAAACATGCGGTGGCAATGTAGGATAGTTTTCTGAAAAACATCACAGGGTGGTGAGACTTGTAAGGGTTTCTAACAGTGCATTCACTAGTAGGAATGAGAAATTCATCAAGGGGTGGTGTGAATCGGAGGGCCTGAATTAGGTTAGGCAGTGAGTGGCAATGTAGGATGGAGAAAACCACCACGGGTTGGTGAGCATGGGGAGGTCAGGAAACATGGGCCTGCCATGAAGGATTGGTTTCTGAAAAACATCGTGGGGTGGTGCTCAGTGTAAGGGTTTCTAACAGGCCATTCACAAGTAGGAGTGTGGAAAACATCACGGAGTGGTGTGAATCGGAGGGCCTGAATTACGACAGGCAGTGAGTGGCAATGTAGGATGGAGAAAAGCACCACGGGGTATTCAGCATGGGGAGGTCAGGAAACATGCGGTGGCAGTGTAGAATAGGTTTCTGAAAAACATCGCGGGGTGGTGCGCATTGTAAGGTTTTCTAACAGGCCATTCACTAGTAGGCATGAGAAAAACATTACGGGTTTTGTGAATCGGAGGGCCTGAAGTACGATAGGCTGTGAGTGGCACTGTAGGAATGAGAAAAGCACCTAGGTCTGGTCATCATGGAGAGGTCAGGAAACATGCGGTGGCAATGCAGGACAGGTTTCTCAAAAACATCGCTGGGTAGTGCACATTGTAAGGGTTTCTAACACGCCATTCACCAGTAGGAGTGAGAAAAACATCACGGGGTGGTGTGAATCGTAGGGCCTAATTAGGAAAGGCAGTGATTGGCAATGTAGAATGGAGAAAACCACACAGGGCAATCAGCATGGGGAGGTCAGGAAACATGCTATGGCAATGTAGGATAGGTTTCTGAAAATCATCGCGGGGTGGTGCCCATTGTAAGGGTTCCTAACAGGCCATTCACTAGTATGAGTTAAATAAAAATCACAGGGGGGTGTCAACCTGATGGCATGAATTCTGATACCAGTGAGTGGCAATGTAGGATGGGAAAACATCAATGGATGTTCAGCATTGGGAGATAAGGAAACATGCGTTGGCAATGTAGGATAGGTTTTTGAAAAACATTGTGGGGTGGTGTGCATTGTAAGGGTTTCTAACACGCCATTCACCAGTAGGAGTGAGGAAAACATCACGCCGTGGTGTGAATTGGAGGGCCTGAATTAGCATAGGTATTGATTGGCAATGTAGGATGGGGAAAAGAACCACGGGGTGGTCAGAATGGGGAGGTCAAGAAACGTGTGTTGGCAATGTAGGATAGGTTTCTGAAAAACATCGCGGGGTGGTGCGCACTGTAAAGGTTTCTAATGGGCCATTCACTAGAAGGAGTGAGAAAAACATCACGGGGTAGGGTGAATCGGAGGGCCTAAATTACGATAGGCAGTGAGTGACAACGTAGGATGGAGAAAAGCACCATGGGGAGGTCAGCATGGGGAGGTCAGGAAACATACGGTGGCAGTGTAGGATAGGTTTCTGAAAAACATGGCGGTGTGGTGCGCATTTTAAGGGTTTCTACCAGGCCATTCACTAGTAGGAGTGAGAAAAACATCACGGGGTGGGGTGAATCGGAGGGACTGAATTACTATAGGCAGTAAGTGACAATGTTGGTTGGAGAAAAGCACCATGGGGTGGTCTGCATGGGGAGGGCAGGAAACATGCGGTGGCAATGTAGAATAGGTTTCTGAAAAACATCGTGGAGTGTTGCGCATTGTAAGGGTTTCTAAGAGGCCATCACTAGTAGGATTGTGAAAAACATCACAGGAAGGTGTGAATTGGACGGCCGGAATTCGGATAAGCAGGGAGTGGCAATGTAGGATGGAGAAAACACCAAGGGGTGGTCAGCATGGGGAGGTCAGGAAACATTTGGTGGCAATGTAGGATAGGTTTCTGAAAAACATCGCGTGGTGGTGAGCATTGTAAGTGTTTCTAACAGGCCATTCACAAGTAGGAGTGAGAAAAACATCACGGGGTGGTGTGAATCAGAGGGCCTGAATAAGTGTAGGCGGTGAGTGGCATGTAGGATGGAGAAAAGCACCACGGGTTATTCAGCATGGGGAGGTCAGGAAACATGCGGTTGGCAAGGTAGGATAGGTTTCTGAAAAACATCGCTTTATGCTGCGCATTGTGAGGGTTTCTAACAGGCCATTCACTAGTAGGAGTGACAAAATCTTCACAGGGGGATTTGAACCCGAAGGCCTGAATTAGGATAGGCAGTAAGTGGCAATGTAGGATGGAGAAAAGCACCATGGGTGGTCAGCATGGTGAGGTCAGGAAACATGCGGTGGCACTGTAGGATAGATTTCTGAAAAACATCCCGGGGTGGTGCGCATTGTAAGGTTTTCTAACAGGCCATTCACTAGTAGGCATGAGAAAAACATTACGGGTTTTGTGAATCGGAGGGCCTGAAGTACGATAGGCTATGAGTGGCACTGTAGGAATGAGAAAAGCACCAAGGTCTGGTCAGCATGGGTAGGTCAGGAAACATGCGGTGGCAATGCAGGACAGGTTTCTGAAAAACATCGCGGGATAGTGCACTTTGTAAGGGTTTCTAACACGTCATTCAGCAGTAGGAGTGAGAAAAACATCACGGGGTGATGTGAATCGTAGGGCCTAATTAGGAAAGGCAATGAGTGGCAATGTAGAATGGAGAAAACCACCACAGGTTATTCAGCATGGGGAGGTCAGGAAACATGCCGTGGCAATGTAGGATAGGTTTCTGAAAAACATTGCGGGGTGGTGTACATGTTAAGGGATTCTAACAGGCCATTCACTAGTAGGAGTGAGAAAAACATCATGGGGTGCTGTCAATCAGAGGGCCTAAATTAAGATAGGCATTGAATGGCAATGTATGATGGAGAAAAGCACCACGGTGTGCTCAGCATGGGGAGGTCAGAAAACATGCGGAGGCAATGTAGGATACGTTTCTGAAAAACATCACGTGGTGGTGTGCATTGTAATGGTTTCTAACAGGCGATTCACTAGTAGGAGTTAGAAAAACATCACGGGGTGGTGTGAATCAGAGGGCCTGAATTAAAATAGGCAGTGAGTGGCAATGTAGGATGGAGAAAAGCACCACGGGGTTGTCAGCATGGGGAGGTCAGGAAACATGTGGTGGCAATGTAGGATAGGTTTCTGAAAAACATCGCGGGGTGCTGAGCATTGTAAGGTTTGCTAACAGGCCATTCACTAGTAGGAGTGAGAAAAACATAACGGGGTGGTGTGAATTGGAGGGACAGAATTAACATAGGCAGTGATTGGCAATGTAGGATGGGGAAAAGCAACACGGGGTGGTCAGAATGGGGAGGTCAGGAAACATGTGGTGGCAATGTAGGATAGGTTTCTGAACAACATCGCAGGGTGGGGCGCATTGTAAGTGTTTCTAATAGGCCATTCACTTGTAGGAGTGAGAAAAACAAAACGGGGTGGTGTGAATCGGAGTGTCTGAATTAGTATAAGCAGTGAGTGTCAATGTAGGATGGAGAAAAGCACCACAGGGTACTCAGCATGAGGAGGTCAGGAAACATGCGGTGGCAATGTAGGATAAGATTCTGAAAAACATCGCGGGGTGGTGCGCATTGTAAGGGTTTCTAACAGGCCATTTACTCGTAGGAGTGAGAAAAACATCACGGGCTGGTGTGAATCGGAGGGCCTGAATTAGCATAGGCAGTGAGTGGCAATGGAGTGTGGAGAAAAGCACCACGGGGTGGTCAGAATGGAGAGGTCAGGAAACATGCGGTGGCAATGTAAGATATGTTTCTGAAAAACATCGCGGGGTGGTGCGCATTGTAAGGGTTTCTAACAGGTCATTCAATCGTAGGAGTGAGAAAAACATTACGGGGTGGTGTGAATTGGAGGGCCTGAAGTCGGATAGGCAGTGAGTGGCAATGTAGGATGGAGAAAAGCACCACGGGTTGGTCAGCATGGGGAGGTCAGGAAACATAGGGTGGTAATGTAGGATAGGTTTCGGGAAAACATGGCGGTGTGTTGCACATTGTAACGGTTTCTACCAGGCCATTCACTAGTAGGAGTGAGAAAATCATCACGGGGTGGGGTGAATCGGAGGGTTTGAATTACTATAGGCAGTAAGTGACAATATAGTTTGGAGAAAAGCACCACGGGTTGGTCTGCATGGGGAGGTCAGGAAACATGCGGTGTCAATGTCGGATAGGTTTCTCAAAAACATCGAGGGTGGTGCTCATTGTTAGGGTTTCTAAGAGGCCATCGTTAGTAGGAGTGTAAAAACATCACAGGAGGGTGTGAATTGGAGGGCCTGAATTCGGATAGGCAGTGAGTGTCAATGTAGGATGGAGAAAACACGAAGTGGTGGTCAGCATGGGGAGGTCAGGAAACATGCGGTGGAATGTAGGATAGGTTTCTGAAAAACATCGCGGGGTGGTGCGCATTGTAAGGGTTTCTAACAGGCTTTCACTAGTAGGAGGGAGAAAAACATCACGCGGTGGTGTGAATTGGAGGGCCTGAATAAGTATAGACGGTGAGTGGCAATGTAGGATGGAGAAAAGCACCATGGGTTATTCAGCATGAGGAGGTCAGGAAACATGCGGTGACAAGGTAAGATAGGTTTCTGAAAAACATCGCATTGTGCTGCGCATTGTGAGGGTATCTAACAGGCCATTCACTAGTAGGAGTGACAAAATCTTCACAGGGGGCTTTGAACACGAGGGCCTGAATTAGGATAGGCAGTATGTGGCAATGTAGGATGGAGAAAAGCACCGCGGGGTGGTCAGCATGTGGAGGTCAGGAAACATGCAGTGGCAATGTAGGATAGGTTTCTGAAAAACATCGAGGGGTGATGTGCATTGTAAGGGTTTCTAACAGGCCATTCACTAGTAGGAGTTAGAAAAACATCAGGGTTGTGTGAATGGGAGGGCATGAATTACGATAGGCTGTGAGTGGCAATGTAGGATGGAGAAAAGCACCACGGGGTTGTCAGCATGGGGAAGGCAGGAAACATGCGGTGTCAATGTAGGATAGGTTTCTGAAAAATATCGAGGGGTGGTTTACATTGTAAGGGTTTCTAACAGGCCATTCACTAGTAGGAGTGAGAAAAACATCACTGGGTGGTGTGAAACAGAGGGCCTGAATTACGATAGGCAGTGAGTGACAACGTAGGATGGAGAAAAGCACCATTGGGTGGTCAGCATGTGGAGGTCAGGAAACATGGGGTGGCAATATAGGATAGGTTTCTGAAAAACATCGCGGGGTGGTTCGCATTGTAAGGGTTTCTAACAGGCCATTCACTAGTAGGAGTGTGAAAAACATTACAGGAAGGTGTGAATTGGAGGACCTGAATTCGGATAGGCAGTGAGTGGCAATGAAGGATTGAGAAAAGCACCACGGGGTGGTCAGCATTGGGAGGTCAGGAAACATGCAGTGGCAATGTAGGATAGGTTTCTGAAAAACATCGCGGGGTGGTGAGCATTGTAAGGTTTGCTAACAGGCCATTCACTAGTAGGAGGGAGGAAAACATCACGGCGTGGAGTGAATCGGAGGGCCTGAATTAGCATATGTAGTGATTGGCAATGTAGGATGGGGAAAAGAACCACGGGGTGGTCAGAATGGGGAGGTCAAAAACGTGTGGTGGCAATGTAGGATAGGTTTCTGAAAAACATCGCGGGATGGTGCGCACTGTAAAGGTTTCTAACGGGCCATTCACTAGAAGGAGTGAGAAAAACATCACGGGGTAGTGTGAATCGGAGGGCCTAAATTACGATACGCAGTGAGTGACAACGTAGGATGGAGAAAAGCACCATGGGGAGGTCAGCATGGGGAGGTCAGGAAACATACGGTGGCAGTGTAGGATAGGTTTCTGAAAAACATGGCGGTGTGGTGCGCATTTTAAGGGTTTCTACCAGGCCATTCACTAGTAGGAGTGAGAAAAACATCACGGGGTGGGGTGAATCGGAGGGACTGAATTACTATAGGCAGTAAATGACAATGTAGGTTGGAGAAAAGCACCATGGGGTGGTCTGCATGGGGAGGGCAGGAAACATGCGGTGGCAATGTAGGATAGGTTTCTGGAAAACATCGCGGAGTGTTGCGCATTGTAAGGGTTTCTAAGAGGCCATCACTAGTAGGAGTGTGAAAAACATCACAGGAGGGTGTGAATTGGACGGCCGGAATTCGGATAGGCAGGGAGTGGCAATGTAGGATGGAGAAAACACCAAGGGGTGGTCAGCATGGGGAGGTCAGGAAACATTTGGTGGCAATGTAGGATAGGTTTCTGAAAAACATCGCGTGGTGGTGCGCATTGTAAGTGTTTCTAACAGGCCATTCACTAGTAGGAGTGAGAAAAACATCACGGGGTGGTGTGAATCGGAGGGCCTGAATAAGTGTAGGCGGTGAGTGGCAATGTAGGATGGAGAAAAGCACCACGGGTTATTCAGCATGGGGAGGTCAGGAAACATGCGGTTGGCAGGGTAGCATAGGTTTCTGAAAAACATCGCTTTATGCTGCGCATTGTGAGGGTTTCTAACAGGCCATTCACTAGTAGGAGTGACAAAATCTTCACAGGGGGGTTTGAACCCGAGGGCCTGAATTAGGATAGGCAGTAAGTGGCAATGTAGGATGGAGAAAAGCACCATGGGGTGGTCAGCACGGGGAGGTCAGGAAACATGCGGTGGCACTGTAGGATAGGTTTCTGAAAAACATCCCGGGGTGGTGCGCATTGTAAGGTTTTCTAACAGGCCATTCACTAGTAGGCGTGAGAAAAACATTACGGGTTTTGTGAATCGGAGGGCCTGAAGTACGATAGGCTGTGAGTGGCACTGTAGGAATGAGAAAAGCACCAAGGTCTGGTCAGCATGGGGAGGTCAGGAAACATGCCGTGGCAATGCAGGACAGGTTTCTGAAAAACATCGCGGGGTAGTGCACGTTGTAAGGGTTTCTAACACGCCATTCACCAGTAGGAATGAGAAAAACATCACGGGGTGGTGTGAATTGTAGGGCCTAATTAGGAAAGGCAATGAATGGCAATGTAGAATGGAGAAAACCACCACAGGGTATTCAGCATGGGGAGGTCAGGAAACATGCCGTGGCAATGTAGGATAGGTTTGTGAAAATCAACACGGGGTGGTGCTCATTGTAAGGGTTTCTAACAGGCCATTCACTAGTAGGAGTGAGAAAAACATCACAGGGAGCTGTGCAACGGAGGGCCTGAATTAGGATAGGCAGTGAGTGGCAATGTAGGATGGAGAAAACACAAAGGGGTGGTCAGCATGGGGAGGTCAGGAAACATGCGGTGTCAATGTAGGGTAGGTTTCTGAAAAACATCGCGGGGTGGTGCGCATTGTAAGGGTTTCTAACAGGCCATTCAAGGTAGGAGTGAGAAAAACTTCACGGGGTGGTGTGAATCACAGGGCCTGAATTAGCATAGGCAGTGAGTGGCAATGGAGGGTGGAGAAAAGCCCCCCGGGGTGGTCAGCATGGGGAGGTCAGGAAACATGCGGTGGAAATTTAAGATATTTTACTACTAAACATCGCGGGGTGGTACGCATTGTAAGGGTTTCTAACAGGTCATTCAATCGTAGGAGTGAGAAAAACATTACGGGGTGGTGTGAATTGGAGGGCCTGAAGTCGGATAGGCAGTGAGTGGCAATGAAGGATTGAGAAAAGCACCACGGGGTGGTCAGCATTGGGAGGTCAGGAAACATGCAGTTTCAATGTAGGATAGGTTTCTGAAAAACATCGCGGGGTGGTGAGCATTGTAAGGTTTGCTAACAGGCCATTCACTAGTAGGAGTGAGAAAAACATAACGGGGTGGTGTGAATTGGAGGGCCAGAATTATCATAGGCAGTGATTGGCAATGTAGGATGGGGAAAAGAAACACGGGGTGGTCAGAATGGGGAGGTCAGGAAACATGCGGTGCTATGTAGGATAGGTTTCTGAAAAACATCACGGGGTGGTGAGCCTTGTAAGGGTTTCTAACAGTCCATTCACTAGTTGGAGTGAGAAATTCATCACGGGGTGGTGAGAATCGGAGGGCCTGAATTAGGATAGGCAGTGAGTGGCAATGTAGGATGGAGAAAATCACCACGGGTTGGTGAGCATGGGGAGGTCAGGAAACATGGGCTGGCCATGAAGGATAGGTTTCTGAAAAACATCGTGGCGTGGTGCTCATTGTAAGGGATTCTCACATGCCATTCACAAGTAGGAGTGTGGAAAACATCACGGATTGCTGTGAATTGGAGGGCCTGAATTACGACAGGCAGTGAGTGGCAATGTAGAATGGAGAAAAGCACCACGGGGTATTCAGCATGGGGAGGTCAGGAAACATGCGGTGGCAATGTAGGATAGGTTTCTGAAAAACTTCGCTGGGTGGTGCACATTGTAAGGGTTTCTAACAGGCCATTCACTAGTAGGAGGGAGGAAAACATCACGGCGTGGAGTGAATCGGAGGGCCTGAATTAGCATATGTAGTGATTGGCAATGTAGGATGGGGAAAAGAACCACGGGGTGGTCAGAATGGGGAGGTCAAGAAACGTGTGGTGGCAATGTAGGGTAGGTTTCTGAAAAACATCGCGGGATGGTGCGCACTGTAAAGGTTTCTAACGGGCCATTCACTAGAAGGAGTGAGAAAAACATCACGGGGTAGGGTGAATCGGAGGGCCTAAATTACGATACACAGTGAGTGACAACGTAGGATGGAGAAAAGCACCATGGGGAGGTCAGCATGGGGAGGTCAGGAAACATACGGTGGCAGTGTAGGATAGGTTTCTGAAAAACATGGCGGTGTGGTGCGCATTTTAAGGGTTTCTACCAGGCCATTCACTAGTAGGAGTGAGAAAAACATCACGGGGTGGGGTGAATCGGAGGGACTGAATTACTATAGGCAGTAAATGACAATGTAGGTTGGAGAAAAGCACCATGGGGTGGTCTGCATGGGGAGGGCAGGAAACATGCGGTGGCAATGTAGGATAGGTTTCTGGAAAACATCGCGGAGTGTTGCGCATTGTAAGGGTTTCTAAGAGGCCATCACTAGTAGGAGTGTGAAAAACATCACAGGAGGGTGTGAATTGGACGGCCGGAATTCGGATAGGCAGGGAGTGGCAATGTAGGATGGAGAAAACACCAAGGGGTGGTCAGCATGGGGAGGTCAGGAAACATTTGGTGGCAATGTAGGATAGGTTTCTGAAAAACATCGCGTGGTGGTGCGCATTGTAAGTGTTTCTAACAGGCCATTCACTAGTAGGAGTGAGAAAAACATCACGGGGTGGTGTGAATCGGAGGGCCTGAATAAGTGTAGGCGGTGAGTGGCAATGTAGGATGGAGAAAAGCACCACGGGTTATTCAGCATGGGGAGGTCAGGAAACATGCGGTGGCACTGTAGGATAGGTTTCTGAAAAACATCCCGGGGTGGTGCGCATTGTAAGGTTTTCTAACAGGCCATTCACTAGTAGGCGTGAGAAAAACATTACGGGTTTTGTGAATCGGAGGGCCTGAAGTACGATAGGCTGTGAGTGGCACTGTAGGAATGAGAAAAGCACCAAGGTCTGGTCAGCATGGGGAGGTCAGGAAACATGCCGTGGCAATGCAGGACAGGTTTCTGAAAAACATCGCGGGGTAGTGCACGTTGTAAGGGTTTCTAACACGCCATTCACCAGTAGGAATGAGAAAAACATCACGGGGTGGTGTGAATTGTAGGGCCTAATTAGGAAAGGCAATGAATGGCAATGTAGAATGGAGAAAACCACCACAGGGTATTCAGCATGGGGAGGTCAGGAAACATGCCGTGGCAATGTAGGATAGGTTAGTGAAAATCAACACGGGGTGGTGCTCATTGTAAGGGTTTCTAACAGGCCATTCACTAGTAGGAGTGAGAAAAACATCACAGGGAGCTGTGCAACGGAGGGCCTGAATTAGGATAGGCAGTGAGTGGCAATGTAGGATGGAGAAAACACAAAGGGGTGGTCAGCATGGGGAGGTCAGGAAACATGCGGTGTCAATGTAGGGTAGGTTTCTGAAAAACATCGCGGGGTGGTGCGCATTGTAAGGGTTTCTAACAGGCCATTTACTAGTAGGAGTGAGAAAAACATCACGGGCTGGTGTGAATCGGAGGGCCTGAATTAGCATAGGCAGTGAGTGGCAATGGAGTGTGGAGAAAAGCACCACGGGGTGGTCAGAATGGAGAGGTCAGGAAACATGCGGTGGCAATGTAAGATATGTTTCTGAAAAACATCGCGGGGTGGTGCGCTTTTTAAGGGTTTCTAACAGGTCATTCAATCGTAGGAGTGAGAAAAACATTACGGGGTGGTGTGAATTGGAAGGCCTGAAGTCGGATAGTCAGTGAGTGGCAATGTAGGATGGAGAAAAGCACCACGGGTTGGTCAGCATGGGGAGGTCACGAAACATAGGGTGGTAATGTAGGATAGGTTTCTGGAAAACATGGCGGTGTGTTGCACATTGTAACGGTTTCTACCAGGCCATTCACTAGTAGGAGTGAGAAAATCATCACGGGGTGGGGTGAATCGGAGGGTTTGAATTACTATAGGCAGTAAGTGACAATATAGGTTGGAGAAAAGCACCACGGGTTGGTCTGCATGGGGAGGTCAGGAAACATGCGGTGTCAATGTCGGATAGGTTTCTCAAAAACATCGAGGGTGGTGCTCATTGTTAGGGTTTCTAAGAGGCCATCATTAGTAGGAGTGTAAAAACATCACAGGAGGGTGTGAATTGGAGGGCCTGAATTCGGATAGGCAGTGAGTGTCAATGTAGGATGGAGAAAACACCAAGGGGTGGTCAGCATGGGGAGGTCAGGAAACATGCGGTGGAATGTAGGATAGGTTTCTGAAAAACATCGCGGGGTGGTGCGCATTGGAAGGGTTTCTAACAGGCTTTCACTAGTAGGAGGGAGAAAAACATCACGCGGTGGTGTGAATTGGAGGGCCTGAATAAGTATAGATGGTGAGTGGCAATGTAGGATGGAGAAAAGCACCATGGGTTATTCAGCATGAGGAGGTCAGGAAACATGCGGTGACAAGGTAAGATAGGTTTCTGAAAAACATCGCTTTGTGCTGCGCATTGTGAGGGTATCTAACAGGCCATTCACTAGTAGGAGTGACAAAATCTTCACAGGGGGCTTTGAACCCGAGGGCCTGAATTAGGATAGGCAGTATGTGGCAATGGAGGATGGAGAAAAGCACCACGGGGTGGTCAGCATGTGGAGGTCAGGAAACATGCAGTGGCAATGTAGGATAGGTTTCTGAAAAACATCGAGGGGTGATGTGCATTGTAAGGGTTTCTAACAGGCCATTCACTAGTAGGAGTTAGAAAAACATCAGGGTTGTGTGAATGGGAGGGCATGAATTACGATAGGCTGTGAGTGGCAATGTAGGATGGAGAAAAGCACCAAAGGTGTGTCAGCATGGGGAAGGCAGGAAACATGCGGTGTCAATGTAGGATAGGTTTCTGAAAAATATCGAGGGGTGGTTTACATTGTAAGGGTTTCTAACAGGCCATTCACTAGTAGGAGTGAGAAAAACATCACTGGGTGGTGTGAATCAGAGGGCCTGAATTACGATAGGCAGTGAGTGACAACGTAGGATGGAGAAAAGCACCATTGGGTGGTCAGCATGTGGAGGTCAGGAAACATGGGGTGGCAACATAGGATAGGTTTCTGAAAAACATCGCGGGGTGGTTCGCATTGTAAGGGTTTGTAACAGGCCATTCACTAGTAGGAGTGTGAAAAACATTACAGGAAGGTGTGAATTGGAGGACCTGAATTCGGATAGGCAGTGAGTGGCAATGAAGGATTGAGAAAAGCACCACGGGGTGGTCAGCATTGGGAGGTCAGGAAACATGCAGTGGCAATGTAGGATAGGTTTCTGAAAAACATCACGGGGTGGTGAGCCTTGTAAGGGTTTCTAACAGTCCATTCACTAGTTGGAGTGAGAAATTCATCACGGGGTGGTGAGAATCGGAGGGCCTGAATTAGGATAGGCAGTGAGTGGCAATGTAGGATGGAGAAAATCACCACGGGTTGGTGAGCATGGGGAGGTCAGGAAACATGGGCTGGCCATGAAGGATAGGTTTCTGAAAAACATCGTGGGGTGGTGCTCATTGTAAGGGATTCTCACATGCCATTCACAAGTAGGAGTGTGGAAAACATCACGGATTGCTGTGAATTGGAGGGCCTGAATTACGACAGGCAGTGAGTGGCAATGTAGAATGGAGAAAAGCACCACGGGGTATTCAGCATGGGGAGGTCAGGAAACATGCGGTGGCAATGTAGGATAGGTTTCTGAAAAACTTCGCTGGGTGGTGCACATTGTAAGGGTTTCTAACAGGCCATTCACTAGTAGGAGGGAGGAAAACATCACGGCGTGGAGTGAATCGGAGGGCCTGAATTAGCATATGTAGTGATTGGCAATGTAGGATGGGGAAAAGAACCACGGGGTGGTCAGAATGGGGAGGTCAAGAAACGTGTGGTGGCAATGTAGGGTAGGTTTCTGAAAAACATCGCGGGATGGTGCGCACTGTAAAGGTTTCTAACGGGCCATTCACTAGAAGGAGTGAGAAAAACATCACGGGGTAGGGTGAATCGGAGGGCCTAAATTACGATACACAGTGAGTGACAACGTAGGATGGAGAAAAGCACCATGGGGAGGTCAGCATGGGGAGGTCAGGAAACATACGGTGGCAGTGTAGGATAGGTTTCTGAAAAACATGGCGGTGTGGTGCGCATTTTAAGGGTTTCTACCAGGCCATTCACTAGTAGGAGTGAGAAAAACATCACGGGGTGGGGTGAATCGGAGGGACTGAATTACTATAGGCAGTAAATGACAATGTAGGTTGGAGAAAAGCACCATGGGGTGGTCTGCATGGGGAGGGCAGGAAACATGCGGTGGCAATGTAGGATAGGTTTCTGGAAAACATCGCGGAGTGTTGCGCATTGTAAGGGTTTCTAAGAGGCCATCACTAGTAGGAGTGTGAAAAACATCACAGGAGGGTGTGAATTGGACGGCCGGAATTCGGATAGGCAGGGAGTGGCAATGTAGGATGGAGAAAACACCAAGGGGTGGTCAGCATGGGGAGGTCAGGAAACATTTGGTGGCAATGTAGGATAGGTTTCTGAAAAACATCGCGTGGTGGTGCGCATTGTAAGTGTTTCTAACAGGCCATTCACTAGTAGGAGTGAGAAAAACATCACGGGGTGGTGTGAATCGGAGGGCCTGAATAAGTGTAGGCGGTGAGTGGCAATGTAGGATGGAGAAAAGCACCACGGGTTATTCAGCATGGGGAGGTCAGGAAACATGCGGTTGGCAGGGTAGGATAGGTTTCTGAAAAACATCGCTTTATGCTGCGCATTGTGAGGGTTTCTAACAGGCCATTCACTAGTAGGAGTGACAAAATCTTCACAGGGGGGTTTGAACCCGAGGGCCTGAATTAGGATAGGCAGTAAGTGGCAATGTAGGATGGAGAAAAGCACCATGGGGTGGTCAGCATGGGGAGGTCAGGAAACATGCGGTGGCACTGTAGGATAGGTTTCTGAAAAACATCCCGGGGTGGTGCGCATTGTAAGGTTTTCTAACAGGCCATTCACTAGTAGGCGTGAGAAAAACATTACGGGTTTTGTGAATCGGAGGGCATGAAGTACGATAGGCTGTGAGTGGCACTGTAGGAATGAGAAAAGCACCAAGGTCTGGTCAGCATGGGGAGGTCAGGAAACATGCCGTGGCAATGCAGGACAGGTTTCTGAAAAACATCGCGGGGTAGTGCACGTTGTAAGGGTTTCTAACACGCCATTCACCAGTAGGAATGAGAAAAACATCACGGGGTGGTGTAAATTGTAGGGCCTAATTAGGAAAGGCAATGAATGGCAATGTAGAATGGAGAAAACCACCACAGGGTATTCAGCATGGGGAGGTCAGGAAACATGCCGTGGCAATGTAGGATAGGTTAGTGAAAATCAACACGGGGTGGTGCTCATTGTAAGGGTTTCTAACAGGCCATTCACTAGTAGGAGTGAGAAAAACATCACAGGGAGCTGTGCAACGGAGGGCCTGAATTAGGATAGGCAGTGAGTGGCAATGTAGGATGGAGAAAACACAAAGGGGTGGTCAGCATGGGGAGGTCAGGAAACATGCGGTGTCAATGTAGGGTAGGTTTCTGAAAAACATCGCGGGGTGGTGCGCATTGTAAGGGTTTCTAACAGGCCATTTACTAGTAGGAGTGAGAAAAACATCACGGGCTGGTGTGAATCGGAGGGCCTGAATTAGCATAGGCAGTGAGTGGCAATGGAGTGTGGAGAAAAGCACCACGGGGTGGTCAGAATGGAGAGGTCAGGAAACATGCGGTGGCAATGTAAGATATGTTTCTGAAAAACATCGCGGGGTGGTGCGCTTTTTAAGGGTTTCTAACAGGTCATTCAATCGTAGGAGTGAGAAAAACATTACGGGGTGGTGTGAATTGGAAGGCCTGAAGTCGGATAGTCAGTGAGTGGCAATGTAGGATGGAGAAAAGCACCACGGGTTGGTCAGCATGGGGAGGTCACGAAACATAGGGTGGTAATGTAGGATAGGTTTCTGGAAAACATGGCGGTGTGTTGCACATTGTAACGGTTTCTACCAGGCCATTCACTAGTAGGAGTGAGAAAATCATCACGGGGTGGGGTGAATCGGAGGGTTTGAATTACTATAGGCAGTAAGTGACAATATAGGTTGGAGAAAAGCACCACGGGTTGGTCTGCATGGGGAGGTCAGGAAACATGCGGTGTCAATGTCGGATAGGTTTCTCAAAAACATCGAGGGTGGTGCTCATTGTTAGGGTTTCTAAGAGGCCATCATTAGTAGGAGTGTAAAAACATCACAGGAGGGTGTGAATTGGAGGGCCTGAATTCGGATAGGCAGTGAGTGTCAATGTAGGATGGAGAAAACACCAAGGGGTGGTCAGCATGGGGAGGTCAGGAAACATGCGGTGGAATGTAGGATAGGTTTCTGAAAAACATCGCGGGGTGGTGCGCATTGGAAGGGTTTCTAACAGGCTTTCACTAGTAGGAGGGAGAAAAACATCACGCGGTGGTGTGAATTGGAGGGCCTGAATAAGTATAGATGGTGAGTGGCAATGTAGGATGGAGAAAAGCACCATGGGTTATTCAGCATGAGGAGGTCAGGAAACATGCGGTGACAAGGTAAGATAGGTTTCTGAAAAACATCGCTTTGTGCTGCGCATTGTGAGGGTATCTAACAGGCCATTCACTAGTAGGAGTGACAAAATCTTCACAGGGGGCTTTGAACCCGAGGGCCTGAATTAGGATAGGCAGTATGTGGCAATGGAGGATGGAGAAAAGCACCACGGGGTGGTCAGCATGTGGAGGTCAGGAAACATGCAGTGGCAATGTAGGATAGGTTTCTGAAAAACATCGAGGGGTGATGTGCATTGTAAGGGTTTCTAACAGGCCATTCACTAGTAGGAGTTAGAAAAACATCAGGGTTGTGTGAATGGGAGGGCATGAATTACGATAGGCTGTGAGTGGCAATGTAGGATGGAGAAAAGCACCAAAGGTGTGTCAGCATGGGGAAGGCAGGAAACATGCGGTGTCAATGTAGGATAGGTTTCTGAAAAATATCGAGGGGTGGTTTACATTGTAAGGGTTTCTAACAGGCCATTCACTAGTAGGAGTGAGAAAAACATCACTGGGTGGTGTGAATCAGAGGGCCTGAATTACGATAGGCAGTGAGTGACAACGTAGGATGGAGAAAAGCACCATTGGGTGGTCAGCATGTGGAGGTCAGGAAACATGGGGTGGCAATATAGGATAGGTTTCTGAAAAACATCGCGGGGTGGTTCGCATTGTAAGGGTTTGTAACAGGCCATTCACTAGTAGGAGTGTGAAAAACATTACAGGAAGGTGTGAATTGGAGGACCTGAATTCGGATAGGCAGTGAGTGGCAATGAAGGATTGAGAAAAGCACCACGGGGTGGTCAGCATTGGGAGGTCAGGAAACATGCAGTGGCAATGTAGGATAGGTTTCTGAAAAACATCGCGGGGTGGTGAGCATTGTAAGGTTTGCTAACAGGCCATTCACTAGTAGGAGTGAGAAAAACATAACGGGGTGGTGTGAATTGGAGGGCCAGAATTATCATAGGCAGTGATTGGCAATGTAGGATGGGTAAAAGCAACACGGGGTGGTCAGAATGGGGAGGTCAGGAAACATGCGGTGCTATGTAGGATAGGTTTCTGAAAAACATCACGGGGTGGTGAGCCTTGTAAGGGTTTCTAACAGTCCATTCACTAGTAGGAGTGAGAAATTCATGAAGGGGTGGTGAGAATCGGAGGGCCTGAATTAGGATAGGCAGTGAGTGGCAATGTAGGATGGAGAAAATCACCACGGGTTGGTGAGCATGGGGAGGTCAGGAAACATGGGCTGGCCATGAAGGATAGGTTTCTGAAAATCATCGTGGGGTGGTGCTCATTGTAAGGGATTCTAACATGCCATTCACAAGTAGGAGTGTGGAAAACATCACGGAGTATTGTGAATCGGAGGGCCTGAATTACGACAGGCAGTGAGTGGCAATGTAGAATGGAGAAAAGCACCACGGGGTATTCAGCATGGGGAGGTCAGGAAACATGCGGTGGCAATGTAGGATAGGTTTCTGAAAAACTTCGCTGGGTGGTGCACATTGTAAGGGTTTCTAACAGGCCATTCACTAGTAGGAGTGAGGAAAACATCACGGCGTGGAGTGAATCGGAGGGCCTGAATTAGCATATGTAGTGATTGGCAATGTAGGATGGGGAAAAGAACCACGGGTGGTCAGAATGGGGAGGTCAAGAAACGTGTGGTGGCAATGTAGGATAGGTTTCTGAAAAACATCGCGGGATGGTGCGCACTGTAAAGGTTTCTAACGGGCCATTCACTAGAAGGAGTGAGAAAAACATCACGGGGTAGGGTGAATAGGAGGGCCTAAATTACGATAGGCAGTGAGTGACAACGTAGGATGGAGAAAAGCACCATGGGGAGGTCAGCATGGGGAGGTCAGGAAACATACGGTGGCAGTGTAGGATAGGTTTCTGAAAAACATGGCGGTGTGGTGCGCATTTTAAGGGTTTCTACCAGGCCATTCACTAGTAGGAGTGAGAAAAACATCACGGGGTGGGGTGAATCGGAGGGACTGAATTACTATAGGCAGTAAATGACAATGTAGGTTGGAGAAAAGCACCATGGGGTGGTCTGCATGGGGAGGGCAGGAAACATGCGGTGGCAATGTAGGATAGGTTTCTGGAAAACATCGCGGAGTGTTGCGCATTGTAAGGGTTTCTAAGAGGCCATCACTAGTAGGAGTGTGAAAAACATCACAGGAGGGTGTGAATTGGACGGCCGGAATACGGATAGGCAGGGAATGGCAATGTAGGATGGAGAAAACACCAAGGGGTGGTCAGCATGGGGAGGTCAGGAAACATTTGGTGGCAATGTAGGATAGGTTTCTGAAAAACATCGCGTGGTGGTGCGCATTGTAAGTGTTTCTAACAGGCCATTCACTAGTAGGAGTGAGAAAAACATCACGGGGTGGTGTGAATCGGAGGGCCTGAATAAGTGTAGGCGGTGAGTGGCAATGTAGGATGGAGAAAAGCACCACGGGTTATTCAGCATGGGGAGGTCAGGAAACATGCGGTTGGCAGGGTAGGATAGGTTTCTGAAAAACATCGCTTTATGCTGCGCATTGTGAGGGTTTCTAACAGGCCATTCACTAGTAGGAGTGACAAAATCTTCACAGGGGGGTTTGAACCCGAGGGCCTGAATTAGGATAGGCAGTAAGTGGCAATGTAGGATGGAGAAAAGCACCATGGGGTGGTCAGCATGGGGAGGTCAGGAAACATGCGGTGGCACTGTAGGATAGGTTTCTGAAAAACATCCCGGGGTGGTGCGCATTGTAAGGTTTTCTAACAGGCCATTCACTAGTAGGCGTGAGAAAAACATTACGGGTTTTGTGAATCGGAGGGCCTGAAGTACGATAGGCTGTGAGTGGCACTGTAGGAATGAGAAAAGCACCAAGGTCTGGTCAGCATGGGGAGGTCAGGAAACATGCCGTGGCAATGCAGGACAGGTTTCTGAAAAACATCGCGGGGTAGTGCACGTTGTAAGGGTTTCTAACACGCCATTCACCAGTAGGAATGAGAAAAACATCACGGGGTGGTGTGAATTGTAGGGCCTAATTAGGAAAGGCAATGAATGGCAATGTAGAATGGAGAAAACCACCACAGGGTATTCAGCATGGGGAGGTCAGGAAACATGCCGTGGCAATGTAGGATAGGTTTGTGAAAATCAACACGGGGTGGTGCTCATTGTAAGGGTTTCTAACAGGCCATTCACTAGTAGGAGTGAGAAAAACATCACAGGGAGCTGTGCAACGGAGGGCCTGAATTAGGATAGGCAGTGAGTGGCAATGTAGGATGGAGAAAACACAAAGGGGTGGTCAGCATGGGGAGGTCAGGAAACATGCGGTGTCAATGTAGGGTAGGTTTCTGAAAAACATCGCGGGGTGGTGCGCATTGTAAGGGTTTCTAACAGGCCATTCAAGGTAGGAGTGAGAAAAACTTCACGGGGTGGTGTGAATCACAGGGCCTGAATTAGCATAGGCAGTGAGTGGCAATGGAGGGTGGAGAAAAGCCCCCCGGGGTGGTCAGGATGGGGAGGTCAGGAAACATGCGGTGGAAATTTAAGATATTTTACTACTAAACATCGCGGGGTGATACGCATTGTAAGGGTTTCTAACAGGTCATTCAATCGTAGGAGTGAGAAAAACATTACGGGGTGGTGTGAATTGGAGGGCCTGAAGTCGGATAGGCAGTGAGTGGCAATGAAGGATTGAGAAAAGCACCACGGGGTGGTCAGCATTGGGAGGTCAGGAAACATGCAGTGGCAATGTAGGATAGGTTTCTGATAAACATCGCGGGGTGGTGAGCATTGTAAGGTTTGCTAACAGGCCATTCACTAGTAGGAGTGAGAAAAACATAACGGGGTGGTGTGAATTGGAGGGCCAGAATTATCATAGGCAGTGATTGGCAATGTAGGATGGGGAAAAGAAACACGGGGTGGTCAGAATGGGGAGGTCAGGAAACATGCGGTGCTATGTAGGATAGGTTTCTGAAAAACATCACGGGGTGGTGAGCCTTGTAAGGGTTTCTAACAGTCCATTCACTAGTTGGAGTGAGAAATTCATCACGGGGTGGTGAGAATCGGAGGGCCTGAATTAGGATAGGCAGTGAGTGGCAATGTAGGATGGAGAAAATCACCACGGGTTGGTGAGCATGGGGAGGTCAGGAAACATGGGCTGGCCATGAAGGATAGGTTTCTGAAAAACATCGTGGGGTGGTGCTCATTGTAAGGGATTCTAACATGCCATTCACAAGTAGGAGTGTGGAAAACATCACGGATTGCTGTGAATTGGAGGGCCTGAATTACGACAGGCAGTGAGTGGCAATGTAGAATGGAGAAAAGCACCACGGGGTATTCAGCATGGGGAGGTCAGGAAACATGCGGTGGCAATGTAGGATAGGATTCTGAAAAACTTCGCTGGGTGGTGCACATTGTAAGGGTTTCTAACAGGCCATTCACTAGTAGGAGGGAGGAAAACATCACGGCGTGGAGTGAATCGGAGGGCCTGAATTAGCATATGTAGTGATTGGCAATGTAGGATGGGGAAAAGAACCACGGGGTGGTCAGAATGGGGAGGTCAAGAAACGTGTGGTGGCAATGTAGGATAGGTTTCTGAAAAACATCGCGGGATGGTGCGCACTGTAAAGGTTTCTAACGGGCCATTCACTAGAAGGAGTGAGAAAAACATCACGGGGTAGGGTGAATCGGAGGGCCTAAATTACGATACGCAGTGAGTGACAACGTAGGATGGAGAAAAGCACCATGGGGTGGTCAGCATGGGGAGGTCAGGAAACATACGGTGGCAGTGTAGGATAGGTTTCTGAAAAACATGGCGGTGTGGTGCGCATTTTAAGGGTTTCTACCAGGCCATTCACTAGTAGGAGTGAGAAAAACATCACGGGGTGGGGTGAATCGGAGGGACTGAATTACTATAGGCAGTAAATGACAATGTAGGTTGGAGAAAAGCACCATGGGGTGGTCTGCATGGGGAGGGCAGGAAACATGCGGTGGCAATGTAGGATAGGTTTCTGGAAAACATCGCGGAGTGTTGCGCATTGTAAGGGTTTCTAAGAGGCCATCACTAGTAGGAGTGTGAAAAACATCACAGGAGGGTGTGAATTGGACGGCCGGAATTCGGATAGGCAGGGAGTGGCAATGTAGGATGGAGAAAACACCAAGGGGTGGTCAGCATGGGGAGGTCAGGAAACATTTGGTGGCAATGTAGGATAGGTTTCTGAAAAACATCGCGTGGTGGTGCGCATTGTAAGTGTTTCTAACAGGCCATTCACTAGTAGGAGTGAGAAAAACATCACGGGGTGGTGTGAATCGGAGGGCCTGAATAAGTGTAGGCGGTGAGTGGCAATGTAGGATGGAGAAAAGCACCACGGGTTATTCAGCATGGGGAGGTCAGGAAACATGCGGTTGGCAGGGTAGGATAGGTTTCTGAAAAACATCGCTTTATGCTGCGCATTGTGAGGGTTTCTAACAGGCCATTCACTAGTAGGAGTGACAAAATCTTCACAGGGGGGTTTGAACCCGAGGGCCTGAATTAGGATAGGCAGTAAGTGGCAATGTAGGATGGAGAAAAGCACCATGGGGTGGTCAGCATGGGGAGGTCAGGAAACATGCGGTGGCACTGTAGGATAGGTTTCTGAAAAACATCCCGGGGTGGTGCGCATTGTAAGGTTTTCTAACAGGCCATTCACTAGTAGGCGTGAGAAAAACATTACGGGTTTTGTGAATCGGAGGGCCTGAAGTACGATAGGCTGTGAGTGGCACTGTAGGAATGAGAAAAGCACCAAGGTCTGGTCAGCATGGGGAGGTCAGGAAACATGCCGTGGCAATGCAGGACAGGTTTCTGAAAAACATCGCGGGGTAGTGCACATTGTAAGGGTTTCTAACACGCCATTCACCAGTAGGAATGAGAAAAACATCACGGGGTGTTGTGAATTGTAGGGCCTAATTAGGAAAGGCAATGAATGGCAATGTAGAATGGAGAAAACCACCACAGGGTATTCAGCATGGGGAGGTCAGGAAACATGCCGTGGCAATGTAGGATAGGTTTGTGAAAATCAACACGGGGTGGTGCTCATTGTAAGGGTTTCTAACAGGCCATTCACTAGTAGGAGTGAGAAAAACATCACAGGGAGCTGTGCAACGGAGGGCCTGAATTAGGATAGGCAGTGAGTGGCAATGTAGGATGGAGAAAACACAAAGGGGTGGTCAGCATGGGGAGGTCAGGAAACATGCGGTGTCAATGTAGGGTAGGTTTCTGAAAAACATCGCGGGGTGGTGCGCATTGTAAGGGTTTCTAACAGGCCATTTACTAGTAGGAGTGAGAAAAACATCACGGGCTGGTGTGAATCGGAGGGCCTGAATTAGCATAGGCAGTGAGTGGCAATGGAGTGTGGAGAAAAGCATCACGGCGTGGTCAGAATGGAGAGGTCAGGAAACATGCGGTGGCAATGTAAGATATGTTTCTGAAAAACATCGCGGGGTGGTGCGCTTTGTAAGGGTTTCTAACAGGTCATTCAATCGTAGGAGTGAGAAAAACATTACGGGGTGGTGTGAATTGGAGGGCCTGAAGTCGGATAGGCAGTGAGTGGCAATGTAGGATGGAGAAAAGCACCACGGGTTGGTCAGCATGGGGAGGTCAGGAAACATAGGGTGGTAATGTAGGATAGGTTTCTGGAAAACATGGCGGTGTGTTGCACATTGTAACGGTTTCTACCAGGCCATTCACTAGTAGGAGTGAGAAAATCATCACGGGGTGGGGTGAATCGGAGGGTTTGAATTACTATAGGCAGTAAGTGACAATATAGGTTGGAGAAAAGCACCACGGGTTGGTCTGCATGTGGAGGTCAGGAAACATGCGGTGTCAATGTCGGATAGGTTTCTCAAAAACATCGAGGGTGGTGCTCATTGTTAGGGTTTCTAAGAGGCCATCATTAGTAGGAGTGTAAAAACATCACAGGAGGGTGTGAATTGGAGGGCCTGAATTCGGATAGGCAGTGAGTGTCAATGTAGGATGGAGAAAACACCAAGGGGTGGTCAGCATGGGGAGGTCAGGAAACATGCGGTGGAATGTAGGATAGGTTTCTGAAAAACATCGCGGGGTGGTGCGCATTGTAAGGGTTTCTAACAGGCTTTCACTAGTAGGAGGGAGAAAAACATCACGCGGTGGTGTGAATTGGAGGGCCTGAATAAGTATAGATGGTGAGTGGCAATGTAGGATGGAGAAAAGCACCATGGGTTATTCAGCATGAGGAGGTCAGGAAACATGCGGTGACAAGGTAAGATAGGTTTCTGAAAAACATCGCTTTGTGCTGCGCATTGTGAGGGTATCTAACAGGCCATTCACTAGTAGGAGTGACAAAATCTTCACAGGGGGCTTTGAACCCGAGGGCCTGAATTAGGATAGGCAGTATGTGGCAATGGAGGATGGAGAAAAGCACCACGGGGTGGTCAGCATGTGGAGGTCAGGAAACATGCAGTGGCAATATAGGATAGGTTTCTGAAAAACATCGAGGGGTGATGTGCATTGTAAGGGTTTCTAACAGGCCATTCACTAGTAGGAGTTAGAAAAACATCAGGGTTGTGTGAATGGGAGGGCATGAATTACGATAGGCTGTGAGTGGCAATGTAGGATGGAGAAAAGCACCACAGGTGTGTCAGCATGGGGAAGGCAGGAAACATGCGGTGTCAATGTAGGATAGGTTTCTGAAAAACATCGCGGGGTGGTGCGCATTGTAAGGGTTTCTAACAGGCCATTCAAGGTAGGAGTGAGAAAAACTTCACGGGGTGGTGTGAATCACAGGGCCTGAATTAGCATAGGCAGTGAGTGGCAATGGAGGGTGGAGAAAAGCCCCCCGGGGTGGTCAGCATGGGGAGGTCAGGAAACATGCGGTGGAAATTTAAGATATTTTACTACTAAACATCGCGGGGTGGTACGCATTGTAAGGGTTTCTAACAGGTCATTCAATCGTAGGAGTGAGAAAAACATTACGGGGTGGTGTGAATTGGAGGGCCTGAAGTCGGATAGGCAGTGAGTGGCAATGAAGGATTGAGAAAAGCACCACGGGGTGGTCAGCATTGGGAGGTCAGGAAACATGCAGTTTCAATGTAGGATAGGTTTCTGAAAAACATCGCGGGGTGGTGAGCATTGTAAGGTTTGCTAACAGGCCATTCACTAGTAGGAGTGAGAAAAACATAACGGGGTGGTGTGAATTGGAGGGCCAGAATTATCATAGGCAGTGATTGGCAATGTAGGATGGGGAAAAGAAACACGGGGTGGTCAGAATGGGGAGGTCAGGAAACATGCGGTGCTATGTAGGATAGGTTTCTGAAAAACATCACGGGGTGGTGAGCCTTGTAAGGGTTTCTAACAGTCCATTCACTAGTTGGAGTGAGAAATTCATCACGGGGTGGTGAGAATCGGAGGGCCTGAATTAGGATAGGCAGTGAGTGGCAATGTAGGATGGAGAAAATCACCACGGGTTGGTGAGCATGGGGAGGTCAGGAAACATGGGCTGGCCATGAAGGATAGGTTTCTGAAAAACATCGTGGGGTGGTGCTCATTGTAAGGGATTCTAACATGCCATTCACAAGTAGGAGTGTGGAAAACATCACGGATTGCTGTGAATCCGAGGGCCTGAATTACGACAGGCAGTGAGTGGCAATGTAGAATGGAGAAAAGCACCACGGGGTATTCAGCATGGGGAGGTCAGGAAACATGCGGTGGCAATGTAGGATAGGTTTCTGAAAAACTTCGCTGGGTGGTGCACATTGTAAGGGTTTCTAACAGGCCATTCACTAGTAGGAGGGAGGAAAACATCACGGCGTGGAGTGAATCGGAAGGCCTGAATTAGCATATGTAGTGATTGGCAATGTAGGATGGGGAAAAGAACCACGGGGTGGTCAGAATGGGAAGGTCAAGAAACGTGTGGTGGCAATGTAGGATAGGTTTCTGAAAAACATCGCGGGATGGTGCGCACTGTAAAGGTTTCTAACGGGCCATTCACTAGAAGGAGTGAGAAAAACATCACGGGGTAGGGTGAATCAGAGGGCCTAAATTACGATACGCAGTGAGTGACAACGTAGGATGGAGAAAAGCACCATGGGGAGGTCAGCATGGGGAGGTCAGGAAACATACGGTGGCAGTGTAGGATAGGTTTCTGAAAAACATGGCGGTGTGGTGCGCATTTTAAGGGTTTCTACCAGGCCATTCACTAGTAGGAGTGAGAAAAACATCACGGGGTGGGGTGAATCGGAGGGACTGAATTACTATAGGCAGTAAATGACAATGTAGGTTGGAGAAAAGCACCATGGGGTGGTCTGCATGGGGAGGGCAGGAAACATGCGGTGGCAATGTAGGATAGGTTTCTGGAAAACATCGCGGAGTGTTGCGCATTGTAAGGGTTTCTAAGAGGCCATCACTAGTAGGAGTGTGAAAAACATCACAGGAGGGTGTGAATTGGACGGCCGGAATTCGGATAGGCAGGGAGTGGCAATGTAGGATGGAGAAAACACCAAGGGGTGGTCAGCATGGGGAGGTCAGGAAACATTTGGTGGCAATGTAGGATAGGTTTCTGAAAAACATCGCGTGGTGGTGCGCATTGTAAGTGTTTCTAACAGGCCATTCACTAGTAGGAGTGAGAAAAACATCACGGGGTGGTGTGAATCGGAGGGCCTGAATAAGTGTAGGCGGTGAGTGGCAATGTAGGATGGAGAAAAGCACCACGGGTTATTCAGCATGGGGAGGTCAGGAAACATGCGGTTGGCAGGGTAGGATAGGTTTCTGAAAAACATCGCTTTATGCTGCGCATTGTGAGGGTTTCTAACAGGCCATTCACTAGTAGGAGTGACAAAATCTTCACAGGGGGGTTTGAACCCGAGGGCCTGAATTAGGATAGGCAGTAAGTGGCAATGTAGGATGGAGAAAAGCACCATGGGGTGGTCAGCATGGGGAGGTCAGGAAACATGCGGTGGCACTGTAGGATAGGTTTCTGAAAAACATCCCGGGGTGGTGCGCATTGTAAGGTTTTCTAACAGGCCATTCACTAGTAGGCGTGAGAAAAACATTACGGGTTTTGTGAATCGGAGGGCCTGAAGTACGATAGGCTGTGAGTGGCACTGTAGGAATGAGAAAAGCACCAAGGTCTGGTCAGCATGGGGAGGTCAGGAAACATGCCGTGGCAATGCAGGACAGGTTTCTGAAAAACATCGCGGGGTAGTGCACATTGTAAGGGTTTCTAACACGCCATTCACCAGTAGGAATGAGAAAAACATCACGGGGTGTTGTGAATTGTAGGGCCTAATTAGGAAAGGCAATGAATGGCAATGTAGAATGGAGAAAACCACCACAGGGTATTCAGCATGGGGAGGTCAGGAAACATGCCGTGGCAATGTAGGATAGGTTTGTGAAAATCAACACGGGGTGGTGCTCATTGTAAGGGTTTCTAACAGGCCATTCACTAGTAGGAGTGAGAAAAACATCACAGGGAGCTGTGCAACGGAGGGCCTGAATTAGGATAGGCAGTGAGTGGCAATGTAGGATGGAGAAAACACAAAGGGGTGGTCAGCATGGGGAGGTCAGGAAACATGCGGTGTCAATGTAGGGTAGGTTTCTGAAAAACATCGCGGGGTGGTGCGCATTGTAAGGGTTTCTAACAGGCCATTTACTAGTAGGAGTGAGAAAAACATCACGGGCTGGTGTGAATCGGAGGGCCTGAATTAGCATAGGCAGTGAGTGGCAATGGAGTGTGGAGAAAAGCATCACGGCGTGGTCAGAATGGAGAGGTCAGGAAACATGCGGTGGCAATGTAAGATATGTTTCTGAAAAACATCGCGGGGTGGTGCGCTTTGTAAGGGTTTCTAACAGGTCATTCAATCGTAGGAGTGAGAAAAACATTACGGGGTGGTGTGAATTGGAGGGCCTGAAGTCGGATAGGCAGTGAGTGGCAATGTAGGATGGAGAAAAGCACCACGGGTTGGTCAGCATGGGGAGGTCAGGAAACATAGGGTGGTAATGTAGGATAGGTTTCTGGAAAACATGGCGGTGTGTTGCACATTGTAACGGTTTCTACCAGGCCATTCACTAGTAGGAGTGAGAAAATCATCACGGGGTGGGGTGAATCGGAGGGTTTGAATTACTATAGGCAGTAAGTGACAATATAGGTTGGAGAAAAGCACCACGGGTTGGTCTGCATGTGGAGGTCAGGAAACATGCGGTGTCAATGTCGGATAGGTTTCTCAAAAACATCGAGGGTGGTGCTCATTGTTAGGGTTTCTAAGAGGCCATCATTAGTAGGAGTGTAAAAACATCACAGGAGGGTGTGAATTGGAGGGCCTGAATTCGGATAGGCAGTGAGTGTCAATGTAGGATGGAGAAAACACCAAGGGGTGGTCAGCATGGGGAGGTCAGGAAACATGCGGTGGAATGTAGGATAGGTTTCTGAAAAACATCGCGGGGTGGTGCGCATTGTAAGGGTTTCTAACAGGCTTTCACTAGTAGGAGGGAGAAAAACATCACGCGGTGGTGTGAATTGGAGGGCCTGAATAAGTATAGATGGTGAGTGGCAATGTAGGATGGAGAAAAGCACCATGGGTTATTCAGCATGAGGAGGTCAGGAAACATGCGGTGACAAGGTAAGATAGGTTTCTGAAAAACATCGCTTTGTGCTGCGCATTGTGAGGGTATCTAACAGGCCATTCACTAGTAGGAGTGACAAAATCTTCACAGGGGGCTTTGAACCCGAGGGCCTGAATTAGGATAGGCAGTATGTGGCAATGGAGGATGGAGAAAAGCACCACGGGGTGGTCAGCATGTGGAGGTCAGGAAACATGCAGTGGCAATATAGGATAGGTTTCTGAAAAACATCGAGGGGTGATGTGCATTGTAAGGGTTTCTAACAGGCCATTCACTAGTAGGAGTTAGAAAAACATCAGGGTTGTGTGAATGGGAGGGCATGAATTACGATAGGCTGTGAGTGGCAATGTAGGATGGAGAAAAGCACCACAGGTGTGTCAGCATGGGGAAGGCAGGAAACATGCGGTGTCAATGTAGGATAGGTTTCTGAAAAACATCGCGGGGTGGTGCGCATTGTAAGGGTTTCTAACAGGCCATTCAAGGTAGGAGTGAGAAAAACTTCACGGGGTGGTGTGAATCACAGGGCCTGAATTAGCATAGGCAGTGAGTGGCAATGGAGGGTGGAGAAAAGCCCCCCGGGGTGGTCAGCATGGGGAGGTCAGGAAACATGCGGTGGAAATTTAAGATATTTTACTACTAAACATCGCGGGGTGGTACGCATTGTAAGGGTTTCTAACAGGTCATTCAATCGTAGGAGTGAGAAAAACATTACGGGGTGGTGTGAATTGGAGGGCCTGAAGTCGGATAGGCAGTGAGTGGCAATGAAGGATTGAGAAAAGCACCACGGGGTGGTCAGCATTGGGAGGTCAGGAAACATGCAGTGGCAATGTAGGATAGGTTTCTGAAAAACATCGCGGGGTGGTGAGCATTGTAAGGTTTGCTAACAGGCCATTCACTAGTAGGAGTGAGAAAAACATAACGGGGTGGTGTGAATTGGAGGGCCAGAATTATCATAGGCAGTGATTGGCAATGTAGGATGGGGAAAAGAAACACGGGGTGGTCAGAATGGGGAGGTCAGGAAACATGCGGTGCTATGTAGGATAGGTTTCTGAAAAACATCACGGGGTGGTGAGCCTTGTAAGGGTTTCTAACAGTCCATTCACTAGTTGGAGTGAGAAATTCATCACGGGGTGGTGAGAATCGGAGGGCCTGAATTAGGATAGGCAGTGAGTGGCAATGTAGGATGGAGAAAATCACCACGGGTTGGTGAGCATGGGGAGGTCAGGAAACATGGGCTGGCCATGAAGGATAGGTTTCTGAAAAACATCGTGGGGTGGTGCTCATTGTAAGGGATTCTAACATGCCATTCACAAGTAGGAGTGTGGAAAACATCACGGATTGCTGTGAATCCGAGGGCCTGAATTACGACAGGCAGTGAGTGGCAATGTAGAATGGAGAAAAGCACCACGGGGTATTCAGCATGGGGAGGTCAGGAAACATGCGGTGGCAATGTAGGATAGGTTTCTGAAAAACTTCGCTGGGTGGTGCACATTGTAAGGGTTTCTAACAGGCCATTCACTAGTAGGAGGGAGGAAAACATCACGGCGTGGAGTGAATCGGAGGGCCTGAATTAGCATATGTAGTGATTGGCAATGTAGGATGGGGAAAAGAACCACGGGGTGGTCAGAATGGGGAGGTCAAGAAACGTGTGGTGGCAATGTAGGATAGGTTTCTGAAAAACATCGCGGGATGGTGCGCACTGTAAAGGTTTCTAACGGGCCATTCACTAGAAGGAGTGAGAAAAACATCACGGGGTAGGGTGAATCAGAGGGCCTAAATTACGATACGCAGTGAGTGACAACGTAGGATGGAGAAAAGCACCATGGGGAGGTCAGCATGGGGAGGTCAGGAAACATACGGTGGCAGTGTAGGATAGGTTTCTGAAAAACATGGCGGTGTGGTGCGCATTTTAAGGGTTTCTACCAGGCCATTCACTAGTAGGAGTGAGAAAAACATCACGGGGTGGGGTGAATCGGAGGGACTGAATTACTATAGGCAGTAAATGACAATGTAGGTTGGAGAAAAGCACCATGGGGTGGTCTGCATGGGGAGGGCAGGAAACATGCGGTGGCAATGTAGGATAGGTTTCTGGAAAACATCGCGGAGTGTTGCGCATTGTAAGGGTTTCTAAGAGGCCATCACTAGTAGGAGTGTGAAAAACATCACAGGAGGGTGTGAATTGGACGGCCGGAATTCGGATAGGCAGGGAGTGGCAATGTAGGATGGAGAAAACACCAAGGGGTGGTCAGCATGGGGAGGTCAGGAAACATTTGGTGGCAATGTAGGATAGGTTTCTGAAAAACATCGCGTGGTGGTGCGCATTGTAAGTGTTTCTAACAGGCCATTCACTAGTAGGAGTGAGAAAAACATCACGGGGTGGTGTGAATCGGAGGGCCTGAATAAGTGTAGGCGGTGAGTGGCAATGTAGGATGGAGAAAAGCACCACGGGTTATTCAGCATGGGGAGGTCAGGAAACATGCGGTTGGCAGGGTAGGATAGGTTTCTGAAAAACATCGCTTTATGCTGCGCATTGTGAGGGTTTCTAACAGGCCATTCACTAGTAGGAGTGACAAAATCTTCACAGGGGGGTTTGAACCCGAGGGCCTGAATTAGGATAGGCAGTAAGTGGCAATGTAGGATGGAGAAAAGCACCATGGGGTGGTCAGCATGGGGAGGTCAGGAAACATGCGGTGGCACTGTAGGATAGGTTTCTGAAAAACATCCCGGGGTGGTGCGCATTGTAAGGTTTTCTAACAGGCCATTCACTAGTAGGCGTGAGAAAAACATTATGGGTTTTGTGAATCGGAGGGCCTGAAGTACGATAGGCTGTGAGTGGCCCTGTAGGAATGAGAAAAGCACCAAGGTCTGGTCAGCATGGGGAGGTCAGGAAACATGCCGTGGCAATGCAGGACAGGTTTCTGAAAAACATCGCGGGGTAGTGCACGTTGTAAGGGTTTCTAACACGCCATTCACCAGTAGGAATGAGAAAAACATCACGGGGTGGTGTGAATTGTAGGGCCTAATTAGGAAAGGCAATGAAGGGCAATGTAGAATGGAGAAAACCACCACAGGGTATTCAGCATGGGGAAGTCAGGAAACATGCCCTGGCAATGTAGGATAGGTTTGTGAAAATCAACACGGGGTGGTGCTCATTGTAAGGGTTTCTAACAGGCCATTCACTAGTAGGAGTGAGAAAAACATCACAGGGAGCTGTGCAACGGAGGGCCTGAATTAGGATAGGCAGTGAGTGGCAATGTAGGATGGAGAAAACACAAAGGGGTGGTCAGCATGGGGAGGTCAGGAAACATGCGGTGTCAATGTAGGGTAGGTTTCTGAAAAACATCGCGGGGTGGTGCGCATTGTAAGGGTTTCTAACAGGCCATTCAAGGTAGGAGGGAGAAAAACTTCACGGGGTGGTGTGCATCACAGGGCCTGAATTAGCATAGGCAGTGAGTGGCAATGGAGGGTGGAGAAAAGCCCCCCGGGGTGGTCAGCATGGGGAGGTCAGGAAACATGCGGTGGAAATTTAAGATATTTTACTACTAAACATCGCGGGGTGGTACGCATTGTAAGGGTTTCTAACAGGTCATTCAATCGTAGGAGTGAGAAAAACATTACGGGATGGTGTGAATTGGAGGGCCTGAAGTCGGATAGGCAGTGTGTGGCAATGAAGGATTGAGAAAAGCACCACGGGGTGGTCAGCATTGGGAGGTCAGGAAACATGCAGTGGCAATGTAGGATAGGTTTCTGAAAAACATCGCGGGGTGGTGAGCATTGTAAGGTTTGCTAACAGGCCATTCACTAGTAGGAGTGAGAAAAACATAACGGGGTGGTGTGAATTGGAGGGCCAGAATTATCATAGGCAGTGATTGGCAATGTAGGATGGGGAAAAGAAACACGGGGTGGTCAGAATGGGGAGGTCAGGAAACATGCGGTGCTATGTAGGATAGGTTTCTGAAAAACATCACGGGGTGGTGAGCCTTGTAAGGGTTTCTAACAGTCCATTCACTAGTTGGAGTGAGAAATTCATCACGGGGTGGTGAGAATCGGAGGGCCTGAATTAGGATAGGCAGTGAGTGGCAATGTAGGATGGAGAAAATCACCACGGGTTGGTGAGCATGGGGAGGTCAGGAAACATGGGCTGGCCATGAAGGATAGGTTTCTGAAAAACATCGTGGGGTGGTGCTCATTGTAAGGGATTCTAACATGCCATTCACAAGTAGGAGTGTGGAAAACATCACGGATTGCTGTGAATCCGAGGGCCTGAATTACGACAGGCAGTGAGTGGCAATGTAGAATGGAGAAAAGCACCACGGGGTATTCAGCATGGGGAGGTCAGGAAACATGCGGTGGCAATGTAGGATAGGTTTCTGAAAAACTTCGCTGGGTGGTGCACATTGTAAGGGTTTCTAACAGGCCATTCACTAGTAGGAGGGAGGAAAACATCACGGCGTGGAGTGAATCGGAGGGCCTGAATTAGCATATGTAGTGATTGGCAATGTAGGATGGGGAAAAGAACCACGGGGTGGTCAGAATGGGGAGGTCAAGAAACGTGTGGTGGCAATGTAGGATAGGTTTCTGAAAAACATCGCGGGATGGTGCGCACTGTAAAGGTTTCTAACGGGCCATTCACTAGAAGGAGTGAGAAAAACATCACGGGGTAGGGTGAATCGGAGGGCCTAAATTACGATACGCAGTGAGTGACAACGTAGGATGGAGAAAAGCACCATGGGGAGGTCAGCATGGGGAGGTCAGGAAACATACGGTGGCAGTGTAGGATAGGTTTCTGAAAAACATGGCGGTGTGGTGCGCATTTTAAGGGTTTCTACCAGGCCATTCACTAGTAGGAGTGAGAAAAACATCACGGGGTGGGGTGAATCGGAGGGACTGAATTACTATAGGCAGTAAATGACAATGTAGGTTGGAGAAAAGCACCATGGGGTGGTCTGCATGGGGAGGGCAGGAAACATGCGGTGGCAATGTAGGATAGGTTTCTGGAAAACATCGCGGAGTGTTGCGCATTGTAAGGGTTTCCAAGAGGCCATCACTAGTAGGAGTGTGAAAAACATCACAGGAGGGTGTGAATTGGACGGCCGGAATTCGGATAGGCAGGGAGTGGCAATGTAGGATGGAGAAAACACCAAGGGGTGGTCAGCATGGGGAGGTCAGGAAACATTTGGTGGCAATGTAGGATAGGTTTCTGAAAAACATCGCGTGGTGGTGCGCATTGTAAGTGTTTCTAACAGGCCATTCACTAGTAGGAGTGAGAAAAACATCACGGGGTGGTGTGAATCGGAGGGCCTGAATAAGTGTAGGCGGTGAGTGGCAATGTAGGATGGAGAAAAGCACCACGGGTTATTCAGCATGGGGAGGTCAGGAAACATGCGGTTGGCAGGGTAGCATAGGTTTCTGAAAAACATCGCTTTATGCTGCGCATTGTGAGGGTTTCTAACAGGCCATTCACTAGTAGGTGTGACAAAATCTTCACAGGGGGGTTTGAACCCGAGGGCCTGAATTAGGATAGGCAGTAAGTGGCAATGTAGGATGGAGAAAAGCACCATGGGGTGGTCAGCATGGGGAGGTCAGGAAACATGCGGTGGCATTGTAGGATAGGTTTCTGAAAAACATCCCGGGGTGGTGCGCATTGTAAGGTTTTCTAACAGGCCATTCACTAGTAGGCGTGAGAAAAACATTACGGGTTTTGTGAATCGGAGGGCCTGAAGTACGATAGGCTGTGAGTGGCACTGTAGGAATGAGAAAAGCACCAAGGTCTGGTCAGCATGGGGAGGTCAGGAAACATGCCGTGGCAATGCAGGACAGGTTTCTGAAAAACATCGCGGGGTAGTGCACGTTGTAAGGGTTTCTAACACGCCATTCACCAGTAGGAATGAGAAAAACATCACGGGGTGGTGTGAATTGTAGGGCCTAATTAGGAAAGGCAATGAATGGCAATGTAGAATGGAGAAAACCACCACAGGGTATTCAGCATGGGGAGGTCAGGAAACATGCCGTGGCAATGTAGGATAGGTTTGTGAAAATCAACACGGGGTGGTGCTCATTGTAAGGGTTTCTAACAGGCCATTCACTAGTAGGAGTGAGAAAAACATCACAGGGAGCTGTGCAACGGAGGGCCTGAATTAGGATAGGCAGTGAGTGGCAATGTAGGATGGAGAAAACACAAAGGGGTGGTCAGCATGGGGAGGTCAGGAAACATGCGGTGTCAATGTAGGGTAGGTTTCTGAAAAACATCGCGGGGTGGTGCGCATTGTAAGGGTTTCTAACAGGCCATTCAAGGTAGAAGTGAGAAAAACTTCACGGGGTGGTGTGAATCACAGGGCCTGAATTAGCATAGGCAGTGATTGGCAATGTAGGATGGGGAAAAGAAACACGGGGTGGTCAGAATGGGGAGGTCAGGAAACATGCGGTGCTATGTAGGATAGGTTTCTGAAAAACATCACGGGGTGGTGAGCCTTGTAAGGGTTTCTAACAGTCCATTCACTAGTTGGAGTGAGAAATTCATCACGGGGTGGTGAGAATCGGAGGGCCTGAATTAGGATAGGCAGTGAGTGGCAATGTAGGATGGAGAAAATCACCACGGGTTGGTGAGCATGGGGAGGTCAGGAAACATGGGCTGGCCATGAAGGATAGGTTTCTGAAAAACATCGTGGGGTGGTGCTCATTGTAAGGGATTCTAACATGCCATTCACAAGTAGGAGTGTGGAAAACATCACGGGGTGTTGTGAATTGTAGGGCCTAATTAGGAAAGGCAATGAATGGCAATGTAGAATGGAGAAAACCACCACAGGGTATTCAGCATGGGGAGGTCAGGAAACATGCCGTGGCAATGTAGGATAGGTTTGTGAAAATCAACACGGGGTGGTGCTCATTGTAAGGGTTTCTAACAGGCCATTCACTAGTAGGAGTGAGAAAAACATCACAGGGAGCTGTGCAACGGAGGGCCTGAATTAGGATAGGCAGTGAGTGGCAATGTAGGATGGAGAAAACACAAAGGGGTGGTCAGCATGGGGAGGTCAGGAAACATGCGGTGTCAATGTAGGGTAGGTTTCTGAAAAACATCGCGGGGTGGTGCGCATTGTAAGGGTTTCTAACAGGCCATTTACTAGTAGGAGTGAGAAAAACATCACGGGCTGGTGTGAATCGGAGGGCCTGAATTAGCATAGGCAGTGAGTGGCAATGGAGTGTGGAGAAAAGCACCACGGGGTGGTCAGAATGGAGAGGTCAGGAAACATGCGGTGGCAATGTAAGATATGTTTCTGAAAAACATCGCGGGGTGGTGCGCTTTGTAAGGGTTTCTAACAGGTCATTCAATCGTAGGAGTGAGAAAAACATTACGGGGTGGTGTGAATTGGAGGGCCTGAAGTCGGATAGGCAGTGAGTGGCAATGTAGGATGGAGAAAAGCACCACGGGTTGGTCAGCATGGGGAGGTCAGGAAACATAGGGTGGTAATGTAGGATAGGTTTCTGGAAAACATGGCGGTGTGTTGCACATTGTAACGGTTTCTACCAGGCCATTCACTAGTAGGAGTGAGAAAATCATCACGGGGTGGGGTGAATCGGAGGGTTTGAATTACTATAGGCAGTAAGTGACAATATAGGTTGGAGAAAAGCACCACGGGTTGGTCTGCATGGGGAGGTCAGGAAACATGCGGTGTCAATGTCGGATAGGTTTCTCAAAAACATCGAGGGTGGTGCTCATTGTTAGGGTTTCTAAGAGGCCATCATTAGTAGGAGTGTAAAAACATCACAGGAGGGTGTGAATTGGAGGGCCTGAATTCGGATAGGCAGTGAGTGTCAATGTAGGATGGAGAAAACACCAAGGGGTGGTCAGCATGGGGAGGTCAGGAAACATGCGGTGGAATGTAGGATAGGTTTCTGAAAAACATCGCGGGGTGGTGCGCATTGGAAGGGTTTCTAACAGGCTTTCACTAGTAGGAGGGAGAAAAACATCACGCGGTGGTGTGAATTGGAGGGCCTGAATAAGTATAGATGGTGAGTGGCAATGTAGGATGGAGAAAAGCACCATGGGTTATTCAGCATGAGGAGGTCAGGAAACATGCGGTGACAAGGTAAGATAGGTTTCTGAAAAACATCGCTTTGTGCTGCGCATTGTGAGGGTATCTAACAGGCCATTCACTAGTAGGAGTGACAAAATCTTCACAGGGGGCTTTGAACCCGAGGGCCTGAATTAGGATAGGCAGTATGTGGCAATGGAGGATGGAGAAAAGCACCACGGGGTGGTCAGCATGTGGAGGTCAGGAAACATGCAGTGGCAATGTAGGATAGGTTTCTGAAAAACATCGAGGGGTGATGTGCATTGTAAGGGTTTCTAACAGGCCATTCACTAGTAGGAGTTAGAAAAACATCAGGGTTGTGTGAATGGGAGGGCATGAATTACGATAGGCTGTGAGTGGCAATGTAGGATGGAGAAAAGCACCACAGGTGTGTCAGCATGGGGAAGGCAGGAAACATGCGGTGTCAATGTAGGATAGGTTTCTGAAAAATATCGAGGGGTGGTTTACATTGTAAGGGTTTCTAACAGGCCATTCACTAGTAGGAGTGAGAAAAACATCACTGGGTGGTGTGAATCAGAGGGCCTGAATTACGATAGGCAGTGAGTGACAACGTAGGATGGAGAAAAGCACCATTGGGTGGTCAGCATGTGGAGGTCAGGAAACATGGGGTGGCAATATAGGATAGGTTTCTGAAAAACATCGCGGGGTGGTTCGCATTGTAAGGGTTTCTAACAGGCCATTCACTAGTAGGAGTGTGAAAAACATTACAGGAAGGTGTGAATTGGAGGACCTGAATTCGGATAGGCAGTGAGTGGCAATGAAGGATTGAGAAAAGCACCACGGGGTGGTCAGCATTGGGAGGTCAGGAAACATGCAGTGGCAATGTAGGATAGGTTTCTGAAAAACATCGCGGGGTGGTGAGCATTGTAAGGTTTGCTAACAGGCCATTCACTAGTAGGAGTGAGAAAAACATAACGGGGTGGTGTGAATTGGAGGGCCAGAATTATTATAGGCAGTGATTGGCAATGTAGGATGGGGAAAAGCAACACGGGGTGGTCAGAATGGGGAGGTCAGGAAACATGCGGTGCTATGTAGGATAGGTTTCTGAAAAACATCACGGGGTCGTGAGCCTTGTAAGGGTTTCTAACAGTCCATTCACTAGTAGGAGTGAGAAATTCATCACGGGGTGGTGAGAATCGGAGGGCCTGAATTAGGATAGGCAGTGAGTGGCAATGTAGGATGGAGAAAATCACCACGGGTTGGTGAGCATGGGGAGGTCAGGAAACATGGGCTGGCCATGAAGGATAGGTTTCTGAAAAACATCGTGGGGTGGTGCTCATTGTAAGGGATTCTAACATGCCATTCACAAGTAGGAGTGTGGAAAACATCACGGAGTGCTGTGAATCGGAGGGCCTGAATTACGACAGGCAGTGAGTGGCAATGTAGAATGGAGAAAAGCACCACGGGGTATTCAGCATGGGGAGGTCAGGAAACATGCGGTGGCAATGTAGGATAGGTTTCTGAAAAACTTCGCTGGGTGGTGCACATTGTAAGGGTTTCTAACAGGCCATTCACTAGTAGGAGTGAGGAAAACATCACGGCGTGGAGTGAATCGGAGGGCCTGAATTAGCATATGTAGTGATTGGCAATGTAGGATGGGGAAAAGAACCACGGGGTGGTCAGAATGGGGAGGTCAAGAAACGTGTGGTGGCAATGTAGGATAGGTTTCTGAAAAACATCGCGGGATGGTGCGCACTGTAAAGGTTTCTAACGGGCCATTCACTAGAAGGAGTGAGAAAAACATCACGGGGTAGGGTGAATCGGAGGGCTTAAATTACGATACGCAGTGAGTGACAACGTAGGATGGAGAAAAGCACCATGGGGAGGTCAGCATGGGGAGGTCAGGAAACATACGGTGGCAGTGTAGGATAGGTTTCTGAAAAACATGGCGGTGTGGTGCGTATTTTAAGGGTTTCTACCAGGCCATTCACTAGTAGGAGTGAGAAAAACATCACGGGGTGGGGTGAATCGGAGGGACTGAATTACTATAGGCAGTAAATGACAATGTAGGTTGGAGAAAAGCACCATGGGGTGGTCTGCATGGGGAGGGCAGGAAACATGCGGTGGCAATGTAGGATAGGTTTCTGGAAAACATCGCGGAGTGTTGCGCATTGTAAGGGTTTCCAAGAGGCCATCACTAGTAGGAGTGTGAAAAACATCACAGGAGGGTGTGAATTGAACGGCCGGAATTCGGATAGGCAGGGAGTGGCAATGTAGGATGGAGAAAACACCAAGGGGTGGTCAGCATGGGGAGGTCAGGAAACATTTGGTGGCAATGTAGGATAGGTTTCTGAAAAACATCGCGTGGTGGTGCGCATTGTAAGTGTTTCTAACAGGCCATTCACTAGTAGGAGTGAGAAAAACATCACGGGGTGGTGTGAATCGGAGGGCCTGAATAAGTGTAGGCGGTGAGTGGCAATGTAGGATGGAGAAAAGCACCACGGGTTATTCAGCATGGGGAGGTCAGGAAACATGCGGGTGGCAGGGTAGCATAGGTTTCTGAAAAACATCGCTTTATGCTGCGCATTGTGAGGGTTTCTAACAGGCCATTCACTAGTAGGTGTGACAAAATCTTCACAGGGGGGTTTGAACCCGAGGGCCTGAATTAGGATAGGCAGTAAGTGGCAATGTAGGATGGAGAAAAGCACCATGGGGTGGTCAGCATGGGGAGGTCAGGAAACATGCGGTGGCATTGTAGGATAGGTTTCTGAAAAAAATCCCGGGGTGGTGCGCATTGTAAGGTTTTCTAACAGGCCATTCACTAGTAGGCGTGAGAAAAACATTACGGGTTTTGTGAATCGGAGGGCCTGAAGTACGATAGGCTGTGAGTGGCACTGTAGGAATGAGAAAAGCACCAAGGTCTGGTCAGCATGGGGAGGTCAGGAAACATGCCGTGGCAATGCAGGACAGGTTTCTGAAAAACATCGCGGGGTAGTGCACGTTGTAAGGGTTTCTAACACGCCATTCACCAGTAGGAATGAGAAAAACATCACGGGGTGGTGTGAATTGTAGGGCCTAATTAGGAAAGGCAATGAATGGCAATGTAGAATGGAGAAAACCACCACAGGGTATTCAGCATGGGGAGGTCAGGAAACATGCCGTGGCAATGTAGGATAGGTTTGTGAAAATCAACACGGGGTGGTGCTCATTGTAAGGGTTTCTAACAGGCCATTCACTAGTAGGAGTGAGAAAAACATCACAGGGAGCTGTGCAACGGAGGGCCTGAATTAGGATAGGCAGTGAGTGGCAATGTAGGATGGAGAAAACACAAAGGGGTGGTCAGCATGGGGAGGTCAGGAAACATGCGGTGTCAATGTAGGGTAGGTTTCTGAAAAACATCGCGGGGTGGTGCGCATTGTAAGGGTTTCTAACAGGCCATTCAAGGTAGGAGTGAGAAAAACTTCACGGGGTGGTGTGAATCACAGGGCCTGAATTAGCATAGGCAGTGATTGGCAATGTAGGATGGGGAAAAGAAACACGGGGTGGTCAGAATGGGGAGGTCAGGAAACATGCGGTGCTATGTAGGATAGGTTTCTGAAAAACATCACGGGGTGGTGAGCCTTGTAAGGGTTTCTAACAGTCCATTCACTAGTTGGAGTGAGAAATTCATCACGGGGTGGTGAGAATCGGAGGGCCTGAATTAGGATAGGCAGTGAGTGGCAATGTAGGATGGAGAAAATCACCACGGGTTGGTGAGCATGGGGAGGTCAGGAAACATGGGCTGGCCATGAAGGATAGGTTTCTGAAAAACATCGTGGTGTGGTGCTCATTGTAAGGGATTCTAACATGCCATTCACAAGTAGGAGTGTGGAAAACATCACGGAGTGCTGTGAATCGGAGGGCCTGAATTACGACAGGCAGTGAGTGGCAATGTAGAATGGAGAAAAGCACCACGGGGTATTCAGCATGGGGAGGTCAGGAAACATGCGGTGGCAATGTAGGATAGGTTTCTGAAAAACTTCGCTGGGTGGTGCACATTGTAAGGGATTCTAACAGGCCATTCACTAGCAGGAGGGAGGAAAACATCACGGCGTGGAGTGAATCGGAGGGCCTGAATTAGCATATGTAGTGATTGGCAATGTAGGATGGGGAAAAGAACCACGGGGTGGTCAGAATGGGGAGGTCAAGAAACGTGTGGTGGCAATGTAGGATAGGTTTCTGAAAAACATCGCGGGATGGTGCGCACTGTAAACGTTTCTAACGGGCCATTCACTAGAAGGAGTGAGAAAAACATCACGGGGTAGGGTGAATCGGAGGGCCTAAATTACGATACGCAGTGAGTGACAACGTAGGATGGAGAAAAGCACCATGGGGAGGTCAGCATGGGGAGGTCAGGAAACATACGGTGGCAGTGTAGGATAGGTTTCTGAAAAACATGGCGGTGTGGTGCGCATTTTAAGGGTTTCTACCAGGCCATTCACTAGTAGGAGTGAGAAAAACATCACGGGGTGGGGTGAATCGGAGGGACTGAATTACTATAGGCAGTAAATGACAATGTAGGTTGGAGAAAAGCACCATGGGGTGGTCTGCATGGGGAGGGCAGGAAACATGCGGTGGCAATGTAGGATAGGTTTCTGGAAAACATCAAGGAGTGTTGCACATTGTAAGGGTTTCTAAGAGGCCATCACTAGTAGGAGTGTGAAAAACATCACAGGAGGGTGTGAATTGGACGGCCGGAATTCGGATAGGCAGGGAGTGGCAATGTAGGATGGAGAAAACACCAAGGGGTGGTCAGCATGGGGAGGTCAGGAAACATTTGGTGGCAATGTAGGATAGGTTTCTGAAAAACATCGCGTGGTGGTGCGCATTGTAAGTGTTTCTAACAGGCCATTCACTAGTAGGAGTGAGAAAAACATCACGGGGTGGTGTGAATCGGAGGGCCTGAATAAGTGTAGGCGGTGAGTGGCAATGTAGGATGGAGAAAAGCACCACGGGTTATTCAGCATGGGGAGGTCAGGAAACATGCGGTGGCACTGTAGGATAAGTTTCTGAAAAACATCCCGGGGTGGTGCGCATTGTAAGGTTTTCTAACAGGCCATTCACTAGTAGGCGTGAGAAAAACATTACGGGTTTTGTGAATCGGAGGGCCTGAAGTACGATAGGCTGTGAGTGGCACTGTAGGAATGAGAAAAGCACCAAGGTCTGGTCAGCATGGGGAGGTCAGGAAACATGCCGTGGCAATGCAGGACAGGTTTCTGAAAAACATCGCGGGGTAGTGCACGTTGTAAGGGTTTCTAACACGCCATTCACCAGTAGGAATGAGAAAAACATCACGGGGTGGTGTGAATTGTAGGGCCTAATTAGGAAAGGCAATGAATGGCAATGTAGAATGGAGAAAACCACCACAGGGTATTCAGCATGGGGAGGTCAGGAAACATGCCGTGGCAATGTAGGATAGGTTTGTTAAAATCAACGAGGGGTGGTGCTCATTGTAAGGGTTTCTAACAGGCCATTCACTAGTAGGAGTGAGAAAAACATCACAGGGAGCTGTGCAACGGAGGGCCTGAATTAGGATAGGCAGTGAGTGGCAATGTAGGATGGAGAAAACACAAAGGGGTGGTCAGCATGGGGAGGTCAGGAAACATGCGGTGTCAATGTAGGGTAGGTTTCTGAAAAACATCGCGGGGTGGTGCGCATTGTAAGGGTTTCTAACAGGCCATTTACTAGTAGGAGTGAGAAAAACATCACGGGCTGGTGTGAATCGGAGGGCCTGAATTAGCATAGGCAGTGAGTGGCAATGGAGTGTGGAGAAAAGCACCACGGGGTGGTCAGAATGGAGAGGTCAGGAAACATGCGGTGGCAATGTAAGATATGTTTCTGAAAAACATCGCGGGGTGGTGCGCTTTGTAAGGGTTTCTAACAGGTCATTCAATCGTAGGAGTGAGAAAAACATTACGGGGTGGTGTGAATTGGAGGGCCTGAAGTCGGATAGGCAGTGAGTGGCAATGTAGGATGGAGAAAAGCACCACGGGTTGGTCAGCATGGGGAGGTCAGGAAACATAGGGTGGTAATGTAGGATAGGTTTCTGGAAAACATGGCGGTGTGTTGCACATTGTAACGGTTTCTACCAGGCCATTCACTAGTAGGAGTGAGAAAATCATCACGGGGTGGGGTGAATCGGAGGGTTTGAATTACTATAGGCAGTAAGTGACAATATAGGTTGGAGAAAAGCACCACGGGTTGGTCTGCATGGGGAGGTCAGGAAACATGCTGTGTCAATGTCGGATAGGTTTCTCAAAAACGTCGAGGGTGGTGCTCATTGTTAGGGTTTCTAAGAGGCCATCATTAGTAGGAGTGTAAAACATCACAGGAGGGTGTGAATTGGAGGGCCTGAATTCGGATAGGCAGTGAGTGTCAATGTAGGATGGAGAAAACACCAAGGGGTGGTCAGCATGGGGAGGTCAGGAAACATGCGGTGGCAATGTAGGATAGGTTTCTGAAAAACATCGCGTGGTGGTGCGCATTGTAAGTGTTTCTAACAGGCCATTCACTAGTAGGAGTGAGAAAAACATCACGGGGTGGTGTGAATCGGAGGGCCTGAATAAGTGTAGGCGGTGAGTGGCAATGTAGGATGGAGAAAAGCACCACGGGTTATTCAGCATGGGGAGGTCAGGAAACATGCGGTGGCACTGTAGGATAAGTTTCTGAAAAACATCCGGGGGTGGTGCGCATTGTAAGGTTTTCTAACAGGCCATTCACTAGTAGGAGTGAGAAAAACATCACAGGGAGCTGTGCAACGGAGGGCCTGAATTAGGATAGGCAGTGAGTGGCAATGTAGGATGGAGAAAACACAAAGGGGTGGTCAGCATGGGGAGGTCAGGAAACATGCGGTGTCAATGTAGGGTAGGTTTCTGAAAAACATCGCGGGGTGGTGCGCATTGTAAGGGTTTCTAACAGGCCATTCAAGGTAGGAGTGAGAAAAACTTCACGGGGTGGTGTGAATCACAGGGCCTGAATTAGCATAGGCAGTGAGTGGCAATGGAGGGTGGAGAAAAGCCCCCCGTGGTGGTCAGCATGGGGAGGTCAGGAAACATGCGGTGGAAATTTAAGATATTTTACTACTAAACATCGCGGGGTGGTACGCATTGTAAGGGTTTCTAACAGGTCATTCAATCGTAGGAGTGAGAAAAACATTACGGGGTGGTGTGAATTGGAGGGCCTGAAGTCGGAGAGGCAGTGAGTGGCAATGAAGGGTTGAGAAAAGCACCACGGGGTGGTCAGCATTGGGAGGTCAGGAAACATGCAGTGGCAATGTAGGATAGGTTTCTGAAAAACATCGCGGGGTGGTGAGCATTGTAAGGTTTGCTAACAGGCCATTCACTAGTAGGAGTGAGAAAAACATAACGGGGTGGTGTGAATTGGAGGGCCAGAATTATCATAGGCAGTGATTGGCAATGTAGGATGGGGAAAAGAAACACGGGGTGGTCAGAATGGGGAGGTCAGGAAACATGCGGTGCTATGTAGGATAGGTTTCTGAAAAACATCACGGGGTGGTGAGCCTTGTAAGGGTTTCTAACAGTCCATTCACTAGTTGGAGTGAGAAATTCATCACGGGGTGGTGAGAATCGGAGGGCCTGAATTAGGATAGGCAGTGAGTGGCAATGTAGGATGGAGAAAATCACCACGGGTTGGTGAGCATGGAGAGGTCAGGAAACATGGGCTGGCCATGAAGGATAGGTTTCTGAAAAACATCGTGGGGTGGTGCTCATTGTAAGGGATTCTAACATGCCATTCACAAGTAGGAGTGTGGAAAACATCACGGAGTGCTGTGAATCGGAGGGCCTGAATTACGACAGGCAGTGAGTGGCAATGTAGAATGGAGAAAAGCACCATGGGGTATTCAGCATGGGGAGGTCAGGAAACATGCGGTGGCAATGTAGGATAGGATTCTGAAAAACTTCGCTGGGTGGTGCACATTGTAAGGGTTTCTAACAGGCCATTCACTAGTAGGAGGGAGGAAAACATCACGGCGTGGAGTGAATCGGAGGGCCTGAATTAGCATATGTAGTGATTGGCAATGTAGGATGGGGAAAAGAACCATGGGGTGGTCAGAATGGGGAGGTCAAGAAACGTGTGGTTGCAATGTAGGATAGGTTTCTGAAAAACATCGCGGGATGGTGCGCACTGTAAAGTTTTCTAACGGGCCATTCACTAGAAGGAGTGAGAAAAACATCACGGGGTAGGGTGAATCGGAGGGCCTAAATTACGATACGCAGTGAGTGACAACGTAGGATGGAGAAAAGCACCATGGGGAGGTCAGCATGGGGAGGTCAGGAAACATACGGTGGCAGTGTAGGATAGGTTTCTGAAAAACATGGCGGTGTGGTGCGCATTTTAAGGGTTTCTACCAGGCCATTCACTAGTAGGAGTGAGAAAAACATCACGGGGTGGGGTGAATCGGAGGGACTGAATTACTATAGGCAGTAAATGACAATGTAGGTTGGAGAAAAGCACCATGGGGTGGTCTGCATGGGGAGGGCAGGAAACATGCGGTGGCAATGTAGGATAGGTTTCTGGAAAACATCGCGGAGTGTTGCGCATTGTAAGGGTTTCTAAGAGGCCATCACTAGTAGGAGTGTGAAAAACATCACAGGAGGGTGTGAATTGGACGGCCGGAATTCGGATAGGCAGGGAGTGGCAATGTAGGATGGAGAAAACACCAAGGGGTGGTCAGCATGGGGAGGTCAGGAAACATTTGGTGGCAATGTAGGATAGGTTTCCGAAAAACATCGCGTGGTGGTGCGCATTGTAAGTGTTTCTAACAGGCCATTCACTAGTAGGAGTGAGAAAAACATCACGGGGTGGTGTGAATCGGAGGGCCTGAATAAGTGTAGGCGGTGAGTGGCAATGTAGGATGGAGAAAAGCACCACGGGTTATTCAGCATGGGGAGGTCAGGAAACATGCGGTTGGCAGGGTAGGATAGGTTTCTGAAAAACATCGCTTTATGCTGCGCATTGTGAGGGTTTCTAACAGGCCATTCTCTAGTAGGAGTGACAAAATCTTCACAGGGGGGTTTGAACCCGAGGGCCTGAATTAGGATAGGCAGTAAGTGGCAATGTAGGATGGAGAAAAGCACCATGGGGTGGACAGCATGGGGAGGTCAGGAAACATGCGGTGGCACTGTAGGATAGGTTTCTGAAAAACATCCCGGGGTGGTGCGCATTGTAAGGTTTTCTAACAGGTCATTCACTAGTAGGCGTGAGAAAAACATTACGGGTTTTGTGAATCGGAGGGCCTGAAGTACGATAGGCTGTGAGTGGCACTGTAGGAATGAGAAAAGCACCAAGGTCTGGTCAGCATGGGGAGGTCAGGAAACATGCCGTGGCAATGCAGGACAGGTTTCTGAAAAACATCGCGGGGTAGTGCACGTTGTAAGGGTTTCTAACACGCCATTCACCAGTAGGAATAAGAAAAACATCACGGAGTGGTGTGAATTGTAGGGCCTAATTAGGAAAGGCAATGAATGGCAATGTAGAATGGAGAAAACCACCACAGGGTATTCAGCATGGGGAGGTCAGGAAACATGCCGTGGCAATGTAGGATAGGTTTGTGAAAATCAACACGGGGTGGTGCTCATTGTAAGGGTTTCTAACAGGCCATTCACTAGTAGGAGTGAGAAAAACATCACAGGGAGCTGTGCAACGGAGGGCCTGAATTAGGATAGGCAGTGAGTGGCAATGTAGGATGGAGAAAACACAAAGGGGTGGTCAGCATGGGGAGGTCAGGAAACATGCGGTGTCAATGTAGGGTAGGTTTCTGAAAAACATCGCGGGGTGGTGCGCATTGTAAGGGTTTCTAACAGGCCATTTACTAGTAGGAGTGAGAAAAACATCACGGGCTGGTGTGAATCGGAGGGCCTGAATTAGCATAGGCAGTGAGTGGCAATGGAGTGTGGAGAAAAGCACCACAGGGTGGTCAGAATGGAGAGGTCAGGAAACATGCGGTGGCAATGTAAGATATGTTTCTGAAAAACATCGCGGGGTGGTGCGCATTGTAAGGGTTTCTAACAGATCATTCAATCGTAGGAGTGAGAAAAACATTACGGGGTGGTGTGAATTGGAGGGCCTGAAGTCGGATAGGCAGTGAGTGGCAATGTAGGATGGAGAAAAGCACCACGGGTTGGTCAGCATGGGGAGGTCAGGAAACATAGGGTGGTAATGTAGGATAGGTTTCTGGAAAACATGGCGGTGTGTTGCACATTGTAACGGTTTCTACCAGGCCATTCACTAGTAGGAGTGAGAAAATCATCACGGGGTGGGGTGAATCGGAGGGTTTGAATTACTATAGGCAGTAAGTGACAATATAGGTTGGAGAAAAGCACCACGGGTTGGTCTGCATGGGGAGGTCAGGAAACATGCGGTGTCAATGTCTGATAGGTTTCTCAAAAACATCGAGGGTGGTGCTCATTGTTAGGGTTTCTAAGAGGCCATCATTAGTAGGAGTGTAAAAACATCACAGGAGGGTGTGAATTGGAGGGCCTGAATTCGGATAGGCAGTGAGTATCAATGTAGGATGGAGAAAACACCAAGGGGTGGTCAGCATGGGGAGGTCAGGAAACATGCGGTGGAATGTAGGATAGGTTTCTGAAAAACATCGCGGGGTGGTGCGCATTGTAAGGGTTTCTAACAGGCTTTCACTAGTAGGAGGGAGAAAAACATCACGCGGTGGTGTGAATTGGAGGGCCTGAATAAGTATAGATGGTGAGTGGCAATGTAGGATGGAGAAAAGCACCATGGGTTATACAGCATGAGGAGGTCAGGAAACATGCAGTGACAAGGTAAGATAGGTTTCTGAAAAACATCGCTTTGTGCTGGGCATTGTGAGGGTATCTAACAGGCCATTCACTAGTAGGAGTGACAAAATCTTCACAGGGGGCTTTGAACCCGAGGGCCTGAATTAGGATAGGCAGTATGTGGCAATGTAGGATGGAGAAAAGCACCACGGGGTGGTCAGCATGTGGAGGTCAGGAAACATGCAGTGGCAATGTAGGATAGGTTTCTGAAAAACATCGAGGGGTGATGTGCATTGTAAGGGTTTCTAACAGTCCATTCAATAGTAGGAGTTAGAAAAACATCAGGGTTGTGTGAATGGGAGGGCATGAATTACGATAGGCTGTGAGTGGCAATGTAGGATGGAGAAAAGCACCACGGGGTCGTCAGCAGGGGGAAGGCAGGAAACATGCGCTGGGAATGTAGGATAGGTTTCTGAAAAACATCACGGGGTGCTTCGCATTGTAAGGGTTTCTAACAGGCCATTCACTAGTAGGAGTGTGAAAAACATTACAGGAGGGTGTGAATTGGAGGACCTGAATTCGGATAGGCAGTGAGGGGCAATGTAGGATTGAGAAAAGCACCACGGTGTGGTCAGCATTGGGAGGTCAGCAAACATGCAGTGGCAATGTAGGATAGGTTTCTGAAAAACATCGCCGGGTGTTGCGCATTGTAAGGTTTGCTAACAGGCCATTCACTAGTAGGAGTGAGAAAAACATCACGGGGTGGTGTGAATCAGAGTGTCTGAATTAGAATAGGCAGTGATTGGCAATGTAGGATGGGGAAAAGCACCATGGGGTGGTCAGAATGGGGAGGTCAGGAGACATGGGGTGGCAATGTAGGATAGGTTTCTGAAAAACATCGTGGGGTGGTACGCATTGTAAGGGCTTCTAGGAGGCCATTCACTAGTAGGAGTGAGAAAAACATCACGGGGTGGTGTGAATCGGAGTGTCTGAATTAGGATAGGCAGTGAGTGGCAATGTAGAATGGAGAAAAGCAACACAGGGTATTAAGCATGGGGAGGTCAGGAAAGATTCGGTGGCAATGTGGGATAGGTTTCTGAAAAACATCGCGGGGTGATGCACATTGTACGGGTTTCTAACAGGCCATTCACTAGTAGGAGTGAGAAAAACATCACGGAGTCGTGTGAATCGGAAGGCCTGAATTAGGATAGGCTGTGAGTGGCAATGTAGGATTGAGAAAAGCACCAAGGGGTTTTCAGCATCGGGAGGTCAGGAAACATGCGGTGGAAATGTAGGATAGGTTTCTGAAAAACATCGCGTGGTGGTGAGCCTTGTAAGGGTTTCTAACAGTCCATTCACTAGTAGGAGTGAGAAAATCATCACAGGGTGGTTTGAATCTGAGGGCCTGAATTAGGATAGGCAGTGAGTGGCAATGTAGGATGGAGAAAAGCACCACAGGGTGGTGAACATGGGGAGGTCAGGAAACATGCGGTGGCAATGTAGGATAGGTTTCTGAAAAACTTCGCTGTGTGATGCGCATTTTAAGGGTTTCTAACAGGCCATTCACTAGTAGGAGTGAGGAAAACATCAGGGCGTGGTGTGAATTGGAGGGCCTGAATTAGCATAGGCAGTGATTGGCAATGTATAATGGTGAAAAGAACCACGCGGTGGTCAGAATGGGGAGGTCAGGAAACGAGCGGTGGCAATGTAGGATAGGTTTCTGAAAAACATCGCGGGGTGGTGCGCACTGTAAGGATTTCTAACAAGCCATTCCCTAGTAGGAGTGAGAAAAACATCACGGAGTGGGGTGAATCGGAGAGCCTAAATTACGTTAGGCAGTGAGTGACAACATAGGATGGAGAAAACCACCATGGGGAGGTCAGCCTGGGGAGGTCAGGAAACATTCGGTGGCAATGTAGGATAGGTTTCTGAAAAACATTGTAGGGTGGTGTGCATTGTAAGGGTTTATAACAGGCCATTCACTAGTAGGAGTGAGAAAAACATCATGGGTGTTGTGAATCGGAGGGCCTGAATTAGTATAGGCAGTGAGTGGCAATGTAGGATGGAGAAAACACCAACGGGTGATCAGCATGGGGAGGTCAGGAAACATGCGGTTGCAAGGTAGGGTAGGTTTCTGAAAAACATCGCGGGGTGTGTCGCATTGTAAGTGTTTCTAACAGGCCATTCACTAATAGGAGTAAGAAAAACATCATGGGGTGGTGTGAATCTGAGGGCCTGAATTAGCATAGCCAGTGAGTGGCAATGGAGGATGGAGAAAAGCACCATGGTCTGGTCAGCATGGGGTGGTCAGGAAACATGCGGTGGCAATTTAAGATATTTTACTACTAAACATCGCGGGGTGGTACGCATTGTAAGGGTTTCTAACAGGTCATTCAATCATAGGAGTGAGAAAAACATTACGGGGTGGTGTGAATTGGAGGGCCTGAATTCGGATAGGCAGTGAGTGGCAATGTAGGATGGAGAAAAGCACCACGGGGTGGTCAGCATGGGGATGTCAGGAAACATACAGTGGTAATGTAGGATAGGTTTCTGGCAAACATGGCGGTGTGTTGCGCATTGTAACGGTTTCTACCAGGCCATTCAATAGTAGGAGTGAGAAAAATATCACGGGGTGGGCTGAATCGGAGGGCCTGAATTACTATAGGCAGTAAGTGACAATACAGTTTGGAGAAAAGCACCATGGGGTGGTCTGCATGGGGAGGTCAGCAAACATGCGGTGGCAATGTCGGATAGGTTTCTCAAAAACATCGAGTGTGGTGCTCATTGTAAGGGTTTCTAAGAGGCCATCATTAGTAGGAGTGTAAAAACATCACAGGAGGGTGTGAATTGGAGGGCCTGAATTCGGATAGGCAGTGAGTGTCAATTTAGGATGGAGAAAACACCAAGTGGTGGTCAGCATGGGGAGGCCAGGAAACATGCGGTGGAATGTAGCATAGGTTTCTGAAAAACTTCGCTTTGTGCTGCGCATTGTGAGGGTTTCTAACATGCCATTCACTAGTAGGAGTGACAAAATCTTCACAGGGGGCTTTGAACCAGAGGGCCTGAATTAGGATAGGCAGTTAGTGGCAATGTAGGTTGGAGAAAATCACCACGGGGTGGTCAGCATGTGGAGGTCAGGAAACATGCAGTGGCAATGTAGGATAGGTTTCTGAAAAACATCGAGGGGTGATGTGCATTGTAAGGGTTTCTAACAGGCCATTCACTAGTAGGAGTTAGAAAAACATCAGGAGTGGTGTGAATGGGAGGGCATGAATTACGATAGGCTGTGAGTGGCAACGTAGGATGGAGAAAAGCACCACGGGTGTGTCAGCACGGGGAAGGCAGGAAACATGCGGTGTCAATATAGGATAGGTTTGTAAAAATATCTAGGGGTGGTTTGCATTGTAAGGGTTTCTAACAGGCCATTCACTAGTAGGAGTGAGAAAAACATCATGGGGTGGTGTGAATCGGAGGGCCTGAATTAGGATAGGCAGTGAGTGACAACGTAGGATGGAGAAAAGCACCACGGGGTGGTCAGAATGGGGATGTCAGGAGACCTGGGGTGGCAATGTAGGATAGGTTTCTGAAAAACATCGTGGGGTGGTACGCATTGTAAGGGATTCTAGGAGGCCATTCACTAGTAGGAATGAGAAAAACATCACGGGGTGGTGTGAATCGGAGTGTCTGAATTAGGATAGGCAGTGAGTGGCAATGTAGAATGGAGAAAAGCAACACAGGGTATTAAGCATGGGGAGGTCAGGAAAGATTCGGTGGCAATGTGGGATAGGTTTCTGAAAAACATCGCGGGGTGGTGCACATTGTAAGGGTTTCTAACAGGCATTTCACTAGTAGGAGTGAGAAAAACATCACGGAGTCTTGTGAATCGGAAGGCCTGAATTAGGATAGGCAGTGAGTGGCAATGTAGGATGGAGAAAAGGACAACGGGGTTTTCAGCATGGGGAGGTCAGGAAACATGCGGTGGCAATGTAGGATAGGTTTCTGAAAAACATCGCGGGGAGGTGCACATTGAAAGGGTTTCTAACAGGCCATTCACTAGTAGGAGTGAGAAAAACATCACAGGGTGGTGTGAATCGGAGGGCCTGAATTAGGATAGGCAGTGAGTGACAACGTAGGATGGAGAAAAGCACCATTGGGTGGTCAGCATGTGGAGGTCAGGAAACATGGGGTGGCAATATAGGATAGGTTTCTGAAAAACATCGTGGGGTGGTTCGCATTGTAAGGGTTTCTAACAGGCCATTCACTAGTAGGAGTGTGAAAAACATTACAGGAGGGTGTGAATTGGAGGACCTGAATTCGGATAGGCAGTGAGTGGCAATGAAGGATTGAGAAAAGCACCACGGGGTGGTCAGCATTGGGAGGTCAGGAAACATGCAGTGGCAATGTAGGATAGGTTTCTGAAAAACATCGCGGGGTGGTGAGCATTGTAAGGTTTGCTAACAGGCCATTCACTAGTAGGAGTGAGAAAAACATAACGGGGTGGTGAGAATTGGAGGGCCAGAATTATCATAGGCAGTGATTGGCAATGTAGGATGGGGAAAAGCAACACGGGGTGGTCAGAATGGGGAGGTCAGGAAACATGCGTTGATATGTAGGATAGGTTTCTGAAAAACATCACTGTGTGGTGAGCCTTGTAAGGGTTTCTAACAGTCCATACGCTAGTAGGAGTGAGAAATTCATCACAGGGTGGTGAGCATCGGAGGGCCTGAATTAGGATAGGCAGTGAGTGGCAATGTAGGATGGAGAAAATCACCATGGGTTGGTGAGCATGGGGAGGTCAGGAAACATGCGTTGGCAATTTAAGATATTTTACTACTAAACATCGCGGGGTGGTACGCATTGTAAGGGTTTCTAACAGGTCATTCAATCATAGGAGTGAGAAAAACATTACGGGGTGGTGTGAATTGGAGGGCCTGAATTCGGATAGGCAGTGAGTGGCAATGTAGGATGGAGAAAACACCAAGTGGTGGTCAGCATGGGGAGGTCAGGAAACATGCGGTGGAATGTAGCATAGGTTTCTGAAAAACATCGCGGGGTTGTACGCATTGTAAGGGTTTCTAACAGGCCATTCACTAGTAGGAGTGAGAAAAACATCATGGGGTGGTGTGAATTGGAGGGCCTGAATAAGTATAGACGGTGAGTGGCAATGTAGGATGGAGAAAAGCACCATGTGTTATTCAGCATGAGGAGGTAAGGAAACATGCGGTGACAAGGTAAGATAGGTTTCTGAAAAACATCGCTTTGTGCTGCGCATTGTGAGGGTTTCTAACATGCCATTCACTAGTAGGAGTGACAAAATCTTCACAGGGGGCTTTGAACCAGAGGGCCTGAATTAGGATAGGCAGTTAGTGGCAATGTAGGATGGAGAAAATCACCACGGGGTGGTCAGCATGTGGAGGTCAGGAAACATGCAGTGGCAATGTAGGATAGGTTTCTGAAAAACATCGAGGGGTGATGTGCATTGTAAGGGTTTCTAACAGGCCATTCACTAGTAGGAGTTAGAAAAACATCACGGAGTGCTGTGAATCGGAGGGCCTGAATTACGACAGGCAGTGAGTGGCAATGTAGAATGGAGAAAAGCACCACGGGGTATTCAGCATGGGGAGGTCAGGAAACATGCGGTGGCAATGTAGGATAGGTTTCTGAAAAACTTCGCTGGGTGGTGCACATTATAAGGGTTTCTAACAGGCCATTCACTAGTAGGAGTGAGGAAAACATCACGGCGTGGAGTGAATCGGAGGGCCTGAATTAGCATATGTAGTGATTGGCAATGTAGGATGGGGAAAAGAACCACGGGGTGGTCAGAATGGGGAGGTCAAGAAACGTGTGGTGGCAATGTAGGATAGGTTTCTGAAAAACATCGCGGGATGGTGCGCACTGTAAAGGTTTCTAACGGGCCATTCACTAGAAGGAGTGAGAAAAACATCACGGGGTAGGGTGAATCGGAGGGCCTAAATTACGATAGGCAGTGAGTGACAACGTAGGATGGAGAAAAGCACCATGGGGAGGTCAGCATGGGGAGGTCAGGAAACATACGGTGGCTGTGTAGGATAGGTTTCTGAAAAACATGGCGGTGTGGTGCGCATTTTAAGGGTTTCTACCAGGCCATTCACTAGTAGGAGTGAGAAAAACATCACGGGCTGGGGTGAATCGGAGGGACTGAATTACTATAGGCAGTAAATGACAATGTAGGTTGGAGAAAAGCATCATGGGGTGGTCTGCATGGGGAGGGCAGGAAACTCGCGGTGGCAATGTAGGATAGGTTTCTGGAAAACATCGCGGAGTGTTGCGCATTGTAAGGGTTTCTAAGAGGCCATCACTAGTAGGAGTGTGAAAAACATCACAGGAGGGTGTGAATTGGACGGTCTGAATTCGGATAGGCAGGGAGTGGCAATGTAGGATGGAGAAAACACCAAGGGGTGGTCAGCATGGGGAGGTCAGGAAACATTTGGTGGCAATGTAGGATAGGTTTCTGAAAAACATCGCGTGGTGGTGCGCATTGTAAGTGTTTCTAACAGGCCATTCACTAGTAGGATTGAGAAAAACATCACGGGGTGGTGTGAATCGGAGGGCCTGAATAAGTGTAGGCGGTGGGTGGCAATGTAGGATGGAGAAAAGCACCACGGGTTATTCAGCATGGGGAGGTCAGGAAACATGCGGTGGCAAGGTAGGGTAGGTTTCTGAAAAACATCCCGGGGTGTGTCGCATTGTAAGTGTTTCTAATAGGCCATTCACTAATAGGAGTAAGAAAAACATCATGGGGTGGTGTGAATCTGAGGGCCTGAATTAGCATAGGCAGTGAGTGGCAATGGAGGATGGAGAAAAGCACCATGGTCTGGTCAGCATGGGGAGGTCAGGAAACATGCGGTGGCAATTTAAGATATTTTACTACTAAACATCGCGGGGTGGTACGCAATGTAAGGGTTTCTAACAGGTCATTCAATCGTATGAGTGAGAAAAACATTACGGGCTGGTGTGAATTGGAGGGCCTGAATTCGGATAGGCAGTGAGTGGCAATGTAGGATGGAGAAAAGCACCACGGGGTGGTCAGCATGGGGATGTCAGGAAACATACAGTGGTAATGTAGGATAGGTTTCTGGCAAACATGGCGGTGTGTTGCGCATTGTAACGGTTTCTACCAGGCCATTCACTAGTAGGAGTGAGAAAAATATCATGGGGTGGGCTGAATCGGAGGGCCTGAATTACTATAGGCAGTAAGTGACAATACAGGTTGGAGAAAAGCACCATGGGGTGGTCTGCATGGGGAGGTCAGGAAACATGCGGTGGCAATGTCGGATAGGTTTCTCAAAAACATCGAGTGTGGTGCTCATTGTAAGGGTTTCTAAGAGGCCATCATTAGTAGGAGTGTAAAAACATCACAGGAGGGTGTGAATTGGAGGGCCTGAATTCGGATAGGCAGTGAGTGTCAATGTAGGATGGAGAAAACACCAAGGGGTGGTCAGCATGGGGAGGTCAGGAAACATGCGGTGGAATGTAGGATAGGTTTCTGAAAAACATCGCGGGGTGGTACGCATTGTAAGGGTTTCTAACAGGCCATTCACTAGTAGGAGTGAGAAAAACATCACGGGGTGTTGTGAATTGGAGGGCCTGAATAATTTAGACGGTGAGTGGCAATGTAGGATGGAGAAAGGCACCATGTGTTATTCAGCATGAGGAGGTCAGGAAACATGCGGTGACAAGGTAAGATAGGTTTCTGAAAAACATCGCTTTGTGCTGCGCATTGTGAGGGTTTCTAACAGGCCATTTACTAGTAGGAGTGACAAAATCTTCACAGGGGGATTTGAACCCGAGGGCCTGAATTAGGATAGGCAGGTAGTGGCAATGTAGGATGGAGAAAAGCACCATGTGTTATTCAGCATGAGGAGGTCAGGAAACATGCGGTGACAAGGTAAGATAGGTTTCTGAAAAACATCGCTTTGTGCTGCGCATTGTGAGGGTTTCTAACAGGCCATTCACTAGTAGGAGTGACAAAATCTTCACAGGGGGCTTTGAACCAGAGGGCCTGAATTAGGATAGGCAGTTAGTGGCAATGTAGGATGGAGAAAATCACCACGGGGTGGTCAGCATGTGGAGGTCAGGAAACATGCAGTGGCAATGTAGGATAGGTTTCTGAAAAACATCGAGGGGTGATGTGCATTGTAAGGGTTTCTAACAGGCCATTCACTAGTAGGAGTTAGAAAAACATCAGGAGTGGTGTGAATGGGAGGGCATGAATTACGATAGGCTGTGAGTGGCAACGTAGGATGGAGAAAAGCACCACGGGTGTGTCAGCACGGGGAAGGCAGGAAACATGCGGTGTCAATATAGGATAGGTTTGTAAAAATATCTAGGGGTGGTTTGCATTGTAAGGGTTTCTAACAGGCCATTCACTAGTAGGAGTGAGAAAAACATCACGGGGTGGTGTGAATCGGAGGGCCTGAATTAGGATAGGCAGTGAGTGACAACGTAGGATGGAGAAAAGCACCACGGGGTGGTCAGAATGGGGATGTCAGGAGACCTGGGGTGGCAATGTAGGATAGGTTTCTGAAAAACATCGTGGGGTGGTACGCATTGTAAGGGATTCTAGGAGGCCATTCACTAGTAGGAGTGAGAAAAACATCACGGGGTGGTGTGAATCGAAGTGTCTGAATTAGGATAGGCAGTGAGTGGCAATGTAGAATGGAGAAAAGCAACACAGGGTATTAAGCATGGGGAGGTCAGGAAAGATTCGGTGGCAATGTGGGATAGGTTTCTGAAAAACATCGCGGGGTGGTGCACATTGTAAGGGTTTCTAACAGGCCATTCACTAGTAGGAGTGTGAAAAACATTACAGGAAGGTGTGAATTGGAGGACCTGAATTCGGATAGGCAGTGAGTGGCAATGAAGGATTGAGAAAAGCACCACGGGGTGGTCAGCATTGGGAGGTCAGGAAACATGCAGTGGCAATGTATGATAGGTTTCTGAAAAACATCGCGGGGTGGTGAGCATTGTAAGGTTTGCTAACAGGCCATTCACTAGTAGGAGTGAGAAAAACATAACGGGGTGGTGTGAATTGGAGGGCCAGAATTATCATAGGCAGTGATTGGCAATGTAGGATGGGGAAAAGCAACACGGGGTGGTCAGAATGGGGAGGTCAGGAAACATGCGGTGCTATGTAGGATAGGTTTCTGAAAAACATCACGGGGTGGTGAGCCTTGTAAGGGTTTCTAACAGTCCATTCACTAGTAGGAGTGAGAAATTCATCACGGGGTGGTGAGAATCGGAGGGCCTGAATTAGGATAGGCAGTGAGTGGCAATGTAGGATGGAGAAAATCACCACGGGTTGGTGAGCATGGGGAGGTCAGGAAACATGGGCTGGCCATGAAGGATAGGTTTCTGAAAAACATCGTGGGGTGGTGCTCATTGTAAGGGATTCTAACATGCCATTCACAAGTAGGAGTGTGGAAAACATCACGGAGTGCTGTGAATCGGAGGGCCTGAATTACGACAGGCAGTGAGTGGCAATGTAGAATGGAGAAAAGCACCACGGGGTATTCAGCATGGGGAGGTCAGGAAACATGCGGTGGCAATGTAGGATAGGTTTCTGAAAAACTTCGCTGGGTGGTGCACATTGTAAGGGTTTCTAACAGGCCATTCACTAGTAGGAGTGAGGAAAACATCACGGCGTGGAGTGAATCGGAGGGCCTGAATTAGCATATGTAGTGATTGGCAATGTAGGATGGGGAAAAGAACCATGGGGTGGTCAGAATGGGGAGGTCAAGAAACGTGTGGTGGCAATGTAGGATAGGTCTCTGAAAAACATCGCGGGATGGTGCGCACCATAAAGGTTTCTAACGGGCCATTCACTAGAAGGAATGAGAAAAACATCACGGGGTAGGGTGAATCGGAGGGCCTAAATTACGATACGCAGTGAGTGACAACGTAGGATGGAGAAAAGCACCATGGGGAGGTCAGCATGGGGAGGTCAGGAAACATACGGTGGCAGTGTAGGATAGGTTTCTGAAAAACATGGCGGTGTGGTGCGCATTTTAAGGGTTTCTACCAGGCCATTCACTAGTAGGAGTGAGAAAAACATCACGGGGTGGGGTGAATCGGAGGGACTGAATTACTATAGGCAGTAAATGACAATGTAGGTTGGAGAAAAGCACCATGGGGTGGTCTGCATGGGGAGGGCAGGAAACATGCGGTGGCAATGTAGGATAGGTTTCTGGAAAACATCGCGGAGTGTTGCGCATTGTAAGGGTTTCTAAGAGGCCATCACTAGTAGGAGTGTGAAAAACAACACAGGAGGGTGTGAATTGGACGGCCGGAATTCGGATAGGCAGGGAGTGGCAATGTAGGATGTAGAAAACACAAAGGGGTGGTCAGCATGGGGAGGTCAGGAAACATTTGGTGGCAATGTAGGATAGGTTTCTGAAAAACATCGCGTGGTGGTGCGCATTGTAAGTGTTTCTAACAGGCCATTCACTAGTAGGAGTGAGAAAAACATCACGGGGTGGTGTGAATCGGAGGGCCTGAATAAGTGTAGGCGGTGAGTGGCAATGTAGGATGGAGAAAAGCACCACGGGTTATTCAGCATGGGGAGGTCAGGAAACATGCGGTTGGCAAGGTAGGATAGGTTTCTGAAAAACATCGCTTTATGCTGCGCATTGTGAGGGTTTCTAACAGGCCATTCACTAGTAGGAGTGACAAAATCTTCACAGGGTGGTTTGAACCCGAGGGCCTGAATTAGGATAGGCAGTAAGTGGCAATGTAGGATGGAGAAAAGCACCATGTGTTATTCAGCATGAGGAGGTCAGGAAACATGCGATGACAAGGTAAGATAGGTTTCTGAAAAACATCGCTTTGTGCTGCGCATTGTGAGGGTTTCTAACAGGCCATTCACTAGTAGGAGTGACAAAATCTTCACAGGGGGCTTTGAACCAGAGGGCCTGAATTAGGATAGGCAGTTAGTGGCAATGTAGGATGGAGAAAATCACCACGGGGTGGTCAGCATGTGGAGGTCAGGAAACATGCAGTGGCAATGTAGGATAGGTTTCTGAAAAACATCGAGGGGTGATGTGCATTGTAAGGGTTTCTAACAGGCCATTCACTAGTAGGAGTTAGAAAAACATCAGGAGTGGTGTGAATGGGAGGGCATGAATTACGATAGGCTGTGAGTGGCAACGTAGGATGGAGAAAAGCACCACGGGTGTGTCAGCACGGGGAAGGCAGGAAACATGCAGTGTCAATATAGGATAGGTTTGTAAAAATATCTAGGGGTGGTTTGCATTGTAAGGGTTTCTAACAGGCCATTCACTAGTAGGAGTGAGAAAAACATCACGGGGTGTTGTGAATCGGAGGGCCTGAATTAGGATAGGCAGTGAGTGACAACGTAGGATGGAGAAAAGCACCATGGGGTGGTCAGAATGGGGATGTCAGGAGACCTGGGGTGGCAATGTAGGATAGGTTTCTGAAAAACATCGTGGGGTGGTACGCATTGTAAGGGATTCTAGGAGGCCATTCACTAGTAGGAGTGAGAAAAACATCACGGGGTGGTGTGAATCGGAGTGTCTGAATTAGGATAGGCAGTGAGTGGCAATGTAGAATGGAGAAAAGCAACAGAGGGTATTAAGCATGGGGAGGTCAGGAAAGATTCGGTGGCAATGTGGGATAGGTTTCTGAAAAATATCGAGGGGTGGTTTACATTGTAAGGGTTTCTAACAGGCCATTCACTAGTAGGAGTGAGAAAAACATCACTGGGTGGTGTGAATCAGAGGGCCTGAATTACGATAGGCAGTGAGTGACAACGTAGGATGGAGAAAAGCACCATTGGGTGGTCAGCATGTGGAGGTCAGGAAACATGGGGTGGCAATATAGGATAGGTTTCTGAAAAACATCGCGGGTTGGTTTGCATTGTAAGGGTTTCTAACAGGCCATTCACTAGTAGGAGTGTGAAAAACATTACAGGAAGGTGTGAATTGGAGGACCTGAATTCGGATAGGCAGTGAGTGGCAATGAAGGATTGAGAAAAGCACCACGGGGTGGTCAGCATTGGGAGGTCAGGAAACATGCAGTGGCAATGTATGATAGGTTTCTGAAAAACATCGCGGGGTGGTGAGCATTGTAAGGTTTGCTAACAGGCCATTCACTAGTAGGAGTGAGAAAAACATAACGGGGTGGTGTGAATTGGAGGGCCAGAATTATCATAGGCAGTGATTGGCAATGTAGGATGGGGAAAAGCAACACGGGGTGGTCAGAATGGGGAGGTCAGGAAACATGCGGTGCTATGTAGGATAGGTTTCTGAAAAACATCACGGGGTGGTGAGCCTTGTAAGGGTTTCTAACAGTCCATTCACTAGTAGGAGTGAGAAATTCATCACGGGGTGGTGAGAATCGGAGGGCCTGAATTAGGATAGGCAGTGAGTGGCAATGTAGGATGGAGAAAATCACCACGGGTTGGTGAGCATGGGGAGGTCAGGAAACATGGGCTGGCCATGAAGGATAGGTTTCTGAAAAACATCGTGGGGTGGTGCTCATTGTAAGGGATTCTAACATGCCATTCACAAGTAGGAGTGTGGAAAACATCACGGAGTGCTGTGAATCCGAGGGCCTGAATTACGACAGGCAGTGAGTGGCAATGTAGAATGGAGAAAAGCACCACGGGGTATTCAGCATGGGGAGGTCAGGAAACATGCGGTGGCAATGTAGGATAGGTTTCTGAAAAACTTCGCTGGGTGGTGCACATTGTAAGGGTTTCTAACAGGCCATTCACTAGTAGGAGTGAGGAAAACATCACGGCGTGGAGTGAATCGGAGGGCCTGAATTAGCATATGTAGTGATTGGCAATGTAGGATGGGGAAAAGAACCATGGGGTGGTCAGAATGGGGAGGTCAAGAAACCTGTGGTGGCAATGTAGGATAGGTCTCTGAAAAACATCGCGGGATGGTGCGCACCGTAAAGGTTTCTAACGGGCCATTCACTAGAAGGAGTGAGAAAAACATCACGGGGTAGGGTGAATCGGAGGGCCTAAATTACGATACGCAGTGAGTGACAACGTAGGATGGAGAAAAGCACCATGGGGAGGTCAGCATGGGGAGGTCAGGAAACATACGGTGGCAGTGTAGGATAGGTTTCTGAAAAACATGGCGGTGTGGTGCGCATTTTAAGGGTTTCTACCAGGCCATTCACTAGTAGGAGTGAGAAAAACATCACGGGGTGGGGTGAATCGGAGGGACTGAATTACTATAGGCAGTAAATGACAATGTAGGTTGGAGAAAAGCACCATGGGGTGGTCTGCATGGGGAGGGCAGGAAACATGCGGTGGCAATGTAGGATAGGTTTCTGGAAAACATCGCGGAGTGTTGCGCATTGTAAGGGTTTCTAAGAGGCCATCACTAGTAGGAGTGTGAAAAACAACACAGGAGGGTGTGAATTGGACGGCCGGAATTCGGATAGGCAGGGAGTGGCAATGTAGGATGTAGAAAACACAAAGGGGTGGTCAGCATGGGGAGGTCAGGAAACATTTGGTGGCAATGTAGGATAGGTTTCTGAAAAACATCGCGTGGTGGTGCGCATTGTAAGTGTTTCTAACAGGCCATTCACTAGTAGGAGTGAGAAAAACATCACGGGGTGGTGTGAATCGGAGGGCCTGAATAAGTGTAGGCGGTGAGTGGCAATGTAGGATGGAGAAAAGCACCACGGGTTATTCAGAATGGGGAGGTCAGGAAACATGCGGTTGGCAAGGTAGGATAGGTTTCTGAAAAACATCGCTTTATGCTGCGCATTGTGAGGGTTTCTAACAGGCCATTCACTAGTAGGAGTGACAAAACCTTCACAGGGTGGTTTGAACCCGAGGGCCTGAATTAGGATAGGCAGTAAGTGGCAATGTAGGATGGAGAAAAGCACCATGGGGTGGTCAGCATTGGGAGGTCAGGAAACATGCGGTGGTACTGTAGGATAGGTTTCTGAAAAACATCCCGGGGTGGTGCGCATTGTAAGGTTTTCTAACAGGCCATTCACTAGTAGGCGTGAGAAAAGCATTACGGGTTTTGTGAATCGGAGGGCCTGAAGTACGATAGGCTGTGAGTGTCACTGTAGGAATGAGAAAAGCACCAAGGTCTGGTCAGCATGGGGAGGTCAGGAAACATGCGGTGGCAATGCAGGACATGTTTCTGAAAAACATCGCGGGGTAGTGCACGTTGTAAGGGTTTCTAACACGCCATACACCAGTAGGAGTGAGAAAAAGATCACGGGGTGTTGTGAATTGTAGGGCCTAATTAGGAAAGTCAATGAGTGGCAATGTAGAATGGAGAAAACCACCACAGGGTATTCAGCATGGGGAGGTCAGGAAACATGCCGTGGGAATGTAGGATAGGTTTGTTAAAATCAACGAGGGGTGGTGCTCATTGTAAGGGTTTCTAACAGGCCATTCACTAGTAGGAGTGAGAAAAACATCACAGATAGCTGTGCAACGGAGGGCCTTAATTAGGATAGGCAGTGAGTGGCAATGTAGGATGGAGAAAACACAAAGGGGTGGTCAGTATGTGGAGGTCAGGAAACACGCGGTGGCAATGTAGGGTAGGTTTCTGAAAAACATGGCGGGGTGGTGCGCATTCCAAGTGTTTTTAACAGGCCATTCACTAGTAGGAATGATAAAAACATCACGTGGTGGTGTGAATTGGAGGGCGTGAATTATGATAGGCAGTGAGTGACAATATAGGATGAAGAACAGCACCATGGGGTGGTCAGCATGGGGAGGTCAGGAAACATGCGGTGGCAATGTAGAATAGGTTTCTGAAATACATCGTGGGGTGATGTGCATTGTAAGGGTTTCTAACAGGCCATTCACTAGTAGAAGTTAGAAAAACATCAGGGGTGGTGTGAATCGGAGAGCCTGAATTACGATAGGCTGTGAGTGGCAATGAATGATGGAGAAAAGCACCACGGGGTCGTCAGCAGGGGGAAGGCAGGAAACATGCGCTGGGAATGTAGGATAGGTTTCTGAAAAACATCACGGGGTGCTTCGCATTGTAAGGGTTTCTAAAAGGCCATTCACTAGTAGGAGTGTGAAAAACATTACAGGAGGATGTGAATTGGAGGACCTGAATTCGGATAGGCAGTGAGGGGCAATGTAGGATTGAGAAAAGCACCACGGGGTGGTCAGCATTGGGAGGTCAGCAAACATGCAGTGGCAATGTAGGATAGGATTCTGAAAAACATCGCCGGGTGTTGCGCATTGTAAGGTTTGCTAACAGGCCATTCACTAGTAGGAGTGAGAAAAACATCACGGGGTGGTGTGAATCAGAGTGTCTGAATTAGAATAGGCAGTGATTGGCAATGTAGGATGGGGAAAAGCACCATGGGGTGGTAAGAATGGGGAGGTCAGGAGACATGGGGTGGCAATGTAGGATAGGTTTCTGAAAAACATCGCGGGGTGGTACGCATTGTAAGGGCTTCTAGGAGGCCATTCACTAGTAGGAGTGAGAAAAACATCACGGGGTGGTGTGAATCGGAGTGTCTGAATTAGGATAGGCAGTGAGTGGCAATGTAGAATGGAGAAAAGCAACACAGGGTATTAAGCATGGGGAGGTCAGGAAAGATTCGGTGGCAATGTTGGATAGGTTTCTGAAAAACATCGCGGGGTGATGCACATTGTACGGGTTTCTAACAGGCCATTTACTAGTAGGAGTGAGAAAAACATCACGGAGTCGTGTGAATCGGAAGGCCTGAATTAGGATAGGCTGTGAGTGGCAATGTAGGATTGAGAAAAGCACCAAGGGGTTTTCAGCATCGGGAGGTCAGGAAACATGCGGTGGCAATGTAGGATAGGTTTCTGAAAAACATCGCGTGGTGGTGAGCCTTGTAAGGGTTTCTAACAGTCCATTCACTAGTAGGAGTGAGAAAATCATCACAGGGTGGTGTGAATCGGAGGGCCTGAATTAGGATAGGCAGTGAGTGGCAATGTAGGATGGAGAAAAGCACCACAGGGTGGTGAACATGGGGAGGTCAGGAAATATGCGGTGGCAATGTAGGATAGGTTTCTGAAAAACTTCGCTGTGTGATGCGCATTTTAAGAGTTTCTAAGAGGCCATTCACTAGTAGGAGTGAGGAAAACATCAGGGCGTGGTGTGAATTGGAGGGCCTGAATTAGCATAGGCAGTGATTGGCAATGTATAATGGTGAAAAGAACCACGCGGTGGTCAGAATGGGGAGGTCAGGAAACGAGCGGTGGCAATGTAGGATAGGTTTCTGAAAAACATCGCGGGGTGGTGCGCACTGTAAGGATTTCTAACAAGCCATTCCCTAGTAGGAGTGAGAAAAACATCACGGAGTGGGGTGAATCGGAGAGCCTAAATTACGTTAGGCAGTGAGTGACAACATAGGATGGAGAAAACCACCATGGGGAGGTCAGCCTGGGGAGGTCAGGAAACATGCGGTGGCAATGTAGGATAGGTTTCTGAAAAACATTGTAGGGTGGTGTGCATTGTAAGGGTTTATAACAGGCCATTCACTAGTAGGAGTGAGAAAAACATCAAGGGTGTTGTGAATCGGAGGGCCTGAATTAGTATAGGCAGTGAGTGGCAATGTAGGATGGAGAAAACACCAACGGGTGATCAGCATGGGGAGGTCAGGAAACATGCGGTGGCAAGGTAGGGTAGGTTTCTGAAAAACATCGCGGGGTGTGTCGCATTGTAAGTGTTTCTAACAGGCCATTCACTAATAGGAGTAAGAAAAACATCATGGGGTGGTGTGAATCTGAGGGCCTGAATTAGCATAGCCAGTGAGTGGCAATGGAGGATGGAGAAAAGCACCATGGTCTGGTCAGCATGGGGTGGTCAGGAAACATGCGGTGGCAATTTAAGATATTTTACTACTAAACATCGCGGGGTGGTACGCATTGTAAGGGTTTCTAACAGGTCATTCAATCATAGGAGTGAGAAAAACATTACGGGGTGGTGTGAATTGGAGGGCCTGAATTCGGATAGGCAGTGAGTGGCAATGTAGGATGGAGAAAAGCACCACGGGGTGGTCAGCATGGGGATGTCAGGAAACATACAGTGGTAATGTAGGATAGGTTTCTGGCAAACATGGCGGTGTGTTGCGCATTGTAACGGTTTTTACCAGGCCATTCAATAGTAGGAGTGAGAAAAATATCACGGGGTGGGCTGAATCGGAGGGCCTGAATTACTATAGGCAGTAAGTGACAATACAGTTTGGAGAAAAGCACCATGGGGTGGTCTGCATGGGGAGGTCAGGAAACATGCGGTGGCAATGTCGGATAGGTTTCTCAAAAACATCGAGTGTGGTGCTCATTGTAAGGGTTTCTAAGAGGCCATCATTAGTAGGAGTGTAAAAACATCACAGGAGGGTGTGAATTGGAGGGCCTGAATTCGGATAGGCAGTGAGTGTCAATTTAGGATGGAGAAAACACCAAGTGGTGGTCAGCATGGGGAGGTCAGGAAACATGCGGTGGAATGTAGCATAGGTTTCTGAAAAACTTCGCTTTGTGCTGCGCATTGTGAGGGTTTCTAACATGCCATTCACTAGTAGGAGTGACAAAATCTTCACAGGGGGCTTTGAACCAGAGGGCCTGAATTAGGATAGGCAGTTAGTGGCAATGTAGGATGGAGAAAATCACCACGGGGTGGTCAGCATGTGGAGGTCAGGAAACATGCAGTGGCAATGTAGGATAGGTTTCTGAAAAACATCGAGGGGTGATGTGCATTGTAAGGGTTTCTAACAGGCCATTCACTAGTAGGAGTTAGAAAAACATCAGGAGTGGTGTGTATGGGAGGGCATGAATTACGATAGGCTGTGAGTGGCAACGTAGGATGGAGAAAAGCACCACGGGTGTGTCAGCACGGGGAAGGCAGGAAACATGCGGTGTCAATATAGGATAGGTTTGTAAAAATATCTAGGGGTGGTTTGCATTGTAAGGGTTTCTAACAGGCCATTCACTAGTAGGAGTGAGAAAAACATCATGGGGTGGTGTGAATCGGAGGGCCTGAATTAGGATAGGCAGTGAGTGACAACGTAGGATGGAGAAAAGCACCACGGGGTGGTCAGAATGGGGATGTCAGGAGACCTGGGGTGGCAATGTAGGATAGGTTTCTGAAAAACATCGTGGGGTGGTACGCATTGTAAGGGATTCTAGGAGGCCATTCACTAGTAGGAATGAGAAAAACATCACGGGGTGGTGTGAATCGGAGTGTCTGAATTAGGATAGGCAGTGAGTGGCAATGTAGAATGGAGAAAAGCAACACAGGGTATTAAGCATGGGGAGGTCAGGAAAGATTCGGTGGCAATGTGGGATAGGTTTCTGAAAAACATCGCGGGGTGGTGCACATTGTAAGGGTTTCTAACAGGCCATTCACTAGTAGGAGTGAGAAAAACATCACGGAGTCTTGTGAATCGGAAGGCCTGAATTAGGATAGGCAGTGAGTGGCAATGTAGGATGGAGAAAAGGACAACGGGGTTTTCAGCATGGGGAGGTCAGGAAACATGCGGTGGCAATGTAGGATAGGTTTCTGAAAAACATCGCGGGGAGGTGCACATTGAAAGGGTTTCTAACAGGCCATTCACTAGTAGGAGTGAGAAAAACATCACAGGGTGGTGTGAATCGGAGGGCCTGAATTAGGATAGGCAGTGAGTGACAACGTAGGATGGAGAAAAGCACCATTGGGTGGTCAGCATGTGGAGGTCAGGAAACATGGGGTGGCAATATAGGATAGGTTTCTGAAAAACATCGTGGGGTGGTTCGCATTGTAAGGGTTTGTAACAGGCCATTCACTAGTAGGAGTGTGAAAAACATTACAGGAGGGTGTGAATTGGAGGACCTGAATTCGGATAGGCAGTGAGTGGCAATGAAGGATTGAGAAAAGCACCACGGGGTGGTCAGCATTGGGAGGTCAGGAAACATGCAGTGGCAATGTAGGATAGGTTTCTGAAAAACATCGCGGGGTGGTGAGCATTGTAAGGTTTGCTAACAGGCCATTCACTAGTAGGAGTGAGAAAAACATAACGGGGTGGTGAGAATTGGAGGGCCAGAATTATCATAGGCAGTGATTGGCAATGTAGGATGGGGAAAAGCAACACGGGGTGGTCAGAATGGGGAGGTCAGGAAACATGCGTTGATATGTAGGATAGGTTTCTGAAAAACATCACTGTGTGGTGAGCCTTGTAAGGGTTTCTAACAGTCCATACGCTAGTAGGAGTGAGAAATTCATCACGGGGTGGTGAGAATCAGAGGGCCTGAATTAGGATAGGCAGTGAGTGGCAATGTAGGATGGAGAAAATCACCACGGGTTGGTGAGCATGGGGAGGTCAGGAAACATGGGCTGGCCATGAAGGATAGGTTTCTGAAAAACATCCTGGGGTGGTGCTCATTGTAAGGGATTCTAACATGCCATTCACAAGTAGGAGTGTGGAAAACATCACGGAGTGCTGTGAATCGGAGGGCCTGAATTACGACAGGCAGTGAGTGGCAATGTAGAATGGAGAAAAGCACCACGGGGTATTCAGCATGGGGAGGTCAGGAAACATGCGGTGGCAATGTAGGATAGGTTTCTGAAAAACTTCGCTGGGTGGTGCACATTGTAAGGGTTTCTAACAGGCCATTCACTAGTAGGAGTGAGGAAAACATCACGGCGTGGAGTGAATCGGAGGGCCTGAATTAGCATATGTAGTGATTGGCAATGTAGGATGGGGAAAAGAACCACGGGGTGGTCAGAATGGGGAGGTCAAGAAACGTGTGGTGGCAATGTAGGATAGGTTTCTGAAAAACATCGCGGGATGGTGCGCACTGTAAAGGTTTCTAACGGGCCATTCACTAGAAGGAGTGAGAAAAACATCACGGGGTAGGGTGAATCGGAGGGCCTAAATTAGGATAGGCAGTGAGTGACAACGTAGGATGGAGAAAAGCACCATGGGGAGGTCAGCATGGGGAGGTCAGGAAACATACGGTGGCAGTGTAGGATAGGTTTCTGAAAAACATGGCGGTGTGGTGCGCATTTTAAGGGTTTCTACCAGGCCATTCACTAGTAGGAGTGAGAAAAACATCACGGGCTGGGGTGAATCGGAGGGACTGAATTACTATAGGCAGTAAATGACAATGTAGGTTGGAGAAAAGCATCATGTGGTGGTCTGCATGGGGAGGGCAGGAAACACGCGGTGGCAATGTAGGATAGGTTTCTGGAAAACATCGCGGAGTGTTGCGCATTGTAAGGGTTTCTAAGAGGCCATCACTAGTAGGAGTGTGAAAAACATGACAGGAGGGTGTGAATTGGACGGCCTGAATTCGGATAGGCAGGGAGTGGCAATGTAGGATGGAGAAAACACCAAGGGGTGGTCAGCATGGGGAGGTCAGGAAACATTTGGTGGCAATGTAGGATAGGTTTCTGAAAAACATCGCGTGGTGGTGCGCATTGTAAGTGTATCTAACAGGCCATTCACTAGTAGGATTGAGAAAAACATCACGGGGTGGTGTGAATCGGAGGGCCTGAATAAGTGTAGGCGGTGGGTGGCAATGTAGGATGGAGAAAAGCACCACGGGTTATTCAGCATGGGGAGGTCAGGAAACATGCGGTGGCAAGGTAGGGTAGGTTTCTGAAAAACATCGCGGGGTGTGTCGCATTGTAAGTGTTTCTAACAGGCCATTCACTAATAGGAGTAAGAAAAACATCATGGGGTGGTGTGAATCTGAGGGCCTGAATTAGCATAGGCAGTGAGTGGCAATGGAGGATGGAGAAAAGCACCATGGTCTGGTCAGCATGGGGAGGTCAGGAAACATGCGGTGGCAATTTAAGATATTTTACTACTAAACATCGCGGGGTATTACGCAATGTAAGGGTTTCTAACAGGTCATTCAATCGTATGAGTGAGAAAAACATTACGGGGTGGTGTGAATTGGAGGGCCTGAATTCGGATAGGCAGTGAGTGGCAATGTAGGATGGAGAAAAGCACCACGGGGTGGTCAGCATGGGGATGTCAGGAAACATACAGTGGTAATGTAGGATAGGTTTCTGGCAAACATGGGGGTGTGTTGCGCATTGTAACGGTTTCTACCAGGCCATTCACTAGTAGGAGTGAGAAAAATATCACGGGGTGGGCTGAATCGGAGGGCCTGAATTACTATAGGCAGTAAGTGACAATACAGGTTGGAGAAAAGCACCATGGGGTGGTCTGCATGGGGAGGTCAGGAAACATGCGGTGGCAATGTCGGATAGGTTTCTCAAAAACATCGAGTGTGGTGCTCATTGTAAGGGTTTCTAAGAGGCCATCATTAGTAGGAGTGTAAAAACATCACAGGAGGGTGTGAATTGGAGGGCCTGAATTCGGATAGGCAGTGAGTGTCAATGTAGGATGGAGAAAACACCAAGGGGTGGTCAGCATGGGGAGGTCAGGAAACATGCGGTGGAATGTAGGATAGGTTTCTGAAAAACATCGCGGGGTGGTACGCATTGTAAGGGTTTCTAACAGGCCATTCACTAGTAGGAGTGAGAAAAACATCACGGGGTGTTGTGAATTGGAGGGCCTGAATAATTTAGACGGTGAGTGGCAATGTAGGATGGAGAAAGGCACCATGTGTTATTCAGCATGAGGAGGTCAGGAAACATGCGGTGACAAGGTAAGATAGGTTTCTGAAAAACATCGCTTTGTGCTGCGCATTGTGAGGGTTTCTAACAGGCCATTCACTAGTAGGAGTGAGGAAAACATCACGGCGTGGAGTGAATCGGAGGGCCTGAATTAGCATATGTAGTGATTGGCAATGTAGGATGGGGAAAAGAACCATGGGGTGGTCAGAATGGGGAGGTCAAGAAACGTGTGGTGGCAATGTAGGATAGGTCTCTGAAAAACATCGCGGGATGGTGCGCACCATAAAGGTTTCTAACGGGCCATTCACTAGAAGGAATGAGAAAAACATCACGGGGTAGGGTGAATCGGAGGGCCTAAATTACGATACGCAGTGAGTGACAACGTAGGATGGAGAAAAGCACCATGGGGAGGTCAGCATGGGGAGGTCAGGAAACATACGGTGGCAGTGTAGGATAGGTTTCTGAAAAACATGGCGGTGTGGTGCGCATTTTAAGGGTTTCTACCAGGCCATTCACTAGTAGGAGTGAGAAAAACATCACGGGGTGGGGTGAATCGGAGGGACTGAATTACTATAGGCAGTAAATGACAATGTAGGTTGGAGAAAAGCACCATGGGGTGGTCTGCATGGGGAGGGCAGGAAACATGCGGTGGCAATGTAGGATAGGTTTCTGGAAAACATCGCGGAGTGTTGCGCATTGTAAGGGTTTCTAAGAGGCCATCACTAGTAGGAGTGTGAAAAACAACACAGGAGGGTGTGAATTGGACGGCCGGAATTCGGATAGGCAGGGAGTGGCAATGTAGGATGTAGAAAACACAAAGGGGTGGTCAGCATGGGGAGGTCAGGAAACATTTGGTGGCAATGTAGGATAGGTTTCTGAAAAACATCGCGTGGTGGTGCGCATTGTAAGTGTTTCTAACAGGCCATTCACTAGTAGGAGTGAGAAAAACATCACGGGGTGGTGTGAATCGGAGGGCCTGAATAAGTGTAGGCGGTGAGTGGCAATGTAGGATGGAGAAAAGCACCACGGGTTATTCAGCATGGGGAGGTCAGGAAACATGCGGTTGGCAAGGTAGGATAGGTTTCTGAAAAACATCGCTTTATGCTGCGCATTGTGAGGGTTTCTAACAGGCCATTCACTAGTAGGAGTGACAAAATCTTCACAGGGTGGTTTGAACCCGAGGGCCTGAATTAGGATAGGCAGTAAGTGGCAATGTAGGATGGAGAAAAGCACCATGTGTTATTCAGCATGAGGAGGTCAGGAAACATGCGATGACAAGGTAAGATAGGTTTCTGAAAAACATCGCTTTGTGCTGCGCATTGTGAGGGTTTCTAACAGGCCATTCACTAGTAGGAGTGACAAAATCTTCACAGGGGGCTTTGAACCAGAGGGCCTGAATTAGGATAGGCAGTTAGTGGCAATGTAGGATGGAGAAAATCACCACGGGGTGGTCAGCATGTGGAGGTCAGGAAACATGCAGTGGCAATGTAGGATAGGTTTCTGAAAAACATCGAGGGGTGATGTGCATTGTAAGGGTTTCTAACAGGCCATTCACTAGTAGGAGTTAGAAAAACATCAGGAGTGGTGTGAATGGGAGGGCATGAATTACGATAGGCTGTGAGTGGCAACGTAGGATGGAGAAAAGCACCACGGGTGTGTCAGCACGGGGAAGGCAGGAAACATGCAGTGTCAATATAGGATAGGTTTGTAAAAATATCTAGGGGTGGTTTGCATTGTAAGGGTTTCTAACAGGCCATTCACTAGTAGGAGTGAGAAAAACATCACGGGGTGTTGTGAATCGGAGGGCCTGAATTAGGATAGGCAGTGAGTGACAACGTAGGATGGAGAAAAGCACCATGGGGTGGTCAGAATGGGGATGTCAGGAGACCTGGGGTGGCAATGTAGGATAGGTTTCTGAAAAACATCGTGGGGTGGTACGCATTGTAAGGGATTCTAGGAGGCCATTCACTAGTAGGAGTGAGAAAAACATCACGGGGTGGTGTGAATCGGAGTGTCTGAATTAGGATAGGCAGTGAGTGGCAATGTAGAATGGAGAAAAGCAACAGAGGGTATTAAGCATGGGGAGGTCAGGAAAGATTCGGTGGCAATGTGGGATAGGTTTCTGAAAAATATCGAGGGGTGGTTTACATTGTAAGGGTTTCTAACAGGCCATTCACTAGTAGGAGTGAGAAAAACATCACTGGGTGGTGTGAATCAGAGGGCCTGAATTACGATAGGCAGTGAGTGACAACGTAGGATGGAGAAAAGCACCATTGGGTGGTCAGCATGTGGAGGTCAGGAAACATGGGGTGGCAATATAGGATAGGTTTCTGAAAAACATCGCGGGTTGGTTTGCATTGTAAGGGTTTCTAACAGGCCATTCACTAGTAGGAGTGTGAAAAACATTACAGGAAGGTGTGAATTGGAGGACCTGAATTCGGATAGGCAGTGAGTGGCAATGAAGGATTGAGAAAAGCACCACGGGGTGGTCAGCATTGGGAGGTCAGGAAACATGCAGTGGCAATGTATGATAGGTTTCTGAAAAACATCGCGGGGTGGTGAGCATTGTAAGGTTTGCTAACAGGCCATTCACTAGTAGGAGTGAGAAAAACATAACGGGGTGGTGTGAATTGGAGGGCCAGAATTATCATAGGCAGTGATTGGCAATGTAGGATGGGGAAAAGCAACACGGGGTGGTCAGAATGGGGAGGTCAGGAAACATGCGGTGCTATGTAGGATAGGTTTCTGAAAAACATCACGGGGTGGTGAGCCTTGTAAGGGTTTCTAACAGTCCATTCACTAGTAGGAGTGAGAAATTCATCACGGGGTGGTGAGAATCGGAGGGCCTGAATTAGGATAGGCAGTGAGTGGCAATGTAGGATGGAGAAAATCACCACGGGTTGGTGAGCATGGGGAGGTCAGGAAACATGGGCTGGCCATGAAGGATAGGTTTCTGAAAAACATCGTGGGGTGGTGCTCATTGTAAGGGATTCTAACATGCCATTCACAAGTAGGAGTGTGGAAAACATCACGGAGTGCTGTGAATCCGAGGGCCTGAATTACGACAGGCAGTGAGTGGCAATGTAGAATGGAGAAAAGCACCACGGGGTATTCAGCATGGGGAGGTCAGGAAACATGCGGTGGCAATGTAGGATAGGTTTCTGAAAAACTTCGCTGGGTGGTGCACATTGTAAGGGTTTCTAACAGGCCATTCACTAGTAGGAGTGAGGAAAACATCACGGCGTGGAGTGAATCGGAGGGCCTGAATTAGCATATGTAGTGATTGGCAATGTAGGATGGGGAAAAGAACCATGGGGTGGTCAGAATGGGGAGGTCAAGAAACCTGTGGTGGCAATGTAGGATAGGTCTCTGAAAAACATCGCGGGATGGTGCGCACCGTAAAGGTTTCTAACGGGCCATTCACTAGAAGGAGTGAGAAAAACATCACGGGGTAGGGTGAATCGGAGGGCCTAAATTACGATACGCAGTGAGTGACAACGTAGGATGGAGAAAAGCACCATGGGGAGGTCAGCATGGGGAGGTCAGGAAACATACGGTGGCAGTGTAGGATAGGTTTCTGAAAAACATGGCGGTGTGGTGCGCATTTTAAGGGTTTCTACCAGGCCATTCACTAGTAGGAGTGAGAAAAACATCACGGGGTGGGGTGAATCGGAGGGACTGAATTACTATAGGCAGTAAATGACAATGTAGGTTGGAGAAAAGCACCATGGGGTGGTCTGCATGGGGAGGGCAGGAAACATGCGGTGGCAATGTAGGATAGGTTTCTGGAAAACATCGCGGAGTGTTGCGCATTGTAAGGGTTTCTAAGAGGCCATCACTAGTAGGAGTGTGAAAAACAACACAGGAGGGTGTGAATTGGACGGCCGGAATTCGGATAGGCAGGGAGTGGCAATGTAGGATGTAGAAAACACAAAGGGGTGGTCAGCATGGGGAGGTCAGGAAACATTTGGTGGCAATGTAGGATAGGTTTCTGAAAAACATCGCGTGGTGGTGCGCATTGTAAGTGTTTCTAACAGGCCATTCACTAGTAGGAGTGAGAAAAACATCACGGGGTGGTGTGAATCGGAGGGCCTGAATAAGTGTAGGCGGTGAGTGGCAATGTAGGATGGAGAAAAGCACCACGGGTTATTCAGCATGGGGAGGTCAGGAAACATGCGGTTGGCAAGGTAGGATAGGTTTCTGAAAAACATCGCTTTATGCTGCGCATTGTGAGGGTTTCTAACAGGCCATTCACTAGTAGGAGTGACAAAACCTTCACAGGGTAGTTTGAACCCGAGGGCCTGAATTAGGATAGGCAGTAAGTGGCAATGTAGGATGGAGAAAAGCACCATGGGGTGGTCAGCATTGGGAGGTCAGGAAACATGCGGTGGTACTGTAGGATAGGTTTCTGAAAAACATCCCGGGGTGGTGCGCATTGTAAGGTTTTCTAACAGGCCATTCACTAGTAGGCGTGAGAAAAGCATTACGGGTTTTGTGAATCGGAGGGCCTGAAGTACGATAGGCTGTGAGTGGCACTGTAGGAATGAGAAAAGCACCAAGGTCTGGTCAGCATGGGGAGGTCAGGAAACATGCGGTGGCAATGCAGGACATGTTTCTGAAAAACATCGCGGGGTAGTGCACGTTGTAAGGGTTTCTAACACGCCATACACCAGTAGGAGTGAGAAAAAGATCACGGGGTGTTGTGAATTGTAGGGCCTAATTAGGAAAGTCAATGAGTGGCAATGTAGAATGGAGAAAACCACCACAGGGTATTCAGCATGGGGAGGTCAGGAAACATGCCGTGGGAATGTAGGATAGGTTTGTTAAAATCAACGAGGGGTGGTGCTCATTGTAAGGGTTTCTAACAGGCCATTCACTAGTAGGAGTGAGAAAAACATCACAGATAGCTGTGCAACGGAGGGCCTTAATTAGGATAGGCAGTGAGTGGCAATGTAGGATGGAGAAAACACAAAGGGGTGGTCAGTATGTGGAGGTCAGGAAACACGCGGTGGCAATGTAGGGTAGGTTTCTGAAAAACATGGCGGGGTGGTGCGCATTCCAAGTGTTTTTAACAGGCCATTCACTAGTAGGAATGATAAAAACATCACGTGGTGGTGTGAATTGGAGGGCGTGAATTATGATAGGCAGTGAGTGACAATATAGGATGAAGAACAGCACCATGGGGTGGTCAGCATGGGGAGGTCAGGAAACATGCGGTGGCAATGTAGAATAGGTTTCTGAAATACATCGTGGGGTGATGTGCATTGTAAGGGTTTCTAACAGGCCATTCACTAGTAGAAGTTAGAAAAACATCAGGGGTGGTGTGAATCGGAGAGCCTGAATTACGATAGGCTGTGAGTGGCAATGAATGATGGAGAAAAGCACCACGGGGTCGTCAGCAGGGGGAAGGCAGGAAACATGCGCTGGGAATGTAGGATAGGTTTCTGAAAAACATCACGGGGTGCTTCGCATTGTAAGGGTTTCTAAAAGGCCATTCACTAGTAGGAGTGTGAAAAACATTACAGGAGGATGTGAATTGGAGGACCTGAATTCGGATAGGCAGTGAGGGGCAATGTAGGATTGAGAAAAGCACCACGGGGTGGTCAGCATTGGGAGGTCAGCAAACATGCAGTGGCAATGTAGGATAGGATTCTGAAAAACATCGCCGGGTGTTGCGCATTGTAAGGTTTGCTAACAGGCCATTCACTAGTAGGAGTGAGAAAAACATCACGGGGTGGTGTGAATCAGAGTGTCTGAATTAGAATAGGCAGTGATTGGCAATGTAGGATGGGGAAAAGCACCATGGGGTGGTAAGAATGGGGAGGTCAGGAGACATGGGGTGGCAATGTAGGATAGGTTTCTGAAAAACATCGCGGGGTGGTACGCATTGTAAGGGCTTCTAGGAGGCCATTCACTAGTAGGAGTGAGAAAAACATCACGGGGTGGTGTGAATCGGAGTGTCTGAATTAGGATAGGCAGTGAGTGGCAATGTAGAATGGAGAAAAGCAACACAGGGTATTAAGCATGGGGAGGTCAGGAAAGATTCGGTGGCAATGTTGGATAGGTTTCTGAAAAACATCGCGGGGTGATGCACATTGTACGGGTTTCTAACAGGCCATTTACTAGTAGGAGTGAGAAAAACATCACGGAGTCGTGTGAATCGGAAGGCCTGAATTAGGATAGGCTGTGAGTGGCAATGTAGGATTGAGAAAAGCACCAAGGGGTTTTCAGCATCGGGAGGTCAGGAAACATGCGGTGGCAATGTAGGATAGGTTTCTGAAAAACATCGCGTGGTGGTGAGCCTTGTAAGGGTTTCTAACAGTCCATTCACTAGTAGGAGTGAGAAAATCATCACAGGGTGGTGTGAATCGGAGGGCCTGAATTAGGATAGGCAGTGAGTGGCAATGTAGGATGGAGAAAAGCACCACAGGGTGGTGAACATGGGGAGGTCAGGAAATATGCGGTGGCAATGTAGGATAGGTTTCTGAAAAACTTCGCTGTGTGATGCGCATTTTAAGGGTTTCTAAGAGGCCATTCACTAGTAGGAGTGAGGAAAACATCAGGGCGTGGTGTGAATTGGAGGGCCTGAATTAGCATAGGCAGTGATTGGCAATGTATAATGGTGAAAAGAACCACGCGGTGGTCAGAATGGGGAGGTCAGGAAACGAGCGGTGGCAATGTAGGATAGGTTTCTGAAAAACATCGCGGGGTGGTGCGCACTGTAAGGATTTCTAACAAGCCATTCCCTAGTAGGAGTGAGAAAAACATCACGGAGTGGGGTGAATCGGAGAGCCTAAATTACGTTAGGCAGTGAGTGACAACATAGGATGGAGAAAACCACCATGGGGAGGTCAGCCTGGGGAGGTCAGGAAACATGCGGTGGCAATGTAGGATAGGTTTCTGAAAAACATTGTAGGGTGGTGTGCATTGTAAGGGTTTATAACAGGCCATTCACTAGTAGGAGTGAGAAAAACATCAAGGGTGTTGTGAATCGGAGGGCCTGAATTAGTATAGGCAGTGAGTGGCAATGTAGGATGGAGAAAACACCAACGGGTGATCAGCATGGGGAGGTCAGGAAACATGCGGTGGCAAGGTAGGGTAGGTTTCTGAAAAACATCGCGGGGTGTGTCGCATTGTAAGTGTTTCTAACAGGCCATTCACTAATAGGAGTAAGAAAAACATCATGGGGTGGTGTGAATCTGAGGGCCTGAATTAGCATAGCCAGTGAGTGGCAATGGAGGATGGAGAAAAGCACCATGGTCTGGTCAGCATGGGGTGGTCAGGAAACATGCGGTGGCAATTTAAGATATTTTACTACTAAACATCGCGGGGTGGTACGCATTGTAAGGGTTTCTAACAGGTCATTCAATCATAGGAGTGAGAAAAACATTACGGGGTGGTGTGAATTGGAGGGCCTGAATTCGGATAGGCAGTGAGTGGCAATGTAGGATGGAGAAAAGCACCACGGGGTGGTCAGCATGGGGATGTCAGGAAACATACAGTGGTAATGTAGGATAGGTTTCTGGCAAACATGGCGGTGTGTTGCGCATTGTAACGGTTTCTACCAGGCCATTCAATAGTAGGAGTGAGAAAAATATCACGGGGTGGGCTGAATCGGAGGGCCTGAATTACTATAGGCAGTAAGTGACAATACAGTTTGGAGAAAAGCACCATGGGGTGGTCTGCATGGGGAGGTCAGGAAACATGCGGTGGCAATGTCGGATAGGTTTCTCAAAAACATCGAGTGTGGTGCTCATTGTAAGGGTTTCTAAGAGGCCATCATTAGTAGGAGTGTAAAAACATCACAGGAGGGTGTGAATTGGAGGGCCTGAATTCGGATAGGCAGTGAGTGTCAATTTAGGATGGAGAAAACACCAAGTGGTGGTCAGCATGGGGAGGTCAGGAAACATGCGGTGGAATGTAGCATAGGTTTCTGAAAAACTTCGCTTTGTGCTGCGCATTGTGAGGGTTTCTAACATGCCATTCACTAGTAGGAGTGACAAAATCTTCACAGGGGGCTTTGAACCAGAGGGCCTGAATTAGGATAGGCAGTTAGTGGCAATGTAGGATGGAGAAAATCACCACGGGGTGGTCAGCATGTGGAGGTCAGGAAACATGCAGTGGCAATGTAGGATAGGTTTCTGAAAAACATCGAGGGGTGATGTGCATTGTAAGGGTTTCTAACAGGCCATTCACTAGTAGGAGTTAGAAAAACATCAGGAGTGGTGTGTATGGGAGGGCATGAATTACGATAGGCTGTGAGTGGCAACGTAGGATGGAGAAAAGCACCACGGGTGTGTCAGCACGGGGAAGGCAGGAAACATGCGGTGTCAATATAGGATAGGTTTGTAAAAATATCTAGGGGTGGTTTGCATTGTAAGGGTTTCTAACAGGCCATTCACTAGTAGGAGTGAGAAAAACATCATGGGGTGGTGTGAATCGGAGGGCCTGAATTAGGATAGGCAGTGAGTGACAACGTAGGATGGAGAAAAGCACCACGGGGTGGTCAGAATGGGGATGTCAGGAGACCTGGGGTGGCAATGTAGGATAGGTTTCTGAAAAACATCGTGGGGTGGTACGCATTGTAAGGGATTCTAGGAGGCCATTCACTAGTAGGAATGAGAAAAACATCACGGGGTGGTGTGAATCGGAGTGTCTGAATTAGGATAGGCAGTGAGTGGCAATGTAGAATGGAGAAAAGCAACACAGGGTATTAAGCATGGGGAGGTCAGGAAAGATTCGGTGGCAATGTGGGATAGGTTTCTGAAAAACATCGCGGGGTGGTGCACATTGTAAGGGTTTCTAACAGGCCATTCACTAGTAGGAGTGAGAAAAACATCACGGAGTCTTGTGAATCGGAAGGCCTGAATTAGGATAGGCAGTGAGTGGCAATGTAGGATGGAGAAAAGGACAACGGGGTTTTCAGCATGGGGAGGTCAGGAAACATGCGGTGGCAATGTAGGATAGGTTTCTGAAAAACATCGCGGGGAGGTGCACATTGAAAGGGTTTCTAACAGGCCATTCACTAGTAGGAGTGAGAAAAACATCACAGGGTGGTGTGAATCGGAGGGCCTGAATTAGGATAGGCAGTGAGTGACAACGTAGGATGGAGAAAAGCACCATTGGGTGGTCAGCATGTGGAGGTCAGGAAACATGGGGTGGCAATATAGGATAGGTTTCTGAAAAACATCGTGGGGTGGTTCGCATTGTAAGGGTTTGTAACAGGCCATTCACTAGTAGGAGTGTGAAAAACATTACAGGAGGGTGTGAATTGGAGGACCTGAATTCGGATAGGCAGTGAGTGGCAATGAAGGATTGAGAAAAGCACCACGGGGTGGTCAGCATTGGGAGGTCAGGAAACATGCAGTGGCAATGTAGGATAGGTTTCTGAAAAACATCGCGGGGTGGTGAGCATTGTAAGGTTTGCTAACAGGCCATTCACTAGTAGGAGTGAGAAAAACATAACGGGGTGGTGAGAATTGGAGGGCCAGAATTATCATAGGCAGTGATTGGCAATGTAGGATGGGGAAAAGCAACACGGGGTGGTCAGAATGGGGAGGTCAGGAAACATGCGTTGATATGTAGGATAGGTTTCTGAAAAACATCACTGTGTGGTGAGCCTTGTAAGGGTTTCTAACAGTCCATACGCTAGTAGGAGTGAGAAATTCATCACGGGGTGGTGAGAATCAGAGGGCCTGAATTAGGATAGGCAGTGAGTGGCAATGTAGGATGGAGAAAATCACCACGGGTTGGTGAGCATGGGGAGGTCAGGAAACATGGGCTGGCCATGAAGGATAGGTTTCTGAAAAACATCCTGGGGTGGTGCTCATTGTAAGGGATTCTAACATGCCATTCACAAGTAGGAGTGTGGAAAACATCACGGAGTGCTGTGAATCGGAGGGCCTGAATTACGACAGGCAGTGAGTGGCAATGTAGAATGGAGAAAAGCACCACGGGGTATTCAGCATGGGGAGGTCAGGAAACATGCGGTGGCAATGTAGGATAGGTTTCTGAAAAACTTCGCTGGGTGGTGCACATTGTAAGGGTTTCTAACAGGCCATTCACTAGTAGGAGTGAGGAAAACATCACGGCGTGGAGTGAATCGGAGGGCCTGAATTAGCATATGTAGTGATTGGCAATGTAGGATGGGGAAAAGAACCACGGGGTGGTCAGAATGGGGAGGTCAAGAAACGTGTGGTGGCAATGTAGGATAGGTTTCTGAAAAACATCGCGGGATGGTGCGCACTGTAAAGGTTTCTAACGGGCCATTCACTAGAAGGAGTGAGAAAAACATCACGGGGTAGGGTGAATCGGAGGGCCTAAATTAGGATAGGCAGTGAGTGACAACGTAGGATGGAGAAAAGCACCATGGGGAGGTCAGCATGGGGAGGTCAGGAAACATACGGTGGCAGTGTAGGATAGGTTTCTGAAAAACATGGCGGTGTGGTGCGCATTTTAAGGGTTTCTACCAGGCCATTCACTAGTAGGAGTGAGAAAAACATCACGGGCTGGGGTGAATCGGAGGGACTGAATTACTATAGGCAGTAAATGACAATGTAGGTTGGAGAAAAGCATCATGTGGTGGTCTGCATGGGGAGGGCAGGAAACACGCGGTGGCAATGTAGGATAGGTTTCTGGAAAACATCGCGGAGTGTTGCGCATTGTAAGGGTTTCTAAGAGGCCATCACTAGTAGGAGTGTGAAAAACATGACAGGAGGGTGTGAATTGGACGGCCTGAATTCGGATAGGCAGGGAGTGGCAATGTAGGATGGAGAAAACACCAAGGGGTGGTCAGCATGGGGAGGTCAGGAAACATTTGGTGGCAATGTAGGATAGGTTTCTGAAAAACATCGCGTGGTGGTGCGCATTGTAAGTGTATCTAACAGGCCATTCACTAGTAGGATTGAGAAAAACATCACGGGGTGGTGTGAATCGGAGGGCCTGAATAAGTGTAGGCGGTGGGTGGCAATGTAGGATGGAGAAAAGCACCACGGGTTATTCAGCATGGGGAGGTCAGGAAACATGCGGTGGCAAGGTAGGGTAGGTTTCTGAAAAACATCGCGGGGTGTGTCGCATTGTAAGTGTTTCTAACAGGCCATTCACTAATAGGAGTAAGAAAAACATCATGGGGTGGTGTGAATCTGAGGGCCTGAATTAGCATAGGCAGTGAGTGGCAATGGAGGATGGAGAAAAGCACCATGGTCTGGTCAGCATGGGGAGGTCAGGAAACATGCGGTGGCAATTTAAGATATTTTACTACTAAACATCGCGGGGTATTACGCAATGTAAGGGTTTCTAACAGGTCATTCAATCGTATGAGTGAGAAAAACATTACGGGGTGGTGTGAATTGGAGGGCCTGAATTCGGATAGGCAGTGAGTGGCAATGTAGGATGGAGAAAAGCACCACGGGGTGGTCAGCATGGGGATGTCAGGAAACATACAGTGGTAATGTAGGATAGGTTTCTGGCAAACATGGGGGTGTGTTGCGCATTGTAACGGTTTCTACCAGGCCATTCACTAGTAGGAGTGAGAAAAATATCACGGGGTGGGCTGAATCGGAGGGCCTGAATTACTATAGGCAGTAAGTGACAATACAGGTTGGAGAAAAGCACCATGGGGTGGTCTGCATGGGGAGGTCAGGAAACATGCGGTGGCAATGTCGGATAGGTTTCTCAAAAACATCGAGTGTGGTGCTCATTGTAAGGGTTTCTAAGAGGCCATCATTAGTAGGAGTGTAAAAACATCACAGGAGGGTGTGAATTGGAGGGCCTGAATTCGGATAGGCAGTGAGTGTCAATGTAGGATGGAGAAAACACCAAGGGGTGGTCAGCATGGGGAGGTCAGGAAACATGCGGTGGAATGTAGGATAGGTTTCTGAAAAACATCGCGGGGTGGTACGCATTGTAAGGGTTTCTAACAGGCCATTCACTAGTAGGAGTGAGAAAAACATCACGGGGTGTTGTGAATTGGAGGGCCTGAATAATTTAGACGGTGAGTGGCAATGTAGGATGGAGAAAGGCACCATGTGTTATTCAGCATGAGGAGGTCAGGAAACATGCGGTGACAAGGTAAGATAGGTTTCTGAAAAACATCGCTTTGTGCTGCGCATTGTGAGGGTTTCTAACAGGCCATTCACTAGTAGGAGTGAGGAAAACATCACGGCGTGGAGTGAATCGGAGGGCCTGAATTAGCATATGTAGTGATTGGCAATGTAGGATGGGGAAAAGAACCATGGGGTGGTCAGAATGGGGAGGTCAAGAAACGTGTGGTGGCAATGTAGGATAGGTCTCTGAAAAACATCGCGGGATGGTGCGCACCATAAAGGTTTCTAACGGGCCATTCACTAGAAGGAATGAGAAAAACATCACGGGGTAGGGTGAATCGGAGGGCCTAAATTACGATACGCAGTGAGTGACAACGTAGGATGGAGAAAAGCACCATGGGGAGGTCAGCATGGGGAGGTCAGGAAACATACGGTGGCAGTGTAGGATAGGTTTCTGAAAAACATGGCGGTGTGGTGCGCATTTTAAGGGTTTCTACCAGGCCATTCACTAGTAGGAGTGAGAAAAACATCACGGGGTGGGGTGAATCGGAGGGACTGAATTACTATAGGCAGTAAATGACAATGTAGGTTGGAGAAAAGCACCATGGGGTGGTCTGCATGGGGAGGGCAGGAAACATGCGGTGGCAATGTAGGATAGGTTTCTGGAAAACATCGCGGAGTGTTGCGCATTGTAAGGGTTTCTAAGAGGCCATCACTAGTAGGAGTGTGAAAAACAACACAGGAGGGTGTGAATTGGACGGCCGGAATTCGGATAGGCAGGGAGTGGCAATGTAGGATGTAGAAAACACAAAGGGGTGGTCAGCATGGGGAGGTCAGGAAACATTTGGTGGCAATGTAGGATAGGTTTCTGAAAAACATCGCGTGGTGGTGCGCATTGTAAGTGTTTCTAACAGGCCATTCACTAGTAGGAGTGAGAAAAACATCACGGGGTGGTGTGAATCGGAGGGCCTGAATAAGTGTAGGCGGTGAGTGGCAATGTAGGATGGAGAAAAGCACCACGGGTTATTCAGCATGGGGAGGTCAGGAAACATGCGGTTGGCAAGGTAGGATAGGTTTCTGAAAAACATCGCTTTATGCTGCGCATTGTGAGGGTTTCTAACAGGCCATTCACTAGTAGGAGTGACAAAATCTTCACAGGGTGGTTTGAACCCGAGGGCCTGAATTAGGATAGGCAGTAAGTGGCAATGTAGGATGGAGAAAAGCACCATGTGTTATTCAGCATGAGGAGGTCAGGAAACATGCGATGACAAGGTAAGATAGGTTTCTGAAAAACATCGCTTTGTGCTGCGCATTGTGAGGGTTTCTAACAGGCCATTCACTAGTAGGAGTGACAAAATCTTCACAGGGGGCTTTGAACCAGAGGGCCTGAATTAGGATAGGCAGTTAGTGGCAATGTAGGATGGAGAAAATCACCACGGGGTGGTCAGCATGTGGAGGTCAGGAAACATGCAGTGGCAATGTAGGATAGGTTTCTGAAAAACATCGAGGGGTGATGTGCATTGTAAGGGTTTCTAACAGGCCATTCACTAGTAGGAGTTAGAAAAACATCAGGAGTGGTGTGAATGGGAGGGCATGAATTACGATAGGCTGTGAGTGGCAACGTAGGATGGAGAAAAGCACCACGGGTGTGTCAGCACGGGGAAGGCAGGAAACATGCAGTGTCAATATAGGATAGGTTTGTAAAAATATCTAGGGGTGGTTTGCATTGTAAGGGTTTCTAACAGGCCATTCACTAGTAGGAGTGAGAAAAACATCACGGGGTGTTGTGAATCGGAGGGCCTGAATTAGGATAGGCAGTGAGTGACAACGTAGGATGGAGAAAAGCACCATGGGGTGGTCAGAATGGGGATGTCAGGAGACCTGGGGTGGCAATGTAGGATAGGTTTCTGAAAAACATCGTGGGGTGGTACGCATTGTAAGGGATTCTAGGAGGCCATTCACTAGTAGGAGTGAGAAAAACATCACGGGGTGGTGTGAATCGGAGTGTCTGAATTAGGATAGGCAGTGAGTGGCAATGTAGAATGGAGAAAAGCAACAGAGGGTATTAAGCATGGGGAGGTCAGGAAAGATTCGGTGGCAATGTGGGATAGGTTTCTGAAAAATATCGAGGGGTGGTTTACATTGTAAGGGTTTCTAACAGGCCATTCACTAGTAGGAGTGAGAAAAACATCACTGGGTGGTGTGAATCAGAGGGCCTGAATTACGATAGGCAGTGAGTGACAACGTAGGATGGAGAAAAGCACCATTGGGTGGTCAGCATGTGGAGGTCAGGAAACATGGGGTGGCAATATAGGATAGGTTTCTGAAAAACATCGCGGGTTGGTTTGCATTGTAAGGGTTTCTAACAGGCCATTCACTAGTAGGAGTGTGAAAAACATTACAGGAAGGTGTGAATTGGAGGACCTGAATTCGGATAGGCAGTGAGTGGCAATGAAGGATTGAGAAAAGCACCACGGGGTGGTCAGCATTGGGAGGTCAGGAAACATGCAGTGGCAATGTATGATAGGTTTCTGAAAAACATCGCGGGGTGGTGAGCATTGTAAGGTTTGCTAACAGGCCATTCACTAGTAGGAGTGAGAAAAACATAACGGGGTGGTGTGAATTGGAGGGCCAGAATTATCATAGGCAGTGATTGGCAATGTAGGATGGGGAAAAGCAACACGGGGTGGTCAGAATGGGGAGGTCAGGAAACATGCGGTGCTATGTAGGATAGGTTTCTGAAAAACATCACGGGGTGGTGAGCCTTGTAAGGGTTTCTAACAGTCCATTCACTAGTAGGAGTGAGAAATTCATCACGGGGTGGTGAGAATCGGAGGGCCTGAATTAGGATAGGCAGTGAGTGGCAATGTAGGATGGAGAAAATCACCACGGGTTGGTGAGCATGGGGAGGTCAGGAAACATGGGCTGGCCATGAAGGATAGGTTTCTGAAAAACATCGTGGGGTGGTGCTCATTGTAAGGGATTCTAACATGCCATTCACAAGTAGGAGTGTGGAAAACATCACGGAGTGCTGTGAATCCGAGGGCCTGAATTACGACAGGCAGTGAGTGGCAATGTAGAATGGAGAAAAGCACCACGGGGTATTCAGCATGGGGAGGTCAGGAAACATGCGGTGGCAATGTAGGATAGGTTTCTGAAAAACTTCGCTGGGTGGTGCACATTGTAAGGGTTTCTAACAGGCCATTCACTAGTAGGAGTGAGGAAAACATCACGGCGTGGAGTGAATCGGAGGGCCTGAATTAGCATATGTAGTGATTGGCAATGTAGGATGGGGAAAAGAACCATGGGGTGGTCAGAATGGGGAGGTCAAGAAACCTGTGGTGGCAATGTAGGATAGGTCTCTGAAAAACATCGCGGGATGGTGCGCACCGTAAAGGTTTCTAACGGGCCATTCACTAGAAGGAGTGAGAAAAACATCACGGGGTAGGGTGAATCGGAGGGCCTAAATTACGATACGCAGTGAGTGACAACGTAGGATGGAGAAAAGCACCATGGGGAGGTCAGCATGGGGAGGTCAGGAAACATACGGTGGCAGTGTAGGATAGGTTTCTGAAAAACATGGCGGTGTGGTGCGCATTTTAAGGGTTTCTACCAGGCCATTCACTAGTAGGAGTGAGAAAAACATCACGGGGTGGGGTGAATCGGAGGGACTGAATTACTATAGGCAGTAAATGACAATGTAGGTTGGAGAAAAGCACCATGGGGTGGTCTGCATGGGGAGGGCAGGAAACATGCGGTGGCAATGTAGGATAGGTTTCTGGAAAACATCGCGGAGTGTTGCGCATTGTAAGGGTTTCTAAGAGGCCATCACTAGTAGGAGTGTGAAAAACAACACAGGAGGGTGTGAATTGGACGGCCGGAATTCGGATAGGCAGGGAGTGGCAATGTAGGATGTAGAAAACACAAAGGGGTGGTCAGCATGGGGAGGTCAGGAAACATTTGGTGGCAATGTAGGATAGGTTTCTGAAAAACATCGCGTGGTGGTGCGCATTGTAAGTGTTTCTAACAGGCCATTCACTAGTAGGAGTGAGAAAAACATCACGGGGTGGTGTGAATCGGAGGGCCTGAATAAGTGTAGGCGGTGAGTGGCAATGTAGGATGGAGAAAAGCACCACGGGTTATTCAGCATGGGGAGGTCAGGAAACATGCGGTTGGCAAGGTAGGATAGGTTTCTGAAAAACATCGCTTTATGCTGCGCATTGTGAGGGTTTCTAACAGGCCATTCACTAGTAGGAGTGACAAAACCTTCACAGGGTAGTTTGAACCCGAGGGCCTGAATTAGGATAGGCAGTAAGTGGCAATGTAGGATGGAGAAAAGCACCATGGGGTGGTCAGCATTGGGAGGTCAGGAAACATGCGGTGGTACTGTAGGATAGGTTTCTGAAAAACATCCCGGGGTGGTGCGCATTGTAAGGTTTTCTAACAGGCCATTCACTAGTAGGCGTGAGAAAAGCATTACGGGTTTTGTGAATCGGAGGGCCTGAAGTACGATAGGCTGTGAGTGGCACTGTAGGAATGAGAAAAGCACCAAGGTCTGGTCAGCATGGGGAGGTCAGGAAACATGCGGTGGCAATGCAGGACATGTTTCTGAAAAACATCGCGGGGTAGTGCACGTTGTAAGGGTTTCTAACACGCCATACACCAGTAGGAGTGAGAAAAAGATCACGGGGTGTTGTGAATTGTAGGGCCTAATTAGGAAAGTCAATGAGTGGCAATGTAGAATGGAGAAAACCACCACAGGGTATTCAGCATGGGGAGGTCAGGAAACATGCCGTGGGAATGTAGGATAGGTTTGTTAAAATCAACGAGGGGTGGTGCTCATTGTAAGGGTTTCTAACAGGCCATTCACTAGTAGGAGTGAGAAAAACATCACAGATAGCTGTGCAACGGAGGGCCTTAATTAGGATAGGCAGTGAGTGGCAATGTAGGATGGAGAAAACACAAAGGGGTGGTCAGTATGTGGAGGTCAGGAAACACGCGGTGGCAATGTAGGGTAGGTTTCTGAAAAACATGGCGGGGTGGTGCGCATTCCAAGTGTTTTTAACAGGCCATTCACTAGTAGGAATGATAAAAACATCACGTGGTGGTGTGAATTGGAGGGCGTGAATTATGATAGGCAGTGAGTGACAATATAGGATGAAGAACAGCACCATGGGGTGGTCAGCATGGGGAGGTCAGGAAACATGCGGTGGCAATGTAGAATAGGTTTCTGAAATACATCGTGGGGTGATGTGCATTGTAAGGGTTTCTAACAGGCCATTCACTAGTAGAAGTTAGAAAAACATCAGGGGTGGTGTGAATCGGAGAGCCTGAATTACGATAGGCTGTGAGTGGCAATGAATGATGGAGAAAAGCACCACGGGGTCGTCAGCAGGGGGAAGGCAGGAAACATGCGCTGGGAATGTAGGATAGGTTTCTGAAAAACATCACGGGGTGCTTCGCATTGTAAGGGTTTCTAAAAGGCCATTCACTAGTAGGAGTGTGAAAAACATTACAGGAGGATGTGAATTGGAGGACCTGAATTCGGATAGGCAGTGAGGGGCAATGTAGGATTGAGAAAAGCACCACGGGGTGGTCAGCATTGGGAGGTCAGCAAACATGCAGTGGCAATGTAGGATAGGATTCTGAAAAACATCGCCGGGTGTTGCGCATTGTAAGGTTTGCTAACAGGCCATTCACTAGTAGGAGTGAGAAAAACATCACGGGGTGGTGTGAATCAGAGTGTCTGAATTAGAATAGGCAGTGATTGGCAATGTAGGATGGGGAAAAGCACCATGGGGTGGTAAGAATGGGGAGGTCAGGAGACATGGGGTGGCAATGTAGGATAGGTTTCTGAAAAACATCGCGGGGTGGTACGCATTGTAAGGGCTTCTAGGAGGCCATTCACTAGTAGGAGTGAGAAAAACATCACGGGGTGGTGTGAATCGGAGTGTCTGAATTAGGATAGGCAGTGAGTGGCAATGTAGAATGGAGAAAAGCAACACAGGGTATTAAGCATGGGGAGGTCAGGAAAGATTCGGTGGCAATGTTGGATAGGTTTCTGAAAAACATCGCGGGGTGATGCACATTGTACGGGTTTCTAACAGGCCATTTACTAGTAGGAGTGAGAAAAACATCACGGAGTCGTGTGAATCGGAAGGCCTGAATTAGGATAGGCTGTGAGTGGCAATGTAGGATTGAGAAAAGCACCAAGGGGTTTTCAGCATCGGGAGGTCAGGAAACATGCGGTGGCAATGTAGGATAGGTTTCTGAAAAACATCGCGTGGTGGTGAGCCTTGTAAGGGTTTCTAACAGTCCATTCACTAGTAGGAGTGAGAAAATCATCACAGGGTGGTGTGAATCGGAGGGCCTGAATTAGGATAGGCAGTGAGTGGCAATGTAGGATGGAGAAAAGCACCACAGGGTGGTGAACATGGGGAGGTCAGGAAATATGCGGTGGCAATGTAGGATAGGTTTCTGAAAAACTTCGCTGTGTGATGCGCATTTTAAGGGTTTCTAAGAGGCCATTCACTAGTAGGAGTGAGGAAAACATCAGGGCGTGGTGTGAATTGGAGGGCCTGAATTAGCATAGGCAGTGATTGGCAATGTATAATGGTGAAAAGAACCACGCGGTGGTCAGAATGGGGAGGTCAGGAAACGAGCGGTGGCAATGTAGGATAGGTTTCTGAAAAACATCGCGGGGTGGTGCGCACTGTAAGGATTTCTAACAAGCCATTCCCTAGTAGGAGTGAGAAAAACATCACGGAGTGGGGTGAATCGGAGAGCCTAAATTACGTTAGGCAGTGAGTGACAACATAGGATGGAGAAAACCACCATGGGGAGGTCAGCCTGGGGAGGTCAGGAAACATGCGGTGGCAATGTAGGATAGGTTTCTGAAAAACATTGTAGGGTGGTGTGCATTGTAAGGGTTTATAACAGGCCATTCACTAGTAGGAGTGAGAAAAACATCAAGGGTGTTGTGAATCGGAGGGCCTGAATTAGTATAGGCAGTGAGTGGCAATGTAGGATGGAGAAAACACCAACGGGTGATCAGCATGGGGAGGTCAGGAAACATGCGGTGGCAAGGTAGGGTAGGTTTCTGAAAAACATCGCGGGGTGTGTCGCATTGTAAGTGTTTCTAACAGGCCATTCACTAATAGGAGTAAGAAAAACATCATGGGGTGGTGTGAATCTGAGGGCCTGAATTAGCATAGCCAGTGAGTGGCAATGGAGGATGGAGAAAAGCACCATGGTCTGGTCAGCATGGGGTGGTCAGGAAACATGCGGTGGCAATTTAAGATATTTTACTACTAAACATCGCGGGGTGGTACGCATTGTAAGGGTTTCTAACAGGTCATTCAATCATAGGAGTGAGAAAAACATTACGGGGTGGTGTGAATTGGAGGGCCTGAATTCGGATAGGCAGTGAGTGGCAATGTAGGATGGAGAAAAGCACCACGGGGTGGTCAGCATGGGGATGTCAGGAAACATACAGTGGTAATGTAGGATAGGTTTCTGGCAAACATGGCGGTGTGTTGCGCATTGTAACGGTTTCTACCAGGCCATTCAATAGTAGGAGTGAGAAAAATATCACGGGGTGGGCTGAATCGGAGGGCCTGAATTACTATAGGCAGTAAGTGACAATACAGTTTGGAGAAAAGCACCATGGGGTGGTCTGCATGGGGAGGTCAGGAAACATGCGGTGGCAATGTCGGATAGGTTTCTCAAAAACATCGAGTGTGGTGCTCATTGTAAGGGTTTCTAAGAGGCCATCATTAGTAGGAGTGTAAAAACATCACAGGAGGGTGTGAATTGGAGGGCCTGAATTCGGATAGGCAGTGAGTGTCAATTTAGGATGGAGAAAACACCAAGTGGTGGTCAGCATGGGGAGGTCAGGAAACATGCGGTGGAATGTAGCATAGGTTTCTGAAAAACTTCGCTTTGTGCTGCGCATTGTGAGGGTTTCTAACATGCCATTCACTAGTAGGAGTGACAAAATCTTCACAGGGGGCTTTGAACCAGAGGGCCTGAATTAGGATAGGCAGTTAGTGGCAATGTAGGATGGAGAAAATCACCACGGGGTGGTCAGCATGTGGAGGTCAGGAAACATGCAGTGGCAATGTAGGATAGGTTTCTGAAAAACATCGAGGGGTGATGTGCATTGTAAGGGTTTCTAACAGGCCATTCACTAGTAGGAGTTAGAAAAACATCAGGAGTGGTGTGTATGGGAGGGCATGAATTACGATAGGCTGTGAGTGGCAACGTAGGATGGAGAAAAGCACCACGGGTGTGTCAGCACGGGGAAGGCAGGAAACATGCGGTGTCAATATAGGATAGGTTTGTAAAAATATCTAGGGGTGGTTTGCATTGTAAGGGTTTCTAACAGGCCATTCACTAGTAGGAGTGAGAAAAACATCATGGGGTGGTGTGAATCGGAGGGCCTGAATTAGGATAGGCAGTGAGTGACAACGTAGGATGGAGAAAAGCACCACGGGGTGGTCAGAATGGGGATGTCAGGAGACCTGGGGTGGCAATGTAGGATAGGTTTCTGAAAAACATCGTGGGGTGGTACGCATTGTAAGGGATTCTAGGAGGCCATTCACTAGTAGGAATGAGAAAAACATCACGGGGTGGTGTGAATCGGAGTGTCTGAATTAGGATAGGCAGTGAGTGGCAATGTAGAATGGAGAAAAGCAACACAGGGTATTAAGCATGGGGAGGTCAGGAAAGATTCGGTGGCAATGTGGGATAGGTTTCTGAAAAACATCGCGGGGTGGTGCACATTGTAAGGGTTTCTAACAGGCCATTCACTAGTAGGAGTGAGAAAAACATCACGGAGTCTTGTGAATCGGAAGGCCTGAATTAGGATAGGCAGTGAGTGGCAATGTAGGATGGAGAAAAGGACAACGGGGTTTTCAGCATGGGGAGGTCAGGAAACATGCGGTGGCAATGTAGGATAGGTTTCTGAAAAACATCGCGGGGAGGTGCACATTGAAAGGGTTTCTAACAGGCCATTCACTAGTAGGAGTGAGAAAAACATCACAGGGTGGTGTGAATCGGAGGGCCTGAATTAGGATAGGCAGTGAGTGACAACGTAGGATGGAGAAAAGCACCATTGGGTGGTCAGCATGTGGAGGTCAGGAAACATGGGGTGGCAATATAGGATAGGTTTCTGAAAAACATCGTGGGGTGGTTCGCATTGTAAGGGTTTGTAACAGGCCATTCACTAGTAGGAGTGTGAAAAACATTACAGGAGGGTGTGAATTGGAGGACCTGAATTCGGATAGGCAGTGAGTGGCAATGAAGGATTGAGAAAAGCACCACGGGGTGGTCAGCATTGGGAGGTCAGGAAACATGCAGTGGCAATGTAGGATAGGTTTCTGAAAAACATCGCGGGGTGGTGAGCATTGTAAGGTTTGCTAACAGGCCATTCACTAGTAGGAGTGAGAAAAACATAACGGGGTGGTGAGAATTGGAGGGCCAGAATTATCATAGGCAGTGATTGGCAATGTAGGATGGGGAAAAGCAACACGGGGTGGTCAGAATGGGGAGGTCAGGAAACATGCGTTGATATGTAGGATAGGTTTCTGAAAAACATCACTGTGTGGTGAGCCTTGTAAGGGTTTCTAACAGTCCATACGCTAGTAGGAGTGAGAAATTCATCACGGGGTGGTGAGAATCAGAGGGCCTGAATTAGGATAGGCAGTGAGTGGCAATGTAGGATGGAGAAAATCACCACGGGTTGGTGAGCATGGGGAGGTCAGGAAACATGGGCTGGCCATGAAGGATAGGTTTCTGAAAAACATCCTGGGGTGGTGCTCATTGTAAGGGATTCTAACATGCCATTCACAAGTAGGAGTGTGGAAAACATCACGGAGTGCTGTGAATCGGAGGGCCTGAATTACGACAGGCAGTGAGTGGCAATGTAGAATGGAGAAAAGCACCACGGGGTATTCAGCATGGGGAGGTCAGGAAACATGCGGTGGCAATGTAGGATAGGTTTCTGAAAAACTTCGCTGGGTGGTGCACATTGTAAGGGTTTCTAACAGGCCATTCACTAGTAGGAGTGAGGAAAACATCACGGCGTGGAGTGAATCGGAGGGCCTGAATTAGCATATGTAGTGATTGGCAATGTAGGATGGGGAAAAGAACCACGGGGTGGTCAGAATGGGGAGGTCAAGAAACGTGTGGTGGCAATGTAGGATAGGTTTCTGAAAAACATCGCGGGATGGTGCGCACTGTAAAGGTTTCTAACGGGCCATTCACTAGAAGGAGTGAGAAAAACATCACGGGGTAGGGTGAATCGGAGGGCCTAAATTAGGATAGGCAGTGAGTGACAACGTAGGATGGAGAAAAGCACCATGGGGAGGTCAGCATGGGGAGGTCAGGAAACATACGGTGGCAGTGTAGGATAGGTTTCTGAAAAACATGGCGGTGTGGTGCGCATTTTAAGGGTTTCTACCAGGCCATTCACTAGTAGGAGTGAGAAAAACATCACGGGCTGGGGTGAATCGGAGGGACTGAATTACTATAGGCAGTAAATGACAATGTAGGTTGGAGAAAAGCATCATGTGGTGGTCTGCATGGGGAGGGCAGGAAACACGCGGTGGCAATGTAGGATAGGTTTCTGGAAAACATCGCGGAGTGTTGCGCATTGTAAGGGTTTCTAAGAGGCCATCACTAGTAGGAGTGTGAAAAACATGACAGGAGGGTGTGAATTGGACGGCCTGAATTCGGATAGGCAGGGAGTGGCAATGTAGGATGGAGAAAACACCAAGGGGTGGTCAGCATGGGGAGGTCAGGAAACATTTGGTGGCAATGTAGGATAGGTTTCTGAAAAACATCGCGTGGTGGTGCGCATTGTAAGTGTATCTAACAGGCCATTCACTAGTAGGATTGAGAAAAACATCACGGGGTGGTGTGAATCGGAGGGCCTGAATAAGTGTAGGCGGTGGGTGGCAATGTAGGATGGAGAAAAGCACCACGGGTTATTCAGCATGGGGAGGTCAGGAAACATGCGGTGGCAAGGTAGGGTAGGTTTCTGAAAAACATCGCGGGGTGTGTCGCATTGTAAGTGTTTCTAACAGGCCATTCACTAATAGGAGTAAGAAAAACATCATGGGGTGGTGTGAATCTGAGGGCCTGAATTAGCATAGGCAGTGAGTGGCAATGGAGGATGGAGAAAAGCACCATGGTCTGGTCAGCATGGGGAGGTCAGGAAACATGCGGTGGCAATTTAAGATATTTTACTACTAAACATCGCGGGGTATTACGCAATGTAAGGGTTTCTAACAGGTCATTCAATCGTATGAGTGAGAAAAACATTACGGGCTGCTGTGAATTGGAGGGCCTGAATTCGGATAGGCAGTGAGTGGCAATGTAGGATGGAGAAAAGCACCACGGGGTGGTCAGCATGGGGATGTCAGGAAACATACAGTGGTAATGTAGGATAGGTTTCTGGCAAACATGGGGGTGTGTTGCGCATTGTAACGGTTTCTACCAGGCCATTCACTAGTAGGAGTGAGAAAAATATCACGGGGTGGGCTGAATCGGAGGGCCTGAATTACTATAGGCAGTAAGTGACAATACAGGTTGGAGAAAAGCACCATGGGGTGGTCTGCATGGGGAGGTCAGGAAACATGCGGTGGCAATGTCGGATAGGTTTCTCAAAAACATCGAGTGTGGTGCTCATTGTAAGGGTTTCTAAGAGGCCATCATTAGTAGGAGTGTAAAAACATCACAGGAGGGTGTGAATTGGAGGGCCTGAATTCGGATAGGCAGTGAGTGTCAATGTAGGATGGAGAAAACACCAAGGGGTGGTCAGCATGGGGAGGTCAGGAAACATGCGGTGGAATGTAGGATAGGTTTCTGAAAAACATCGCGGGGTGGTACGCATTGTAAGGGTTTCTAACAGGCCATTCACTAGTAGGAGTGAGAAAAACATCACGGGGTGTTGTGAATTGGAGGGCCTGAATAATTTAGACGGTGAGTGGCAATGTAGGATGGAGAAAGGCACCATGTGTTATTCAGCATGAGGAGGTCAGGAAACATGCGGTGACAAGGTAAGATAGGTTTCTGAAAAACATCGCTTTGTGCTGCGCATTGTGAGGGTTTCTAACAGGCCATTCACTAGTAGGAGTGACAAAATCTTCACAGGGGGCTTTGAACCCGAGGGCCTGAATTAGGATAGGCAGGTATTGGCAATGTAGGATGGAGAAAAGCACCATGTGTTATTCAGCATGAGGAGGTCAGGAAACATGCAGTGACAAGGTAAGATAGGTTTCTGGAAAACATCGCTTTGTGCTGCGCATTGTGAGGGTTTCTAACAGGCCATTCACTAGTAGGAGTGACAAAATCTTCACAGGGGGCTTTGAACCAGAGGGCCTGAATTAGGATAGGCAGTTAGTGGCAATGTAGGTTGGAGAAAATCACCACGGGGTGGTCAGCATGTGGAGGTCAGGAAACATGCAGTGGCAATGTAGGATAGGTTTCTGAAAAACATCGAGGGGTGATGTGCATTGTAAGGGTTTCTAACAGGCCATTCACTAGTAGGAGTTAGAAAAACATCAGGAGTGGTGTGAATGGGAGGGCATGAATTACGATAGGCTGTGAGTGGCAACGTAGGATGGAGAAAAGCACCACGGGTGTGTCAGCACGGGGAAGGCAGGAAACATGCGGTGTCAATATAGGATAGGTTTGTAAAAATATCTAGGGGTGGTTTGCATTGTAAGGGTTTCTAACAGGCCATTCACTAGTAGGAGTGAGAAAAACATCACGGGGTGGTGTGAATCGGAGGGCCTGAATTAGGATAGGCAGTGAGTGACAACGTAGGATGGAGAAAAGCACCACGGGGTGGTCAGAATGGGGATGTCAGGAGACCTGGGGTGGCAATGTAGGATAGGTTTCTGAAAAACATCGTGGGGTGGTACGCATTGTAAGGGATTCTAGGAGGCCATTCACTAGTAGGAGTGAGAAAAACATCACGGGGTGGTGTGAATGGGAGGGCATGAATTACGATAGGCTGTGAGTGGCAACGTAGGATGGAGAAAAGCACCACGGGTGTGTCAGCACGGGGAAGGCAGGAAACATGCGGTGTCAATATAGGATAGGTTTGTAAAAATATCTAGGGGTGGTTTGCATTGTAAGGGTTTCTAACAGGCCATTCACTAGTAGGAGTGAGAAAAACATCACGGGGTGGTGTGAATCGGAGGGCCTGAATTAGGATAGGCAGTGAGTGACAACGTAGGATGGAGAAAAGCACCACGGGGTGGTCAGAATGGGGATGTCAGGAGACCTGGGGTGGCAATGTAGGATAGGTTTCTGAAAAACATCGTGGGGTGGTATTCATTGTAAGGGATTCTAGGAGGCCATTCACTAGTAGGAGTGAGAAAAACATCACGGGGTGGTGTGAATCGGAGTGTCTGAATTAGGAAAGGCAGTGAGTGGCAATGTAGAATGGAGAAAAGCAACACAGGGTATTAAGCATGGGGAGGTCAGGAAAGATTCGGTGGCAATGTGGGATAGGTTTCTGAAAAACATCGCGGGGTGGTGCACATTGTAAGGGTTTCTAACAGGCCATTCACTAGTAGGAGTGAGAAAAACATCACGGAGTCTTGTGCAAAGGAAGGCCTGAATTAGGATAGGCAGTGAGTGGCAATGTAGGATGGAGAAAAGGACAACGGGGTTTTCAGCATGGGGAGGTCAGGAAACATGCGGTGGCAATGTAGGATAGGTTTCTGAAAAACATCGCGGGGAGGTGCACATTGAAAGGGTTTCTAACAGGCCATTCACTAGTAGGAGTGAGAAAAACATCACAGGGTGGTGTGAATCGGAGGGCCTGAATTAGGATAGGCAGTGAGTGACAACGTAGGATGGAGAAAAGCACCATTGGGTGGTCAGCATGTGGAGGTCAGGAAACATGGGGTGGCAATATAGGATAGGTTTCTGAAAAACATCGTGGGGTGGTTCGCATTGTAAGGGTTTCTAACAGGCCATTCACTAGTAGGAGTGTGAAAAACATTACAGGAGGGTGTGAATTGGAGGACCTGAATTCGGATAGGCAGTGAGTGGCAATGAAGGATTGAGAAAAGCACCACGGGTTGGTCAGCATTGGGAGGTCAGGAAACATGCAGTGGCAATGTAGGATAGGTTTCTGAAAAACATCGCGGGGTGGTGAGCATTGTAAGATTTGCTAACAGGCCATTCACTAGTAGGAGTGAGAAAAACATAACGGGGTGGTGTGAATTGGAGGGCCAGAATTATCATAGGCAGTGATTGGCAATGTAGGATGGGGAAAAGCAACACGGGGTGGTCAGAATGGGGAGGTCAGGAAACATGCGTTGATATGTAGGATAGGTTTCTGAAAAACATCACTGGGTGGTGAGCCTTGTAAGGGTTTCTAACAGTCCATACGCTAGTAGGAGTGAGAAATTCATCACGGGGTGGTGAGCATCGGAGGGCCTGAATTAGGATAGGCAGTGAGTGGCAATGTAGGATGGAGAAAATCACCACGGGTTGGTGAGCATGGGGAGGTCAGGAAACATGGGCTGGCCATGAAGGATAGGTTTCTGAAAAACATCCTGGGGTGGTGCTCATTGTAAGGGATTCTAACATGCCATTCACAAGTAGGAGTGTGGAAAACATCACGGAGTGCTGTGAATCGGAGGGCCTGAATTACGACAGGCAGTGAGTGGCAATGTAGAATGGAGAAAAGCACCACGGGGTATTCAGCATGGGGAGGTCAGGAAACATGCGGTGGCAATGTAGGATAGGTTTCTGAAAAACTTCGCTGGGTGGTGCACATTGTAAGGGTTTCTAACAGGCCATTCACTAGTAGGAGTGAGGAAAACATCACGGCGTGGAGTGAATCGGAGGGCCTGAATTAGCATATGTAGTGATTGGCAATGTAGGATGGGGAAAAGAACCACGGGGTGGTCAGAATGGGGAGGTCAAGAAACGTGTGGTGGCAATGTAGGATAGGTTTCTGAAAAACATCGCGGGATGGTGCGCACTGTAAAGGTTTCTAACGGGCCATTCACTAGAAGGAGTGAGAAAAACATCACGGGGTAGGGTGAATCGGAGGGCCTAAATTAGGATAGGCAGTGAGTGACAACGTAGGATGGAGAAAAGCACCATGGGGAGGTCAGCATGGTGAGGTCAGGAAACATACGGTGTCAGTGTAGGATAGGTTTCTGAAAAACATGGCGGTGTGGTGCGCATTTTAAGGGTTTCTACCAGGCCATTCCCTAGTAGGAGTGAGAAAAACATCACGGGCTGGGGTGAATCGGAGGGACTGAATTACTATAGGCAGTAAATGACAATGTAGGTTGGAGAAAAGCATCATGGGGTGGTCTGCATGGGGAGGGCAGGAAACACGCGGTGGCAATGTAGGATAGGTTTCTGGAAAACATCGCGGAGTGTTGCGCATTGTAAGGGTTTCTAAGAGGCCATCACTAGTAGGAGTGTGAAAAACATGACAGGAGGGTGTGAATTGGACGGCCTGAATTCGGATAGGCAGGGAGTGGCATTGTAGGATGGAGAAAACACCAAGGGGTGGTCAGCATGGGGAGGTCAGGAAACATTTGGTGGCAATGTAGGATAGGTTTCTGAAAAACATCGCGTGGTGGTGCGCATTGTAAGTGTATCTAACAGGCCATTCACTAGTAGGATTGAGAAAAACATCACGGGGTGGTGTGAATCGGAGGGCCTGAATAAGTGTAGGCGGTGGGTGGCAATGTAGGATGGAGAAAAGCACCACGGGTTATTCAGCATGGGGAGGTCAGGAAACATGCGGTGGAATGTAGGATAGGTTTCTGAAAAACATCGCGGGGAGGTGCACATTGAAAGGGTTTCTAACAGGCCATTCACTAGTAGGAGTGAGAAAAACATCACAGGGTGGTGTGAATCGGAGGGCCTGAATTAGGATAGGCAGTGAGTGACAACGTAGGATGGAGAAAAGCACCATTGGGTGGTCAGCATGTGGAGGTCAGGAAACATGGGGTGGCAATATAGGATAGGTTTCTGAAAAACATCGCGGGTTGGTTTGCATTGTAAGGGTTTCTAACAGGCCATTCACTAGTAGGAGTGTGAAAAACATTACAGGAAGGTGTGAATTGGAGGACCTGAATTCGGATAGGCAGTGAGTGGCAATGAAGGATTGAGAAAAGCACCACGGGGTGGTCAGCATTGGGAGGTCAGGAAACATGCAGTGGCAATGTATGATAGGTTTCTGAAAAACATCGCGGGGTGGTGAGCATTGTAAGGTTTGCTAACAGGCCATTCACTAGTAGGAGTGAGAAAAACATAACGGGGTGGTGTGAATTGGAGGGCCAGAATTATCATAGGCAGTGATTGGCAATGTAGGATGGGGAAAAGCAACACGGGGTGGTCAGAATGGGGAGGTCAGGAAACATGCGTTGATATGTAGGATAGGTTTCTGAGAAACATCGCGTGGTGGTGCGCATTGTAAGTGTTTCTAACAGGCCATTCACTAGTAGGATTGAGAAAAACATCACGGGGTGGTGTGAATCGGAGGGCCTGAATAAGTGTAGGCGGTGGGTGGCAATGTAGGATGGAGAAAAGCACCACGGGTTATTCAGCATGGGGAGGTCAGGAAACATGCGGTGGCAAGGTAGGGTAGGTTTCTGAAAAACATCGCGGGGTGTGTCGCATTGTAAGTGTTTCTAACAGGTCATTCACTAATAGGAGTAAGAAAAACATCATGGGGTGGTGTGAATCTGAGGGCCTGAATTAGCATAGGCAGTGAGTGGCAATGGAGGATGGAGAAAAGCACCATGGTCTGGTCAGCATGGGGAGGTCAGGAAACATGCGGTGGCAATTTAAGATATTTTACTACTAAACATCGCGGGGTGGTACGCAATGTAAGGGTTTCTAACAGGTCATTCAATCGTATGAGTGAGAAAAACATTACGGGATGGTGTGAATTGGAGGGCATGAATTCGGATAGGCAGTGAGTGGCAATGTAGGATGGAGAAAAGCACCACGGGGTGGTCAGCATGGGGATGTCAGGAAACATACAGTGGTAATGTAGGATAGGTTTCTGGCAAACATGGCGGTGTGTTGCGCATTGTAACGGTTTCTACCAGGCCATTCACTAGTAGGAGTGAGAAAAATATCACGGGGTGGGCTGAATCGGAGGGCCTGAATTACTATAGGCAGTAAGTGACAATACAGGTTGGAGAAAAGCACCATGGGGTGGTCTGCATGGGGAGGTCAGGAAACATGCGGTGGCAATGTCGGATAGGTTTCTCAAAAACATCGAGTGTGGTGCTCATTGTAAGGGTTTCTAAGAGGCCATCATTAGTAGGAGTGTAAAAACATCACAGGAGGGTGTGAATTGGAGGGCCTGAATTCGGATAGGCAGTGAGTGTCAATGTAGGATGGAGAAAACACCAAGGGGTGGTCCGCATGGGGAGGTCAGGAAACATGCGGTGGAATGTAGGATAGGTTTCTGAAAAACATCGCGGGGTGGTACGCATTGTAAGGGTTTCTAACAGGCCATTCACTAGTAGGAGTGAGAAAAACATCACGGGGTGTTGTGAATTGGAGGGCCTGAATAATTTAGACGGTGAGGGGCAATGTAGGATGGAGAAAGGCACCATGTGTTATTCAGCATGAGGAGGTCAGGAAACATGCGGTGACCAGGTAAGATAGGTTTCTGAAAAACATCGCTTTGTGCTGCGCATTGTGAGGGTTTCTAACAGGCCATTCACTAGTAGGAGTGACAAAATCTTCACAGGGGGCTTTGAACCCGAGGGCCTGAATTAGGATAGGCAGGTAGTGGCAATGTAGGATGGAGAAAAGCACCATGTGTTATTCAGCATGAGGAGGTCAGGAAACATGCGGTGACAAGGTAAGATAGGTTTCTGAAAAACATCGCTTTGTG